>NC_073626.1:68885981-69498481 GCF_029407905.1 Bubalus kerabau
TCACATCCATCAAGTCAGTGATGCCATCCAGCATCTCATTCTCTGTCGTCCCCTTCTCCTCCTGCCCCCAATCCCTCCCAGCATCAGAGTCTTTTCCAATGAGTCAACTCTTCCCATGAGGTGGCCAAAGTACTGGAATTTCAGCTTTAGCATCATTCCTTCCAAAGAAATCCCAGGGCTGATCTCCTTCAGAATGGACTGGTTGGATCTCCTTGCAGTCCAAGGGACTCTCAAGAGTCTTCTCCAACACCACAGCTCAAAGCATCAATTCTTCAGCACTCAGCTTTCTTCACAGACCAACTCTCACATCCATACATGACCACAGGAAAAACCATAGCCTTGATTAGACGGACCTTTGTTGGCAAAGTAATGTCTCTGCTTTTGAATATGCTATCTAGGTTGGTCATAACTTTTCTTCCAAGGAGTAAGTGTCCTTTAATTTCATGGCTACAGTCACCATCTGCAGTGATTTTGGAGCCCAAAAATATAAAGTCAGCCACTGTTTCCCCATCTATTTCCCATGAAGTGATTGGGACCAGATGCCATGATCTTCGTTTTCTGAATGTCGAGTTTTAAGCCAACTTTTTCATTCTCCTCTTTCACCTTCATCAAGAGGCTTTTTAGTTCCTCTTCACTTTCTGCCATAAGGGTGGTGTCATCTGCATATCTGAGGTTATTGATATTTCTCCTGGCAATCTTGATTCCAGCTTGTGTTTCTTTCAGTCCAGCGTTTCTCATGATGTACTCTGCATATAAGTTAAATAAGCAGGGTGACAATATACAGCCTTGACGTACTCCTTTTCCTATTTGGAATGAGTCTGTTGTTCCATGTCCAGTTCTAACTGTTGCTTCCTGACCTGCATACAGATTTCTCTAGAGGCAGGTCAAGTGGTCTGGTATTCGCATCTCTTTCAGAATTTTCCACATTTTACTGTGATCCACACAGTCAAAGGCTTTGGCATAGTCAATAAAGCCAAAATAGATGTTTTTCTGGAACTCTCTTGCTTTTTCCATGATCCAGCAGATGTTGGCAATTTGGTCTCTGGTTCCTCTGCCTTTTCTAAAACCAGCTTGAACATCAGGAAGTTCACGGTTCACGTATTGCTGAAGCCTGGCTTGGAGAATTTTGAGCATTACTTTACTAGCATGTGAGATGAGTGCAATTGTGCGGTAGTTTGAGCATTCTTTGGCATTGCTTTTCTTTGGGATTGGAATGAAAACTGACCTTTTCCAGTCCTGTGGCCACTGCTGAGTTTCCCAAATTTTCTGGCATATTGAGTGCAACACTTTCATAGCATCATCTTTCAGGATTTGAAATAGCTCAACTGGAATGCCATCACCTCCACTAGCTTTGTTCGTAGTGATGCTCTCTAAGGCCCACTTGACTTTACATTCCAGGATGTCTGGCTCTAGGTGAGTGATCACACCATCGTGATTATCTTGGTCATGAAGATCTTTTTTGTATAGTTCTTCTGTGTATTTTTGCCACCTCTTCTTAATATCTTCTGCTTCTGTTAGGTCCATACCATTTCTGTCCTTTATTGTGCCCATCTTTGCATGAAATGTTCCCTTGGTATCTCTAATTTTCTTGAAGAGATCTCTAGTCTTTCCCATTCTGTTGTTTTCCTCTATTTCTTTGCACTGATTGCTGAGGAAGGCTTTCTTATCTCTTCTTGCTATTCTTTGGAACTCTGCATTCAGATGCTTATATCTTTCCTTTTCTCCTTTGCTTTTCACTTCTCTTCTTTTCACAGCTATTTGTAAGGCCTCCTCAGACAGCCATTTTGCTTTTTTGCATTTCTTTTCCATGGGGATGGTCTTGATCCCTGTCTCCTGTACAATGTCACGAACCTCAGTCCATAGTTCATCAGGCAGTCTATCAAACCCCTTATGATTATCCAATAGATTGATGAATTGGTTCAAGGGATTAGGTCTGGTAGACAGAGTGCCTGAAGAACTACGGACAGAGGTTCGTAACACTGTACAGGAGGCATTGACCAAAACCATCCAAAAGAAAAAGAAATGCAAGTAGGCAAAGTGGTTGTCTGAGGAGGTTTTACAAATAACTGGGGAAAGAAGAGAAGCAAAAAGCAAGGTAGAAAGGGATAGATATGCCCACCTAAATGCAGAGTTCCAAAGAAAAGCAAGGCGCAATAAGAAAGGTTTCTTAAATCAACAATGCAAAGATATAGAGGAAAATGAAAGAATGGGAAAGACTAGAGATCTCTTCAGGAAAATTGGAGCTAGCAAGGGAACATTTCATGCAAGGATGGGCACAATAAAGGACAGAAATAAAAAGGACCTAGCAGAAGCAGAAGAGATTAAGAGCATGTGGCAAAACACACAAAAGAACTATACAAAAAAGTTTCTAATGACCCAGATAACCACTGTGTGGTTACTCTCCTAGAGCCAGATATCCTGGAATGTGAAGTCATGTGGGCCTTAGGAAGTATTACTACAAACAAAGCTAGTGGAGGGATGGAATTCCAGCTGAATTATTTCAAATTCTAAAAGATGATGCTATTAAAGTGCTACACTCAATAGGTTAGCAAATTTGGAAAACTCAGCAGTAGCCACAGAACTAGAAAAGGTCAGTTTTCATTCAAATCCCAAAGAAAGGCAATGCCAAAGAATACTCCAACTACCAGACAATTGCACTTATTTTACATGCTAGCAAGATTATGCTCAAAATTCTTCAAGCTAGGCTTCAACAGTATGTGAGCTGAGAACTTCCAGATGTACAAGGTAGGTTTAGAAAAAACAGAGGAACCAGAGATCAAATTGTCAGAATCTGTTGGATTACAGAAAAAAACAATGGAATTCTAGAAAAGCATCTATTCTGCTTCAATGACTACACTAAAGCCTTTGACTGTTTGGATCACAACAAACTGTGGAAAATTCTTAAAGAGGTGGGAATACCAGACCACCTTACCTGCCTCCTGAGAAATTTGTATGCAGGTCAAGAAGCAACAGTTAGAACTGGACATGGAACAACAGACTCGTTCCAAATAGGAAAAGGAGTACATCAAGGCTTTGTATTGTTGCCCTGCTTATTTAACTTCTATGCAGAGCCAGGATGGATGAAGCACAAGCTGGAATCAAGGCTGCCAGGAGAAATACCAATAACTTCAGATATGCAGATAACACCACCCTTATGGCTGAAAGTGAAGAGGAACTAAAGAGCCTCTTGATGAAGGTGAAAGAGGAGAGTGAAAAAGCTGGCTTAAAACTCAACATTCAGAGAAATAAGATCATGGCATCCTCTCCCATCACTTCATGGCAAATAGATGGGGAAACAATGGAAACAGTGGCAGACTTTATTTTCTTGAGCTCTAAAATCACTGCAGATGGTGACTGCAGCCACGAAATTAAAAGATGCTTGCTCATGGAAGGAAAACTATGAGAAACATAGACAGTATATTAAAAACCAGAGACGTCACTTTGTGGACAAATGTCCATATAGTACAAGCTAGCTTTCCAGTAGTCATCTATAGATGTTGACCATAAAGAAGAGTGAGTGCAAAAAGAATTGATGTTTTTGAATTATGGTGCTGGAGAAGATTCTTGAGAGTCCCTTGGACTGCAAGGAGAGAAAACCAGTAAATCCTAAAGGAAATCATCCCTGAATATTCACTGGATGCTGAAGCTACAGCTCCTATACTCTGGACACCTGATGAGAAGAGCCAAGAAATTAGAAAAGACCCTGATGCTGTGAAAGGTTGAAGGTAAAAGGAAAAGAGGGTGGCAGAGGATGCGATGGTTGGATGGCATCATTGACTCATGGACATGATTTGAGCAAACTCCAGGAGATAGTGAAGGACAGGAAAGCCTGGCGTGCAGCAGTCCATGGGGTCACAAAGAGCTGGACACAACTTAGCGACTACCCTACAACAACAACAGAAGGACATGTCAAAATATTAAAGAAATTGAAATTCCTATAGTAAAACTGTATAATCTGACATATACCTCTGATAGAACTTCACCAGACAGGCTAGTCACTCATTTTTATGCTCAGTGAGAATAGCAACAAAAAACAAAATTGAAATCTCCAGCATCAGCACATTTTTCCTGGTAAGTGGGCAAGATCTCTCCATATAGTTTCCTTTGTGAGCCCCAGCCAGGACCCTAAGGGACAGCATGAGTAATGATTCATCACATACTCAGCACATACTTGTTAAGTAGCTATTGAGCATGTGATTTCACCAATGAACAGATGGTCCCTGCCTTCATGATCCTACAGACTAGTACAGAAGATAGATATGAACAATGGGTATATAAACGACAGTGTTTCAATGGCAAAGTACATAAAATTGTGGTTGGTCTGGGCTTCCCTGGAAAAATAAAACATAAAACTAGAGATCTCAGAAATGATTAGGAGTTCAGTTCAGATCAGTTCAGTTCAGTCGTGCCCAACTCTTTGTGACCCCATGAATCGCAGCACGCCAGGCCTCCCTGTCCATCACCAACTCCCTGAGTTCACTCAGACTCACCTCCATTGAGTCAGTGATGCCATCCAGCCATCTCATCCTCTGTCATCCCCTTCTCCTCCTGCTCCCAATCCTTCCCAGCATCAGAGTCTTTTCCAACAAGTCAACCCTTCACATGAGGTGGCCAAAGTACCGGAGTTTCAGCTTTAGCATCATTCCTTCCAAAGAAATCCCAGGGCTGATCTCCTTTAAGATGGACTGGTTGGATCTCCTTGCAGTCCAAGGGACTCTCAAGAGTCTTCTCCAACACCACAGTTCAAAAGCATCAATTCTTCGGCACTCAGCCTTCTTCACAGTCCAACTCTCACATCCATACATGACCACAGGAAAAACCATAGCCTTGACCAGATGGACCTTTGTTGGCAAAATAATGTCTCTGCTTTTGAATATGCTATCTAGGTTGGTCATAACTTTCCTTCCAGGTATCTGAAGATGGGAGTGATGTAGGAAAAAGTAGAAACTGTATTGAGAAAACTGGACTTTTGAAGACTCCACGGAGGAAAAAACAAAGATGCAACTATAGTCTAGAGTAAGTATGGTATGGCTGGAACTAAGACATCCTACTAAGAAAGAGACTGGAGAAATATAATAATGATAAAGTTGATATTCATCTGGCACCTACCACAGTCAGATGCATTATCTTTAGCATATTATAATGTCCAGTTCATACAATATTCATAAAAACCCTAAGAAGGAGATATTATTACTATACCAATTTTACAAGTTCAGTAATGTTGTCATGGTTACACAGTGGTTAAATGAGTCGGAGGCAAAACTTTGAACCTCTGGGTTTTGATTCCAGAGCTCACACTCATAATTAGTGATCTCTGCTGCCTCTGGACTAGGATAAACCTTTTAGGACAAGAGAATTTTAGTCGTCATCTTATAGTCCAGGAATTAACATATGCTCCTCATCCCAGAATGACTGAATTAGGAACTCTGTAGCAGGCCCAGCAATCCATAATTTCACAAGCTCTCTAGGTGATTCTAATGATCAATAAAATGTGAGAACCTCTGATGTAGACAATGAGAACTGCTGCAACATTTTTAAGCAGAGAAGTGACTTAGATGATGCTCCCTGAGAGTTGATCATTCTTATCTACACAACCAAAGGGGAAATCATAAGGTTGGGTTTGATAGTTCTCACTTCAGAGGGAAGTAAGACTCAAACTTTCTCATTTTCTCCTTTGCACCTGCAAAGTCACATGCCTACTCCCCCCTACTCACAGAGAATGAAGTTAAAAACAAAGGCTACTAAAAGTGGCAGGACTAATGGAGCCTCCTTAACCCGATGGGTGAATCGAGAAAAATAAAAGTGATCTTTGTGATCTTATTGCAGGAAAAATGCCACTAAGAAGGCATGACTTAGATAAATTTTAATCTATTAGAATTGCTTAGTTTTATGAGTAAAAATAGTATCCATGTAACAATTAAAGATATTTCTCATTCTTTTGACCAAAAAAAATTTCATTAGGAATAGCTGTAGTAATAACTATATTTATATTTTTCCAAAATACACATCATAGTATTAGAGTAACATGAAATTTTCACTCACTTAGAAAGGGGTGGATAGGAATTTAAAAATACCTTTAGAAAGTCAAATTTAATGTCTACTAGAAGGATTACAATAGAACAGTAATCTTCAATTGGTATTTTATTTCTTTTCAACTAAGTTACATCCATTTCATTAACTTGCAGTAAACTTCTTCCACTACCAATTTTTACATTTAATGCTTTTAATGCCCTTTAATCTGATTTTCAAGGACTATACTTAGACTACTATGATTTACTTACTGAAACTCAATCAACCTAGAAATCAGAAACTGTTAAAAACTTTGTAAAAAATATGAAAATGACTAATAATATACATATTTTTGAGGAGAACAAATATTTGAAAAAACTAATAGAGCAACTAACTTGACCTTGAAATACTCTTAAGGATGAAAAAAAAAAAGGATTTAATCTGGTGCCCATTCTCACCTCAAATTCATGTGTGAGTAAAGAAAAAGAAATATCATATTTATTTGTGTGGCTAGGATTCAACATGCTGTGCTTGAAATCCAGGGAAGAAAATGCAGGATTTAAAATAAATATACACAGTTTTATATAATCGTGCCGCGGTGTTTCTTGAGTCCCGTATCTTTAAGGTAACCTAGAAGGCAATGGCACTCCACTCCGGTACTCCTGCCTGGAAAATCCCATGGACGAAGAAGCCTGGTGGGCCTCAATCCATGGGGTCGCTGAGGGTCAGACACGACTGAGCGACTTCACTTTCACTTTTCACTTTCATGCATTGGAGAAGGAAATGGCAACCCACTCCAGTGTTCTTGCCTGGAGAATCCCAGGGACGGCGGAGCCTGGTAGGCTGCCGTCTATGGGGTCGCACAGAGTCAGACACGACTGAAGTGACTTAGCAGCAGCAGTACTTTGATTAAAAGTTTTTTCATTCTTATTAACTGACAGACACACAGCAGCAGGGAGAAGAGAAGTGGCCACCCCTCTCCCTTTCTTTTCCTCCCCCTTTCCATGTTTCCACTTTCTAGTGTGTGAAATGAGTGCAATTATGCAGTAGTTCGAACATTCTTTGGCATTGACTTTCTTTGGGATTGGAATGAAAACTGACATTTTCCAGTCCTGTGGCCACTGCTGAGTTTTCCAAATTTGCTGGCATATTGAGTGCAGCACTTTCACAGCATCGTCTTTTAGAATTTGAAACAGCTCAACTGAAATTCCATCACTTCCACTAGCTTTGTTCATAGTGATGCTTCCGAAGGCCCATTCATATTCCAGGATGTCTGGCTGTAGGTGAGTGATCACACCACCGTGGTTATCTGGGTCATGAAGATCGTTTTTGTATAGTTCTGTGTATTCTTGGCACCTATTCTTAATATCTCCTGCTACTGTTAGGTCCATACCATTTCTGTGCTTTATTGAGCCCATTTTTGCATGAAATGTTCCCTTGGTATCTCTAATTTTCTTGAAGAGATCTCTAGTCTTTCCCATTCTATTAGTTTCCTCTATTTCTTTGCATTGATCACTGAGGAAAGCTTTCTAATCTCTCCTTGCTATTCTTTGGAACTTTGAAATTCCCCAGGCCAGAATATTGGAGTGGGTAGCCTTTCCCTTCTCCAGCAGATCTTCCTAACCCAGGGATTGAACCTAGGACTCCTGCATTGCAGGCAGATTCTTTACCACCTTAGCCACAAGGGAAATCCAAGAATACTGGAGTTGGTAGCCTATCTCTTCTCCAGGGGATCTTCCCAACCCAGGAATCAAATTGGTATCTCCTTCACTGCAGGCAGATTCTTTACCAACTGAGCTATCAGGGCCATGTGAGAAGGCAGCAATTATTTGGCAGTTCACTTAAACCTTCACTAGCTTCAGAGTAAATTATGTCTGCATCTGTGTATGTCCACAGTGGCAGGACATCTGACACCCAGAGCCAAAGGGGGAGGGATTGAGTCTGGACTGAGCAGAGGTTCGGAGGAGGGGAGAGGCGCTTATTACCTGGGCCCCTCTGCCTCCTCATAGGGCCCCCGTCCTGCACAGTGGACCAGGAAAGCCTGGAGAAGAATGAGTGGAGGAAACACAGGATTCCCCACTCTTTTCTGTTCACCTACTCTTTAATTAGAACAACCCTGGTGGCTTAGAGGTTAAAGCGGCTGCCTGCAATGCAGGAGACCTGGGTTCGATCCCTGGGTTGGGAAGATCCCCTGGAGAAGGAAGTGGCAACCCACTCCAGTATTCTTGCCTGGAGAATCCCATGGACTGAGGAGCCTGGTGGGCTACAGTCCATGGTGTCGCAAAGAGTCGGACACGACTGAGCGACTTCACTTTCACTTTCTTTCACTCGTTAATTAAACAACTATGCATTAACCATCTACCTGTACTAGGTACATAGTGTAAGTTAAACTTTACCATGAATCATGACCGCTTGTGGTTTATAATCAAGTGATGGTAACAAACTTGAAATGATTATATGAGTTATTATATCACTACAACTGTGAGAAAAGCTACAAGGTGAGAGAGCAGAGTGCTTCTAGGGAGAATGACTGGAGCACCATGCTGTAGCAATGCCCATCTCCAGAAAAGAAGAAAATAGAGCTAATATTGTGTAACAATCATTATCAGAATGAATTTCTATTTCTCAGGGCAACAGTGGTATAGGTGATAGCATTAATACAATAATGTCAAGGAATTTAGAAAATGCTGGCTACATGATAAGCCATATCATGAACTATGTATAAAATTTTGTTATTGTAAAGATGAAAAGAAATCCCTGGAATCTTCCCCTCCCCACCAGATTTTAATAATACACATTCCTCACAAAAAGAAGGAAACACATTTGCAATCTTATGCACCTGTGTGGCTAGTCAATTATTCACAAAGCATCATGGATCTGATACATAGTTTCTCTACCTAATTCTGTTGGACAGCCAATTTGTAATGCTAACCAAAATGTGCACAGGAACCTTAAAGGAACCATCACAGATATTTTCTGAGGATCCATTTAGTGGTAAACTGAGGGATATTTAGAAGAGTCAGATGTGGACAGACATCATCTTAGCACATGTTTATCTATCATCTGGAATTGCCAATAAATATAGTGTTTAAATTGCAGTGGTTAAGAATAAAGACCCTGATAATGAGAGAATCTAGCAGTATATCATATAAATGATTACAGGGCTGTACAAAAATGACTACCAGACCAGCCACAAAAAGTATAACAGGAACAACCTTTGATTATTTGTTAATCATTCAGGCCAGTGGTTCTCAAAATTTAGGTGGGGGTCATAAGAATTGCTGGATGAACCTATTAAAATAAATACAGATCAGAGGCTCTGATTAGAGATTCTAAGCATCTAATAAAGGGGAAAATTCCAGAATCTGCTTGTTTAACAAGCATCCCAGGCAATCCAAACACTACTCTTAGTATTCTGACAAACAAAACTTTGAACACTTTTCAAGTTATCATCCAGGATCATCCCCCTCTTTTAACTCCAGTGGTCCTAGACTACCTTCAGTTCCTGAAACAAACTGTGATCAGTCTCTTCCAGGACTTTTACATTAACAGCTGCCTTTCTAGGAATGATTTTCCGATACTTCTTGGGCCAACTCCAACTTCAAGTGTAAACATCACCTCCGCAGGGGAAATCCCTGCTTCTGCAGACTAGATTAGCAACTCTGGCCATACACTCCAGTGTGCCCTTCACCTCTCCTTCTCACACATGTATTTCTCCTGTTCAGTGTCTGTCTCTTCCCACATGCCCTCACAGAGTCAGGAGCTCCATGGAGGAAGAAATCATGTTTACCTTGGTCACCATTACATCCCCAACACTTCTCACAGTGCTGGGCAGAATGGCCACTCAGCACAATTTAATGAACAAAAAAATGAATGAATGTTAATATACAAACCTCCTCATGAGAGGCAGTACTACCTGCAATTCCTCCTTTATCTGTCATTTAGATCCATTTTTAAGAACTGTACTTAATAGGGAAAAAGATAAGGATATTTATTTTGGGGTAAAAACAGGAGAATGTGAGATTAAAAATAGCTCACTCTTCAGTCTGCTTGAAGTAAAATGCTACTGCCCATGTTGATCTGGGGTATAAAAAATCCTGCATGCACTGCTCATTTATGATCTGCAGATCATTGAGATGGCTACCTATCCTTGTCAGCACAACCTCTTACTATTAAGAGCTATTAAACATCAACTATGTCAGGGACTGAGAGAGGCTCATGTAAATTATCCCTGGAGATCTTGGGAGGAAAAAAATGTGATGATTGATTACAGATTAGTAACTGAATGGACCTCTGCATTAGATTTTGTGACATTCAATTGTAGCTATTAGCATGATCTCTCAGAATATCAACAAAAAAAATTGAGAAAAATTATTTTCAACTGATTGTTACTGACGAAGTCATGGGCTTTCTGGGTGGTGCTAGTGGTAAAGAACCCAGCTGCCAGCGTAGGAAACATGAGTCACAGGTTTGATCTCTAGGGTTGCAGATTGGACACAACTGAAGCAACTTAGCTAGCACACACCCACGAAGTCATCTAGGTGTATATTAAATAAGCCCTTACTGAGTGCTAGGCAAAATGAATAAAACAAAGGTTCTGTACCCATAAAAGGTTTTTAACCTGGTTGGTGATTATATCAGCTTTTTTCTAAACATACCTATGGAACAATGAAAAATCTCAATGTTACATAGCAATAAACATCTGTTCTGTGTCTGCAAGATTCAGTTTATCTACACTGGGTTCATTCATGCTTCTGAGGGTAAACTAATCTAGACCGACTTTAGCTGGGTCAGTTGGGTTCTGCTTCATATGTTTATTACCCTTATTCTGGAACCAGCAACCTAGTCTGAGGTTGACATTTCATGGCAATGGCTGAAGCACAGGAGAATAAACACAGTTTGGAAGCTCTCCTTCAAGTCTCTGTTTGCATCACAGTTATGGACTTCCCTGGTGGCTCAGATGGTAAAGCGTCTGCCTAAAATGCGGGAGACCCAGGTTTGATCCCTGGGTCAGGAAGATCCTCTGGAGAAGGAAATGGCAACTCACTCCAGTACTCTTGCCTGGAAAATCCCATGGATGGAGGAGCCTGGCAGGCTACAGTCCATGGGGTCTCAAAGAGTCAGATATGACTGAGCAACTTCACTTTATGGATATCTTATTGGCCTAAACTAGTCAAATGCCTAAACTCAAAATAAAAAGGCAGGGAAAATACTTCACCTCTTGATGGAATACTTCAAAACAAAGCACAGGGTGTGGATAAAAACAGGGGAGGAAGAATCAGCAAGTAATGCAATCGATTATAGTAATATGAAGATGGGAACAAGAGAATAGGAGCCAGTAACAGTAAAGAATCTGCCTGTAATGCAGGAGACCTGGGTTCAATCCCTGGAGGAGGAAATGACAAACTTCTCCAGCATTCTCTTGCTTGGAGAATTCCATGTACAGAGGAGCCTGGCCAGCTACAGTCCATGGGGTCACACACAGTTGGACACGACTGAGGGACTAACAAACTTTGAGAAATGTCAGGACTGAGAAAATAAAATTTATTCCTTTATTTTCACTACAACTCTGGTGACTTATGTTAAAACCTTAGCAGTAAGCCAATATGTTTGCTTAAGTGTTTCTAGTTAGTGAAATTTAAGATTTATCTGAAGGATCAAGAACTCTCCATAAGTCCTTGAATCTAAAGTTTGCTCAACATTAGAAAAACATCAAGTAGCAATAGCCAGGACATGGAAGCAACCTAGATGTCCATCAGCAGATGAATGGATAAGAAAGCTGTGGTACATAAACACAATGGAGTATTACTCAGCCATTAAAAAGAATACATTTGAATCAGTTCTAATGAGGTGGATGAAACTGGAGCCTACTATACAGAGTGAAGTAAGCCAGAAAGAAAAACACCAATACAATATACTAACGCATATATATGGAATTTAGAAAGATGGTAATGGTAACCCTGTATGCGAGACAGCAAAAGAGACACAGATGTATAGAACAGTCTTTTGGACTCTGTGGGAGAGGGCGAGGGTGGGATGATTTGGGAGAATGGCATTGAAACATGTATAATATCATATATGAAATGAATCGCCAGTCCAGGTTTGATGCAGGATACAGGATGCTTGGGGCTGGTGCACTGGGATGACCCAGAGGGATGGTATGGGGAGGGAGGAGGGAGGGGGGTTCAGGGTGGGGAACATGTGTACACCCGTGGTGGATTCATGTTGATGTATGGCAAAACCAATACAATATTGTAAAGTAATTAGCCTCCAATTAAATTAAATAAATTTAAATTAAAAAAATATAAAAAAGTAAATAAATAAAGTTTGCTCAACATTAGAAAAACATCAAGTAGCAAGAATTTTAATAGCATGGGATAGTAGCTATAGAATAAAAGTTCCTTAATGCTATTTGAAAGCCACTAAGTATTAGAATACTACAAGGAGGAAGTTCTGAATTGTGTTTCTATTCTTTATTAAGGTGCTTTGTGTAATTAGCAGTGTTTCTATCAGAATAAATAGTAATTTGGAATTCATCCAAATTAAAAGCCCAAATGAAACAGAAACATTCGTGGTGAGTAGAATGTTAAAAGAGTCAAACTTCTCTAGGGTAGATATGTCTGTGCAAGTCGGTGCAATTTAAATCAAATCTATAGAATCCATGTGGAATAACACAGAATAAATAGAGAGGAAATTTGTGGGAGGAGGAACTAACAACCCAACAGATATCCAACCAGAAGAGAAATTCATTTCCAGTCTTCTGAAAACTCTAAAAATCAAATTAAGTTCTACACATACCATCATGAAATCTGCTTTGGCATCTTAAAAAATAAAAAAGGCAAATATATGTTTAAAAACTCATCATTCATCCTTTGTTACTCAGTATCTTATGGTTCCAGTAAAGACAAATGTTACCAAGTGGAAAGCATGACTTATTACAATACTACAATACTAGAACTATGGATGGTGCTCATGCTCAATTCCAACTGACCCTTTGAGCCCCTATGGACTGATAGTTCACCAGCTCCTCTGTCCATGGAATTTTCTAGGCAAGAATACTAGAGAAGGTTGCCATTTCCTTTCCCAGGGAAGACTAAGGATACTACCTTCTATAGAGAAGGTTTGAAAGCATATCCAACATGATTTACCATTAGTACTTAAGAGAAGCGACCAGGTCACATCACCTGGATCTAATTTGTCATTGTGACGTCAGCATCATCTGCTTCAGTGTTCACTGTTCATATGACAGAGACGTGGCATGCACAGACGCAGTCACGTTGAGTCTAGATAACTATAACTGGTCTGAGACATTCCAAGTTAGTTACTTACAATGTCTAGGAGAGTCAAACAAGACAGTTCTGGTCTATGCCTACCATGGAAGCAAATGTTTTATTGGGATAATATAAATAAGCATAGATATTAAGACCTTATCAGCTCCTACAAAACAGAGAAGATCCAGGTGTAGCGATGACCTGCAAAAAATGAACCTCCTAAGCAAAAATATTCATTTCTAGCATTATCTCAACACCTAAAATTATAAAACTTGTAGGAGTAAACATAGGAGAACATCTTCGTGATCTCAGGTGGGGTTTCCGTTTTGTTTTGGGTGTGACTCCAGGCTTGTGAGATCTTAATTCCCTGGCCAAGGGTTGAATGTGAGCTCTCAGCAGAGAGAGTCTGGAGTCCTAACCTCTGGACACCAGGGAATTCCCACAATCTCAGTTTAATTAAGGTTTCTTACATAGGATAATAATAAATTGGATTTCACTATAATTAGAAAGTACTCTTTAAAGGACACTGTTAGGAAAGGAAACAAGCCAAAGTCTTGTTAGCAAAACTCATACCTCCTCTTAAAGTAACTGATTCAGCATATATAAATAATTCATACAATTCAAAAAAAAAAGAAGACAAATACCACATTCTTTAAAACAAATTATAAAATATTTGAACTGATACTTTACAAAAGAAATACAGGTGGAGAAATAAGCACATGTGAAATTTCTCAACATATTGGTTACTAGTGGAGAGGGAGAGGGTGGGAAGATTTGGAAGAATGGCATTGAAACATGTGTAATATCATGTATGAAACAAGTTGCCAGTCCAGGTTCGATGCACGATACTGGATGCCTGGGGCTGGTGCACTGGGATGACCCAGAGGGATGGTGTGGGGAGGGAGGAGGGAGGCGGGTTCAGGATGGGGAGCGTATGTATACCTGTGGCAGATTCATTTTGATGTTTGGCAAAACTAATACAGTGTTTCAGGTTTAAAAATAAAATAAAATTAAAAAAAAAAAGGCACAGTGATACACTACTGTCCAGGTACTAATATCAGTTAACGTTAAAGAAAAGCAACCTGAAAATACCAAGTGTTGGGAAGAGGCAGCGCAAGTGAAACAATCATACACTGCTAGTGAGATTGCACAATGATACAGCAACTTTGGGAAACAGCAGTTTCTGGCAGAAGTCGACATACACCTAACAAATAGTCCAGAAATTCCACTGCTAGATGTTCACTCAAAAGAAAGAAAAAAAAATCTGTCTCTACAAAGACGTGTATGAGAACGTTAAAGAAACTTATTTATAAATAGTTATTTATTCTAGAAATAACCCAGATGTCTATTAACTGCTTAAGAGATAAATTGTGGTATATCCATAAAACATTATTCAGCACCAACAGGAACAAAATACTGCAACCTGCACCAAGGCAAAAGGGTAGACACTTTAATATTTCACTTCTATAAAGATCTTAAAAAGGCAAAACTGTAGAGAAAGAGAAAACAGATCAGATATTACCACTGATGGGGAGGGGTGGGGGACTGACCACAAAGGGCCATGAGGGAACTTCTAGGGTCATAGAAATGTTCTGTATCTCAGTTGTGGTGGTGGTTACACAGTTATTTACACTTGCCCAAACTTACCAAACTGTAAAGCTAAATGTGAGAATTTTGTACTATGTAAATTACATTTCAGTAGATTAGACCTTTTAAAAAAGAAATGGGAAGGTGACCAAAATGGTGATACAGGAGACTCCTGAGCATCCCTCCTTCTCACGGACATAACAAGTATATAGCTATACACAGAGCAGTTACCTCTGAGAGAAACCCAGAAACCAGCTGAGCAACTTCTACACATGATAAAAATGAAAAAAATACGTACAATGAAATGGAAAGTCTGAGACTCTTACCGTAAAGCTCAACACACTAACATACAGTCAGTAGCAAACTCCCAACTGCCAGCTTCTCCCTGAGGACCTAAGCGTTTGGACCCCCCACTTAGTGGTCCCAGCTTTTACGATTTCCATCCTAGGGGTGGATTCCCCAAACACCTAGCTCTGAAAGTCAGTGAGGCTTTCATCAAGACACCCACAAGAATATAGCGAACAAATGAGCAACTGTTAACATGTCCGTAAGCCCTTACCATGGCTCTTCTTCCTCTGCCAGCACAGAGGGAGCAGAGAAAATCACTCATCCCCCAGGCTTCCCCTAAAAGGAACCCATCTGCATGCTCTGGAAGCTGCTACCTGGAGGTCAGGCTTCTAATTTACCATACATCTAGGGACTTGCTGTGGTCATCACTGAAAACCAGGGGAGCCTGAAGACACTTCCCTTTCCTTCTAGCTGAAGCTGGCTCTAAGTCACCAGTATTTCCCTGGAAGGAGTTTGTACACATGTCTGCATCGCAGCTTTTGTGGCTGCTGCCCCATAGACCAGTCCCCAAACTTCCTGGTTCTGATGGCTAATAAGGCTACCATGTACAAGTCTCACACATGGGGTAATAAGCTGCTCAACACTGGTCTAATGGTTTGGGGGATATGATGCCAAAAGAAAAAGCAACAAAAGCAAAAATAAGTGGGATATATCAAACTAAAAAGCTTTTGATCATCAAGGGAAACCATGAACAAAAAGAAAAGGTAATGTGGAGTAGGAGAAAATATTTGTAAACCACACATCTAATAAGGGGTTAATATCCAAAACAAGGAACTGATAGAACTCAAGAGCAAAAAACCAAATAGTCCCCCCAAAATGGGCCAAGGATCTGAATAGACATTTTTCCAAAGAAGACAGACAGATGGCCACCAGACACATGAAAAGATGCCCAATATTATTAATCATCAGGGAAATGCAAATCAACTCACACCTGTTCGGATGGCTATTATCAGAAAGATAAGAGACAACAAATGTTACTGAGGATGTGGAGAAAAGGGAACGACTATACAGTGTTGGTGGAAATCTAAGTTGGTACAGTCACTAGAGAACACAGTATTAAGGTTCCTCAAGAAATTACAAAACAAACTACCCTATGATCCAGTAATCTACTTCCAGGTATGTATCCAAAGAACAAAATCATGATCACAAAGACATATCTTTACTCCAAGACTCACAACATTATTTACAATAGCCAAGGTATGGAAATAACCTAAGTACCCATCAATAGATGAATGGACAAATAAAGCGTGGCCTATGTATACAATGGAGTATTATTCAGTCTTTTAAAAAAAGTCAATTGTTCCATTTGTGACAACACAGATGAACCTGGACAGCATTACACTAAGTGAAATAAGCTGAACAAAGAAAAATACTACATGGTATCACTTATATGTGGAATCTTATTAAACAACTGAATGGAGAGAAACAAAGAGTAAAATAGTGGGGGCCAGGACCCAGGAGTTGGGGAATTAGGGGGAGGCTGGTCAAAAGTCACAAACTCAACTATACAGTAAATAAGCTTTGAGGATCTAATGTGTAGTTCAATGTTCTCAGCAAAAAAGGAGAGTAAATATATGAGGTGATAGGTGTGTTAATTAACTAAGTAGGAGGAATCTTTTTCATAACGTGCACATATATCAAATCCTCATGATATATTGTTTAAATATCTTACAATTTTGTCACTTATACCCCCAATAAAACTGGGGAAAGAGGATTGGATGCCATGTTTTTCAACAGAGTAACTGAAATTAAATAGTATTTGTAAAGAATGTAACACATTTGTAAAGAAAGTACCTGGGGCTGGTGCACTGGGACGACCCAGAGGGATGGAATGGGGAGGGAGGAGGGAGGAGGGTTCAGGATGGGGAACACATGTATACCTGTGGCGGATTCATTTTGATATTTGGCAAAACTAATACAGTTAAGTAAAGTTTAAAAATAAAATAAAATTAAAAGAAAAAAAAAAGAACGTACCTGACAGATTGTAAGGACTTAATGAATGTTAGCAGTCAACATTTTTAGCTTGCCTAAGTTAAAGATTGTGAGCAAAGAAAGTCAAGTATGAATAATACCACAGAATTATCTACAAATAGTGTTAGAGAAGCTTAGCTTTATCTCTAGATATTAGCAGAGTTTTTGCTTTCTTTTTAACAAAGCTTTGTAGAAGAAAATGTCTATTATTAACTAACTCCTCCAAAAGATATTCACTGAGTGCCAGACCACATGCTACACATTGGGATATAATCTAATGGTAAATAAGATATCATTTCAACTCTCAATAATGAACTTGTGAGACTCACAAGTAAATATACAATAACAATAGAAGAGTCACCTACTCTAATAAACCTTCCACCAAAGACTTAAGAACAGAAGTCAAGAAAAAGTTTATTATGGAAAGTCTAAGTAAACCGAGGACCTGGTAGGAAATTATGAATACAGTTGGAAAGGCAGTGTGGGAAGATGGGAGGGAAGAACATTTTGTGCAAAAGGCAGCATTTGCTTGAGAACCCAGACACGAATGATGCCACAGTGCATCCCCAGCATTACTGCAGTGGAGGAAGGAAGAGGCCTGGAGCACCCAGAAAGACAGGTGAGGCCAGAGAGGCAAATAGGTTCCGGGTTAGACTGGGCTTGGGAAAGCAACCTAAGGATTTTAAACTTTATCCTTAAGATCATGAAAGTGAATGTGAAGGTCACTCAGCTGTGTCCGACTCTTTGTGACCCCATGGGCTATACAGTCAATGGAATTCTCCAGGCCAGAACACTGGAGTGGGTAGCCCTTCCCTTCTCTAGGGGATCTTCCCAACCTAGGGACTGAATCTAGGTCTCCTGCATTGCAGGTGGATTCTTTACCAGATGAGGCACAAGGGAAGCCTGACAGAGCGGTAATAATTAAGAATGATGCCCACATTTCTAACTTAGGTAATGATGCCAATTATTAGAGCTAGGAAATACTGGAGAGGGAGCATGATGGAAGGGAAGATGATGAACATATATATTTAGTCATAATATAAAAATGTTAAGTCATATAATATATTTGTTATATCTTGAACTATAATTCTTATAAAGTTAAAAACCTTTGCATTTTTCACTTTATGGATTATTTTCTATTGGCACATTTTTATTATCATAAATAGATATATAAAGAACTATGGAAACTAAAACTGCTTTTTGCAAAAATGATTAGTTAGTGACTCATTATTTTCCTTTTTGTGCTCAGGAAAGAAATCAAGCACATTTCTGAGCTTTAGGAGAAATTAAGTTTTACCTTCTTGTAAATTGCCCTTTTTCTTTCTTACCCAACTTTACCCAGGACTTTGTTTCCTTTCTGCATAGCTGTGTACTTACCTGTTTATATTATCTAATACTATGTCCTTCTATCTTGAGGACAGAGACTATGCTTAGTTATTTCAAAGTACCCAAGTATCTTGGAAAATTTTGGGAATTATTTGAGTACTTAATTGATGAATTTGCTGAATGACTAGAGAGTACGAATCCATTAGTCTGAGTGACTAAAGAATCCTAACTCGCTTATCTAATAATCTGACTTCAGAAGTCATTTCCTTTTCTCTATACTTTTTGTTAAATCCTTTAGCACCAATTTCTATTATTAGAACAGATGCTGAAGTCTTATTATAAAAATCAACCTTTATTTAATCTGTTTCACCTTATTCCTTTAATTTTCTTTCTAATTGCTTAACCTTAGTCCTTTTAAAACTTTATGAGAAAAGATAATTTATCCTTCAAACTGCTTACTCACTCAGCCGTTGAAACACTTAGGCTAGAGTTCGTCCAGGGTGTAAATAAATGGGTATCTTTTTTGAGTGATGAGACCACAATATATTTTAGCACTTGTAAAAGCCCCACCAAACACATAAACCATAAAAACCAAAGCATTTGACCTTCCTCAACCGTCACATATCCATCATAAACAGTTAATATGCTCGATGTAGCCACAGTCTGGTGTTACCAGAACAGTACAAGAATGTTGTAATCGGAACTTGAACTCTGTGTTGGCATTGGCAATGAAGTTGACTTGTGGTATAGTTCAAACTGGTTAATTTTAGATTCACTGCACCTGTATACTTTTCTGGTCCCTAAAAGATTCTTGTTTCTTTTCTTTTTTTTTAATAAAATTTTGCTATCTGATTAAGAAAGTTGTGCTTTGTAGTTTGGGTTCTAGTAAAGGATTTATTCTCTTAATATACATGCTATCTGAGAAAAATCCATATCCACTCTCTTTAAGGAAAGGTATAAAAAGCAAAAGGAAGGACACTGAAATGGAGTGTTCACCTTGAGTGACACGTGACACAGCACAGAAAAAGGTTGCAGAAGCAGCAAGAACATCAATGTTATCTGATCGGGTCTTACCTGGCAGCATGGCAGAGCTCTCTACTCATGGAGGATTTCATTATGTGCTTGGGGAGAAAAAAGGAAATACATTCTTGAACTTCTACCTATCAGTATTTGTTTTAGAAGGATAAGGTAGTCTAGGAATTAAGAACCTATGGGTAAAATTTGTTATAAAATGCCAATGAACATCTTCTTGTCTGGAAGCATCTCTTTTCAATATCACATAATTTTCTCTTATAACTTATTTGCCTCTGAATAGAAAGACATCAAGCATCACTTGACACTATAATAGCAGTTATGAATATGGTCAATTGGTATATGTGCTTTCTTCTCTAAAGTATGTACTTGCATAAAGAGGAACCCTGAGAAAAGTCTAATTCATGCCTTGAATCTCAAATAATTAAAAATTTGGTCCTATATCAAGCCCTTTTCTTTTGTAAAAATTGAATGTCCTCCAAACATTTTGCATACTGGACTTCTTATACAATGAGATGTATCAACTAATAAATGTTTTCATATTTTATAAATTATATATTTTAAATATGTGATTTAAAAGCACTGGTCTCCATCTGCAGATAAATGGATAAGAAAGTTGTGGTACATATACACAATGGAATGTTACTCAGCTATTAAAAAGAATGCATTTGAGTCAGTTCTAACGAGGTGGATGAAACTGGAGCTTATTATACAGAGTGAAGTAAATCAGAAAGAAAAACACCAATGTAGTATATTAATGCACATATATGGAATTTAGAAAGATGGTAACTACGACTATCTGCGAGACAGCAAAAGACACAAATGTAAGGAATAGACTTTCAGACTCTGGGGGAAAAAACAAGGGTAGGATGATTTGAGAGAATAGCATTGAAACATGTATGTTACCATAGGTGAAATAGATGACCAGTCCAAGTTCGATGCATGAAACAGGGCACTCAAAGCTGTGCACTGGGACAACCCAGAGGGATGGGATGGGGTGGGGGAGGGGGGTTTGGGACGGGGGACACATGCACACCCATGGCTGATTCATATTAACGTATGGCAAAAACCACCACAATATCGTAAAGTAATTGGCCTCCAATTAAAATAAACCAGTAATTTTAAAAAGCGCTGGTCAACAATTGACTCAGGAATAAGTTCCTTCAGATTTAACAGATGGAGGAAGCCTCTGAAGTAGGCCAAGGAGAGACAAAGATCTGGGTGGGAACTGTGTTCTCCTCAATGGCAACACTCCCAACAAGAATAAGAAGGGCACAGGAGACATGCTCCTTTGTGAAATAAATTAGGTGTTTACCTACCTTTCACTTGGCTCTCTATGAAACAGAGAACGTATGTCTATTATTTTCCTGTATCATTAATTATCCTCTGATAAAAAATTCAGGTTTCTGAAAATATGAAGTTTTGAAATGGCTCTGTGCCTGGGAAAATGAAATCTTTAGCATTAAAGTGAGCATGGAATAGACAGAAATACTTTCCTGATGTTTATATGGAATGTGGGGTAATTGACAGGGTACTTTGTAGAGTAAAAGAATTATTTGATCGTGATATCTAAATATGCTGGACAGGTAATGCAAAAAGCATGAACTTCTGGACTAGTTGGTATAAGTGTAAACAAGATGAGAAAGAGTAAAAACAAGGAGAAAATAAAAACCACAAATTATAGCAGTTGTGCAGTCTGAGGGACTCTGCCACTATTTGCATCAATACCAAGTCAGCAGCTCTTTAAGGTACAAAGAATCTCCACTGTGAGCGTGACTATGTGCTGACACAGAAGCCTATCCTATAGCCTACATATATATATAAGTGATAGCAAAGACAAAACAATTAAGACAAACGTTTCAGCACATCAAGGGTAATAAAGCATGGGGTCTCATAAAGATCAGCCACTTATCCTAAAGAGCTCTCAAGATAGTCTATATTTAACTGTATTTTTACTTCACTTGGGCTTCCCTAGTAGCTCAATTGGTAAAGAATCTGCCTGCAGTGCAGGAGACCCCATTTCAATTCCTGGGTCAGGAAAATTCCCTGGAGAATGGATAGGCTACCCACTCTAGTCTTTTTGGGTTTCCCTGGTGGGTAAGCTGGTAAAGATTCCACCTGCAATGTGGGAGACATGGGTTCAATCCCTGAGTTGGGAAGATCCCCTGGAGAAGGGAATAACTACCCATTCCAGTATTCTGGCCTGGAGAACTCCATGGACTATCCATGGGGTCACAGAGTCGGACATGACTGAGCTCACGTCACTTTAACTGGATTCAAACATTGTATATATTTGAAATTCTGTTCAATTAAAATCATATGCAAAATATAACAACTAAAACTAGTAATAAAAGTGAGAGGTACGATTGGTGGCCCAAGGTCCCACCCACTAACATCCTGCCTTCCTTGGATGCTAGGTACCCAGGAAAGTTCTGTGGAATCTCTATGGTTCTGAGGAGTCATGTGACTGAAACACTTAAAAAGGCATTTCAATCATAAAGACTGGAAATATTTTCTGTGAAAATTAGACCTACTGTTTGTTGACTCCCAGATCCCTGACAAAAAGACAAGACTTGACAAATGTCAACACCTAGTTAGCATGGCAGCCTCAACAAATCTGTTATCCCGGCTCTACTCCTTCACGCTGCTAAAGGGATGGTCAATCACCAACATCATCACTATCCAAAAAGACCAAAAGAAGAAAAATCCATGGCGTAACACTAATGTCAACACATTTTAAAGAAGAAAGTTGAAATCTGTAGGCTCCAGGAAAATGAATTGATTTGTGCCACAAAACCCCAGAAAGGCTAGGGAACTGGAGACACCAGGTTGGGAAGATACGAGTCAGAAGAGGGGCTATAAACAAGAAGATTTGAGTTAAGCAACTATTAACTTTCAATTATCTTTTTTTAAATTAACTTTCAATTACCCCTCAATTATCTTTCCAGGAAATAGAAGGTTTAATCTCTAGTAAGGCCTCTGATTCAAAGACAAATTTTGTAAGGAAAAGTAACAGAAAGTCGTATTTGGGGGCTGGGAGATAAAGTGGGAGATTAGGATTGACAGACATACACTACGGATACTAGAGGTGGGAGGGGGGTTCAGGATGGGGAGCACGTGTACACCCGTGGCGGACTCATGATGATGTATGCCAAAACCAATACAATATTGTAAAGTAATTAGCCTCCAATTAGAATAAATAAATTTATATTAAAAAATAAAAAATAAATAGATAACTAATGAGAACCAATTGTAGAGCACAGGGAACACCACTCAATGCTCTGCGGTGACCTAAATGAGAAGGAAATCCAAAAAAGAGGCGATATGTGTATACACATAGCTGATTCACTTTGCTGTACAGTAGAAGCCAACACAACACTGTAAAGAAGCTATATTCCAATGAAAGTTAATTTAATAAAAAAGAAAGCTGTACTTTCTTTTAGCCCTCTGTCTCTATTTAGTTTTCAGAACCCTGGAAATGGGTGACTCCTCTGAGGCCAGAGGCAACAGGAAATGCTAAGGTGACAGTTCAGCACCACTCCTGGAGGGTAGGCACTCCTGGAGGGTAGGCACTCCTGGAGGGTAGGCACTCTAGAACGCGAGGCAGAGCAGAGGGCTACCGGAAAGGTTTCTCCAGGAAGCACGCTTCTCCTTATTAGCTTTACAGTACTTAAAAGAATTGTGTATTGGTGTTAGCATGACAATAATAAATGAATAAAGAATAAATAAAGAATACTCAGTGTTTGATTACAATTCAAGTGGAGAGCAACAAACATAACTTTTGAAAAATAGATTTCTAAAAATAATTTCTTCTTGCTCTTTGAAAAAATAGTTACCTTCTCAATTTGTATCCTGTTTAAATTAATAAAAAAAATCATCCTCTGTTTTTAATGATTACTTAGGGAAGAGAGAAGTGATATGAAATCTTACAAGGAAAGTCAGGACTAGCAATAGACATTGCCTCTGTTACACATACTTTGTGCATACATATTCGGTCACTTAGTTGTCTCCCACTCTGCGAATGAAGGGACTGTAGCCTGCTAGACTCCTCTGTCCATGGGATTCTCCAGGCAAGAATACTGGAGTGGGTTGCCATGTCCTCCTCCAGGGGATCTTCCTGACCCAGGGACTGAACCCATGTCTCCTCCATCGCAGGTGGATTCTTTACTACTGTTCCACCAGGGAAGCCTTCAGAAATAATCCAGATCATCTTCACTATTCAAATATAATTCCTTTGATCATATATTGCCCAAATTGAATTTCTGGACACATTACAACCTTTTAGAGTATACTGTTTTAAAAAAAGGAAAAAAGAAAGTCAAATTATTTTTCTTCATAAACAAAATCTGCCCTCTGTAAAGTCTAGAGGCATTACGAACTTTCTGGCATAACCTTCTGTAAAAATTTCCAACTGGAAATGTATTTTGCGTGATAACAGGTTGAAGTCATGAATCACTTGGTAACTCATTAGAGTGACGAGCATCAAAGCATCCCTCAGGAATTCAGGGGAAAGGTAGTTAAGCAATTAATGAAGTTATTTAAAATCCTGATATGGTTGAGGCTGCTTTGAAGACTGCTAGGGATTAATATTTATTTAATAGATTGTCAGTTTCCATGCCAAAGAAAGAAATGTGACAGAAGTCACCCTAGTCTAAATGCAAAAAAGGTACCCCATTTGAAGCATATTTTATGGCTGTGGTTGACACCATTATATCACCATACAAAAATCATCATTCTCAAGCTGAAATTAACATTGCTATTGTTTTCGATTAGAAGAATTGGCTCTAAATCCAGCAATTCTCTGCAGTGATTTATATTTTAGAAGCTGCTATTTTGCACCAGGAGGGAACATGTCAGAGTATAACTGCTCTCTGATGAGATATAAGGTATTAAAATTGATATGAGATGACAAAATGGGAGAATACCAATGTAGGGTAAAGTTTTCACTTGAGAACGGTCTCTGTTATGGCTTCATTCGTGAGACTCTCTGCTAATCTTTATGGTCGATTCAGAACCTAGTTTTTCCCATGAAAATGTATAGGATGTGAGCCTGATGTTATGTAATTAGCTCTTATCTCTTGCATAAAGTACTGAAAATACAATTGGTGCTAGAAAGATGTCGCATTTATAAATATATGATGACTGAGTTTATTGACAGAATAAAAAGCTCCCAAAGACATTTTAGGATTTTCTTAATTGTATCAAGACTTATTTTCATATGTGATAACCTCACTTACTTTTATCACTAACTTGTTTTAAAGAGTAGTTACAGATTTCAGCCTGAAGTCCAGAACTATGGCTTCATAAAAAATCATTATTTTTACCATATTATTTAATTTTTTAAACTACCTTTATCCCTGAAAACAGAGGCCTCTAAAATCTCTATTTTGGATTTCTTTTGCTCACCCATGAAGCACTTTGAAATAGGGCCACTATTAGGAGATAAAATTATATGAGTTTAAATTTTGGAGGGCAAGAACTGCTTGCTCTTCATTTTCATACCCTTTATACAATACTAGACACCTGAATTCATGAATAAAGTCCTGTAAGTGTTTAAACTTAAGGTAACATTATTATTATTATTGGGGCTTTCCTAGCAGCTCAGACTGCAAAGAACCTGCCTGCAAGGCAGGAAACCTGAGTTCAATCCTTGGGACAGGAAGGTCCCCTGGAGAAGGGCATGGCAACCCACTCCAGTATTCTTGCCTGGAGAATCCCCATGGACAGAGGAGCCTGGTGGGCTACAGTCCATGGGGTTGCAAAGAGTTGGACATGACTGAACAACTAACACTATTAGAGCTCTTAGATTTGATTTCTATATCTAGGTCTTAAAACGTCTTGTAGGGCTGGGATGCTCTGTATACCCTACTTCCAGGATGCCTTTTTACTCAAAGTGCTCATGCTTGCTCTCAAGGACTGGTTTCCTCTTCTCTAGTCTCTGACAGAATGAAGTTGCAACCAAAGGATCATTAACTGTGTCATCCTACCTCCAGCTTGAACATCCCTTTTTTTCCAAGCAAAACAGGTTAAAAAATAAAAATGAAACCATCACCTTCTAACTTTGGAACAGTGGCATGGTGGCAGCCATGGTGAAGTAGAATGGTAAGGTTGGAGATAGGAGAATAGAATGCTTTTTTCATCAAAGACATTAGTCAAGTGATTGAGAAGGGGGTGAGACACAGAAACAAACCCTCTGGAAACAGAAGCTAAGCGTCAGTAAACCAGCTTGAATGCCTACATAAGGTCAGGATCTTGAAGTACATGGTTAACGCCCTGTGAAATGTCATATATAATAACTTAAGTTAGACAAATACAGCATGTGAGCAAGGGGTCTTAGTTAAAACTTAATCAAAAGAAAGCATTTCAGTCCATAGCATCAATTTATAGCTTGGCGTCTAGGAATAATCCAATGCCCAAATGCCAAAAGAATGCCACTGGTTAATAAGTTAACAACCTATTAGGTTCATCGCACAGCAATCACTTTTCTCACATGGAACATTAAAAACCACGAAGACGTGGGTAAGCCTGTGTATTCCATTCCCTTTCCCCTACTTCTCACCTCCTCCTTCCCAATCTGCTATTTAACAACAGATGAACCAAGAGCCTCATGCTATTGGGCTTGGAAGGTTGTTTTGTGCTAGAGTAAAAGTCACTATGTAAAAAAATTATAGTATTACTGTATTCAAGAGAGAAGTTCTGAGTAGGATCTTCACCACACAACAATTCAGAGACCCTCTTCACATGCCTAAAAGCTTGAAACTTCTCATCAGTGACTCTACAGGAAACATTTGAACCTTTCTCCCAAACATTTGAATGTCCAGGTCTTCTGGAGGTATATTTTCCTCTTGTTTATGGTTATTCCTCCCCTGATCATATCAGCAGTGATCTGCTATATAACTTAGTCTGCTTTGAAGACCACCTGATATGCTTTTCCTACTCTCATTAGCCATACCTAGTCTCTTTATACAAAGCCAGTGTTTCTACTCAACTTCTGTGTCAGCTTGGAATTTTATGTCTGTGACTTCTTTCCGACGTTAGACATAATGACTCTGACATTAGAAACGTCGGACATTTTTAATCATGGTTTCCAAACTATTCTTACATGATCTCTTTCCTTCTGTGATTCTAATACTCTTCTGAAGAGCATCTTGGATTCTAGTCTTTCTTCTGCTCCCAACCATCTCTATGAACTCTCAGTAGAATCTTTTCAAATTAATCTCTCATTTATTTTACTCTTTGCACACCATAGCAGATACAATACGTGATGCTGTTTGTCACACCAGTCATGGGGAAGGACCACAAGTCTCCAGTCACTAGATTGGAACCACATGGCTGTATTCCAGCACATGGGAATATGAGCTGATGCAACCATCATGTCTGGTGAAGGTACACGACAGCCACTATGCCTCAGCCGTCTCTCTTTTCCCTTCCGTGGTGATTTGGGAAGCTGTGGCATCAGAGGGCAACACCATTGGATTAAGGGAGTCTGGATACCCAGCTGACTGCAAAGAAGAAAGACATAACTACTTCACAGCAGGTTTTTATGAGGAAGAAATAAATGCTCTTATACCTAGTCATTGACTTTTCAGGATCTGCCTGTTGCAGAACTTGTGTGATATTCTTAATATTCTCTGGAACCTTTTTTAATTTAATTTCCAGAAAACAACCTTTTACTTAGACAATTAAGGTTCTTCCTGATCTGCTTCTAACCAAGGCAAGCGTGGATCAGATGCCAGACCTTGAGTTTAGCATTATATTTTACATGCAACCTCTCATTCACCTTTATAACAACCTAATGAGGGAAACCTAATGAAAAAGTTGGCTTAAAGCTCAACATTCAGAAAACGAAGATCATGGCATCCGATCCCATCAGTTCATGGGAAATAGATGAGGAAACAGTGTCAGACTTTATTTTGGGGGGCTCCAAAATCACTGCAGATGGTGACTGCAGCCATGAAATTAAAAGACACTTACTCCTTGGAAGGAAAGTTATGACCAACCTAGATAGCATATTCAAAAGCAGAGACATTACTTTGCCAACAAAGGTCTGTCTAGTCAAGGCTATGGTTTTTTCCAGTGGTCATGTATGGATGTGAGAGTTGGACTGTGAAGAAAGCTGAGTGTGGAAGAATTGATGCTTTTGAAGTGTGGTGTTGGAGAAGACTCTTGAGAGTCCCTTGGACTGCAAGGAGATCCAACCAGTCCATTCTGAAGGAGATCAGCCCTGGGATTTCTTTGGAGGGAATGATGCTGAAGCTGGAACTCCAGTACTTTGGCCACCTCATGCGAAGAGTTGACTCACTGGAAAAGACTCTGATGCTGGGAGGGATTGGGGGCAGGAGGAAAAGGGGACGACAGAGGATGAGATGGCTGGATGTCATCACTGACTCGAAGGACGTGAGTCTGAGTGAACTCCAGGAGTTGGTGATGGACAGGGAGGCCTGGCGTGCTGCGATTCATGGGGTCGCAAAGAGTCGGACATGACTGAGCGACTGAACTGAACTGAACTGAATGAGGGAAACTGAGCTTCTGAGAGGTTAAATAATGTACACCAACTCACAGAACTAACCCCAAAGCCTACACTCTTTGAACTACATCTAATGTTTCTATCTCTTTGCAAGTTTCTCTCCTGGAGATGTTTGAAAAACATGCCACCCAATACACTTGAGACTGCTGCACCACCATACATGCTGTCTTTAGCTGTGGGTCTAGTTAGGAATGAGGCCTGGGTTGCCTGGGAGTGATTGCAAGCACTGAAGAAGTTCTTTCCCATTGTAAGGGTAGCTATTTTGCCACACTAATTAAAGAACTGTAGTGCCTCATGGAAAGGGAGACAGGAGAATGCACCCATACTAGTCTGGACAGGAGGTTTTCTGCGACAGTTCCTGGGGCTATAGCACATCTGTAAGCAGCAAATTCTACTGCTCTGTGAAAGGCCATTGACAGTCAATGCGCGTGAAGGAGCCTTGACAAGTTAGGTAGCCCTATGGCTCCCCAGGTATCTCAGCAGTAAAGAATCCACCTGCAGCGCAAGAGCAGCAGAAGATGTGGGTTCAATCTCTGGGTCAGGATATCCCCTACTAGGAGGAAATGGCAACCCACTCCAGTACTCTTGCCTGGGAAACTCAATGGACAGAGGAGCCTGGCGGGATACAGTCCACGGGGTCACAGAGAGTCAGACACGACTGAGCACGCATGCAAACATGCGATCAAGCTGCATGTTTATGTTCTCCCTAAGTCTGCGAGTGACATCAACTGGCCACTCTGGCAACAAGCATTCGGAAGCTTCCATCCTGACTTTCAAACTCACCTCATAGTATTTCTATTAATTGCTGGCAGAGCTCGGCTGAGAGTTGTCATAATCCCAGGGGGCCGTGCAAGCCGTTCTGAAGAACAAGTTTTAGTTCAGAAACAAAGCAGAAGCGAAAGCTCATCAACAGTCCTGGGCAGACCGAGCTCCTAGGGCAGAAATGAGCTTTGTGTTCAAAGACTTCTATCAGGTTAAAACGTTCTATTTTACTTAAACAGAAAATCTCTGTTGGTAGCCACACAACTTTGACCAGACGAAGATTTTCTGTGTGTTACTCGGCATAAGGACATGCAAAAGTTTCCTATTACAATAGTCTTATAACTTGGAAAAATTAGTAACTCCCACCATGCAACCCTTGAAGGATCATGTGCTAATGAAGAAGATGCTCTAATAATTAGGCCTAGAGCCCACTGAATGTAACACCTTCCAATTAGCACTCCCCAGCATGAATACTGCCATTATCATTAAACAACAAAGACAAAAATGGGTATCAATCCACATAATAGAAAATAATTGATGAAGTTGGAGGGCGTGATTATTTGTGATTACTTTACAGTCATGCACAGAAAGTAGGAGAACCACAGCTAGTGGTTAATCTCTGGCTACCTCTTTGAAGATAATGAAATTGGCTTCCTACTGATGATTATTCATTAACAATTAATTCTTTCTCAGTGATCTGCCTCATTTTCAGCTTCTCACTACAAACATGCAATGGAATAATTACAAGTGGAAATGAAAAAGCAATTAGTGGCAGATAATGCCAACATCTGATTAAAAAACAGTAGAACAGATTAGCAGTTCCGTAACTGCAAGTCTGCTGCCTTCGGTGGGGAGGTGTAAGTCACCCAGTTATACTGCACTTCAAGCTGTGCTTTCTCTTTTATTGCTTCCCCTCCATCATGGTCTGCCACATTAAATGCTCCCTTTTATTCTAGGGGGCATTAGCTTGTTGTAAATACTTTCTACAGATTAAGTAGCTTTGGGGATGATTTGTGATCCTACATGCTGAAATTCTAAAAGGCTCTGTCTCATAATATGATGCTAAAATCCATATCTGTATACCATTCTTTGGGGATCACAGAAAATACCATATAATTCTTTACTTTTGTTTCAGCTTAACTCTTGTTAAATGTTTCCAGAAGAAGAGCATCACTAAATCAAAAACAAGCACCTTCTTTAAGCACCCATGGATGCCTTGGTCTTACAGGTTGGTTTCTCTCCTTGTAATAATGTGGGCCACAAACTGATGGTGGATTTTCACTTATCATTTACTAAGGAGTAAGATAGTTCTGGCTGCTGTAGAAATAATCCCTCAATAAAAGGCTTATAATTTCACTGTTCTCAGTGATCCAACTGGTGTGTCAGTGCTTCATATGATGTAGAACTATATAGGGAGTGTCAAAACCAACAATTCATAAGGCAGACAAAATGCAGTTCTCTTAAATAACTTGGCAGATGCTTTAATATGAAGATCTAATAAGATCCTGTGACTGAATTTGACACAGTAGGAGTGTAGACCATAGCTGTTGTAGGAAAACAGATTTTTTGGGGGGGGGAAAAAAAGCTATGTACTTAGCTATAGAATTATTGGCTGTATATTATCTTACCAGATCCATAAAGATCAAAATAATAATGAAGAAGGTGTGAAATGGAAATAAAGCAAAATTTGATGAGCTGATATTTAGCTGATATGCACCAATATTATAACTTAAATATCTGTTAAGATTGGTCATTTCTCATTCAGTACGGCTGCTGAAGATTCTGGATATCATCTTTGCATATAATAAAATGCTACTAAGCATCTTCTATTACATTGAACAGTGTAGGGACATTGATATTAATTAGACACACCAGCTCAAAATCTAGTGTGAGAGAAGGACATGTAAAGAAAAAAGTGGAGTAAAAATGATGATTGTTATGTTAGGGGCATTTACAGGGTATGAAAGGGAGTTTGACAGGGTACAATGAGGAGCAATAGTGATTGGAAAGACTTCCTAAGCAGATGATGTTTGGATTAAATTTTGGAAGGTGTTGTTCTTGCAGGGACCAACAGAGCAAAGAGCATTACAAGTGGGGAACATATGAATCGAGGCACAGAGGTAGGAGACAGTCTGGCATGTTAGGAGAACGCTGCTGATTAAGTACACAGCCAGACAGCAGGGTGTGAGGATGAGACCTGCAAAGAGAGAAGCTGGAGAGACAGGTAGCCTGCTCATGGAAGGTGTATATGCTGTGCTAATGAATTCAACCGTATGAAGTGAAAAACCCTTCAGTTCCTCAGGCAGGTATTTATCAAGATAAAATGTTTATGTCTCTATAGAATTCAAAATTCAAAAGTAACATACATTCATGATGGAAAGTTCTCTACAAAGCCTAAATGTCTTGACTTGAAACATGGCTGTGAATTTCTTAGAGTAACATAAATTAATTCATAAAGACAACAACAATACCTTGGTACTATCTCTTTAGTATCTTTATCCAGAAAACTAAAATTCTGTCACATCAACAGAAAAATATCTGAAGAGTAGGGATAGAACTATTATGCTTTTTATAAATTAATCACACACTTTGATTTTGTAGCATGCCAAGTCTAACAAGGTCTCACTCACTGGCTATGTGATCTTAAAGAAAGTTGTTTACCATCTAATGCCTCGGTTTTCTTACAAGTGGGATGTATCTGTTAAGGAGTTTAACTAGAAAACAGATTAATAAACCACAACCCTCATCCGCTTATGAAGTCTCTTCAAAATTAATGTGTCACAAACCTCCCTTTAGGAATCATATTTAAATATAGCAAAGACAGAAACAAACAGAATAAAACATCAATGCTCTTCTTAACAGAATGAGGGATTGTGGGTGGAAAGAAAGAAATACATTTTCATGAACTCTACTAAGTACTCACAGACATGCCTTGATTTGGAGGGGTGAGAGGTGAGGTGAGGGCAGGCCATGGGAGAGATAGGGGCCGACAACACTGAAGAAACTTGCTCTCATTCTTAAATACCCCATCGGAGCTGGAAGGAGAGAAATACATAGCCTTATCAAACTCCAAGTCAGGAGTGTCATGTACTGGGAAGGGTGCAGTTGACACTAGGAAGCTCTTTATGAATCATAAAGTAGCCTCTAATCTGGAGTACTAGCGACTATCAAGAAAGACAGGCTCTGAAAGAAACGATGACCAAACTCTACTTAAAGATGAGTTTTCTGTCACAATACCAATATCAATCATAGCTGGCTGCCACACACACACACACACACACACATTCCTTCCCACCCTCACACACACGCACACACACACAAGCAGTCCAATTTTCTTTCTTTCTTTCTTTATACCAATTTTCTTTGCGCAGAGCTTGCACTTCTCATCGGTAATTTACACTGGTCCCTCAAGTGGTTTTACAGCTCATACCTATGCTGATGACTTTCAAATTTGTATCTGCAGTTCTGACCTCTACCCTGAACTTGATTTGTGAATCCCCTTGCCAACTCAAGTAGCTGATGTCTAATATGCATCTCATAGCATCACGTTTTAAACTCAACTCCTGATTCCAGTTGCTCTGCACCTTTGCCCTTCTGCAGGTTTTCTTCATCAGAAAATGACAACAAAAACACAGAACTTGTACTGGATTCTTCTCTTTATCTTATTTTCTAAATCTAATCCATCAACACGTGCATGCATGCTTCAGTCACATCCAACCCTTTGTGACCCTATGGACCGTAGCCTGCCAGACTCTTCTGTCTGTGGGATTTCCCAGGCAAGAATACTGGAGCCCATTGCCATGCCCTCCTCCAAGAGATCTTCCTGACCCAGGGATCAAACCTGCTTCTCTTGGGTCTCCTGCATCAGCAGGTGTGTTCTTTACCACTAGCACCACCTGGGAAGCCAACATATTGTTTAATTTACCTTGAAAGAGTATCAGAAATCCGACCACATTTGGTCTCTTCCACTGCTACCTCCTCTTACAGGCCTCTGCCTATCACCCAAACCTCTGCAACAGGCTTCTACCTGGTCTTCCTATTCTGCTCTTGCCAACCTCCTCCACTGACAGAGCAATCCTTAAAAATACAAATGTTAATACTTCCCTATTTAAAACTCTCAGATGGCTTTGCATCTCAAAGTAAAATCCAAACACTGTGACCTCCAAGCCTGCTGGTAATTGGGCCCCAGACACAATCTCATTTCTTCCCATTCATTCTTGGTTCTCTCAAGGCTCTCTTTGTTGAGGGGATGAGAGCCTAAGTGGGTTCAGGGAGGACAGTCAAGAGTTCAGTTGTAGAGATACTGATTTTAATGTACTTGTGGCATGTCCTAGAGACATGAAGAAGGCAGTTTCATCATGGATCTGGAGTCCAAGCAGGAATGTCTGGAACTAGAGAGATATATCTGCAAGTCATCTGTGCATGTGTCATTTGGAACTCTTGGCGTGGATGTCCTAGAAAGAGGAGATAAGGAACCTAGAACCAGAGGAATATAACTTTATAAAAAAGGACAGATAAGCAGCCACCAAGAGGAAAGAGGAAAATTGGGAGAGTGATTTGGTAGAAGCCCAGGAGGTGAGATGGAGAAGGCAATGGCACCCCACTCCAGTACTCTTGCCTGGAAAATCCCATGGATGGAGGAGCCTGGTGGGCTGCAGTCCATGGGGTCACTAGGAGTCAGACACCACTGGGCGACTTCACTTTCACTTTTCACTTTCATGCCTTGGAGAAGGAAATGGCAACCCACTCCAGTGTTCTTCCCTGCAGAAGCCCAGGGATAGGGGAGCCTGGTGGGCTGCTGTCTATGGGGTCGCACAGAGTCAGACATGACTGAAGCGACTTAGCAGCAGCAGCAGCAGCAGCAGGAGGTGAGAAATGGGAGTTGGTATCAACAATTATCTTTTAAGAAGTTTGATAGTGAGAAAAGGAGAGGATGCAGTTGCAGGGAGAGATGTGCAGTCATGGAAACAAGATTCCTTTTTATAGATGAGATATGAACATGCTTAAAAGCAGATAAGAATTATACATTTGAGGGGAGAATGATAATAAGTAAAACTTTTTTAAAGGGGGAAGGAAATAAAAGCATCACAAGTCTGAGAAGGTGGGATGCCATGATATCAGAAACACAGCTGATTAATTTTTGAAGTCAGTAACTTAAAAAGAGACACTGATGTATAGAACAGTCTTATGGAATCTGTGGGAGAGGGAGAGGGTGGGAAGATTTGGGAGAATGGCATTGAAACATGTAAAATATCATGTATGAAATGAGTTGCCAGTCCAGGTTCGATGCACGATACTGGATGCTTGGGGCTGGTGCACTGGGACGACCCAGAGGGATGGAATGGGGAGGGAGGAGGGAGGAGGGTTCAGGATGGGGAACACATGTATACCTGTGGCGGATTCATTTTGATATTTGGCAAAACTAATACAGTTATGTAAAGTTTAAAAATAAAATAAAATTTAAAAAAATAAATAAATAAAAATAAAGTCAGCCACTGTTTAAAAAAAAAAAAAGAAAAGAAACATTTACAGAGTTTTTCAAGAAGTATTTAACAGATGTCTAAATGCAAATCTTATACATTAAGATTACAAGAGAGAAATAAATGAAAGAAATCTTAGATAATACCGCTAAAGGAAAATAAAAAACACTGAGAAGCAAAAAATTAAAAGATGAAACTAAAGTAAAAGAGAAAGAAGGAGTGGGAAGGAGAGTCAGCCTAAAAAATGACAAGATTAATAGGATAAATATATTACTGAAATAAAGAGATTTCCAACATTTGGTCAAAAAAATGAAAATCTATATGCTACATACAAAATATCTATAAGCGATACACATAATGAAACTCAGTGAATAAAAGGAAAATGTTGGATAATCTTACTATTTATTTATTTAGCAGTTCAACTTGCTTTAAAGACAACCAAAGCCTAATATGACAGTATAATTGCTGTAATTATAAAATGCTGAATAATTTAGTATCAAAGTATTTATGAAGTAAAACTAAAGAAAAAACACAGAAAAGTAATGGGAAACTTTAGCTCACAGGTTTTTTTTAAAGAACATCAGATAAAAATGATTAAGGTTATAGAGGACATGAAGGATACCATTCCTAAAGTTTATTTAACAGTTATATCAAGAGTTCTATACCTTATAAGGAGGGAGTCTGCATTTTTCAAATTTGGTAAATTTGAAAAATTTACCAAAAAATGATCATATGTACTAACCTCAAAACAACCAATACAAGTATAACAGACCAATATAAGCCATTTTCATAGATCATAGTGCAATAAAATTTCATAAGTAACTTTAGGTCAGCACACTTTTAGAAAGAACCATTTGCAGGATGTATTTTAACAGAATATGTCATGGTTGTGAAACTGTGGATTTACTTACTTACCAGTCATTTTCCATGGACAAGTGTTTATGGAGATATTTATCAAGAGACTATTTCATAATTTTTAGAATATTTTCAGTGACTTCTTTTAATGAATGTTTACAAGGTTATTCAGATTAATATAATAATTTAGCTTACTCCAACTAGTCGTTACGTACAGATGTGAGAGTTAGACCAGAAAGAAGGCTGAGTACCAAAGAATTGATGCTTCTGAACTGTGGTGCTGGAGAATACTCTTAAGAGTCCTGGGACTGCAAGGAGATCAAAATAGTACATCCTAAAGGAAATCAACCTTGAATATTCATTGGAAGGACTGATGCTGAAGCTGAAGCTCCAATACTTTGGCCACCTATGCAAACAGCCAACACGTTGGAAAAGACCCTCATTCTGAGAAAGATTGAAGGCAAAGGGAGAAAGGGTAGCAGAAGATGAGATGGTTGGATGGCATCACTGACTCAACAGATATGAATTTGAGCAAATTCTGGGAAAATGTGAAAGACAAAGGATCCTGGTGTGCTGCAGTCCATGGGGTCACAAAGAGGTGGGCACGACTTAGCAACTGAGCAACAGCGGCAACTCCAACCAAGGCATGTGTCCCAGATCCAGACCTGCAACTGTCACATTCAGTACTGATTTCATGTGCAATAATAATACATTTTGTTTACCTTGAAAGAACAAATTTAGTCTATTCAAAGGAGAGAAAATATATCACTGACGTGCTGATCTGCAAAGTCAATCTAAATTATGCATATGTTCCTACTCACTGTGTAGATCTTATCATGAAAGACATGAAGTTTTTCTCCAAATTATCACAGAAAATAGTAATTGTTTGTAATCATTGCTAATACTTTCTCAAAGCTGAGACAAAAATAGAGCATTCAATTCGTCTGTCCTTAGTATAATTGACAATTATTTATATAAAATGGCAACCCACTCCAGTGTTCTTGCCTGGAGAATCCCAGGGACAGGGGAGCCTCATGGGCTTCCGTCTATGGGGTCCCACAGAGCCGGACACGACTGAAGCGACTTAGCAGCATAGCTTCATTTGGTTCTTTCCCTTAAATTTTAAAAACATCTCTGGTAGGGAGAGCTTTGGGATGCATGACATAGCTAGTGGATCTTATTTTCAGAACAGCACCTTAAACATACGGAACAAGTTGTTCTCATTAGGTACCACTGCCTTAGCACCATCTATGCATAACCCAGTACATCACTTGTGTGCTATTGTTCACCTTGAAGTTATCAATAATTTTAAAATTTCTTTCCCAGTTCTAAGAGTTAATAAAGAATGGCCAAACAATATTTCTTCTTAGACTGCTTTATCCAAATCACATCTCACAAACACCAAAAGATCAGCTGAGTGGCTATATCAGAGAATTCATCTTAGAGACTCCGGGGAGTATTATGGACTCTTTTGTAATCAACACAACAAATGGAGCCCCATATTTGGACTACCTCTGTCATTGTTTGATAAATTATTACATTTGACAGAGTTGCTCCACAGGATTTTTTTTTTTCCTTTGCTTTGTTCCAGAGAGCATTATTTGCACTGTTTGGCAGCCAAACAGTAATGGGTGTGTCATCAATAACTCGAATAACTCTAACTTTGACGTTGAACACACTGTAAACAAGACTTCCGCAACTTCTGCAGTTTCATCTACCACCTGCATTGATGTTTCTGTCTATCCAATGCCTTCCTGCTTTGTTTTAAAAAGCTCAACATTTCCCATAGTAGTCCTTGTACATTTCAAAATTGATGTTTCAGATAGAATGCTTCCTTGCCACCACTGTGAATGTCCCTAAACATGCTTATTCTAATGGAAGAATTTATGTTCATTTCCAATCCACTAAAATCCAAATATAAAACAATTTTCACTATATGTCCATATTTTTTGTTTACAGCTGGTGGTTTTACAATAGTAACAGGTGGTATCAGATGGCTCATCAATTTGACCTTCCTACTATTCTGAAAGCATATGACTCATTTCATTACAAACACCATTGCACCCATATTTCCATCAGCCTCTTCAGGTATAATGCTTTAAAAGACTTATATATAAAGCCCAGAACTGTGTGTGATAGGTTCAAGGAAAAAAAGGAAATCAAAGAATGCACAATCCCAAATACAGTTAATATTTACTATTTAAAATGATAGGTAGGTGCCGTCAATGAAAGAATGCCATAAAAACACAAAAATTCAGTATATGAGGATCCATTTTAGTGATCAAGCAAGCTATTTCATACTAACATCCTAGGAGTTTCACTTCAAAGGGTCTTAATAGGTGTGCCTGAACACCATCACAAAGACACACGAGGCCTAGGTACACAGTCGCCCCTTGGGCTAACTACATTAGCCACAATCCCATGTGAAAATATTTCGAGAACACTGATTTAAGTCAAAATCTTAAAATACATATTTAAATAACTATGTAAATTATTTTAAATCCTGTAACATACATATTATACATTTAGAAATACTGTATGTTTACACTATAATGTAATGTATGATTTTCTGTGATTAACTTTCAGTTCTAATTAGTATTTCATACTGGTAAACTTCAGGCCTCGGGGCAAGTATATATAACTTCTCTAGTCTTCAGATCTTTGACCCATAAAAGGAAAAATAATAGTATACTTCTATCATTGAGTTATTGTGGAGATTAAATGAAATTACCCATATGGAGTGTCTAGAAGAGAATAAATTTTTATAAATCTTGACTACTGTGATGATATAAACACTAGATTCATACAGACGCTTTTGTTGTTAACTAAGAATATTAGGATTTGCATTTGTATATCAGCCCATTAACTCTATGCCCTCGGTGATTAAGCAGCAATCACTTCAGAGAACAAAAAACAAGTTAGCCCTACTGTACTAATGTGATTTTTTAGCTGAAGAAATTAATGACTAAAGCTGGACTTTCTACTATTGTGAAGGGTAGTGCACAGTTCTGCTTGCACAGTTATATAACTTCACATGGTCATGTAACCAATAATATTGATAGTGAACATTATATTAAATTGAATATTGACTATATAAGTTCAGTTCAGTTGCTCAGTCATGTCCAACTCTTTGCGATACCATGGACTGACTGCAGCACGCCAGGCCTCCCTGTCCATCACCAGCTCCCAGAGTTTACTCAAACTCATCTTTACTGAGGCAGCAATGCCATCGAACGATCTCATCCTCTGTCGTCCCCTTCTCCTCCAGCCTTCAACCTTTCCCAGCATCAGGGTCTTTTCTAAGGAGTCAGCTCTTCGCATCAGGTGGCCAAAGTATTGGAATTTCAGCTTCAGCATCAGTCCTTTCAATGAATATTCAGGACTGATCTCCTTTAGGATGGACTGGTTGGATCTCCTTGCAATCCAAAAGACTTTCAAGACTCTTCTCCAATACCACAGTTCAAAAGCATCAATTCTTCAATGCTCAGCTTTCTTTATAGTCCAACTCTCACATCCATACATGACCACTGGAAAAACCATAGCCTTGACTAGATGGACCTTTGTTGGCAAAGTAATGTCTCTGCTTTTTAATATGCTGTCTAGGTTGGTCATAATTTTTCTTCTAAGGAGTAAGCATCTTTTAATTTTCGCCATGAAGTGATGGGACTGGATGCCATGATCTTTGTTTTCTGAATGTTGAGTTTTAAGCCAACTTTTTCACTCTCCTCTTTCACTTTCATCAAGGCTATATAGGAACTGCTTTATAGCTGTTACCTAAGTTATTTCTTACCACATCCCTACAATACTGTGTATCATTACTTTTCCTATTTTAATAAGGGAGGGTCTGAGATGCAGAGAAGTTATGTAACCATATAGCCATACAGCTAGTAATTATTAGGTTGATGAAAAAGTAATTGTGGTTTAAGGTCATAAATTTTCAATCATTATAACTAGGCTCAAAGATATCTTTATTAATCAAAATAGGAACCATTACAATCAACACATTTTTGCCAATGAGAAATAAGGTTATTCCTGTAGCATAAAAATACATGCTTTGGGATTCCATGAACTCTTGGAAAGCATTTTCTGTCTTCTGCTGTTTGCGGAAGCATTTTCCATGCAAAAAGTTGTCGAGATGCTTGAAGTAGTGGTGGTCAGTTGGTGAGAGGTCAGGTAAATATGATGGATGAGGCAAAACTTCTCAGCCCAATTTGTTCAACTCCTGAAGTGCTGGCTGTGTGAGGTGTGCTTGGGTGTTGTCATGATGAAGAATTGGGCCCTTTCTGTTGGCCAGTACCGGCTGCACACACTGTAGTTTTCGGCGCGTGTCATCGATTTGCTGAGCATACTTCTCAGATGTAATGCTTTCGCTGGGATTCAGAAAGCTCTAGTGGATAAGATGGGCAGCACACCACCAGTGACCATGACCTTTTATGGTGCAAGGTTGGCTTTGGAAAGTGCTTTGGAGCTTCTCCTCGGTCCAACCACTGAGCTGGTCATTGCTGGTTGCTGTATAAAATCCACTTTTCATGGCATGTCACAATCTGAAGGAGAAATGGTTCATTGTTTTTGTATACAGTAAGAGAAGATGACATGTCAGAATGACCAGCTTCTTGATTTTCAGTCACCTCATGAGGCACTCACTTATCAAGATTTTTCACTTTTCCAATTTGCTTCAAATGCCAAAGGATCATAGAATGTTCGACAAGTTCTTTCGTAACTTCTCACATAGTTGTAAGAGGATTAGCTTCCATGATTGCTCTCGATTGATTGTTGTCAACGTCTGATGGCCGGCCACTGAGCTCCTCATTTTCAAGGCTCTTGTCTCCTTTGCAAAACTTCTTGAGCCACTACTCCCCTGTATGTTCGTTAGCAATTCCTGGGCCAAATGCGTTGTTGATGTTGCAAGTTGTCTGCTGCTTTACAGCTCATTTTGAACTCGAATAAAAAAATCATATGAATATACTTTTTGCCTACCATCATTTCTATAGTCTAAGATAAACATAAAATAAGCATAAAGGAATAAGTTATTAACAAAAAACATAAAGTGAGAAGTGCACCTTAAAATGATATATAGCATAATCACATTTAAGAATGTATTCTAACATCAAACAGCATAGTTCAACAATGCAAAATGGCTATTACTTTTGCCCCAACCTAACAGAACAACCAGGATTCAAAGAGAGTTCATTTAGAATCCTGGCAAATGAGTTTATGACTTTTATATTTTGTTGCCATTTAACAGGATGCTGCATAACACAATCCTATTATGCAGAACTTGTCTGCATAACAATATTTCCTAGGGATAATCTAGTAGAATCATATTTCCAGAATATTTGGGCTCTTGAAAAATTAAATATCCCACAATTGATAGAGATTAATTTTAGATTGTTTTAAAGTTAATACATGTACGAATTTTTCTTTGCTGGTAGTTTTATTTACTTTTAAGCACATCTTTAAAATATATTAATGACAGATTAGAGAGAGGCCTGAAAAATTCTCAGAATCATTAGGATCATTTTGCTAAGGGTTTTATACTTCTGGTAGGAGTTCTCTCTACAACATTTAACAAGGTTTCAGAAATGGTGAAGGTGCAAAATTCAGTGATTAAATTACAACTTTACTCCATCCTTGAAAAATTTTATCATAATGGGGTTATATTGTACCTTGAAATACTCCATCACAAATTTTTCATTTTTCTTTTATTTAAAAATGCATGTGATAGTTATTCTTACTGGACACTGGGGAGATGCACTGAACAAGGTAGATAGATAGGTGCCTGGCATCAAGGAATTTATATTCTAGCTTGTCAATATAGCCAATTCGAAAAAGAATTTCAGTAATTTGGGAAAAAATAATCATACTGACAATTTCTCCAGTGGCTCAGCTGGGAAAGAACCCAGCTGCAAGAGACACAGTTTTGATCCCTGGGTCAGGAAGATCCCCTGGTGTAGGAAATGGCAAACCACTCCAGTATTCTTGCCTCGACAATCCGGTAGACAGAGGAGTCTGGCAGGCTACAGTTCATGGAGTTGCAAAGAGTCAGGCACAACTGAGTGCATACACACACGCACATGTGCACACACACAATCATACTGAAGGTACTTTCGAACAGCTTGAATACTAATAAAACTTTGAGTCTTAGTTCTAGTACAAAGGTTCAGGTTCTGGTATATTACAAACAGAAAACAATTATGTAGCTAATACCAAAGAGGCCAGGAAAAAAATCTAAGATCTTGTAAGTAATTTCTCTCTCCCTGAAAATAGATTTTTTAAAAAGTCACAATTTAATTTTCCTTCAGTTTCTTTTTTCAATCAGCAGGGTTTCATCACCACAACCCAATAAGCAGTGGGAGTCAAAATATAGAGCAGAACACCGTGGCAGGAAAGGCAATCAACTGTGAGAATGGTATAAAAACTGAGAGGCTGAATACTGGTCCCACTGATGCATGATAAAGAATCGTCTTTCAGTGGCACTTATAAAACTCGGGTTTATCCAGAGGGTACAAAAAATTCTATTTAGTATGTTTACCACAGTCTGTTTATATGACACTGAGAATGTTAGGGGACAGAAAACTCTGTTATGTGATTTGTAAAGACATAATCTTTGACCCTGGAGAAGGAAATGGCAACCCACTCCAGTGTTCTTGCCTGGAGAATCCCAGGGACACGGGAGCCTGGTGGGCTGCCGTCTATGGGGTCACACAGAGTCGGACACGACTGAAGTGACTTAGCAGCAGCAGCAGCAATCTTTGACCCAACACTGTTGGCCACATTTCATTTTCGTGGTCATAATACAAACAGGTTTGTAACTTTTATTTGCTCTGTTCAAAGTGCTTTACCCTCCTGCACTGTTGGTGGGAATGTAAATTTGTATAATCACTTTGGACAACAGCATGGAAGTTCCTTAAAAATCTAAAAATAGAGCTATCATATGATCCTGCAATCCCATTCCTGGGCATACAGTGAAAGAAAGTAAAAGTGTTAGTTGCTCAGTTGTGTCTGACTCTTTGCAACCCCATGGACTGTATCCCACCAGGCTCCTCTGTCCATGAATTCTTCAGGCAAGAATACTGGTATGGGTAGCCATTCCCTTCTCCAGGGAATCTTCCCAACCAGGGATCGAATCCAGGTCTCCTACACTGAAGGCAGATTCTTTACAGTGTGAGTCACCAGGGAAGCCCTCCTGGGCATATACCTGGAGAAAAGCATAGTCTGAAAGGACACATATATGCCAATGTTCATTGAAGCACTATTTAGAATAGCAAGAGATGGAAGAAACCTAAATATCTATTGACAAAGAAATGTATAAACAGGTGTGGTACATATGTACAATAAAATATTACTCATCCATTAAAAAGAATTAAATAATGTCATTTGCAGCAACACAGATAGACCTAGAGATTGTCATACTGAGTGAAGTAAGTAAGAGAGAGAGAGACCAATATTATAGGATATCACTTATATGTGCAATCTAAAAAATTAATATTAATGAACTTATTTACAGAACAAACAGGCTCACAAACTTATGGTTACCAGAGGGGAAGGATGGGGGAAGTGACAGTTAAGGAGTCTGGTATTGACATGTACACACTGCTATATTTAAAATGGATAACCAACAAGGATCTACTGTATAGCACAGAGAACTCTGCTCAATATTGTGTAACAACATAAATGGGAAAATAAAAAAGGATAAACACATGTGTATGTATAACTGAATCACTTTGCTGTATTTCAGTATGTTTCATTATATTTCAACTATACTTCAGTATAAAATAAAAGTTAAACTATGCACATTAAAAAAAAATGAAGGGCTTTAAAAACATTTAGTTTTCCTTAGGAAAGTTTGTAGAACAAACAGCAATATGGATCAGGCCTCTTTGTTTTACCAATGATTAAACAAATTTAATTAACCAAGACTCAAGAACATTTCTGAATATTTCTTTACTTGAAAATCTCCTATACTTTGACATGTTCAAAAAAAAAAAAAATCCCTACCTAGTTAAGAAAATGCAAACTTAAACTTTTCAAGCATTACTTGAAAAAAATTAAGTCCCTTGTATACTCTATAGGCACAGAGGGTTAAAGCAGTAGTTCCTTACCTTGGTTTCATATTAGAATGCAAATCTTAAAAAAGGTGGGGATGCTGGCACCCCAGCCCAGAAGAGCTAATCCTGAACCCCCACGGGGGGGCCCAGGTGCGTTTTAAAGTTTCTCAGGTGATTCTAATGTACAAGAGTTGATCATCATTGTGCTAGAGAAATAATGCTGGAGGGGAAGTAAGTGAAGTACAATAAAACTTGATTGTATTTGATTACTGGTATTTAATAGAAATATAACTCAGTTCAGTTCAGTTCAGTCACTCAGTCGTGTTTGACTCTTTGTGACCCCATGAATCGCAGCACACCAGGCCTCCCTGTCCATCACCAACTCCCGGAGTTCACCCAAACTCATGTGCATTGAGTCGGTGATGCCATCTAGCTATCTCATCCTCTGTTGTCCACTTCTTCTCTTGCGCCAAATCCCTCCCAGCATCAGGGTCTTTTCCAATGAGTCAACTCTTCACGTGAGGTGGCCAAAGTATTGGAGTTTCAGCCTCGGCATCAGTGCTTCCAATGAGCACCCAGGACTGGTTTCCTTTAGGATGGACTGGTTGGATCTCCTTGCTTTCCAAGGGACTCTCAAGTCTTCTCCAACACCACAGTTCAAAAGCATCAATTCTTTGGCACTCAGCTTTGTTTACAGTCCAACTCTCACATCTATACATGACCACTGGAAAAACCATAGCCTTGACTAGATGGACCTTTGCTGGCAAAGCAATGTCTCTGCTTTTTAATATGCTGTCTGAAAGTGAAAGTGAAGTTGCTCAGTCGTATCCAGCTCTTTGCAACCCCATGGACTGTAGCCTACCAGGCTCCTCCCTCCATGGGATTCTCCAGGCAAGAGTACTGGAGTGGGTTGCCATTTCCTTCTCCAGGGGATCTTCCCAACCCAGGGATCAAACCCGGGTCTCCTGCATTCCAGGCAGACGCTATAACCTCTGAGCCACCAGGGAAGTTCTTTGGCTGTCTAGGTTGGTCATAACTTTTCTTCCAAGGAGTAAGCATCTTTTAATTTCATGGCTGCAGTCACTATCTGCAGTGACTTTGGAGCCCCCAAAAATAAAGTCTGACACTGTTTCCACTGTTTCCCCATCTATTTCCCATGAAGTGATGGGACCAGATGCCATGATCTTCGTTTTCTGAATGTTGAGCTTTAAGCCAACTTTTTCACTCTCCTCTTTCACTTTCATCAAGAGGCTTTTTATTCCTCTTCACTTTCTGCCATAAGGGTGGTGTCATCTGCATATCTGAGGTTATTGATATTTCTCCCAGAAATCTTGATTCCAGCTTGTGCTTCTTACAGCCCAGCGTTTCTCATGATGTACTCTGCATATAAGTTAAATAAGCAGGGTGACAATATACAGCCTTGACATACTGTTTTTCCTATTTGGAACCAGTCTGTTGTTTCATGTCCAGTTCTAACTATTGCTTCCTGATCTGCAAATAGGTTTCTCAAGAGGCAGGTTGGGTGGTCTGGTATTCCCATCTCTTTCAGAATTTCCCACATTTTATTGTGATCCACACAGTCAAAGGCTTTGGCATAGTCAATAAAGCAGAAAAAGATGTTTTTCTGGAACTCTCTTGCTTTTTTGATGATCCAGCAGATGTTGGCAATTTGATCTCTGGTTCCTCTGCCTTTTCTAAAACCAGCTTGAACATCAGGAAGTTCACAATTCATGTATTGCAGAAGCCTGGCTTGGAGAATTTTGAGCATTACTTTACTAGTGTGTGAGATGAGTGCAACTGTGCGGTAGTTTGAGCATTCTTTGGCATTGCCTTTCTTTGGGATTGGAATGAAAACTGCCCTTTTCCAGTCCTGTGGCCACTGCTGAGTTTTCCAAATTTGCTGGCATATTGAGTGCAGCACTTTCACAGCATCATCTTTCAGGATTTGAAATAGCTCAGCTGGAATTCCATCATCTCCACGAGCTTTGTTCGCAGTGATGCTTTCTAAGGACCACTTGACTTCACATTCCGGGATGTCTGGCTCTAGGTGAATGACCTACAGTAACAAAATTATCTAATGGTTATATTATAAAGTTTTTAAAAGGTAAATTTTATTTTAAGAATATATTTTAGTTAACCCAGTTTAATTAAAATATTACTTCATAACATAATCAATGAAGTTATTAATAAGATATTTTATATTTTTTGGTACTAAATCTTCAAAATCTGATGAATATTTCATATTTATAGCATATTTCAATTTGGAATAGCCATATATCAAATATTCGAGAGCTACATGTTGCTAAAGCTGTCTATTACATACTGCAACACATACACTGCAATGTATGATGTATAAAACCTTTACCTTCATTGAAAAATATTTATTTTCTAATATATAACAAATTATTATGTGCATTAACAAATAATATAATATTATAAAAAAGTATTTGTAAAGAATCATATTCTTTAGATAAATTAAGGCTGTAGATTCTCTCCTTTCCCTTCTTTCTTTCCTTTCTAAATATGTATTTCTCTTACAAAAGGGTGCACACTCTATATACTTTTATGATTGTTTATGTAGTATAACAGTATAGAATTGGCTGGGTTTGTATAGTAGTCACACTACATTGTATCTTGGTCATTAAAGGAAACTTTTCCACACTCCAGTTGTTTTTTTTTTTTAATCTGTAAATAACAGTATAAACATCATAGGGATATTATAAGGATTAAATGAATTCGTACAAATTAACTGTTCAACAAATGATAAGCATTATTATGACTTTAATGGCTTCTTCATTTTATTTCATGTACTATTTTAATACTTCTTTGTCATCCCACGCAATGAATGTAGCAAAACCTTTTTACCAGTTTTCTATTAAAGACATGGCTTGTTTCTAATCATCATTATTGTACAAATGCTCCAGTGCATATCATGGTAGAAGTGTTAGTCACTCAGTCATGTCCGACTTTTGCAAACCCATGGACTGTAGCCCTCTGGGCTCCTCTGTCCATAGGATTCTCCAGGCAAGAATCTTAGAGTGGGTTGTCATTCCCTTCTCCAGGGGATTTTCCCCGCCCAGAGACTGAACTGGGTCTTCTTCACTGCAGGCAGATTCTTTGTCATCATTCTTTGTCGTTCTTTGAGCCATCAGCAAAGCCGTATCATGGTACATGCAGCATTTTGCACATGAATCTGTATGTACAGAGGATAAATATCTAGAAATGGAACTTATAGATCAAATATTACACACTTTAAAAATTTTAATGTATGTTGCCAAATTGTTCCTCACAGAGACTCTACCAATTTACTACCTAATAATAATATACAACAATGTCCATTTTTCCTTTTATAGGATGTTAAGAATTTAAGGTATTTTTTAAATGACACCTCAAATGCAACCTAAGATATATATTTTGTGCTTTCTTTAACATGTTTAACTGACACAACACATGTAAACCTGTGGCGGATTCATTTTGATATTTGGCAAAACTAATAACAATTATGTAAAGTTTAAAAATAAAATAAAATTTAAAAACAAAAAAAAAGAAAGAAAGAAAACATGTTTAACTGATTTGAATGAAAAATCAAAGTTTATTTCAGAAATTTTAAATATATATCTTAGAACTCTTAGAGAATTCAGAAGAGATGTAATATAGGAGAAAAATAAGAAGAGATATAATCACTTAATTTCTCCCATATTTTTCCTATCTGATTGGAGAGTACTAATATTTCAATGTCTTACAATAATTAACAAGTTAATTTCACTAATTTATCACTTTTAAAAGTTTAATTATTTCTATATATCATTTTGGATCACTTTACATTCAATTAGGAAATAAAAGTAGTGAACTGTGTTATTATAATTTAATTTATACAACATTATGGCTTTATAACTCACTCATATTATTAAAATGACGTCTCAAGATTGGACTTTTTGATTGCTGATCTGTAAATTCCTACAGACTATGATTATAAAGTACTAATGATGAAGGTCCTGGGAAGCACTTCTGTCCTTATTCTGGTTAGGCCCATCACCCCTGAGTCAGGGCATGAGCTGTGTCAAAGCAGTGTCCCGTATGGGGCTCCTGTCTCATTAGCAAGAACAAGAAAAATTAGGATGTCCCAGAAATTTTATGGCAAGGCTATAGCATGCAGTCACAAGTTAAGCAAATTGAATAAATCTGACAATATTATATTTAGGAAGGCAAATTGCAATATATATATGTGTATATGCTTTAGATAGACTGAGGACAAATATATATTTTTTCAATTTCCCTACTTGTGGTCACTGAAGCTTTTTGAAAACTGGCTTTCTCTCCTGGATTTGTTACTCTCGGTAAAGAAAGAGGTTCTTGTTGAAACTGAGTGAGAGGTTAAGTGCCCAGAAATAATGCACCAAACACGATATTGCAAAGGGAGAATCTGCAACAACACAGGTGACTTTGAGGGTATTACGCTAAATGAAATAAGTCAGACAAAGACAAATACTGTATGATCTCACCTCTATGTGGAATTAAAAAAGCAGTAACAAAAACAGATCCTCATAGGAATGGAGTTCAGCCCTGTGGTTTCTAGAGGCAGAGGGTGGGGAAAGGCGGAATTGGAGAAAGGTGGTCCAATGGTACAAACTCCCAGCTACCAGATAAAGGAGGACTGTGGATGTAATGTACAACAGGATGATTGTAGTTAACACTGCTGTAAGTTATTAAGAGACTAAATAAATCCTAAGAGCTCTCATCACAAGAATATCTTTTGAGTTCTTTTTATTTTATCTATATGGGAAGATGGATGTTAGCTGAACCTATTGTGATAATTATTTTACAATATATGTAAATCAAACTGCCATGCTGTATGCCTTAAACTTATACAGTAATTATTTCAATTATTTCTCAAAAAAAAAAAAAACTGGGGAGAGGGGGAGAAAATGAAGTATAAAATAGCTTCACTTTAGGAAGCAACAGTTTAGAAGAGATTTCATTCTGTACGTTTTCTAAATATTGTCTTTAATGGAAAAATAAAGAGGCAAAGATTCAACAATGTGGCTGGAAGCCTTCTTTCAGAATCCTCTTTATTATGATTAATATTAGCCTTATCATCTTATGAGTCCTTCCTGAATAAGATAGATAAATAAGAATAGATAGGTGGGATATATATTTTTAAAATACATATAAATATGGAAATATAAATATGTGTGAATGAGAGGGGAGAGGGTGCCAAAAATAAAAGACAAGGAGTTTCCTGGTGGTCCAGTAGCTAGGACTCCATGCTCCCAATGCAGGGGCCCAGGTTTGATCCCTAGTCAGGGAACTAGATCATCCCACATGCCACAATTAAAAAAAAGATCCTGCATGCCACAACTGAGACAGGCACAGCCAAACAAATAAGTTTATAATAACTAAAAATAAAAGAGAAGCTGTGGCAACAAGATATGAAGAGAAAGACAGGGAAATCTTCTGTGTGTTCATCTACAGAGTGATACCACTGAACAATATTCTATTTTCTGGGGAAAATGTTAATAGACAAACAAAGAAAGGGATATACATGACCGAGAATATGTACCATGACAAACTCCATTCAAAAGAAATAACATCTATTAGACTGCTCAGTCGCTCAGTCGTGTTGCACTCTTTATGACCTCAAGGACTGTAGCCTGCCAGACTCTTTTCTTCATGGGGAGAATACTGGTGTGGGTTGCCACGCCCATATACAGGTATCTTCCCAACCCAGGGATTGAACCCAGGTCTCCCACATTGCAGGCGGATTCTCTACTGTCTAAGCCACCAGGGAAGACATAGAACACTTGAGTGGGTAGCCTATTCCTTCTCCAGAGGAACTTCTCAACCCAGGAATCAAACTGGGGTCTCCTGCATCTCAGGCAGATTCTTTACCATCTGAGCTACCTGGGAAGCCAGATATTTTTATATTTTACACTTTAGTCTTAATATGAGTATCCATATTCTCTAAGCCTATATTCATTTCTATAAGAATAGGAAAACATACTCTTGTTATGTTCTAAAATTGGATAAAATATGTTATGTATTATTTTATTCATCATATATGTTGTTATTGTTCAGTTGCTCAGTCATATCTGACTCTTTGTGAACCCATGAACTGCAGCACACCAGGCTTTCCTGTCCTTCACTATTTCCTGGAGTTTGCTCAAACTCTCATGTGCACTGAGTCGATAATGCCATCAAATCATTTCCACTCCCTTTTCCTCCTTGCCTCAATCTTCCCCAGCATCAGGGTCTTTTCTAACAAGTCAGCTCTTTGCATCAGGTGGCCAAACTATTGGAGCTTCAGCATCAGTCCTTTCAATGAGTATTCAGGGTTGATTTCCTTTAGGATTGACTGATTTGATCTCCTTGCAGTCCAAGGGACTCTCAAGAGTCTTCTCCAGCACCACAGTTCAAAAGCATCGATTCTTCGGTGCTCAGCTTTCTTTATGGTCCAACTCTCACATCCATACAGGACTACTGGAAAAACCATAGCCTTGACTAGACAGAACTTTGTTGGCAAAGAGATGTCTTTGCTTTTGAATGCAGTCTAGGTTTGTCATAGCTTTTCTTCCAAAGAACAGTTGTCTTAATTTCATGATTGCAGTCATCATCTGCAGTAATTTTGGAGCCTAGAAAATAAAGTCTGTCACTGTTTCCATTTTTTTCCCCATCATGAAGTGATAAGACTGGATGCCATGATCTTAGTTTTTTGATTGCTGAGTTTTAAGCCAGCTTTTTCACTCTCCTCTTTCACTTTCATCAAGAGGCTTTTTAGTTCCTCTTCACTTTCTGCCATTAGGGTGGTATCAACTGCATATATGAGGTTACTGATATTTCTCCCAGCAATCTTGATTATAGCTTGTTATTTATTCAGCTTGTCATTTCACACAATGTACTCTGCATATAAGTTAAATAAGCAGGGTGACAATATACAGCCTTGAATACTCCTTTCCCAATTATGAACCAGTCCATTGTTCCATTTGTGGTTCTATCTATGCTTCTTGTCCTGCATACAGGTTTCTCAGGACACAGGTAAGTTGGTCTGGTATTCCCATCTCTTTAGGAACTGTCCACAGTTTGTTGTGATCCACACAGTCAAAGGCTTTTTCAATGGAGCAGAAGTAGATGTTTTTTATGGAATTCTTTTGCTTTTTCTATCATCCAGCAGATGTTGGCAATTCAATCTCTGGTTCCTCTGCCTTTTCTAAATCCAGCTTGTATATCTGGAAGTTCTCAGTTCATGTATTGTTGAAGCCTAGCATGAAGGATTTTGAGCATTACCTTGCTAGCATGTGAAATGAACACAATTGTGCAGTAGTTTGAATATTCTTTGGCATTGCCCTTATTTGGGTTTGGAATGAAATTGTAGTTAAGGTAAAAAATTCTATATGAGAAAATCAACTAACACAAAAAAGTTTTGTATGTGTTTACCTATGTAAAACTAAATACCTAAATTAGGAAACATGGAAAATGTGTTTTATAGTTTCTGTAAACCAAAAGCATAGTCAATGCTGAAAAATACAAATTCCCCCACTCTGCTACTTTCAGGAATTTTCCTACAAGCAAATACCTGATCTGTGCATTGATACTGCACGACACACTGTGCTGTCAAATACCAGTTCTCATAACTGGCATCGCTGAAGTGTTCTTTGTTTATTATGTGTAATTTCACTGGTCCTTTATCACAATTAGACATTTCCCTGCCCTGTCTTATAGTCACCAAAAGATAAGACAATGAAGCCAGAGTTGTTTTTTTTTTTTAAGTGAAAAGTGTGCATTAAAATTCAGGAGACGCCAAAGCACATTAGAAGGGAGAAAAGTGTAGACGAATTTGACCACTTTTAGCAAAGAACTTGCCCTCCTACTAGATAAAATAATGTTGAGGCAGTTATTTCGTATTTTTGTTTGTTTTGTTTATACATGTATATTTATTTAATTATATTGTGATGGGTTCTGCCATACATCAACAGGAATCAGCATTAGGTATACATGTTTCCTTTTGTATTTTGTATTTAATGTGGCTGTAACCAAAGGCTCAAATAGAGAAACTTAATGGAGGAGGGCATGGCAATGTGCTCCAGTATTCTTGCCTGGAGAATCTCACGGACAGAGGATCCTGGTGGGCTACAGTCCATAGGGTCAAAAAGAGTCAGATGTGACTGAAGAGACTTTAGCACAGCACAACTGCTCTGGTAATACTTTTAATAAAGTAAAGAAAAAAGCAAACATTGAAAATCAGTGTGAGAAAGAACTTAAAACATGCAGGCACATGTTTGCGTCTCTGAATTTTCAGCAGTGAGTACTGATTGCAAAGGTGTGGCGCAGAGCATGGAGCAGGTGTGATGCTGGGGACATCTGCCATCTCCTCTTTTAGAGTCTGCAGCTGGTATAACTTTTGCTTTCCCATAACCCATATTCAATTTCCAGATTTATAAAGAGAAGGTATTTGATTGGGTATTTCCTAGAATCTTCTCCAGCTCTCACCCTCTTAACTCAACACAACAACATTTTGAAGGTAGTGTCAGTGTGTGGGAGGAGAGTTGAGTAGAGGAAAATATACCTCTGATGAGCATTTACTTAGATTAGTTCATTCCATACCCCAAACCACATTTGCACAATACAATCCTTCTTCTCTTTTTGCCAGATAAAGAATTGGTACTGAGAAGCTGAATAGATGTCATCACACAGCTAAAGGGAACAGGAAAGCTGAAAGTCAAATGAATGATGAGTGACCTTAAGCCCTAGCTCTTTCCTCACCAGCATGCTACTTAACACTTTATTTTACTTTGCCCCAAATTGTCTGTGAATATCTGATTTGAACAATCTTTAGGTTAACAGAAACTCCTTTTCAAAATTCTAATCTTCCCCTTCTGTTGCTGTTGAGCCCTCCATCTGATGTTTTGCTCTTCTGAGACCAGTGTTTATGTAAACCGTTGACTGCATGTGTTTCCTCAAAGACAAATTTCTCTATGAGCAGAGCTGAAAATATTACTTTAAGGAAGCTGTAGTTTCCTTAAAGCAGGTGAATAAATATACTTACATCTGCTTTTGTTTTTCATTCACTATCACATAAAAACAAGACTCTGAGTTTCCTGCAAATTAAAGTGAATCTTTCAAGCCTGTATGTTTAAGGATAAGCTAGTTTCTGATCAGCAAAGAGAAAAAACACTCAAGAAGCACCTATTACAGCTGAAGATTTCCCCCCTGACTGTGTACCATCATGGAGCCGAACATCAGGATGCACCCAGATCTCCTGTCAAATATTTGTCATGGAATTAATATCGATTGGAAAAATAAAATCCAGTCAGCCCTCAGGAACCATGTTATACACTAGTGTGAACTAAACAGATGTGAATCTGTCCTCAAAGAGCTTAGAATCTAAAGCGTGATCATTCAGTAGAGTTTACACTAACCTCATGTAGCCCCATTCAAATATAAATTAAAATTAAATAGAATTTTAAAGTAAGTCGGTTGCACTAGCCATATTTCAAGAGTTCAATAGCCAACTTATTGGACAGTCCAGATTTTACACCGTTTCTATCAATACAGAAAGATACACAGTCCTGGTGTAGAAAGAAATCAACATCTAGAAGTGTGGAGTGCAATCAAAATACATCTGCCAGGATGGTCACCCCACGCAGTGCCAGAGCGGAGTCAGAGAAATGGCAGATTTTCAGGTTGGGCAGAAGACTTGGAAATAGATATAAATATATAGATATGCACATAAACAGTGAAGTTCTATTTGTACCTGGGACTATTTTTGCTTCATCCAATCATTCCACTGGTCCATCTCTCTATGGTGCACCAGTACCATACTTTTCAATTATAGACAACTTACGGTAGGTTTTAACATCCATTAGAGATAGTTCCCATTTAATGTTTCCTTTTTGCCTGTGTCTGTTTTTTTGCTTATTTCTTTTTTAAATTGAAATTTAATTGACAGAAAATATTGTATTAGTTTTAGGTGTATAGCATAATAATTTGACGTATGTATACATTGCAAAACTATTACTTCAACAAGTTTAGTTAAGATCCATCACCACTTGCAGTTACATTTTTTTCTTGTGATGAAGACTTTTAAAATCTACTCTCTTAGCAACTTTTAAACATGCAGTACAATATTAATTAGTATAGTTAACAACTATAGTCACTGTGTTGTTCACTACATTGCCAGATTTACTTACCTTACCTTGTACTCACCAATATGTTCTCTGTATCTATGAGTTCAGGTTTTTTTTTTCTTTCATATTTCATATACAAATGAAGTCATATGGTATTTGTCACTGTCTGATTTATTTCACGCAACATAATGCTGTCAAGGTCTACCCATGTTTTATATATGTAACATACATGTAAACATACAATCATATACTTTACCTATTCATCTATTACACTTGGGTTGTTTCCATATTCTGGCTACTGTAAACCATGCTGCATTATTATAATGTTGTTGTTCAGTTGCCAAGTCGTGTCCAACTCTTTGCAATCCCATGGACTGCAGCACACCAGGCCTCCCTGTTGCTCACCATCTCCTGGAGTTTGCCTAAATTCATGTCCATTGAAGCGGTGATGCCATCCAACCATCTCATCCTCTGTCACCCCTTTCTTCTGCCTTCAATCTTTCCCAGCATCAGGGTCTTCTCCAGGCTCTTCACATCAGGTGGCCAAAGTATTAGAGCTTCAACATCAGTCCTTCCAATGAGTATGCAGGGTTTATTTCCTTTAGGATTGACTGATTTGACCTCCTTCTGTCCAAGGGACTCTTGAGATTCTTCTCCAGCACCACAGTTCAAAAGCATCAATTCTTCAGTGCTCTGCCTTCTTGATGGTCCAACTCTCACATCCATACATGGCTACTGGAAAGACCATAGCCTTTACTATATGGACCTTTGTTGGCAAAGTGTTATGTCTTTGCTTTTTAATACATTGTCTAGGTTTGCCATAGCTTTCCTGCCAAGCAGCAGTCATCTCCTAATTTCATGGCTATAGTCACCATCTGCAGTGATTTTAGAGCCCAAGAAGAGGAAATCTGTTACTACTTCCACCTTTTCCCCTCTATTTGCCATGAAGTGATGGGACCAGATGCATGATCTTAGTTTTTTTAATATTGTGTTTTAAGCTGTTTTTTTCATGCTCCTCTTTCACCCTCATCTGGAGAAGAGCATGGGAACCCACTCCAATATTCTTGCTTGGAGAACCCCATGGACAGAGGAGCCTGGCAGGCTGCAGTCCATACAGTTGCAAAGAGTCAGGCACAACTGAAGTGACTTAGCATCTGCCCTCATCAAGAAGCTCTTTAGTTACTCTTTGCTTTCTGCCATTAGAGTGATATATCATCCAGATATCTGAGGTTGTTGATATTTCTTCCAGCAATCTTGATTCCAGCTTGTAACTCATCCAGCCCAGCATTTTGCATGATGTGCTCATGTATAAGTTAAACAGGATGGCAATAAACAGCCTTGTTGTACTCCTTTCTAAATCCTGAACCAGTCAGTTGTTCCATAAAGGGTTCTGACTGCTGCTTCTTGACCAGCATACAGGTTTCTCAGGAGACAGGTAAGGTGGTCTGGTATCACCATTTCTTTAAAGAGTTTTCCACAGTTTGTTGTGATCTACACAGTCAAAGGCTTTAGCATAGTCAATGAAACAGAAGTATATGTTTTTCTAGAATTGCTTTGATTTCTCTATGATTCACAGAATCTTGGCAATTTGATTTCTGGTTCTGCCTTTTTCCAAACCTAGGTTGAACATCTGGAAGTTCTTGATTCATGAACTGCTGAAGCCGAGCTTGAAGAATTTTCAGCATAACCTTATTAGCATGGGAGATAAGTGCAATTGTCCAGTAGTTTGAACATTCTTTAGTACTGCCCTTCTTGGGAATTGGGATGAAGATTGACTTTTTCAGTCCTGTGGCCACTGTTGGGTTTTCCAAATTTGCTGACATATTGAGTGCAGCACTTTGATAGCATCATCTTTTAGGAGTTTAAATAGCTCTGCTGGAATTCCATCACATCCACTAGCTTTACTGGCAGCAGTGTTTCTAAAGGTCCACTTAACTTCATGCTGCAGAATGTCTGGCTCTCGGTGAGTGACCATCATGTTTATCTGGGTCATTAAAACCTTTTTTGTACAGTTCTATGTATTCTTGCTATCTCTTCTTGATCTCTTCTGCTTCTTTTAGGTCTTTACCATTTCTGTCCTTTACTGTGCTCATCTTTGGCTGACATGTTTCTTTGATATTTTCAGTTTTCTTGAAGAGATCGCTGATCTTTCACCTTCTGTACTATTTCTTTGCATCATTCATTGAAGAAGGCCTTCTTGTCCCTCTTTGCTATTATCTGGAACTCTGCATTCAGTTGGGCATACCTTTCCCTTTCTTCCTTGTTTTTGCTTCTCTTATTTCCTGCGCTATGCTTAAAGACTCCTCAGACAACCCTTAATGTGATTTTGTTTCTTTGGGATAAATGCTCACAGTGGGAAAGCTGGATCATATGGTAGTTCTAGTTTTAATTTTTTGAGGAACTTCCATACTATTTCCTGTAGTAGCTGCATCAGTTTACAGCAACTACAGGAACCCAAAAGGATGCAAGTTCCTTTTTCTCCACGTCCTCATCATCAGTTTTTATTTTTGATAACAGCCATTCTGACAGGTATGTGGTGATATCTCACTATGGCTTTAATTTCTATTTCACCTAATGACTAGTGATGTTGAGCACCTTTCTGTGTACCTGCTGGGCCATTTGTATGTTTTCTTTGGGAAAATGTCTACAGAGGTCTGCTAATTTGTAAATCAGACTGTTTTTGCTATTGAGTTAATCAGTGCTTTATATATTTGGGATACTATCCCTTATCAGAATCATGATTTTAAAATATTTTCTCCCATTCAGGAGGTTGCCTTTTCATTTTGTTGATGGTTTCCTTTGGTATGCAGAAACTTTTTAGTTTGATGTAATCCCACTTGTTTATTTTTGTTTTTGCTGCCTCTTGGGGTCAAATTCAAAAAAACCATTGCCAAGACTAATGGTCAAGGAGCTTACCCACTATGTTTTCTTCTAGGAGTTCTATAGTTTCAGGTCTTATGTTCAAGTTTTAAATCCATGAGTTGATTTTTTTGTTTGGTGTAAGATAGCAGTCTATTTCATTCTTTTGCATATGGCTGTCCACGTAGCCTTTCTTTCTAGTGTTCTCTTTGCTATTCCTCTATGTGTATTTTTAGCATGATTTGGTGGCTCAGATAGTAAACCATCTGCCTGCAATGTGGGAGACCCAGGTTCGATCCTTGGGTTGGGAAGATCCCCGGAGAAGGAAATAGAAAACCACTCTAGTACTCTTGCCTAGAAAATTCCATGGACAGAGGAGCCTTGTAGGCTACAGTCCATGGGGTCGCAAAGAGTCGGACATGACTGAGTGACTTTCACTTTCACCTAGCTTTATAAAAATGTCTTTTGATACTTTTATCATACCTTTCATATTTATGTATTTTAAAAATATTTTACATGTTTTAACCTGAATTCTTTTTCAAAATATCTTCAATTTTAACAGAGATCATGGTTTCTTTAAAAAGTACAATTTTTGTAATAAATAATAAATTAATGAAACCTACTTATACCTTTATGAAACAGTTATTTCAACTTCAGAATTATGTAAATAGCCTGTATTAAGCCTACTGTGTGTTAAGAATATTACATGCATTCTTACTTGATAAGATTCTTATACATATAAAGTACAAATTATTATCTAGTTTACACATGAGAAGTCTGAGGCATATAGAGATTATGAAAATTCTTCTAGGATTTTAAGCTGGGTCTACCTAAAATCAAAGCCTGCTGAAAATCATACTGAAAATATGAAACATTGCTTCCTTTAAAAACTAACATTAGTCAGAGTCCAAGTAATACGTAATTTGAAAAAGTGAATACACTTGCTTTCATTTGTGTTATATCAGGCTGACTAGAGTTTGTGATTTTAAAAGGTCAGTAACCACTGGAATGAATATGTTAGTATAAAATGAGATGTCACACAGAAACTCAAGAAATTGTGTTCTAGCCTGGTCATTATGATTGCTTACTGAGGCACATTTTATTGAGAAGCCCCTCTTTGAAACTTGCCTTCTTCTATGTACAGTGGGATACCATATCCATCTCTCAGAGTCTGTATGGCAACAAAGTAAGCAAACACGAATAATAACACTTGGAGATAACAGAAATATTTAGGCCAATGATAACTAGAAGACATTTCAAAAGTCCATATGCAAAACTAATACAATAGCTTCAGATTAAAAAGACAATTTAAATACAGGTCAACTCTTCTCTAGATCACTCTGCCTCATTTAATACATTTGTTCTTTTTAAACAAAAATTATGGTCATGCAATATGTTTCTAGGCAATCACATTTCTTTAATTTAGAAATAGCAGTATTAATATGTGCCTCCACATAGATATTATTCATCAGAAGGTCTAACAATTTCAATTACTTTATGTAGAAAAAAATCTACAGAAAGAATATGGAAGGTCAAATTCTTACAAAATGTATGTGGCTTTCATTTTCAATACTTCCTATTTTCATTTAGCGTTTTCTCACGGGACTTAAATACTTCTGCTTCTAATGTGAACATTTGAAACAGTAAGTAAACTTTCAGGAGGGTTATTTCTTATTTTGCCCAACCTACTGTGCACAGCTCTAGTTTCATTTCTAAGTTGGTATAACTAGTTTTGAGAGGGAATTTATAGTGAGCAGCTATGAGAAGGGAATTTACTTTGTTCCATAAAACAGAGATTTTCTGATCCACCATATATTTTATTTGGAGAGTTTTGGAAAGACAAATTTCTCTAGCTATGAAGTCTTACAAACTCAAGAAGTGTGTGACCTGTTTTTGTTCCCTTTTGGCCCCTTCCATTTTCCTGCCTGGCCATGACACACCATTTTCCCAGTAATTTAATTTACTTAACTTGGTTCTTCCTTTCACTACATCCTTTCCACCTGCGCAGGGGATTTAAGTTGGGCCAGAAGTCAAAGTCCATGCATATGAGAAAGTCACATATCTGTCACTTCTATCTCGTCCATCCCAAAGAAGGATGCTGTTACCTTAAAACTAAGCTAGTCTAGCCTCAGTGTAACTCCCTTCTGCGTCACTGCACATCTTTTCACAGTCCTACACACAAATGCCCCCACACTACCATCTCTCTCCACGTCAGGCCTGCCCAAATGATATTTTCTGTGTTTTTGATCATTTATACCAGTGAGTTCCACCTTGACTGAATATTAGAATCATCTCAGTAGATTTTTTTTTGAAAAATATTTGCTAACTGTATATATTGATATCAGATGCCTTCATATCAGATGCCTCAGTAGCTTTTAAACCATATAAATGCCTGGGCTTCACATAAGTCAAATAAGATTTTCTTGGGGTGGCTATGGATATTCACTATTTCAGTGTGCAACTAAGGTTGAAAAAGTGAAAAATGAAAGTGTTAGTCACTCAGTTGTGTCTGACTCTTTGTGACTCCATGGACTGTGGCCTACTAGGCTTCTCTGTCCTTGGGATTCTCCAGGCAAGAATACTAGAGTATACCTCCAGGGGATCCTCCCATTGAACCTAGGTCCCCTGCATTGCAGGCAGATTCTTTACCATCTGAGGCCACCAGGGAAACCCCAGGCTTGAAAATGACAAGCTTAAAATACACATTCTTTAAATACTTGCCTGAATCCTACTTTCAGAACTACATCAACTCATTTGGGTCTTATGATTGCCAGACTACCTATGTTATAATTCCTTGCATTTTTGTTATCATTTAGAATTATTTCATATTTTCCCATTCATTCATTGAGTGAGTTCTTGAGTACTTACTGAGTGCTTACTACTTGCAAAGGCTTATCTTAGGTCTGTCATACATATATGTAATCTCTCTGCAACCAGCTGAAACAACCTTGAAGATATAAGTTATATCATATTTTCCCACTAACTAAAGCAGATCCAATATAGTTATAAGTGTGTATGAGATCTCAATAAATACTTCTGATGAGTACCTCCAGTTTCACACTTTATTCTCTTAACCACTTATCTTTTCAGTACATATTTATTAAACTGCTAACTATGTGGAAGATACTTTGATAGATTTTTTTTTTAAAGAATAATAGTCACCTTGAGTGACTACCAAACATATTTACTTCTTTTGTGGTTTTCTGTTTATATGTTGATGTGATTTTTTTTTCTTTTCTATTGAGCAACGCATCCTGATACCTTAAATTTATTGGATACTTCTTATATGTCAGACATTCTTCTGAGTTATTTGCACTTAATTATCCAATAGCCCAGCCTCATGAGACAGCACCTGTACCTTCTGAGAGGAGAAATGACTGTTCCAAGTTACCCGGACAGTAAGAGACAAAGCTGGGTCTACAGCCCAGACAGCCTGGGCTCAGAGCCTACCACTGTGTCTTCAGCAAAGAGTTTTCTAAAGAGAGTTTTTAAGATGATGTCTCTTAAATTCAAGGAACATAGTCACAGTTTCCTAACAGCTATTGGGTTATGTGTGTTTACTGACTTAATAGAAAAATTCTAAAATAATTGTATAGCAAAAATAGCCATTTGTTGTTGTTGCTCAGCCGCTATGTCATGTCCCATGGACTGTAGCACGCCAGGCTCCTCTGTCCTCCACTGTCCTGGAGTTTGCTCAAATGCTTGTCCACTGAATCAGTTTAAAACGGCCATTACTGGTACTTAAATTGATTCTCAGGCAATGCCACTGATATCACTATAATATTTTGCAGAAAAAAAAGTTCTAAGAACTTCAATAACCAATAGAAATAGCCTGATCATTTTAACAGTTTATCACTTTTATTCTTAAAGAATATTTTCACTCTTTACAACTGCCCTTAGATGAGGTTTCCATTTCTAAGTGATTGGGAACAAACTTCTCCCTCTAACTTCATGATTTTTTTTTTTTTTGAAGAGAAAAAAAGCAAAGGTTCCAGTTACTAAGTAAACAATCTATAAATGTACATCCTGTGTAAAGAAGCAGAGACTATGAAACCAGAGGATTTTCAAGACTGAAGAGCAGAGGACTCACAGCTATTTTATAAATACCTTTGTTCTTCAAGACATTTTCTTTCACCATCTGTGTATCATTTTTCTCCCTCCCATTCCCCCCCTTTCCCATTTTTCAATCCCTTTTCTATGTTTCATTTCTGAATCTCTTTTGCAGCTGTGAACAACATTCTCTTAAATATTATCTTAAGTAAAGATATCACAGAAATTTTTCGAAATGTTCTTTACCTTTCCTCATTTATCTGCCTTCTTCATCAGTCCCTGTCTGCCCATCAACTCTCTTTTGTCCATCTTTGTGCCTTGTTAAATTCTCCACATCTCACTCTCCAAGTATGTGAGATCACAAAACAACTTTTTGCAATAAAAAAACAACTCTTTATTAGAAACACCCAGTTTAGGAGTTAGGAATTAGGTGCTCCTTCCTTGGTTAGTTGTAAATACTTTTCAAAACTCAAAAATTATATACTGAATAATTTCAGTATCAAGCTTCTAACCATATTTAAGCACAAATTAAGAACAGTTTTTGAAGTATGATATTTAGGCAGAACTGAGAATTAAATCAACAGTGAAAGGGAAAAAGACAAATAATATGAAAACTCTCCGATATGTTTACAAACTATGTATTAAACAAGCAGGAACATTTTGACTGAATTTTCAGTAAGGGACTAGATATATCTTCCAGGTCTAATTAATCCTGCTCAGAAAATACTAAAATAGTTGATACTGGCAAAGAAAATTCAGGGTAGCTTCTTCTTGGACTCTATGAACTCGGCGTTTAGGACAACCCTTTCAAAAGGTGGCTTGCTTATGGAAACTCAAACTATCCAGAAACACCACTGACGGTTTGTTCATCAGGCTCAGTAGTGAACATCCATGGTAAACAAGACTTTTCCTACTTTTGTGGTCAAAGGCAGAAGATGTTGATTTCTAAGTCACAGGAAAAACAAGTATTCTTACCTTCCCAAATATGCAAGAAGTTCCTGGTTAGTGCCTGTGTGTGTGTGTGTGTGTGTGTGTGTGTGTGTGTGTTGTAACTGCTATAACAAACAGTATGGTCACTTTGTCTGAAGTACTCAAGATCCTTGAAAGACAAACCTAAAACTGTCAGAGATAAATACGTCCACTTCACACAGAGAAATGGAGATACAACTGAGAAGTGAGAACTCTCAGCAAGAATTATATTTATGTATACTTACTTTTGGGGGGGCCCTTAATATATGATTTGAAACACACCCTTAGGATCTAAAATCATGTTATCTTGAGTTTCTCTATTCAGTACTATGAACTGTTAAATTAATAAGATTAGCAAGTTTTTGCAACATTAGCTTAATAATCTCTTTTCAGGGTGAAATTATATTTGTATTTTCTTTGTCCAGGGAAGCAATAAACTTGCTATACTATAATGGAACTTTAGAATAGCCTTGCTCACAGCTGCCAAGAGATAGAGAAAAACAGAAATAGTCCTATCCATAATTGATCATCTTTTAACTGATAGCTTCACATCTCCAACAGGCACTAATGCTGTCCTTTATCTATACTCACACTACCAACTGAACACTAACTATGAAGTGAGGAAATATCAAGACTTGATCTTTCCTTACAGACCCCATTTTGTCAACATACATCAACTGTTGTAACACATGCTCCTCAAGATAAGAAAGCATACCGCACTGCAGACGTATATATATATATATATACACACACTCTGAATTGGTGAAACAGCTTCAACTGTCACCATGCTTTCCAAACCACAAACAGTGCCTCCACTCTGCAGGGAGAGCAACGGACATGTTTTAAGCAATTCTCTTGTACAATAGCTTCTTTTCTATTGACAGTTACTCTGAGCCTCTGCCCTGGACTGACAGTAAAGGACACTGTTAGCAGTCACCTTTCATGCTTCTTACCTGCTGACTCCCCTGTAATCCCTCTGAGCAATTGGTAAGAGGACTCTGAGGAGCACACAAGTACAACAAACGTGCATTGGGTCCACAAGGAATCTTTTGTTTCCAAAGAGGTATTTAACTAAGTCCACTAGTATCTGTCAATTTAAACCAGGGAACTTACCAAGGTAAATCATACTTCATATTCAGCATGATTTCTACCTCCAATGATAACAGTAAAGAGCTCACACTTTTTCTAGAAATGCACTCCTTCTTTAAGGTACACTGTTGATACTGATGATTAATTTAAAGGTGAAAATAACCAGTATTTTTTAAATTCCCAATTCAAAGTAAATTGTAATGAACAAAGAACAATTTCTGAGGTCATGATAACTCCAGTTTGTATTCCATGGAAGACCCATTGTGGCCTTAGACTATTCATCTAATATCTCTGAGATTCATTCTTTCAATAAAAACGGGGAGAAAGATACCCACTTCATACCTTTGGTGTGGGATTTAAGTGAGGTCAAGCGTCGGCCATAAGTGAGGTCAAGCGTCTGCCATACTGTGAACACACAGTAAATGTTAGCCCTCCTCCCTCATGTGGAAAAACAATACTAAGTTTACAAGCTGTATTTACCTTAGAACAACTTTTTTTTTAATTATTGAGGAAAACTACCAAGTTTAAATTATAAGGAAATAAAATTTCTGAGGCAGTTTTGAGGGCTTTTTACTTTCTGAAATAAGACATATGATGATTTTACTGTGTTTGAACTATAATTTAAGACATAGTAATAATTTAAATCCAAACAACTACTTAAGTTCTATTATTCAAGGTTCAGTGGTAAAATGGGGAAAAGTTACATGTTAAGTATAGTCGTCACTTAAAACCTTATTTTCTTTTCTAGTATAATGAACCTGCATTTAAAGTCAGAAAAATCTAATGTTCTCCCCAAGCTCGTGAAAAAGAATCTAAAACTCATCATCACTACCCAAACAGAAAACAGATTTTTTAAACTTTTAATTAAATTCTAGAAGACAGTGAAAAACATCCTGTAGTAATCAAGAGCAGTCCTCAATATCTTGTCGAAGGAGCAAGCTTAAGCTGCAATATACAAAGATCTATAGCTAGATAAACTCACAAATTTATGTCACTAACAAGGGGAATGATATAAAGACTCAAATCTCTAGTTCTAGCAAAGGCTTCAAAGAATTACAAAAGTCAAACTTACCACAAAACCCAATTCGTAACCATGGCTAACCGAATGCTATAGCAGCTGTGGAGTCAGTAAAAGATAACAAGAGGTCATTTTTGTGTCACCTAAAGAGAAGGGCTACTACAGATGCCAGCTTTCCCTTTTTGCTGCCAGGGTGCTCTGCAGAGGAAGGCAGGTAAGACGTGGCTCTAACTCTTGGGTAACACACAGGCTGGCAACAGAAAGCTGAGACTCCAGGTATCTGGATGTCTTGCCACCAAGCTACCAAGGGTTGGGTAGTATTGTCTGTGCCTTTGGTGTCAAATCAATATCTGAGCACATAATGCTCAGATACAACTGTCAATCCTTTTCAAACTGACAGGTGGACTCTGGAGTCATTTTGTTGTTGTTGTTTTAATTTTTACTGTTGTACAGTTGATTTATAATGTTGTGTTAGTTTCCACTTCCACAACTTTTTAAGATTCTTTTCCCATATAGGCCATTACAGAGTAGTGAGCAGAATGTAATAGGTTCTTATTAATTATCTATTTCATAAATAGCAGTGTCTATATATTAGTCCCAATTTACCCCTCCCCCTTTTATTCGCTGGTAACCATGTTTGTTTTCTACATCTGTGACTCTCTTCTGTTTTATGACTAAGTTCATTTGTATCCTTTTTTTTTTTTTTTTTTTCCTTTCGGTTCCACATAGAAGCAATATCACAAGGACTCTGAAGTAATTTTAAATTTTGGTTCTGCCAATTAGCTGTCTGGCCTATAGTAAGTTACTTAACTTTCTTATCTACAAACTGGGCATTATAGTAGTTCCTGCTGCTGTTCCCAGCATTGTCAGGAGGGTGAACTGAATTAGCATCTGTAGAGTGGCTGGAACGCTGGTGGCTTCAGGAGGCTCTTTGATAGAGTTTCTTAAATAGAAATAGTCTACCCCCCTCACGGACAGCACCAAGATATTCAGAAAAACAACGTAAGATTTAGATCAAAATCTCAAGTTCAACTAGGTAAGAAGTCAGAAAGTTTTTTAATGATTGAAATATTATGTCACATATTAATAAAGCATTAATTAAATATTTACATGTATATAAATAGTATATATTTTAATATTTAAATATATAAACCACATTCAATACACTGTTTATTTTACTTAATATGTTAATGTACAGGGTTCTGCTTTTAAATGTGATCAATTTCAAGATCAGATTAAAGTACTTACTGTGAATATATATGTACACTATATAAACAATGCTTTTGTATAGTTCATAACATTTTTATCCTATAATATATCAGTTAAGGTTATAATTGGCTCTTATCAACACGCCATGCACTATTGTTAAGTAGTAAAAAAAATCAGATCTCAGAAAGTTGGCTGTGCAAAGTACAGTCATTGACTATACAAACTCTATATACAGAAATAAAATTATGATCCAGTTATAACTTGAAATAATGATATTTGTCATCTTCAATTTTTTTTTTTTTTACATTTTGTTTTTATGACAAAGCTCAGTGGTAAAGAATCCGCTTGCCAATGCATAAAACATGGGTTCAATCCCTTGGTTGGGAAGATCCACTGGAGAAGGGAATGGCAACCCACTCCAGTATTCTTGCCTGGGAAATCCCATCGGCAGAGGAGCCTCACTGACTGCAGTCCTTAGGGTCACAAAAGAGTCAGACACGATTCAATGACTAGACAGAAACAATAATAGCTCTCTTATTCATTAAGAATATCATAAGAGTATGAATTATAATTAAACACAGGATATAATCACTCTCATAATTTATACTAGAATTTGTAGCATGTCTTGCACATGTAAATTTCAAAATTCTTCACTCTTGTTTGCAATTAGCAGTAGTGAAGAGCTGACAAGTGGATCCACTATTTCTCCTCTGTGAATGAGCATCATGTTTCTGTTGATGGACCTATGCTGGTGAATAGTGAAATATATATATGTAAACCATCATGGGTAATATTTTATGTTTTTTAATATTATATTTGCATTTAGACTATGCCTAGAAAGAGAAAAATATATAGCCATAATCTAACAACCAATTGAACAAAAAGAATATAAAGTCAATGATTATTTTACTCAAAACTGTTACCAACTAACCAGCTTAAATGATTTTTCATGCTTTATTCACTGAATTTATTACACAGTTGATCAAACAGACCAAACAAACATAAGATGTTTATAATTTATAAAGCTATATGCTTCAAAAGCAATAGTTTTTCCTATGGCTTATGGTAATATTTACAGAAGTGAAAAGCACTGAAGAGCTGTGTTCTCATGTTGGTACTGAATGAAATCAACCAACCCAGAGGTTTGATTTCCTTTGCATTAGAGGGCACATACTGCTAACTTACTCTTATTTGAAATCAATTTTTAGTTTTTTCCAGAGTAGGAGCCAAGTTTGGTTCATCTTCGATCTCTCCAGAGTGTTTATCATACATTACATGTAAGAAAAGTAACTCAAATGGGTCAAGCTGAGAGGTCACACACGCCACTCACAACAGGACGAACTGAACAGCACGGACGTGCTTAAGTTCTGATCCCGTTATTTGAGATACAGGTGCATGATACTGAACATCTTTTTTTAATTACTGGAAATGAACAACTACATTAAGAAAAGTAATGTTTTCTAATGTGGGGATACAAATTCTACTCTTACAAAATTATAGTGTTATTTTTCTATCTTCTCCAATAAGAAGTAGTTTTTTAAAATTATTATGACCCTTAGCTTGAGTAGACCCTTAGTAGCTCTTCACTACTTCACTACTCCTAATTGCAAACGAGAGTGAAGAATTTTGAAATTTACACTTGAGCATGTTCCTTAAAACATGCTCACACAATGTGTTTCCTATCCATTTCCCTCTTGGTCTGGCATTCCTAGCATAAGCTGAAATGATTCTCCAGCTATCAAAGCAGTCTTAATACTGAAGTTAAAATCAAAACTCTCAAATGGCATATCTTGGGAACCATCAATAAGCTGACCTCACAGTTCAGATGAGGGAATCACTGAAGGGTAATAAGTACAAATTACACATACACAGGTTTAGTCATATGCAGGGATAAGATCTTTATGCCCAAATTAGTCATTCACACTAAAGCCCAATGCCAAACTTTTGTTAATAACCAGCGCGTAGAATGGGCTTCCCTGGTGGCTAAGTGGTAAAGAATTTGCCTGCCAATGCAGGAGATGCAGGTTCAATCTCTGGGTCAGAAGATCCCCTGGAAAAGGAGTGGCAACCCACTCCAGTATTCTATCCTGAAAAATCCCATGGATAGAGGAACCTGGTGGGCTACAGTCCATGAGATTGCAAAGGCATCAGACATGCTGCTGCTGCTGCTAAGTCACTTCAGTCGTGTCCGACTCTGTGTGACCCCATAGATGGCAGCCTACTAGGCTCCGCCATCTCTGGGATTCTCCAGGCAAGAACACTGGAGTGGGTTGCCATTTCCATGACTTAGCAACTAAACAACAACAAAGACATAGGATACAATCTGCTTAAGTATAATAAATATTATAATAATACCTGCTTCATTATAAGGACATCCTGAAGAAATTATGCATAAGTGGTATTTTCAATAATTAGAAAACTGCTGCAGTAATCTAGAAGAAATTGAATGAGAGCCCGAACTACTATAATAGTATTGAGATTAGAGAGAAGTGGATAGTCTTTAGATACAGGTCATAGAATTGACAGGCCTTGGTGGTTCATTAGGTGTAGGAAAAAGATAAGAATCAGGATAATGATGAAGTTTCATGTGCGATAGCATTTGTAGTTAGTGGTACTATTTACTGAGATCAGAGCACAGAAGGAGAAACAGATTTGTAGCTTGAAAGGAAGGAGAAGACTGAGAAGATAAGTGTACTTTGAGATGTGTTTGAGGTTTGCATGGGCCATCCAACTGAGGATATTCAGTAAGAAGGATGTCATGGATATGATAAAGGAACTAGACCAGGGCAATCACTGAAGCCCTGATTGTATAAGATCAACCCAAGAGATACGGTAGAGTAATGCTAAAGCTGGAAACTCCAGTACTTTGGCCACCTCATGCGAAGCGTTGACTCATTGGAAAAGACTCTGATGCTGGGAGGGATTGGGGGCAGGAGGAGAAGGGGACGACAGAGGATGAGATGGCTGGATGGCATCACTGACTCGATGGACATGAGTCTGAGTGAACTCCGGGAGTTGGTGATGGACAGGGAGGCCTGGTGTGCTGCGATTCATAGGGTCGCAAAGAGTCGGACATGACTGAGCGACTGAACTGAACTGAACTGAACTGAAGAAGAGGGAAGAGCAGAGGAACATGGATCTCCAGACCATTAAACTGGTCACTGACAGATGTTGCCTTACTGAAAAACTGAAATATTGAAAATACGTGATTTGATGGCATGAAGTGATGTTGTTTAACAACAGCGTAATAGTGGCAAGGATGTAAATTGATTTTGCTTTCTAACTTTTTCAACATCCTTTTGTTTCACAGTGTGGTTTCCTCAAGTTACCACACACTACTCTCTGGGCCAGTCAGTTTCACTTTATGCCATGCAAACAGCATGAGATATGAGGTTAAATCCTAACCACACATTTTGTTATTTACTTGTGATTCGAAAAAACAGATCTGCAGAACCAAGTTATTCAACTGAAATTATAAAAATCTAATTTTTTACAGATAAAATTACCTGTCAAGATGACTATGATTATTCATTTCACAATGGCCCATTTTTCAAGTTCCTCACCAAACAGTTTTTCTACATCAGCCAATAAAAAAAGAGATAACTGACTTGAGCTTTTGGTTTGTTTCTAACCTTTGGCAAGACCTTTAAGGGCAAACAAGACCTCAATAACTGCAGTATGTCTGATCTTTGTATGGCTGTAACAGTTACAAAGGACATTCTGCAATCTTTAGACTCTGAATTGAACCTTACCAAAAAAATAAGATTCCATGCATGTTTTGTGAATTAAATGTTAAACTAAAATAATATACCACAAAGAAAATAATCCCAGGCCATATATATTATTATACACAATTCTTCAAGTATTTTCTGAAACATGAGCCCTGTCACAGTTGCTATATAACATTATGAAATTGGCCAACTTAATTGTGGTAAAATTTTCTAATAGTTCAAGAAATATGAGTTGCTTATTCATGTCTAATTTATCAACCATTCCTATCCCTTTTCACTGATGCCAGGATTCCAAGTTAACTTTATAAATTAACTTTTAAACCTGGTGTCCTTATGAAAATATCTAATCCCCATCAGCTTTGCACACACAGAATTAATCTTCATTTATGTTGGAATACCACTGAATCCAAAACTTCCTCAGACAAAATATCATTTACTTCTATGATGTAAAATATGTCTATTATAAAGTCAGATTGTTTCTGCAGAAAGTCTACGAGGGCATAATACTCATTATGACACGATGGACATAACGCACTTCTGTCATCTTTCGTGTCTTAAGATATTTTTTACTTTCCCTGATGTAAAAAGGAACAAAAATGACATGCCCTTTCAGAATATTCAAGGTGGGAACAGACTCTGAAAGTCTTAGGTTACTCTAGAGTTAAGAAACCACATAAAGTTGGATCATTTGAAATTTACTCCTGGCTATATTACCAATAAAGGGTAAAGCTAGTGGGAAATTTTCAGGAATTGTCTTTTTTTTTTTAATATAGTAATATTCAGTCTCAGAAAAATGATAGAGAAATTAATACCTTTGTTGATCTCAATTTAAAAAAAAAAAAAAGCGTCAAATTGATCCTACAAGAGAAATAGTTTGCTTGAATAAAAAGAACAGAAAAGCACATTAGCTATGTCCCATGCGCCCCAATTGGTTTGACTTGTCTTCATTAGTCACTTTTCTGTACTGGAATGAGATGTGACCAGATAAACAATGATGATGGGCTAACGTGTCATAAATATTCAACCTCTAGGTTACTGCAGGACTGTTTGTACCGCACTTGCTATACTGTAATTTAATAGTTTACTTGTCTACTTTCCTTTGAACTAGGAGTTCTTCAAGGATTAGAATGTATGCAGAGACCATGTCTTATTCATCTGTATAAACTCAACATCTAGAAAAGTACCTCACTCATAAAAAGCAATAACAGTAAGTGCTTCCAGATAAATGTACTGGACAGTCAAACTAAATGGATAATGATATGATACTAATTTAGAAAGAGAATAGAGCAGTATGTAGAGTTATTAGAATATACTTTCCAGCACAATCATCTATAGGTTTAGCTTTCAAATCTGTTACTTACTAGCTGTATTAATTGGACAAATTATCTGGCTTTCCTAACTTCAGTTTCCCTTCTTTAAGAGGGAAATGGTCATGCCTGTTTTTGAAGATTAGTGAAAGTGAAGTCGCTCAGTCATGTCCGACTCTTTGTGACCCCATGGACTGTAGCCTACCAGGCTCCTCCGTCCATGGGATTTTCCAGGCAATAGTACTGGAGTGGGGTGCCATGAGAATGTATATAAAACATCTATCAATGAGTAGAGTTCACAGTAAAGCTTTCAAAATGACAAAAAAAAAAAAACTAAATAAACAAATATTTCTGAAAGAACTGTTTCTTTTCTCGTACTCCCTGTTGTTAAAAAGAAAGTAGAGATGACAAGATGGTGGAGGAGTAGGTGGATGTGGAGTACATCTCTCTCCACGGATACATCAGGAAGATACCTTCAGAAACAGAAATGTATGCAGAACACCAGCTGAAACTGGACAGAAGTACCTGACCAGTGGAGAAGAATATACAGAACCAAGCAAAACTCAGTAGGACAAAGGAACTAGGGGGAAAAAAAGGAGTCTTAGTAGGGCTAGACCTGCCCTTGGCCGATGGGGGAAATGAAGCAAGGGTCCGATCCCCACATCAGGGCAATTGTCTGAGTCAGAGGAGAAACATTTAAGGTTGAGAGTGAAAGAGCTGATCTGTGGCAGCCTAAATGGGATGAATATCAGACAGTCCTTGCCACAGCCATACACACGCCAGACAGGAAAGCTGGTCCCCTGGAAGGCACAGCAGCTGGGAGCTGAAGTTTAGGGATTGTGGAGCAATCCCAGGGTGAGGACTCCTGTTAACTGTGGAGAGATGGATTGAGGGGATGTGAGGGAGGAGATAGTGGTGAGAAATGCCAATGGAGGAAAGCCAGGCAGCCATGGTAGCACAGCGATTCTGCTGAGTCACGCAGAGGGTGGAGCCATAGCCTCTCTCCCGCAACATGCCAGCATCGGCAGCTGAACAGTAGAGAGGCCGACCCATCAAACACCTGACACACTGAACGAAGGGGGCCCCTCCATGTGCCTGACACGCCGAACAACGGAGAAGGACCCCAAGCAAGGCAGCCCTCTAAGTGCCCGAACGAGTGGAGCTACAGAGAAAGACGGGCCCAAAAGACCTTCTGGTTGCCAGCTATAAGAGGCTTGAAAAAAGACTCTGATAGGGCTGTAACTCCTGTGGCATAGACAGTCCGTGTCCCTGCACACCTGGTGCCACCAGGGTCCCTGCAAGCCAAGCAGCTGTGCCACCTTCATGCTCAACTCTCATTGGGGCGGAGCTGCCACAGGCAAAAGAAGTCTTGCATCTATGCGCACAGAATCACTTTGGTCGTGTCCAACTCTTTGTGACCCTGTAGGTTGTGGCCTTCCAGGCTTGTCTGTCAGGGAGGAGGGTTCTCCAAACAAGAATACTGGAGCATATTGACCAATGCTGGTTGCCATACCCTTTAGAGCGCTATATTTCCTGCTGCCCTGGCCACCAACTCCCCTGAGTACCTGGTGCTGCCAGAACCCCTATGACCCAAGCAGCTGCACCACCTCCACACCTGGCCCTCACAGGGGCAAACCCAAGTCCTCCAGGGCAGCCTCAGGAGCAAACCCCAGAGGATAACCCACAAGTAGAGGTGGAAGTAAAACCACAATTGAAACCCAGGAGCAGTGTGGCTAAGGAAGAAGACCCAAAACCTTCCCACCAGCTGTGCAAGCTGTAGATTAAATCCACATGATCAATGAGGCAGACTCTGTGTCTATGGAATACATAAAATGTCATTGAGAGCTCCCACAAAAGAAAACGCACTAATTCTGATAGCTGTGGACATTGGAGGCAAGAACACATAGGAGCAGGACCAGATTAGAATCTGAGCTGCCCCTGCAGCAGGTCCAGAGATCAGCACAGTGTTGGAGGGCACCCTAGAGAGGTGAGGTGGGGTATGACTCCCAGCAAGGGAAAGGACCCTGACAACAATGACTCAAGAAAAACATTTATTATTCTTATTTTTTGACTTGTTCTGTAGATTCTTTTGGATTTTTTTTTTTTTAATCCCTCTCTGTTGTAGTTGTTGACTTTATTGGCACTGTGAAATCCAATTAAGCTTTGGAGCTTTTTTTTCTCTCACACACATTTTTTTTGTTGTTGTTGTTGTTGTTGTTATAAACCTCTGCCTCTACGCTGGGCTTCTGCAGTTCTGTGGAGTTTTCTTTTTTATTCCCCCTCTCTCTCTCTTTCTAATTTTAATTTTTAAATCTATTATTATTTTTTCTACATTTATTCCTTTGTTTGCTTTTTCTACTCTTTTTTTCCCATTGCAGTTAATCTTTGACATATATAAATCTTCTTTATCTACCTCTATCTAACTTTGCATATCTATTTGTTCTTTCTTTTCTTTCTCCCCTTCCCTCTCAAAGTATTTGTTAATTTTATTTTCATTGCTTTATTCCTCAATTGGCACCTTGCTTTAGTTTTGTTTTCCAGTTTGTGTGTTAGTTAGTTTTGTTCTGGTAGATATAATTTTTTGTTTCCTTTGTTTGCTGGGTAAATCTATTGTACTTTATTTTTGTTGGATTGTTTTGATTTTGCTTATAGGTGTACATGTATATATTTAGTCACATTTTTTATTGTTGTTATAAATGTCTGCCTCTCCGTTGGGCTTTTGCAGTTCTGTGGAGCTTTCCTATTTTTTCCTTTTTTCTTCTGTTTTGTTTTTTCTCTTTTTTATAATTTTGATTTTTAATTTTTTAAACCTACCATATTTTTTCTATATTTATTCCTTGTTTGCCTTTCCTACTGTTTTTTTCCCCTTGCAGATAATCTTTAATGTATATAAATCTTTACCTACCTCTATTTAAATTTGCATATCTATTTTCCTTTCTTTTCTTTCTTTCCTTTCCTCTCAATGTATTTGTTAGTTTTGTTTCCATTGCTTTATTCCCCACTTGGCACCCTGCTTTAGTTTTGTTTTCCAGTGTGTGTTTTACTTAGTTTTGTTCTTAACTGGTAAATATAAGTTTTTTATTTCCTTTGTTCATCAGGTCAATCTACTTACTTTATTTTTGTTGCACTGCTTTGACTTTGCTCATGGGTGTATATGTATATGTGTATATTCCATTATTTTAATTATTATTTGCCTGATGTTGTAACTGCCATTTGTCTAGGGTTCACCTTTCATTTCTCATTTTTGGATATTTGCTTTAATCTCTCTTAATGCCATAACAAACCACTTGTGAAATCTTCATTCTTGACCAGAGATCAAACTCTGAGCCTTTGGAGTGGGAGCATGGACGCCAAGACCCTAGACTACCAGAGAACTAACCCTCAGTTCAGTTCAGTTTAGTCGCTCAGTCGTGTCCAACTCTTTGCAACCCCATGAATCGCAGCATGCCAGGCCTCCCTGTCCATCACCGACTCCCGGAGTTCACTCAAACTCACATCCATCGAGTCAGTGATGCCATCCAGCCATCTCATCCTCTGTCATCCCCCTCTCCTCCTACCCCCAATCCCTCCCAGCATCAGAGTCTTTTCCAATGAGTCAACTCTTCACATGACGTGGCCAAAGTACTGGAGTTTCAGCTTTAGCATCATTCTTTCCAAAGAACACCCAGGGCTGATCTCCTTTAGAATGGACTGGTTGGATCTCCTTGCAGCCCAAGGGAGTCTCAGGAGTCTTCTCCAACACCACAGTTCAAAAGCATCAATTCTTCAGTGCTCAGCTTTCTTCACAGTCCAACTCTCACATCCATACATAACTACTGGAAAAACCAAAGCCTTGACTAGATGGAACTTTGTTGGCAAAGTAATGTCTCTGCTTTTGAATATGCTATCTAGGTTGGTCATAACTTTCCTTCCAAAGAGCAAGCATATTTTAATTTCATGGCTGCAATCACCATCTGCAGTGATTTTGGAGCCCCAGAAAATAAAGTCTGACACTGTTTCCACTGTTTCCCCATCTATTTCCCATGAAGTGATGGGACCAGATGCCATGATCTTAGTTTTCCGAATGTTGAACTTTAAGCCAACTTTTTCACTCTCCTCTTTCACTTTCATCAAGAGGCGTTTTAGTTCTGCTTCACTTTCTGCCATTCAGCCATAAAAAAGAAGGAAACTTGCTATGTGCAACAACGTGGACAGACCTTGAGGTCATTAGGCTAAGTGAAATAGGAAAGACAAATACTAAAGGGTATCACTTATATGTGGAATCTAGAAAACAAAACAAAGAACAAAATAAGCTCATAGATAGAGAAAAGATGAGTGGTTGACAGAGGTTCAATGTGGGGGTGGGCTAAATGAGTGAAAAAGGTCAAATGGTACAAACTTATGGTTATAAGTGAACTGTGGGGAGGTAATCACAGCATGGCAACTATAGTTAACAGTACCATATTGCATATATGAAAGTTGTTAAAAGAGTGGATCGTAAATTTACCATCACAAGGAAAAAATATTCTGCAACTATGTATGGTGACAGATGTTAACTAGACTTACTATGGTAATTGTGTTATAATATATGGACTATAAAGAAAGCTGAGCACCAGAGAATTGATGCTTTTGAACTGTGGTGTTGGAGAAGACTCTTGAGAGTCCCTTGGACTGCAAAGAGATCCAACCAATCCATCCTAAAGGAAATCAGTCCTGAATATTCATTGGAAGGACTGATGCTAAAGCTGAAACTCCAATACCCTGGCCACCTGATAGAAAGAACTGACTCATTTGAAAAGACCCTAATGATGGGAAAGATTGAAGGTGGGAGGAGAAGGGGACAAAAAAGGATGAGATGGTTGGATGGCATCACCAACTCTATGGACATAAGTTTGAGTCAACTCCAGGAGTTGGACAGGGAGGTCTGGTGTGTTGCAGTCCATGGGGTTACAAAGAGTTGGACATGACTGAGCGACTGAACTGAACTGATATCTAAAAATCAAATCATTATATTGTACACATGAATTAATATAATGTTTGTCAGTTATCCCTCAATAAAAAAGGGACTTGATTAATGAATTAATATATAACAATAAGATGAATGCTAAATATTCATTAAAACTTATAAGAGAAATCTATGACAATATAAACTGTATAAGAAACTACTGCTACGTTATAGGGTTAAATACATAAACTACAAATAAAATTTATAAAACCAAATATGCAATTATAGTTTAGCTCACATCTATCATGTGCTTACCACATTACACACCAAATGCTACAGGTTCCAGTACACACTCATGTAAATACATATTCACAAATACCTGTGAACATATGCCTCAGTCTTTTATTATCCTGGTGGAGTGGGAGTACTGGAAAAGAATGGGCAGAATAGAAGGAGGAGGTTTACAGGTAGGGGAGTTCAAGAAGGATAAGATACTCTTTCTACTCCACAAAACAGTATTTGTTTGACTTGTTTTTATTATGGATGCTTTTTGCTTTATTATCAGGAAAATAACAATAATAAAGCAAAAAAAGTCCATAAGATGATACAGAACTGTACAAAAGGTCTTAATGACCCAGGTAACCACGATGATGTGATTACTCACCTAGAGCCAGACATTCTGGAGTGTGAAGTCAAGTGGACCTTAGGAAGCATTACATGAATAAAGCTAGTGGAGGTGATGGAATGCCAGCTGAGCTATTTAAAATCCTAGAAGATATTGCTATTAAAGTGCTGCACTCAGTATGTCAGCAAGTTTGGAAAATTCAGCAGTGGCCACAGGACTGAAAAAGGTCAGTTTTCATTCCAATTCCAAAGAAGGGCAATGCCAAAGAATGTTCTAACTACAATACAATTATGCCTATTACTCTCAAAATCCTTCGAGCTAGGCTTCAGTGGTATGTGAACCAAGAACTTCCAGATGTACAAGCTGGGTTTTGAAGAAGCAGAGGCACTAGAGATCAAATTGCAATGTTTGTTGGTTCATGGAGACAGCAGGGGAGTTCCAGAAAAACATTTACTTCTGCTTCACTGGCTATATTAAAGCCTTTGACTGTGTGGATCACAATAAACTGTGAAAAATTCTTCAAAAGATGGGAATACCAGACCACCTTAACTTTACCTGTCTCCTGAGAAACCTGTATGTGGGTCAAGAAGCAACAGTTAGACCTAGGCATGGAACAACTGATTGGTTCAAAATTGGGAAAAGAGTATGATACAGCTGCATATTTTCACCCCAATTATTTAATTTATATGCAGAGTATGTCAAGCTAAATGCCAGGCTTGATAAATCACAAGCAGGAATCAAGATTGCCAGGAGAAATATCCATAACCCCAGATACACAGATGACACCACTCATGGTAGAAAGTGAAGAGGACCTAAAGAGCCTCTTGATGAAGGTGAAAGAGGAGGGTGAAAAAGCTGGCTTAAAACTCTACATTCAAAAAACAAAGATCACGGCATCCAGTCCCATCATGGCAAATAGATGGGGAAAAATGGAAACAGTGACAGATTTTATTTTCTTGGACTCCAATATCTCTGTGGATGGTTACTGCAGCCATGAAATTAAAAGACTCTTGCTCCTTGGAAGCAAAGCTATGACCAATTTAGACAGCATATTAAAAAGCAGAGCTAGAACAAATAATTTCACAATTTGTATGGAAATACAAAAAACCTCGAATAGCCAAAGCAATCTTGAGAAAGAAGAATGGAACTGGAGGAATCAACCTACCTGACTTCAGGCTCTATTACAAAGCCACAGTTATCAAGACAGTATGGTACTGGCACAAAGACAGAAATATAGATCAATGAAACAAAATAGAAAGCCCAGAGATAAATCCACGCACATATGGACACCTTATCTTTGACAAAGGAGGCAAGAATATACAATGGATTAAAGACAATCTCTTTAACAAGTGGTGCTGGGAAAACTGGTCAACCACTTGTAAAAGAATGAAACTAGAACACTTTCTAACACCATACACAAAAATAAACTCAAAATGGATTAAAGATCTCAACGTAAGACCAGAAACTATAAAACTCCTAGAGGAGAACATAGGCAAAACACTCTCTAACATACATCACAGCAGGATCCTCTATGACCCACCTCCCAGAATATTGGAAAGAAAAGCAAAAATAAACAAATGGGACCTAATTAACCTTAAAAGCTTCTGCACATCAAAGGAAACTATTAGCAAGGTGAAAAGACAGCCTTCAGAATGGGAGAGAATAATAGCAAATGAAGCAACTGACAAACAACTAATCTCAAAAATATACAAGCAACTCCTACAGCTCAACTCCAGAAAAATAAATGACCCAATCAAAAAATGGGCCAAAGAACTAAATAGACATTTCTCCAAAGAAGACATACAGATGGCTAACAAACACATGAAAAGATGCTCAACATCACTCATTATCAGAGAAATGCAAATCAAAACCACTATGAGGTACCATTTCACACCAGTCAGAATGGCTGCGATCCAAAAGTCTACAAGCAATAAATGCTGGAGAGGGTGTGGAGAAAAGGGAACCCTCTTCCACTGTTGGTGGGAATGCAAACTAGTACAGCCACTATGGAGAACAGTGTGGAGATTCCTTAAAAAACTGGAAATAGAACTGCCTTATGATCCAGCAATCCCACTGCTGGGCATACACACTGAGGAAACCAGAAGGGAAAGAGACTCGTGTACCCCAATGTTCATCGCAGCACTGTTTATAATAGCCAGGACATGGAAGCAACCTAGATGTCCATCAGCAGGTGAATGGATAAGAAAGCTTTGGTACATATACACAATGGAGTATTACTCAGCCATTAAAAAGAATACATTTGAATCAGTTCTAATGAGGTGGATGAAACTGGAGCCTATTATACAGAGTGAAGTAAGCCAGAAAGAAAAACTCCAATGCAGTATACTAATGCATATATATGGAATTTAGAAAGATGGTAACAATAACCCTGTGTACGAGACAGCAAAAGAGACACTGATGTATAGAACAGTCTTATGGACTCTGTGGGAGAGGGAGAGGGTGGGAAGATTTGGGAGAATGGCATTGAAACATGTAAAATATCATGTATGAAACGAGTTGCCAGTCCAGGTTCGATGCATGATACTGGATGCTTGGGGCTGGTGCACTGGGACGACCCAGAGGGATAGTATGGGGAGGGAGGAGGGAGGAGGGTTCAGGATGGGGAACACATGTATACCTGTGGCGGATTCATTTTGATATTTGGCAAAACTAATACAATTTTGTAAAGTTTAAAAATAAAATAAAATCAAAAAAATAAAATAAAAAGCAGAGACATCACTTTACTGACAAAGGTCTGTCTAATCAAAGCTATGATTTTTCCAGTAGTCATGTATAGATGTGAGAGTTGGACCATAAAGATGATTGAGCACTGAATAATTGATGCTTTTGAACTGTGGTGTTGGAGAAGACGCTTGAGAGTCTCTTGAACAGCAATGAGTTCAAGCAGTCAAAACTAAAGGAAATCAACCCTGAATATTCACTGGAAAGACTAATGCTGAAGCTGAGGCTCAAATACTTTGGCCACCTGATGCAAAGATTTGACTCACCGGAAAAGATCCTCATGCTGGAAAATATTGAGAGCAGGAAGAGAAGGGATGACAGAGGACAGATGGTTGGATGGCATCATCAACTCAATGGACATGAGTCTGTGCAAATTCCAAGAGATAGTGAAGGACAGGGAAGCCTGGTGTGCTGCACTTCATGGTATCACAAAGAATTCCACATGACTGAGTGAGTGAACAACAACAATCAGGGGAAAATCAAAGAGTTTCATTTGCGAGAAAAAGAAATAGAAAACATGGAATTTTGTTAACTCTCAGAAAAGTTATTCACTTATTTTAAAAAAGATTATAGTCTTACGTGTGCTACTTTCCAAATACAGTGCCCTGTTCATCTTTGTATCCCATATAGTTTCTTCATATGAATAGTATTAGTAAATGGTGGATCCCCTGAATGACAGATTACTTTTATTAGAAAGTCTTGGGAATGATAAAGTTTTATAGAGCAGTTCCACCCACATTATGAACTTAATGCTATGAAATATGGTTTTAAAAAATAAGTGCTTCTCTATAACATACTTATTTCATATAATAAAAGCACAGTTTTAGTTCTTGTGAATAATGTCATCTCTTTAAACATTTAATATTTTCAAAGATAAACATAGCTCCTTTTGGTGAAGGAATGTTCAAGCAATTTATGAACTACATAACATAAACAAACATGTATGCATACACATAATTTGGGTATCTTTAACATATATATTCTGAAACTGGTGTATTTTAAGATCATGTAAGAAAAAATCATTTGTTTTATAAGAATGCCTCCAGCAAATGGTATACCATCACTTCTTTCTCCTATTTTAGGATATACGTGGGCTCACAAACACTATTAAAATGCTTGCCAAATAAAATACTTAGGCCCTCAGGGCAGAGTTATTCACCAAGATTGAAAATACAGAAAATGACCAAAAAAGGGGGGTCTTAAATTCAACTTTAAACTTCGAAAAGAGTCACAGCCACAAGAAACACTTATAACTGAAGATTTGACTTTCTGATTTTGGGTATTGCTACCTTTTATACCAGTTATGCTGTAAAATATGACCACACCAACTCTGAGGTAGATTATCCCATTCAAACAAAATCAAACAACCTGAAAAGTTCTGGCTCCTGTGGAGTGGAGAATTGTCCCCAAACTGTCAAGTGGCTATGTTTCAAGGATCCTCTTGATTAGGGCCTCCAGCAGCATCTGAAAAGAAATGTCAAAAGCGAATAGCACTGCACTACTACCACATAGAGAAATACGTGGATTTGAAAATCACAAATACAGCAGACTCAAGTTTCCATTATCCGACACCAAGTTAACCTTCTCAAAACAGTGGCCTTGCTGTGGAAGTATGTGTTAAATAATAAATAGCAAAGTTTCCTTTGCAAATCCATGCATTCTTTCCCAGGAATATGCTGCTAAAATGATTCGGACTGAGCATTCAAGGATCTTAGGAGTCTGGTTTATAACAGGACTTTTATAAGAGCTTATTGTACTCCTAGGCTACAAGACAATTTCTAAAAGAGTCCTCAAAAACTGCCATTCTGACTCAGAATTCACATCTTCAGTAAATATATCAATGGAAAATTACATGAAATATAATCTTTCATCAATAAAAACTATTATATCACAAGGTAAGAAGATATTGAGTAACTATTTAGCTATGTCCATCTTACTTAATATTAAATACAAGTATTCAAAAAAAGAATGAGTTCGGAGGCTTTCAGTTCAAGATGGTGGACTAGAAGGATGTGTACTCATCTCCTCCTTCAAGAGACCAAAATTGCAACTAGCTATTGAGCAACCATCAAGAAGAGGATGTGGGATAGGTGTTAGCTCTTCTCTAAATTTTTGGTAGAATTCAGCTGTGAAGCCGTCTTGACCTGGTCTTTTGTTTGCTGGAAAATTTCTGATTACAGTTTCAATTTCCATGCTTGTGGTGGGTCTGTTAAGATTTTCTATTTCTTCCGCGTCCAGTTTTGGAAAGTTGTACTTTTCTAAGAATTTGTCCATTTCTTCCACGTTGTCCATTTTATTGGCATATAATTGCTGATGGTAGTCTCTTATGCGCCTTTGTATATGAAATGAGTCGCCAGTCCAGGTTTGATGCACGATACTGGATGCTTGGGGCCAGTGCACTGGGACGACCCAGAGAGATGGTACAGGGAGGGAGGAGGGAGGAGGGTTCAGGATGGGAAACATGTGTATACCTGTGGCGGATTCATGTTGATATATGGCAAAACCAATACAATATTGTAAAGTTAAAAAATAAAATAAAAAGAAGAGGATGTGGGAACCCACCAAATAAAGATACCCCACGTCGAAAGACAAAGAGGCAACTGCAGTGAGTCGGTAGGAGGGGTGCAATCACAATTATATCAAATCCCAGAAATGCCAGGTGGGTGACCCACAGATGGGAAAACAACAATACCAAAGAAGTTTTTGCACTATTGTGAAGGTTCTGAACCCTATGTCAGGCTTCCCAGCCTGGGGATCCAACAAAGAGACTGGGAATACCCAGGGAATCTGGCCTTAAGGGCAGCAGGATTTGATCATTGGCCTTCCCTAGGACTAAGGTAACCAGAGACTCCAGTCTTAGAGGACACAAACAAAATTCTGCATCCACCAAGACCCAGAGGAGAGAAGCCGTGACCCCACAGGAAGCTGATCCAAAACTACCTGCTAGTGTTGGAGGATCTCCTGTGGAGGCGTGGCTTGGGCAGGGGCTCACCACAGGAATGGGGGCACTGGAAGGTCCCCCTTGGTGTAAACCCTCCAGTTCACCATTAACCCTACATAGAGCCTGTAGACCCCTCAGGCCAAACAACTACCAGGGAGGGAGTGCAGTCCCACCCATCAGCAGATAATTGGATTAAAGCAGTACTAAGCAAGGCCCTGCACACCAGAGCAAGACCCAGTTTTTTCCATTACTGGTCCTTCCCATCAAGAAGTTTACACAGGCCTCTTAGCTTCATCTAGAAGGCAGAGAGCAGACAGAAGAAACAAGAAGCACAGTCTCACAGCAGCTAAAACAAAAACCATATTATAGAAAGTTAATCACCATGAAAGAGAAGAAAGTTATGTCCCAGATGAAGGGACAAGATAAAATCCCAGGAAAACAACTAAAGGAAGTGGAGATAGGCAACCTTCCAGAAAAAGAATTTAGAATAATGATAGTGAAGATGGTCCAGAATCTTGGGAAAAGAATGGAGGCAAAGATTGGGAAGATGCAAGAAATGTTTACCAAAGAACTAAAGAACAAACAGAGATGAATAATACACTAGAAGGTGTCAATAACAGAATAACTGAGGCAGAAGACAGATATATGACCTGGAGGACAGAATGGTGGAAATCACTGTCCCAGAACAAAGAATGAAAAGACATGAAGACAGACTCAGAGACCTCTGGGACATTAAATGCACCAACATTTGCATTAAAAGGGTCCCAGAAGGAGAAAAAAGAAAGGACATGAGAAAATATTTGAAAAGATAATAGATGAAAAATTCCAGAACATGAGAAAGGAAATAGTCAACCAAGTCCAAGAAGCACAGAGAGTTCCAGGAAGGATAAACTCAAGGAGGAACACATAGTAATCAAGCAGACAAAAATTAAAGACAGAGGTAAAATATTAAAAGCAACAAGGGAAAAAGGACAAATAACATACAAGGGAAGTCCTATCAGGATATCAACTGATTTATCAACAGAAACTCTACAAGCCTGAAGGGAATGGCATGACATATTTAAAGTGATCAAAGGGAAGAACCTACAACCAAGAGTACTCTACCCAGCAACACTCTCCTTAGATTTGATGGAGAAATCAAAACCTTTCCAGACAAGCAAAAGTTGAGAGAATTCAGCACAACCAAACTAGCTTTATAACAAATGCTAAAGGAACTTCTCTAGGTGGGAAACACACAAGAAGGGAAAGACCTACAGAAAAAAACCAAGACAATTTAGAAAATGGTAATAGGATCATGCTGCTGCTGCTGCTGCTAAGTCGCTTCAGTTGTGTCCGACTCTGTGCGACCCCATAGATGGCAGCCCACCAGGCTCCGCTGTCCCTGGGATTCTGCAGGCAAGAACACTGGAGTGGGTTGCCATTTCCTTCTCCAATGCATGAAAGTGAAAAGTGAAAGTGAAGTCGCTCAGTCGTGTCTGACTCTAGCGACCCCATGGACTGCAGCTTACCAGGCTCCTCCGTCCATGGGATTTTTCTAGGCAAAAGTACTGGAGTGGGGTGCCATTGCCTTAAATGTAAATGGATTAAATGCACCAACCAAAAGACATAGACTGACTGGGTGGATGAAAACATGTGCATGTATGCATTTCCTCTTACCACATCACTCTGCTTGATCCCCTCCAAATTGTATGTGATTATTTTATATTGTTACGTTAATCATGTTCCCATTATGGCTTGCAATTGTAATTATTTTTATCTTTTATTTTTCATCTGGCTATCGAGTATGAAAACTGATAAACATCTTTTACTATTGTGATTATGCAACTATTACTCACTTAATACCACTGTATCATGATTGGTCAACAGAAAAAAATAATAGAACTCTATATCACCAAAACTGGGACCTAATAGAAAAACCTGTAATTACTTTTAAAATCCAGATGCATATCAGAATTATCTTGAAATGTTTTGAAAAATACAAATGCTCAAGTATTGCTTTTTTCTCTAGAGCTCCAGATGTTTCTAATGAGCAGTCTTGTTTAAAAGCAATTGGACTACAGGACGATCTTTTACTTTTATCTAGTTTTTTCACTGGAGAAGGCAATGACACCCCACTCCAGTACTCTTGCCTGGAAAATCCCATGGATGGAGGAGCCTGGTGGGCTGCCGTCTATGGGGTCGCACAGAGTCGGACACGACTGAAGCGACTTAGCAGCAGCAGTTTGTTTCACTTTTTCTATTTCATAATCAGTGCTCCCATTTCTTTTAGTTTATGTTCTCCAATGTCTCCAACTCTTTTTTTTTTTTCTTTGATGTTCTTTATCAAGCCTTTATCAAGTGTAGTGGTAAAGCTTTTGTATACATGTATAAAAATATATATCAGTTCAGTTCAGTCACTCAGTCGTGTCCGACTCTTTGCGACCCCACAAATTGCAGCACGCCAGGCTTCCCTGTCCATCATCAACTCCCAAAGCTCACTCAAACTCATGTCCATCGAGTTGTGATGCCATCCAGCCATCTCATCCTCTGTCGTCCCCTTCTCTTCCTGCCCCCAATCCCTCCCAGCATCAGGGTCTTTTCCAATGAGTCAACTCTTCACATGAAGTGGCCAAAGTATTGGAGTTTCAGCTTCAGCATCAGTCCCAGGACTGATCTCCTTTAGAATGGACTGGTTGGATATGTATAATATATATCTTTTTTAGAAAACTTATGAATTTTTGCCTAACTAAAAATCTATGACATTTTGATTCCACTTGTTGGACGTAGTATTAACAGAATGCTAGATTTTTAATTAAAAAATGGATATGCAACAAGCAAAAAGATTTACTGTGTAGCATAGGGAACCATAGTCAATATCTTATAATAACTTATGATGGAAAATAATTTCAAAAATAATATATGTGTATTTGTATGACTGAATCACCTTGCTGTGTACCTGAAACACTGTGAGTCACCTATACTTCAATAAAATATATATAAATATTATAAAAAAGAATGCATTCATCCTCATTATTAAACAGGAAAAATTAATAACTGAGCACATCTACATTAAAAGATGCTATGGGGTAGAGGTATGAAATAGGTCTTGTTCTCCTGATATTATTTTGCAAAGCATTTTACAAGAATTTGTAAAAATTAAATCTTGTTTTTTGTATGGTCAAAGATTACATAAGATTAAAGGCAGATCTTTAAAAGGAAACATCACTTTGAAAAAGAAAATGCTTCAGTGTTTATGCAAATACCTTGTTTGTGAATTTGAGTGATGAGACTTTACCATTTCTACATTGCTTGCTAACTGAGCCCACTGCAACATCATACTGGATTGGTAGTTGGTCTAAATGAAAGACCTAATAATTAATTTTACAATGTCATATTAAAATATTATCATATCTTTAAGAAACTTTAAAATGTGCAAGATTAACTAGAAGCCAAGAAGTAACTGTTTGATACTGGTAGTACTTAGAAAGATAAGAAAAAGAAGATAGATCAGATCAGATCTGATCAGTCGCTCAGTCGTGTCCGACTCTTTGCGACCCCATGAATCGCAGCACGCCAGGCCTCCCTGTCCATCACCAACTCCCTGTCCATCACCAACTCCGTGAGTCACTCAGACTCACGTCCATCGAGTCAGTGATGCCATCCAGCCATCTCATCCTCTGTCGTCCCCTTCTTCTCTTGCCCCCAATCCCTCCCAGCATCAGAGTCTTTTCCAATGAGTCAACTCTTCGCATGAGGTGGCCAAGGTACTGGAGTTTCAGCTTTAGCATCATTCCTTCCAAAGAAATCCCAGGGCTGATCTCCTTCAGAATGGACTGGTTGGATCTCCTTGCAGTCCAAGGGACTCTCAAGAGTCTTCTCCAACATCACAGTTCAAAGGCATCAATTCTTCGATGCTCAGCCTTCTTCACAGTCCAACTCTCACATCCATACATGACCAATGGAAAAACCATAGCCTTGACTAGACGAACCTTTGTTGGCAAAGTAATGTCTCTGCTTTTGAATATGCTATCTAGTTTGGTCATAACTTTCCTTCCAAGGAGTAAGCGTCTTTTAATTTCATGGCTGCAGTCACCATCTGTAGTGATTTTGGAGCCCAGAAAAATAAAGTCTGACACTGTTTCCACTGTTTCCCCATCTATTTCCTATGAAGTGATGGGACCGGATGCCATGATCTTCGTTTTCTGAATGTTGAGCTTTAAGCCAACTTTTTCACTCTACACTTTCACTTTCATCAAGAGGCTTTTGAGTTCCTCTTCACTTTCTGCCATAAGGGTGGTGCCATCTGCATATCTGAGGTTATTGATATTTCTCCCGGCAATCTTGATTCCAGCTTGTGTTTCTTTCAGTCCAGCATTTCTCATGATGTACTCTGCATATAAGTTAAATAAACAGAGTGACAATATACAGCCTTGCAGTTTGGGCAATTATTCTAATATCTTATGACCTGTATCCATTCTATTAAGGAGGAGAAATAATGGATATGCCTGAATGTAAAAAGTCAGTTAGCCAGATTTTAATTTTCTACATTTTCTTAAAGCTAAATGTAGAGTGTCAGCAACATGAATTCTAGACCATAGAAACTCTGAATGAAAAATGTCACAAAACCCTGCTGCTGCTGCTAAGTCGCTTCAGTCATGTCCGACTCTGTGCGACCCCATAGACGGCAATCCACCAGGCTCTCCGTCCCTGGGATTCTCCAGGCAAGAACACTGGAGTGGGTTGCCATTTCCTTCTCCAAAAACCCTGCTGCTGCTACTGCTGCTAAGTTGCTTCAGTCGTGTCTGACTCTTCGCGACCCATTGGACTGCAGCCTACCAGGCTCCTCTGTCCATGGGATTTTCCAGGCAAGAGTACTGGAGTGGGGTGCCATTGCCTTCTCTAGTATGACCAAAAAATAGCAGTTCAGTTCAGTCGCTCAGTTGTATCTGACTCTTTGCAACCCCATGGACCACAGCACACCAGAATTCCCTGTCCCTCACCAGTTCCTGGAGCTTGCTCAAACTCATGTCCATTGAGTTGGTGATGCCACCCAGCCAGCTCATCCTCTGTCGTCCCCTTCTCCTCCTGCCTTCAATCTTTCCCAGCATCAGGGTATTTTCAAATGAGTCAGTTCTTCACATCAGGTAACCAAAGTATTGGAGTTTCAGCTTCAGCATCAGTCCTTCCAGTGAATATTTAGGACTGATTTCTTTGAGGATGGACTGGTTGGATCTCCTTGCAATCCAAGAGACTTTGAAGAGTCTTCTCCAACATCACAATTCAAAAGCATCAATTCTTTGGTGCTCAGCTTTCTTTATAGTACTACTCTCACATCCATACATGACTACTAGAATAACCACAGCTTTGACTAGATGAAGCTTTGTCAGCAAAGTAATGTCTCTGCTTTTTACTATGCTGTCTAGGTTGGTCATAGCTTTTCTTCCAAGGACCAAGCATTTTTAATTTCAAAAACAGCAGAGACTTACACATATTGTAATCTGATAAAATCTGTGAACAGAGAGAAAAGTAGCCCAGATGTTAGCAATGAGGTTTCAATGGAGAATATTTGGATTGTTTTGTGGTTCTGAAGGCTAAAGCAGTGGGGATGCAGAAAACAAATTTCTAAAGCAAAGTTCATCTCCAGAATGCTTCTGAGAAGGACTGGCTTCATCTGTTGTTTCAAGACTTGTCTGACATAAGAATCATGAAGTATATTTGTTGGGCTTCCCAGGTGGGGTAGTGGTAAAGAATCCATTGCCCGTGCAGGAGACTCAAGAGACACAAGTTCGATTCCTGGGTCAGGAAGATTCTCTGGAGTAGGAAATGGCAACCCACTCCAGTTTTCTTGCCTGGAAAATTCCATGGACAGAGGAGCTTGGAAGGCTACAGTCCATGGGGTCACAAAAGAGTTGGATATGACTGAGCATATACACACAGAAATCTTGTTGAAAATATAAATTCCCAACAAGGTACCCCATTTCCTAAACTCACCCTAATTCTTATCCAATAGGACTGGAATGATATCACAATCTGTATTTTTTTGAAGAGACCCCAGGTTAGCCTTGAAAGTGAAGTTGCTCAGTCATGTCTTACTCTTTGCAACCCCATGGACTGTAGTCTATCAGGGTCCTCTGTCCATGGGATTCACCAGGCAAGAATACTGGAGTGGGTTGCCATTTCCTTCTCCAGGGGATCTTCCCAACCCAGGGATCGAACCCGGGTCTCCCACATTGCGAGCGGACGCTTTACCATCCGACCAGGGAAGTCCCCAGTCTCTTTAATTGTTCAGCCTTAAACATTACCAACATGCTTGATTACTAATCATTCAGCACTGAATAGAGAAAACTACCCTCATTCAAGTAAATGAGATCTAAGAGAGAACAAATTTCACTTTACTTTAATAGGACTAGTCAAAAACTAGAATGTTTATGTCTTGCTCCCTCAATTATTATCATCATCATTTTGTTAATGATAATGCTAGTAAAAGTTGATTACTAAAGTCATGGCATGTTTTCATACAGTTGTTATTTGAGATGACTGTGTTTTCATTTAAATAAAAGAATTAAAGAAATACATTCGCTTATTCTCAGTCTTTATTCCATTTTCCAAAATTGTTGCCAAAACAGAAATTTTAATAATCCTCAACATGCAGTACTGCCATTTATGTAGTTTTTCATCATGTGACCCAGTTGTCTCATACTAAGATTATGAAGCCACATATTCAATTTAATAAAATATCCCATGCAGCAGAAAAAATTATAAAGCAGTATTTCATAATTTTAAACATTTTTTAAAGAAAAGCAACTTCCAATACAAGCAGCTATTCTTTAACATAATTATTAAAAGTATTTTGCACTGAGGATTTTGATTGACCTCCTTACATTATCACAAGGACACATGTCTATGTAATTTTTCCTTTCTTCCTTAAGTGCGTGAATCTATTCCTAGTTCAGAGGATGAGCTCAGATTTTCTGCTCCCATTAGAAAGCCAACTAAAAGAATTGTCTGAAATAAGATGGTTGCATCTATCTCTTCCGTTGCTCCAGGTTCTTCCTTGGATTAATAAACTAGACCACAGAAAGGCTACATAATTGAACTGTATGAATTGTATCCTTCATGTATTTGGCTTCATTTAATTGTCTTTTGGACTTCCCTGGTGGCTCAGACAGTTAAGCATCTGCCTACAATGAGGGCAACCCAGGGTTCAATCCCTGGGCTGGGAAGATCCCCTAGGAAGGAAATGGCAACCCACTCCAGTACTCTTGGCTGGAAAATCCCATGGATGGAGGAGCGTGGTAGGCTACAGGCCACAGGGTCGCAAAGAGTTGGACATGAGTGAGCGTGTCTTTTAATGATAAGATTTTGATTTTTGTCAAAAGATCAAACATGAGACAATACATTACTATTTTTGTGTCAGGCATAAATTTTTGAAAATATGACCTACCCTTATCCTGAAATGCCCTCTTATAAATCCTAACAGAAGAAATCCTTTGAACAAATAACTGTTCAAGAAAAACTTGGCTTGATCTGAATAGTTACTATGCTTTTTCCATATAGATTATGGAAAATTACATAGCTGGACATATTCCTCTTTCAAATGGCAGGTATCAATCTTAAAGCTGAATTTGAAGCTCAGATTAGAAAGATCAAGTGAAGTAATGTTAGTCTTAATGATATACAAAGACATAGCCCCCATATAAACCCACACAGATATATACACACCACACACATACTGACTTTGGCTTTCCTCTTTTTTCTTTTACATGTTAAAAATAAAGTCTGATTCTTCCCTTTTACTTATCATTTTTTAAAGCTTTTAAAATAATTAATCTCAAGTATTTTGTGGGACAAAAAAGGATACTCTACTTTTTGTTGTTCAGTTGCTCAGTCGTGTCTGACTCCTTGTGATCCCATGGACTGTGGCACACCAGGCTTTCCCATCCTTCACCATCTCCTGGAGTTTGCTCAAACTCGTGTCCATTAAGTCAGTGATTGCACTCCAACCATCTGTTCTCTGTCATCCCCTTCTTCTCCTCTTCAATCTTTCCCTTTATCAAGGTCTTTTGTAATGAATCTGCTCTTCACATCAAGTGGCCAAAGTATTGGAGCTTCAGCATCAATCCTTCCAATGAATATTTAGGGTTGATTTCTTTTAGGATAGACTGGTTTGATCTCCTTGCAGTTCAAGGGACTCTCAACACTTTACTTTTATTCTAATTCAAACAGTACTTCCACTACTCTTGGTTTGTTATTAACCAATAATGATTTACTGAGCATTTACCTTGCATTCAATTATTGGATGAGTTAGCTATGGTCATTTCTGTATTAACAATGAAGCAAAGGGAGTTTAGAGGGGTTAAATAATTGATCCACAGAATCACCACTAGGAGTTACCATCTGCAGGTTTTAAAGCTTGGTCCTAGGTCTAATTTAATCCTATATACAAACCACTGTGGTATGTTGTAAACCTCAAACATTGTAATATTAAAGAAGCTAGTAAATTCTATCAATGCTAACAGTATGATTATGTGATGTCATCAACAAATACTTGTTATAGGTCAGTCTTTACTTTCCATTTTCAGTCAGCGACATTTGTTTTGTATAAACACAGATTAATACTCATTGCACTGATTAGAGGCCATGCCCTTTTCTATGTTTTTACTTTATAACATAATAATTCAGGAGTTCAGTTCATAGTTGTGAGAAAGGAAATTGCTAAAATAACCATCAACCTTAAAAAAAATACACATTAAACAAAATATATTACTCACATATTACATACCTATTCTGAAACACAATACTCCAAGTCTCATTACTAACTAGGTCGCACTGCTTTAGACTCCAAAGTCAAATGGCTGAGGGAGACATTAGAAGATAGCTATAGTAAGTCTACCCTATGTGATTCCCCTCGGATCCTAACACCTAACTCCAAGCTCCCATGTATAAGGAGTGCACTCTATTATATTTGCCTTAATGTACAGTTAGTTTCGTTGTAATGCCCTCCTTTGAACAATGAAACTGTGAGTGGCAAGTAGAAGGTAGCCATCTACATTTCCTGCTAGTGTTAAGCATAAATTAGCCAGTGGATTCTTGGAATACTGCCATGGAGACAGGTGGTCCTCTACATTTTTATTCAGGGCTCATATTTCTAAGTGCTGAGAAACTACAATGATAGATGACATAAAATGCATGGTTAGATATTCAAGGAATTCGTTTCAGTCAAGTATTCATCAATTCTATCTTCTAACACTTGCTCTCTGGAATTAGACACCAAATTTTCAGATTTCCTGGTCTATCAAGTTATGTCATGTTAGACCTCAAGGCTTTCTGTGGAATTTTCTTTAAGGTCTGTTCTTCATTTTCATAGGGAATGTTCATTTATTTGTAAGCTCTGTTCTTACAAATATGAACTAGAAAGTCTGGCAATTTAGACCTGTTTTCTCATACTATTTATTTAGCAAAATTGAAACAATAGAAACCAGTTTTTAACCTTGCTTGCCCTACACATGTAGTTTGAAAATGTACTTTGTTGTCTTACATGTATTACTTGATAACAATTTTCTTCAATGGTCACTTTCAGTGTTATAAAAGTGAACAGAGGTTAGAAAGTTCCATAAATGCTCAGTTTGTATAAAGCAGAAATCACTCTCAATCACTCTATCATTCTATCAATCACCATTGAGTCATGCCTTTTTCTTAGCTTCCATATCTAATCAATCACATATGCTATTGATTTAACCTAATGATATTTCAAGCCTATCCCTTTTCATCATTTTTATCCTGGCCATTGCTCAGGCTACCACCATCTCCAGTCCAGTCAACTGCCATTATCTCCTCATTGGGTCTAGATCTTTCCTCTTTCCATCCATCCTATATACTACCATCATATTATTATTTCTAGGAAGCAGGCCTTAGAAATGCCTATCTTTTTCAACATAGTCTTTATTACAATCAAACTAACATTATGTATAGAAGTACTTGATAGTAATACTTGCTGCACGGCATGCAGGATCCTAATTCCCTAACCAGGGTTTAAACCCGTGCCCCATGCACTGGAAGTGCAGAGTCTAAACCACTGGACTGCCAGCGAAGTCCCCAAAATGCCTGTGTCTTGATTAGAATCCTTCAGTGACACCTAACAGACTAAAAGGGATCTGGCCTAACTACTTAGAATGTCACAAAAGTCCCTTTACAAACTAGCATCTTCGTACCCTGCCAGCCTCACCCTCATCACTCACACCACTCCTCCATAAAATGCTTTATGATTAGTAATCAGTGTTTGTTGAATTCATAATTGAATGGTCTAAAGACACTCATGCACAGTGACTAGTTTGCTATCAATACAAGCTGCTGTGGCTACCAAACATTTTTTTCCCCACTCTCTATATTCATCAAGTCATAAAGGAGGTATGCAATTGCATTGCTGTTTACATTATCTATTAACTCACTTTAAGGGTGCAAGTGCTTGCGGCCTTGAGTAAATTCTTCCTCTCTTCAATGAGACAGATGACAAAAAGTGGAGGAAAATGGGGCCAGGCTCTGAATCAAGTTAAGAAGTGATTCCTGTACTCAAATTCTCCATTAAAATTTTCCTCAATTTGGCATTTCACTGTAAGGGCACATCTATTCACACCACGTGCTGGGAGCTGCCTTCATATGCTTCCCCTATGGGCTATTTCAGGAAAATTACCAGCTTTCAAGTGAGGTCTTGTAGTAATATGTGGGCTCCAAGCAACTGTGTGCTACTTTGCTACGATCCCTTATGTCTTTGACAATTTGCAATTCTATAAATCACAACATAAACATAATTTTAAAATTATTTTATTCACATGTTCTAACTCTCATAGGAAATTTCACTGTGCTTAATGCATTTAATAAATCTTTAAATAAACCAAATGAAAGCAGGATGTGATATAAATAGACATGAAAGGCTTTCCCTGGATGAAATTTAAGTTTACAAATGAGTCAGGAGACTTGACCAATGGGAAGGCAGCCAGAATGTCTCTGGGGGGAGAAAAGGGAATATACAAACAATTGCATATGGTTCGACGTGAAAATATCTCTGGCCTATTTCCCCTGACATATTGATACAACTATTTAGCCTAATAAGTTTATGTTTCATTTACCCTGAATCTTAGAACGTTTCCTTTGTCAAGGATCATCATACAGTGAACTCATGTAAATTCAAAATAGTGAGTTATGATTCTCTCTGCCTGAGTACTTTAAAGCTCTCACTGCTTTCCTTCTGTTCTTGCCAGCATCCCCAATATTTCAAGCCATGTACAGTAAATTAAATATGATTTCTGCCCTTGGTATTCAGTGACAATACATGTTGAAAATTCAGGTTTGTCTTTAGTCTTTTCTTCAACCTTGAAATCACTAATTCTGGTTTTGAAAAAGTTAAAGATACAGCTAATTATGTCAGTAGGTATTGAGAGTATCCTTAAGGATATCACTTTGAATTAATTTTATGAAAAAGCATACACTATGCAGCACTTTGTAGTAAAAATAGAGTCACTGTGAACAAATGATAGAGTAATTTTCTCTAATTGTACAAACAGAGGAGAGTCAAGCCAATTTTCTCTTTCACATCATTAAATAATGTAATCATACTTATTATTACTGACTGGACAATAATGCTTAATGAAGAGAGAGAGAGAATATGGAGAAAAGTTTTCATTTTCCTGAAATACTTTTTAAGTCAAGATTTTGCTATTTTGGTTGTATTTGGGATTGCAAGACCCAGTCCTAGTTTAAATACAAACTATTTCTCAGAAAGCTACCTAATCTCCACTAATCTTTAACTTCTGAATCTGAACATTAAAAAAGTTGGACTGGACCATTTAATCTCCTTCTACAGGATCTTTAGCATTTTGCAATTTCATTATTCTTCTTGAACAGTATAATTTCTCAATCCCACTGTGCTAATTTTTATGCTAGCTCAAGAATATCTTATTTATTTTATTTATGGTTCAATGTTAAAAGGAATATTTTTCTTTGCATGAACATTGAGGGAATATAACATCTTCCTATTATTCAGGAGGATGAAACACAACCCCAGAGAGACAAGATGCATCCAAAAAAACCTCTTAAAATTATTGTCACATATTTATTATGCCCATCCATGTCTTGAGAATGAGGGATCTGAATATTCAATATTTTTAGATTGATTATTTTAATTGGAGGATAATTACTTTACAATATTGTGATGGCTTTTGCCATACATTGACATGAGTCAGCCACAGGTGCACATGTGCCCCCCCCCATCCTAAAACCCCCTTCTACCTTATTCCCCACCCATCCCTGTGGGTTGTCCCAGAGCACCATCTTTGAGTGCCCTGCTTCATGTATCGAACTTGCACTGGTCATCTATTTTACATATGGAAATATACATGTTTCAATGTTATTCTCTCAAATCATCCCATCCTTGCCTTTACCCAGAGTTCAAAAGTCTGTTCTTTACATCTGTGTCTCTTTTGCTGCCTTGCATATAGGATTGTCATTATCATTTTTCTACATATATATACATTAATATACTGTACTGGTGTTTCTCTATCTTACTTATTTCTCTCTGTATAATAGGCTCCAGTTTCATCCATCTCATTAGAACTGACTCAAATGTGTTTCTTTTTATAGCTGAGTAATATTCCATTGTGTATATGAACCACAACTTCCTTATCCATTTGTCTGCCAATGGACATCGAGGTTGCTTTCAGGTCCTAGCTATTGTAAACAGTGCTGCAATGAACATTGGGGTACATGTTCTCTTTCAATTTTGGTTTCCTCTGTGTGATTGCGGGGTCATATGGCAGTTCTATTTCCAGTTTTTTAAGGAATCTCCTTAAAAAGAGGCTTCCCTGGTGGCTCAGAGGATAAAGCGTCTGCCTGCAATGCAGGGGACCCAGGTTCGATCCCTGGGTTGGGAAGATCCCCTGGAAAAGGAAATGGCAATCCACTCCAGTATTCTTGCCTGGAGAATCCCATGGACAGAGGAGCCTGGCAGGCTACAGTTCACGGGGTCGCAAAGAGTCGGACATGACTGAGCGACTTCACACACACACATACACACACACAAGGACTCTCCACACTGCTCTCTGTAGTGGTGGTACCAGCTTGCATTCCCACCAACAGTGTAAGAGGGTTCCCTCTTCTCCACACCCTCTCCAGCATTTACTGTTTAAGGACTTTTTGATAGCAGCCATTCTGACTGGCACAAGATGGTACCTCATTGTGGTTTTGATTTGCATTTCTCTAATTATGAGCGATGTTGAGCATATTTTCATGTGTTTATTAGCCATCTGTATGTCTTTGGAGAAATGTCTGTTTAGTTCTTTGGCCTACTTTTTGACTGGGGTTGTTCATTTTTCTGGTATTGAGTTGCATGAGCTGCTTGTATATTTTGAAGATTAATTCTTTGACAGTTGTTTCAGTTGCTATTATTTTCTCCCATTCTGAAGGCTGCCTTTTCACCTTGCTCATAGTTTCCTTCATTGTGCAAAAGCTTTTAAATTTAATTAGGTCCCATTTGTTTATTTTTGTTTTTATTTCCATTACTCTGGGAGATGGGTCATAAAGGATCTTGCTGTGATTTATGTCAGAGAGTGTTCTGCCTGTTTTCCTCTAAGAGTTTTAAAATTTCTGGTCTTACATTTAGATCTTCAATCCATTTTGAGTTTATTTTTGTGTATGGTGTTAGAAAGTGCTCTAGTTTCATTCTTTTACACGTGGTTGACCAGTTTTCCCAGCACCACTTGTTAAAGAGATTGTCTTTTCTCCATTGTATATTTTTGCCTTCTTTGTCAAAGATAAGGTGTCCATAGGTGCGTGGATTTATCTCTGGGTTTTCTATTTTGTTCCACTGATCTATATTTCTGTCTTTGTGCAGCACCATACTGTCTTGATGACTGTAGCTTTGTAGTATAGCCTGAAGTCAGGAAAGTTGATTCCTCCAGTTCCATTCTTCTTTCTTAAGATTACTTTGGCTATTTGAGGTTTTCTGTGTTTCCATACAAATTGTGAAATTACCTTTTCTAGTTCTGTGAAAAATACCTTCGGTAGCTTGATAGGAATTACATTAAATCTATAGATTGCTTTGGGTATTATACAGATCTGAATACTCTATTAGTGATTGATAAGGAGACCAACTTTCCAAAGATTATTTTTTAAATTAGCCTTTCAAGACAGTAAAAAATTTGAAATACTTACAATGGCTAAATATTTATGTAGTATTTATTACCAAAAGATTCAGTGCTTTCAAAAAATATGACCTAAGTAATCTTTATATCTAGAGTAGGAATAGGTTTTTTGTATATATGGATACGATAGCACTAAAGCACAGAGAGAGCTACTGATTCTACTGATTCAATGTTTAAAAACAGTAATTGAATCCAACTGCTTTTTACTGGGTAATAAAGAGAATACTGTCTAGTAGAAACTATTCAGGATGTCTGCCCAACCCAAATCTTCTTCGAAAAGACTCTCTACTATCACTTGGCAGCCATTTTTGTATTTGGCTCCCTGCCCACAGCTGATTGGATCAATACTGGAAACCCTCACATAGCATAGTAAATCCACTGGCTAAGCTGTTACAATCAATACTCCCAATAACTAGGCCAAAAAAGACACTAGGTCAAAAGACACTAGCCATTTGGTCAGTGACATTCGAGCTGAAAGGACATATAACCTAGGAGTGAGTGCCAAATGCACCCTAATGTATTAAGAGATAAAGGGGGGAAGGAATGCTATATTTTTATTTCTACCCTTTAGGTTGTTTTAAATAAATAAATAAAACTACCATCACCAATAAATTCTCTTTAACTCAGTCAAATTTGAGTTAATCGTTACTTCTTACAAATCCTTCCCTAAGACCTACTGCCTCTCAACTCATTCCATGATTCTTTCCTTAAACTCTCTATTACTGGTATCTAATGACTCCTATCAGGGAAGGCAATGGCAACCCACTCCAGTACTCTAGTCTGGAAAATTCCATGGATGGAGGAGCCTGGTAGGCTGCAGTCTATGGGGTCGCTAAGAGTCGACACGACTGAGCAGCTTCACTGTCACTTTTCACTTTCATGCATTGGAGAAGAAAATGGCAACCTACTCCAATGTTCTTGCCTGGAGAATCCCAGGGACAGGGGAGCCTGGTGGGCTGCTGTCTATGGGGTCACACAGAGTTGGACACGACTGAAGCGACTTAGCAGCAGCAGCAGTGACTCCTATCAACATTTGAAAAAGCAGATGAGGGTATAAAACAGTCATCAAGTCCCATAAATATAACTTTGACCAATTACATTTAATAAAATGTAATTTTTTTCTGAAAAAGATCAATGTCCTTCCTAGTCCACTTTGAGGAATAAAGTGTCCAGAGAGTGACTCTGTGTAGATCCTAGATGTTCCCTTTCTCCATTTTCTCTGCAGAAAGTAATCTTTGGCTCTACTCCTTCTGGAACCACCCCATATGATCTTCTTGAAAGCTCTCACTCTTAACTTTAAGAGTCTCACCTTCACTACATGAAGGAGTTTCTGGCAAATTAGTATGTGGAACTAAGGTGGCAACCCCTGTTAGGTCAGTGTTCTGTAATGCTGCTCTTTTAGCTGCCTGATCAGCTGCTTGGTTCCCTCGTGCCACTTCCATGCTCCCTTTTTGGTGTTCTTTACAGTGGGAGACCGAAACCTTAGTGGGCAGATGGACCCACTCCAAGAGTATAAGGATTTGATCACCATATTTGGGGACCCTCAGGTGGTCAAGTGGCCTGTTTCTTTCCAAATAGCAGCATGTGCATGTAGCACCAGAAAGACATACTTGGAGTCAGTGTAAATGGCTACTCTTTTTCCTTTTCCCAGCTCTAAAGCTTGAGTCAGAGCTATGAGCTCAGCTAATTGGGCTGAAGTACCTGGTGGCAAAGGTTTAGCCTCTATGGTCTCAAAATGGGAGACTACTGCCTATCCGGCTCTTCTTTTTCCATCCAAGACAAAGCTGCTTCCATAAATGTACCAGATTTCCTCAGGATTGGCCAGAGGATCTTTCAACAGTCCCTCTTGGGTTTTGTCCAGTGGTCCAAGGTTTCTAGGCAAGAGTGAAAGGGGAGAAAGAGCCCTCGGGGGTAAGCAGGAGGGTGGCTGGGTTAAGAACCTCACAAAGGGATATAGTGAGGCTTGGATTTTCCATCAGCACTACTTGATATTTGAGAATTCTTTGATCAGATATCCATAAGTGGCCTCACCCATTTAGGAGTTGTTTCACTTGGTGGCCGGTAAAAATAGTTAGTTTGCCCCCAAGAAAGAGTTTTAAAGCATCTTCTATCAGGACTGCAATAGCTGTAAGATTTGAAGGCAGGAAAGATCTCTTCCCAATAAGGGAATAGGACACTCAGGGACCACCAGAAACTGGTGGGAAAATATTTGTCAGCAGCGAAGAAGTGCCCGGGTGAATCTTTTGTAATTGTTTTTCCTGTAGCACCCAAAATGATACAGGTTTGGGAGGAGAAGGCTCTGGAGTAGGTGGTCAGGACAGAGTAGGTAGCCCCTGTGTCAACCAAGAAATTCTCAGACCTACCTGTCACATCCAGTTGCTACCCTTGGCTCCAGCCCCATGATGGTTATCTGTGACAGGCGGGCTGGCTGGAGTGGGCCACTTCAGTCCTGTTGAACCACCATGAGGGAAGGCTTGGTGCTTGACCTTGAGGGCAGAGTCCCACCCAAAGTCCCAATTGATGGATGTTTGCTCTCAGATGGACCAGTGTTACAGCTCAGTTTTATTTGGAAAATAAAGGAAAATACATTCTCAAGGCGTGAGGGCATGCTGACCCAAAAGACACGAAGAGAAAAGAGAGATCTCTGGCCCTTTGGCTCCTCTTTTTATATGTTTTTTTTTTTCTCCTTCTCCTGAGCCTGCCCTATGTAAACTGGGCTAGCCAGGAGTGGGCTAGCCACCTGAGGTCCTCACTCAGGTCCTCAGACCTTCCTTTGTTCTATTTTCAAGGGCTTTTCCCTTCCTTTTCTTTTAGCCATCACCATTCTGGACTCCCTTTTCCTATTCTAACTACCTAACAGTATCAACCATGAAAAAGAGATGGAAACTAGAACTGATTCATAAGAGTTTTTGTTATTTCTAATTATTTCCTAAGCCCAGGAGAGCACAGAACTACTTTGAAAATGCCTTTTGCTTTATAAATATTAACAAATTAGTGTAAAAAATGGTTTAACTTGCATCAGTTTTGAAAAAGTATAGGATATTACTTCTGACTTCAACAATAAATTCCCTAATTTAAATCCTTTTTCAGTATATGTCCCTTTAGTTATATGGGGTCATATGGGTATATGACATCAACCAGAAAAGCAGAACCAATAGGAATGATATAGAAAAGGGATTACAATGGATGTTTGCTCTTACACAACTATGGAAGCGAGTTAAACAGTCCTTGTAAGACTGTTGCTTCTACATCCAGTGCTGACCTTGAAGTAGGCAGGACAAGAAGTAAGGAGGAAAGATGGACCTGCATTAGGAAGGACAAGGTGAAACCAAAGTCAGTCTCCCAGAGCCTCTAAGTTTGATGATGTGAGGCAGCACAAGAAACTAGTCCTCTTCATCACAGAGGTCAACATGCACCTGACCAGGGAGCCAAAGCAGCTGAAGATCTGGCAATAGCTAAAGAAGTTGCAGGCCCACCACAGTTCCAGGCCAACAAGGTACACCAGCGAAGGAACAGCAATATTCAAGAGCTGCCAGCAGAGCATGGTACCCTGAGGTGACCTTCCAAGCATAAAATAATATGCCTTTAATCTCACTTCCACCTACCAGATCTCATACACAATGTCTCGTGCATCCCATATTAACCTGTAAGTTGATAGGCACGGAACTCTGGGAAATTCATTTCCGGCTTAACTAAATTGACATAATGTAAATCCACCACAACTCTTATTACTGGCTAACATTCTCTTATCAATAAAGAGAAACAAACAAAGCTCAAATCTTAACTGCTTCATTTATCTGACAAGTTATTCTTTTGCTGAAACAAATATTATGACAAAGTTTCAGGTTTCCAAATTTTTAATCAAAGAATGTTAATCTATGTTGATATTAATAATTAATTAATGCCAATAATTAGTATTGCTGAGTCAATTAATTTGATTTAATTGGGTGGCTCTGTAACCCATGACCTGGCACTTGATCCAAACTTTTCTGTTTATCTGTGTCAGTATCCCTTGATCATAAGGTTGAATCCATACTTATTTCTCATTTCCTTTTTCTTCCCAGATAATTCCTGAGTGATTGCCAAAAACGCACAACATGGTGCAACCTTATGGGTACTTCTCATGACTCTTCAAATCGTTATACTGTAAGGAGAGGGAAGAGAGGGTGTCTGATGACAAAGAGCTTGGACTTACTTCTAAAACACATATTTAAATGGAAACTATGTTACCAGAGTTGTTGTATTTGAAGGTGTAAACATAATGCTTAACTTTGTTTAACACTTTCGCTATTTGCAAAGTTTTTTATGTAAGATAAATCAAATGGTCTCCTACTATTAGTAGAGCTCTGTTTGTCAAACACAGATTCTTAATATTTGAGAAGCCATGAGCCCTCAGCAGAACATATGAAAGCTATCCACTCTCTCCTGATAAAAATACAAATAAATATACATTGCATACAATTTTAGCAGAGCTGGAGAGGACCCTCTGGAGCCCATCTACAGATCCTCTGAAATACTCAGAGATTCTAAAGTAAGAAATTCTATTCTTACTTAATGATGATAGTTATGAAAAGGAATGCTTGAAACTTCTAGGATATTAATTCAAATAAATCATATTACATTGAAATACCCTTTCAGGGGGATGCTTATATTACATTTTAAAAAGACCTATGAGCATATGCTGCCGCTGCCGCTAAGTCGCTTCAGTCGTGTCCGACTCTGTGCAACCCCATAGACGGCAGCCCACCAGGCTCCCCCATCCCTGAGATTCTCCAGGCAAGAACACTGGAGTGGGTTGCCATTTCCTGCTAGGCAACGATAATAATTCTGAAATTTGTTTTGGAGTTTAAAGTCTGACCACCTCCAACAGAACTGTGTCTTTTATATTTTCATTACCATTTGACCACCCACCTGGTGTTCTAACAAAGTGCTTTGCACTTAATAGATGCCCAACTCATGCATTTTAATACTAATACATTTTAAATTACCAAATAGTACATGGATATTTTATTCTCCTTTATGAAAATGTTCTTAAAATTTCTAATAATTTTCCATTTGATGCATAAGCCTCAAAATTGTTTTCATTCCCACGTGGTGCTGATCTAATATCCATGTTTGGACACTGCAGACAATTGCCAAACAAAGAAGAGATTTCTGTTTTCGTAACTGAGCCTGACTGCGTTTGGAAAGTAGGTTCCCACAATTTTTAAAATGTCCACTTTGACATGGAGAATTTTTTTTCAGCCTACACACATCTGTAGAGATTGTCCAACCATCTAAATCACAAAGCAAGGTTCTAATTTTTTAATGTACTCTGGCATGAAATTGAGTGCAACATCTGTTTTGCACATGCTTCACCATTTTACCCCTTTTGGTCATTATCACAGTTTTTCTACCCAAAGCTTCCAATTGCAAATGTTTTGAAATTTTGATCCTGTGTTCTTCAAGATAAAGAATCTAAAAATCACTTTACTGTGCTTAAGACTCAATAAGAACGTTACAGTATCAAGGTGAGGAAGCCCATGGATTTGAAAGAAGAATTTATATGGCTCTTTGTCTAAAACTGCTTCTCTTTAGCAAGCTAGGGAGATAAGATACAAATTTTTACTAAAGTACTATTATACCCTCCTGAGAGCTGTGGTCCTGCCACATGGCATTGTACAGATCAGGTGATATGAGCACCCTGACTTCCTGCATGGACACAGTTTCAGGGGTCAGCCAGAGCTCTGTCTCTTTGAACTCCATCCAGAAGAGCAGAAAGGGGGAGAATGGGCTGAGAGGTTGGTACTGAGAGGCTGCAACCAGAAAGTGAAGATCTTAGAATACGATGCTGTGGTAGGGACAGAGGATAGTACAGGCTACGTAATTTACTAAATCTCTGTTTTCCCCTCCCTTCTACCCTTAGATTTCTAGCTGGTAAACAGCTTTTTACAATTCTTTGTCTCAAAGATCCTTGAAGCCATTTCCTTCACTCCCAGAAGAGATTCTGCTGAATGACTGGGAGAGGAGGAAAGAGGTTGGCTCTGAGAAAACCGAAGTGGGAAGGGGAGATTCCTGGATGGAGAGAAGTGTTTGGGTCCCTCAGGAGTGAGGGGGCTCAGGGGAGGGGGCCTGCTCTTCTACTAGCTCGTATTATTGAGATTTTTATAAGCATTGCTTTTGTTTTTTAATTTAAAAAATACATGTTAACAAAACAAAGACGATAACCCTTTTAGTTCTGTTTTTCAAAATAAGGATGATTAGAAGAGGGCCAGTTGGAGCCACATAATTTAGATGTCTCAAGCTGTCTTTCTTCTAATTACTGCAAGATTTCATCTCAACACCATTACATGGTAGCTTTAAATAAACCCACACATGCTAAAGCATTCCTTGAAGTGCAATCTTCTATGTAAAATAATGCTAGATGCCACAATACAAGATGCCAACATGTGTTAAAATACAAGGTGAAAATTAATAAGAAAGAATTCTCAGACTATCTTTTTAACATATTCAATATAGTGCAAATTTATCAAACTTCTGCTTTCTCTCTACATATATAACTGGAAAGCTCTAATTCAGCAAATGTCACCTTAAACAATTTTTAAACTGTCAATTCTTTGAGAAATTCCTGTAACTAAAAATATTAACTATATATTAATATATATGGTGGGCGAGGAAATTACTCATAAAGAAAAAACATCCTGAAATCAATTATAAAACAATCCTGTAATTTGGTTGATCTATTCTTTGCTAAGCTACATTCAAAATTAACATTTAAGAAGGGTAAACTGTTAAGATAATACTCTTTTTGCAAAACAGTAAGTAACTATAGGAAACATAAAGCTTTTTAAACCTCCTAATATCTTCACTTATATGCATTTTTAAGGAAGAACTCAAAGTAATGGCTAACTCTGGAACAGTGGTGTCCATAAACCAATTAATTTTTGTTTATAAAACACACAATTGTCCCTCTGAGAGCCTTCAGGAGGTGAACTTACACGACTCGCCAATGCAGGAAGTTTCCAGCCTTTATGGCTTACACACATAATTATCTTCACCACTTGTTCTTTACATTTAGTAGCAAAAGGCTAAATTTGGAAAGGCTCTGTCTTTCCAAAGACTTCTTTCATATTCAGCAAATTTCTGAAACTCTGAGTGTCAGCATGGATGTAAAAAAATCCCATGACAGCCAAGAATCATATCTTTTTGAGTAGCTCAAAAAAGCAAACTTTCAGAGAAATGCCAGATATTTTTCTTTGCAGCTTATACCTACAATCCTTTCATCAATATCAGAATGTTTTATTTTGAATTAATAGAGAATTATGTCCTGGGAAGTTACCAAGATACATGAGAATATGTCTATAAAGAATGAAACAGATTTTCTCTACCACAAATGGGAATGTTGACATTCTACCCACTATAACTTGCATAGAAATGAATACTATTTCCACCAGTTAATTTGGCGTGGTCAACAAGAACATAGAGCAAAGGACAGACAGCATCTGGAAGACAGGAGGATTGTATACTTGCGAGCCCTTACTGTTCCCACAGTCAGCTTACTCACTCTGAGCCTCAGTAGTATAATTATATTAACTACCATAAATTTGACATGAAGATTGAATACTATTATGCCTAGAAAGCCAGAGTTCAGTATCACGCACAAAGTCCTTGATAACACTGACATTATTGTGATCACTGCTAAGAGGCTGATAATCACTGGGGCACATTTCTGTCTGAGGTGTAGCCCACATGTTTTCAGAGCTTTTCCACAGGACTAAGACAAAGTTAACTTCCCTGGAACTTCGCTTATTACTAAACCATCACTTGGCCTCCTCCCCATCCCAGTCCCTCTGTCTGTCCCTTTTCTGTTTTTCTCTTGTGGGCATTGCCTAGTAAACCATTTTTCCACAAACCTTCATCTGAGGGTCTGCTTCCAGGGAACCCCAATCTACAGTAGTAATGAAAAAGGAGAGAGAGGAAGAGAGGAGATATTGAAGTGATGCTTAATTTTATGTCAACTTAACCAGGTCAAGAGTGCCCGGTATTTGGTTAAATTACTTCTGCATGTATCTGTAAGGGTGTTTCTGGATGAGATTAACATTTGAATCAGTAGACTGAGTAAAGCAGATTGCCCTCCCCTATGTAGGTGGGGCCTCATCCAATCTGTTGAGGTCTGAACAGAACACTGAGCAATGGAGAATGCACCCTCTACCTGCTGGTTTCCAAGCTAGGATATCAGTCTCTTCCTGCCTTTAGACTTGGACTGGAACTTACACCCCAGGCCCGCCTAGTGCTTGGACCTTTAGGCTGCAGATTCTGACTCTGCACAAATGTCTCAGTCTCCATAAATGTATTAGCCTATTCTTTACAATAAATACTATTTATATGTATGTATACACACATACCTCAATATTGATTTCTCTCATAAACATATATATATATATATATATATATATGTTTGCATGAGCTTCCCAGGTAGCTCAGTGGTAAAGAGTCTACCTGCAGATACAGGAGTCGCAGGTTCAATCCCTGGGATGGGAATATCCCTGGAGGAGGCAATGGCAACCCATTTCAGTGTTCTTGTCTGGAAAATCCCATGGACAGAGGAGCCCAGTGGGCTACAGTCCTTGGGGTCGGGTTGCAAAGAGTCTGGCACAACTGAGCAAACACAGTTGCATATATGCGAGGGGGGTGGGCTCCCAGGTGGTGCTAGTAGTGAAGAACCTGCCTGCCAATGCAGGACACATAAGAGACGTGGCTTTGATCCCTGGATTGAGAAGATCCCCTGGAGGAGGGCACACCAACCCACTCCAGTATTCTTGCCTGGAATCCCATGGACAGAGGAGCCTGGTGGGTATGGCCCATAGTGTCACAAAGAGTGGACATGACTGAAGAGACTTAGCATACACATATACAGAGAGGATACACACACACACACACACACACACACATATATATATAACTTCTATTGGTCTGCTTCTCTAGAGAACCCTGACAAGTTCAGAAGAGGATTCCTAAGTATTCATAAGTAAAAAAGTTTCTAACATTCTTTACTTCCCTACTGTATAGCACAGGGAACTTAGCTCAATATTCCAAAACAACCTAATTGGGAAAAGAATTTGAAAAAGAATAGATATATAACTGAATCAATTTGTTGTACACCTGTACATTAATAATACAGCATTTTTAATCAACTGTACTGTAAGATAAAAAGTTAAAAGAAATTTTAAAAAAGAGTAAGAATGGGGAATAGGAGGCAATAAGATTGAATACAGAGCATATTTCTGTGGTAGTTGATGAAGCCAGGACCAACTTTCCTCTCTCTTTTCCAGAGGAATATGTTGGGGAGGGGCACAAAAAATATGGAATAGAAGATACATTCCTTCCCCACTTGAATGCCAGTGTGTATAATTACTGACTATTTTGCAACATTTCTTTGTACTAGTCTAGAATCCTGCTCTTGTGAGCTGTTTAAAGTCAAGGTCCATGTGGTCAGGGGCCACCTGTGAATATCCAGGGCTCACTGAATACGTAATGCATAAATTAGTGGCTGAGTAAATCAACAGAATGAACTTCAAATCATCTCACCAATGTCATATTTTGAGCATGATATTTAATATACACGTTTCTTTAACTGTACTGCATGAGGAGAAGAACAGGGGATGGGAATCAGGAGCCCTGAAGCTTAACCATTGTGTTGTCACTACATATTAATATATATATTTGAGTTGGGACAAGTTGCCGTCTTTCTTTCTGAGCTTCAATATCTTCACCAACATATTAAAATATCTGAGTTTATAATATAATGTTAGTTTTAACATTGCAGTTTGCTACTAGAAAAAAATCATGTTGAGAAGAATAGAAAACACAAATTTTCTGTCTGAACACTGTAAACATCAGAGTGATGCTAGTGACCAACCCAGAGACCTGAGGCATGTACATTTTAAAGTCCTCTTTAAGATTACAAAATTATAAATTCAAAGCTAGGTACAAATGCTAGGTACTATATTATTTTAAATGAGAAAAAAGTCACAACAAATTACAAAGTTATAAAGTTAACAAATAGTACACATATCAAAAATCTGAAAATAATATATTTTTATTAACCACCTGACACACTCTATATTCCTGAAGTTTTTGGCTGTATGCACTGTTCCACCATATGATAATAATTTTGCAATGTCTAGAGAGAATAAAAGATAGTCTTGCTTTTGCATGATGGAAAAATCATTTTTATTGATATTCTAGAAAAATGTTCATTGATTTTTGACATCAAAGTTTTAAAATTTCATTATGACATGCTAAGGAGGGCTTTGACATTCTGAAGCTTCTGCTACTCTCCTGTCTTTTACTTTTTTGGCTTCTACCGACAGACTTCATTCCAGTTATATTTGAACCTTGATCTGATTAACAATTATGAAAAATATACAAAATTATGTTGAAATTAAATCATACATGATAAGTTAAGCCAAAATGCATTTTTAAATTAATGATCCACCTACTGAGCAATATAATCAACTTCCTCCTCTATCATATACACCCATTTCCTCATAGGTTCATGTCAATTTCTTCTCTTATAAGCTAAGTAGATTTTATAGGGTGTTTTTCTTTTCATTATGAAAACTTTTAAATACGCAATAAGAGTACAATAATCACCCAAGTTCCCATTGCCTGGATTCGACAACTATTAACATTTGGCCAAATGCACTCCATTTGTGTATTACGTTTGTCGTTTCATAGTATTGGTCACAATTTTGCACCATTCTAAACCTAACTCTGTCAGATTTCATTAGGTAAAGATGAGTGAGATTCTCTAAGATGTGAGATGACATGGTTAGATGCATAAAATATCCAATTTCTCACCTGAAAGTATTCGTGGTGTAACACAGCAACAGGTTTTCTGATAAATTCTACTTTGTGTAATTCCCATAAATGGTGCATATACTATGTATTTAAGTGCAATTCATAACAAGAGATGATTTGCGTTTTGATGAGTCGTGCATGAGATTCAAATTCTCAGCTTCCTAATTTACACATACTCTGATTGGATGCCTTTTCCCAGATTAAAGGGAATCTGGGAAATCTGGGAATCTGTGACTCCAGTCATTTTGTCCCAAATTTTCCCTCCTTTCCTCCTATACTTACTGTAGTTCATATTACTTTAAGATTTCTACCCATGGACAGTAACAGCATTCCTAGAAGGCATTTGTACCTCTGGAGAGCTGGCAAAATCTTCACTTTGCACAGCAGTGACTGCAAGCAAGATTAATTATCCAATTTTTAAAATGGAATCTCTAAAATGTTTACAGCCATTCCAATCTTACTTGATATGAGAGAGAGAGAGAATGTGTGTGTGCATGTGTTTATGTTTGGAGGAAGAAGAAGAGATTTGTAAGGGACTAGAAGACAGATTGAAACTAAATAATGGTCTTAAGGAACTATGGCTAATATAATTTTCTTTGGCAAATTTAATATAATTGGTATTAAAAGGAGCCTGTATAAATGAGAAAATCCAAAGTTGGAGCTGCATGTACTTCACGGTATATCTGTCTCTGTTCCTACATGTTCTCTCATATACTTCTGGTGAAAACCAAGTCCAAGGCTCCCAGAGCTTGGAACTCTGGGACTCACAAAATCATTCTATGACTTGGTTTATGATGATGGAGGAACATGTCGTTAATTTCTGAATATACAAACTGAAGTATTTAAGCATGAAATATCCTTACATCTACAATTCACTTTTAAATGACTTAGCAAAAGTAGAGAGAGAGATACATACAATGGTTCCCTGATGACTCAGACAGTAAAGAACATGCCTGCTAATGCAGGAGACATAAGAGACACAGGTCTGATCCCTGGGTCAGGAAGATCCCCTGGACAAGGAAATGGCAACCCACTCCAGTATTCTTGCCTGGAGAATTCTAAGGATAGAGGAACCTGGCGGGCTATAGCCCACGGAGTCACAGAATCAGACATGACTGAGTGACTAACACACGTGGCAAAATGTTAGCTGCTAATGAACCCATGTTCATTATGGGTTCATTATGGCGTGTACATGGATGTCTACTACACCAATTTTTCCATTTTTGTGTTTAAATTTGTTCATGATGAAAGTCTAAAAATAAGGAGCCATGTGAAACTCACTTACTCAGCAGAAGAGAAAACTGAGGCCCAATAAGAGTACAATAATCATCCATGTACCCATTACCTGGATTCGACAATTGTTAACATTTTAACAGGCGTTAAATGTGAGGAGATTATATTATGGTGACATTGCTATTATTTTTAAAAGAAGATAGAATCCTCTTTGCCTTTTGATTATACAGTGATGTATTTTTTCCCCATATTAAAAAGCAAAAATAATTGACTCCAGATATATGTAATGCAAGCAGAAGCTTTTCTTTCAGGGCATTCCCCTCATATATCATTAATATCCTAAGCGTGAAAGCATGCAAATTTGCAGCAAGGCCATTCTCTTTTCTCTCCAATACCTAAAGCATGCTTTCCCATGACCCTCAAAGATAATTCTTCCACAAGATCTGTCAAAATGATTAACCTCTAGCTAGACTGTCATGGGAAAAAAAAATAGAGAAGACATACATTACCAATAATAGAACTAAGTGAAGGAGCATCTCTATAGATTCTAGGTTATTAAAAGGATTATGTGGATGACGAAAATTTTAAGTCAATAAAATTGAGAATCTAAATGAACTGGATAAATCCCTTTATAGACACAATTAAAAATCACTGAAGAAATGCTAACCTGAATAGCTATATATACACATAATTTTTTAAATGAAATGAACATATAATTTAAAAATCTCACCACAAAGAAAACTTTATGGTTAGATGAGTCCACTGTTGAATGCCAATAAAAATTTTAAAAAGAGACTATACCAATTCTAAGCAAATTCTTTCAGAAAATTTAAACTTCTTCTATAAGGTGAACATCCCCATGACATTCAAACTGGAAAAGACACTACAATAAAAGTACAGATATTTTATAAATATAGACATAAAAACTTTAAAAATAATACTAAATCTAATGCAACAATATGTAAAAGAGAGAATATATCTTGACCAAGTGAAGCATTATCAAAAAATGCAAGATTGGTTCAAGAATCAATTAACAAAATTCACTATATCTACAGACTAAACATGAAAATCATATAATCATCTCAAGAGACATAGAAAAAGTCATTCACAAAATTCAACATCTGTTCATGATATAAACTCTTCACAAACTATGAATGAAAGGAAGCATCATCAATGTGATAAAGAATATCTAGGGAAAGTATAATCCACATTATATCCAGTGAGAGAAAAAGAATTTTCCCCCTAAGATACAGAACAAATAGATTCAAGGGATTAGAGCTGATAGAGTGCCTGAAGAACTATGCATGGAGGTTTATAACCTTTTATAGGAGGCAGTGATCAAAACCATCCCCAAGAAAAAGAAATGCAAAAAGGCAAAATGGTTGTCTGAGGAGGCCTTACAAATAGCTGAGAAAAGAAGAGAAGAGAAAGGCCAAAAAGAAAAAGAAAGATATACCATCTAAATGCAGAATTCCAAAGAACAGCAAGGAGAGAAAAGAAAGCCTTCCTAAGTGATCATTGCACAGAAATAGAGGAAAATAACAGAATGGAAAAAACTAGAGATCTCTTCAAGAAAATTAGAGATACCAAGGGAACATTTCATGCAAAAATGGGCACAATAAAGGACAGAAATGCTATGGACCTAACAGAAGCAGAAGATGTTAAGAAGAGGTAGCAAGAATACACAGAAGAACTATACAAAAAAGATTTTAATGTCCCAGATAACCATGATGGTGTGACCACTCACCTAGAGTCAGACATCCTGAAATGCCAAGTCAAATGGGCCTTAGGAAGTATCACTGCAACAAAGCTAGTGGAAGTAATGGAATTCCAGGTGAGCTATTTCAAATACTAAAAGATGATGCCGTGAAAGTGCTGCACTCAATATGCCAGCAAATTTGGAAAACTCAGCAGTGGCCACAGAACTGGAAAAGATCAGTTTTCATGCCAATTCTAAAGAAAGGCAATGCCAAAAGAATGTTCAAACTACTGTACAACTGCATTCATCTCACACACTAGCAAGGTAATGCTCAGAATTCTCCAATCTAGGTTTCAACAGTTAATGAACCGAGAACTTCCAGACATTCAAGCTGGTTTTAGAAAAGGCAGAGGAACCAGAGATCAAATTGCCAACATTTGTTGGAGCATAGAAAAAACAAGAGAATTCCAGAAGAATATCTACTTCTGCTTCATTGACTACACTAAAATCTTTGACTGTGTGGATTACAAAAAACTGTGGAAAATTCTTCAAGAGGTGGGAATACCCTACCACCTTACCTGCCTCTTGAGAAATCTGTATGCAGGTCAAGAAGCAACAGTTAGAACTGGACATGGAACAACAGACTGGTTCCAAATAGGGAAAGCAGTACATCAAGGCTTTATATTGTTGCCCTGCTTATTTAACTTCTATGCAGAGTACATTATGCAAAATGTCAGGCTGGATGAAGCACAAGCTGGAATCAAGGTTGCCAGGAGAAATATCAATAACTTCAGATATGCAGAGGACACCACCCTTATGGCTGAAAGTGAAGAGGAACTAAAGAGCCTCTTGGTGAAGGTGAAAGAGGAGAGTGAAAAAGCTGGCTTAAAACTCAACATTCAGAGAACTAAGATCATGACATCCAGTCCCATCACTTCATGGCAAATAGATGGGGAAACAATGGAAACAGTGACAGACTTTATTTTCTTGAGCTCCAAAATCACTGCAGATGGTGACTGAAGCCATGAAATTAAAAGACACTTGCTCCTTAGAAGAAAACTATGACAGACATAGACAGCAATTAAAAAACAGAGACATTTCTTTACTGACAAAAGTCCATATAATTATAGCTATGGTTTTTCTAGTAATCATGTATGGTTGTGAGAGCTGGACCATAAAGAAGGCTGAATGATGAAGAATTGATGCTTTTGAACTGTGGTGTTGGAGAAGACTCTTGAGAGTCCTGTGGACTTCAAGGAGATCAAACCAGTCAATCCTAAGGGAAATCAGTCCTGAATATTCACTGAAATGACTGATGCTGAATCTGGAGCTCCAGTACTTTGGCCACCTGATACAAAGAGCTGACTCATTAGAAAAGTCCCTGATGCTGGGAAAGACTGAAAGTAGCAGGAGAAAGGGATGACAGAGGATGAGATAGTTGGATGGAATCACCGATTTGATGGACATGAGTTTGAGTAAGCTTCAGGACATGGTGATAGACAGGGAAGCTTGGCGTGCTGCAGTCCATGGGGTCACAAAGAGTCAGACCTGACTGAGTTACTGAACAATAACAATTACTGGTAGTCTTAGCTAGTGCAATAAAAAGGTAGAAAAGGTACCCATAATTGAAAGGAAGAAATAAAACAGTCTCTTTTCAGATCACATGATTGTCTTCATAAAGAATTCTACAGTATCTATTAACAACTCACTACAATGACTATGCAGATTTAGCAAAGTTGCAGGATATAGGCTAAATATCCAAAAATAAATCACAAGTTTTTATACTAGCTATGAATAATTAAAATTTTAAATAACAAGACAACTTACAATAGCTCCAAAAATACGAAATACTTTTACACTAATCTTACAAAATATACATTAGACCTGTCCATTGAAAACTACAAAACACTGATGGAAGAAATCAAAGGAGACATAAATAAATTGAAAGAATTACCATTTTAATGGATTGTAAAACTCAAGATATTTAAGGCATCAGTTCTCTCAAAGCTCATCTACAAAAATCTACAAATAGATGTAAATTAAATAACACAGTGCAAAATAACCAATAGGTCAAAGAATACATGATAAGTACAATTAGAAAATACTTTGAAATGAACGTAAATGAACATATTGCATACAAAAACTTATGAGGTTTAACTTAAAAGGTGCTTAGAGGGAAATCCATAGTACAAACATCAAAAAAGAAGAAAGATCTCAAGTCAAGAATGTAATATTTCATGTTAAGATATTGGAAATAGAAGGAATTTAAATCCAAATCAGAAGAAAGGGAATGATAACAATTAGAGTGGAAATTAATGAAGTAGAAAATATAAAAACAATGGAGAAACTCAATAAAACCCAAACTTAGTGCTTTGAAAAGATCAATAAAATTGATAAAACTCTAGCCCAACTGATTAGGGTAAAAAAGAGAGAAAATTCAAATTATTAAAATTGAGAATTCAAGAAGGGACATTACCACTGATTTTTTAGAAATCAAGTTGTAAAGGGAATCCTAAAGGCAACTGTATGATAAATTAAACCATTTAGATGAAATGGGAAAAATTATTTAAAGGATAAAAATTATAAAAAGTGACACAAGAAGAAATAGAATCTAAATAGATTCAAATAAGAGATTTAATTAGGACTTTAAAACTATATACATTCATTTTGATATTTGGCAAAACTAATACAGTTATGTAAAGTTTAAAAATAAAATAAAATTAAAAAAAAAATAAAAGGCTTTTTTGTGGAAAAAAAAAAAACTATATACAATGAAAACTCCAGATCCAAACAGCTTCACCAGTGAATTCTACTAAACATTTAAAAAATTTTAACAAATTCTTCACAAACTCTTCCAAAAAATAAAAGAGGAGAGAACACTTTGCAACTCATTTAATGTGTTTGGCATTATCTTGATAACAAAACCAGACAAGGACATCATAAGGAATGAAAATTACAGATCAATATCAAAGAATCCACCTGCAACATGGGAGACCTGGGTTCAATCCCTGTGTTGGGAAGATCCCCTGGAGAAGGGAAAGGCCACCCACTCCAGTATTCTGGCCTAGAGAATTCCACGGACTGTATAGTCCATGGGGTTGCAAAGAGTCAGACACAACTGAATGACTTTCACTTCATTTCATCTCCTATCATTATAGACAAAAAAAACCCTCAATAAAATACTGGCATATATATATATATATATATATATATATATATAAAATGAAATCTATCTAGGGAATGCAAGGCTGTTTCTATATTCAAAAATCAATTAATGTAATATGGTATATCAATAGAATAAAGGTAAAAAAACACACTTGATTATCTCAAAAGAGGCAAAATAGCACTTGATAAAAATTCAACACCCTTTCCATGATAAAAACACTACATACATAAGTACAGAAGGAAATTACCTAAACCTCATAAAGAGCATCTACAAAAAATAAATAAAACCTACAGTTAATATCATATGTAATAGTGAAAGACTGAATTCTTACCCCTAAAATCAGGAACAAGACATGGGTGGCTGATGTTACAACTTCTATTCAGTATTATGCTTGAGGTGCTAGCCAGGGAACCTATGCAAGAAAGAAAAATAAAAGTCATCTAAATTTAAGAGAAAGAACTGAAACTATTTCTTCTTGCAGATAATATTATCTTTTAGATAGAAAATACTAATGAACACACACACAACACATATATACATACACAGACAACTATTAGAGCTACTAAATAGGCCCAGTAAAATTGCAGAATATAAGACCTATATACAGAAATCAACTGCATTTCTATATGCTGTCAAGGAACATTCTGAAAATGAAGCTAAGAGAACACATGCACATCAAAGAAAATAAAATATGTAAATATAAATTTAACAAAGGGAATGAAAATTAAAGATCTAAATATATGAAAAGATATTCTATTATTGTGGATCAGAAGGCAATAATGTTAAGATGGCAATACTCCCCAAAATAATCTGTAACAATACAATCTTTATGAAAATGCCAAATTGTGTTTTTTGCAGAATTTGACAAGTTAATTCTAAAATCCCTCTGGCCTAAAATTGAAGGGACCAGAATAGGCAAAACAACTGTGGAAAAGATCAAAATTGGAGGATGCATACTTCCCAATTTTAAAACATACTACAAAGCTAAGGTAATCAAAACTATGTAATCAAAGTACTACTAAAGTAATCAAAACTGGCATAAGGATAAAGGATCAAAACTGGCATAAAGACTTATGGATAAAGGGAATAAAATTTAGAGTCCAGAAATAAGCCTCTATATTTATGATCAACTGATTTTCAGCAAGTGTTTCAAAATAATTTAATGGAGAAAAAAATAGTCTTTTCAACAAATGGTGCTGGGACAACTATCAGTTCAGTTCAGTTCAGTCACTCAGTCGTGTCTGATTCTGCGACCCCATGAATCACAGCATGCCAGGCCTCTCTGTCCATCATCAACCCCGGAGTTCACACAGACTCACGTCCATCGAGTCGGTGATGCCATCCAGCCATCTCATCCTCTGTTGTCCCCTTCTCCTCCTGCTCCCAATCCCTCCCAGCTATATACCCCCTCAAGAAAGGAAATCTGACCCTAACATCATACTATATACAAATATTTACTCAAAATGTATCAAAGACCTAAATGTAAGAGCTAAAACAATGAAACCTGTAGATATGCATGTTTATGACCTTGAGTTATACAAAATGTTCAAATCAGAGAGTTGTTTCATATCAACTTTCTTAGATATGAAACAAAAAGGGTAAGCAACGACAAAAAGGTAAATTGGACATCATCAAAATTTTTAAATTTTGTGTTTCACAAAACTCCAAGAATAAAGTAAAAAGACAACCCATTACCCAAAATAGGAGAAAGTTCTTCAAACCATTTATGTGACAAGGGGCTTGTATCCAGAATATATAAAGAACTATTACAATTATATGATAAAAAGAAAAATGACCCAATGTAAAAAATGGGAAAAGAATCTGAATAGACACTTCTCCAAAGAAAATATGCAGATGGCCAAGAAACATATAGAAAGGTGATCAACCTCATTAGCCATCAAGTAAATACTAATCAACACCACAACGAGATATAATTTTACAACCCCTAGACTAGCTAAAATCAATAAGTGGAAAAAAATGTGTTGATGAGAATGTGGAGAAAATTGGAACCTCAAACACAGATAGGATTGTAAAATGAGGCAGCTGCTTTGGAAAAAAATCTGGTGATTTCTCAAAAGAGTAAGTACAGTTATCAGATGACCAAGCAATTCCACTCTTAGGTATATACCCAAGAGAAACAAAAATGTATATCCACACAAAACTTGTATGTGATATTCACAGAAACTTGATTTATAACAACTGAAAAGTGGAAGCAACCCAATGTCTACCAATTGAAAAGTAAATTAATGAAACATGGTATGTCCTTAAAGTCAAATCTTTGGCAATAACAAAATGAAGTATTGATGCATTCTACAACACAGATGAACGTTGAAAACATGCTAAGAAAAACCCAGGTGGTCCAGTGGTAAAGAATCTGCCTGCCAATGAAGGATACACAAGAGACTAGAGTTCAATCCCTGGGCCGAAAAGATCCCCTGGAAAAGGAAAAACAACCTATTCTAGTATTCTTGCCAGGAAAAAAACCCATGGAAGGAGCCTGGCAGGTTACAGTCCATGAGGTTGCAAAGAGTCAGACGCAACTGAGCACACTCGCACAACACAGATGAATCTTGAAAACACGCTAAGTGAAAGAAATCCATAACAATGGGCCATCTATTATATTACTTTGTTTGTAGGAAATATCTAGACTAGGAACATTTATAGAAGGCAGATTAGTGGTTACATAGAGCTAGGGAGTGGGAGTGTTGACTAAAGGGTGTCAAATTTCTTTGCAGCGTATAAAATGTTCTAAAATGTATTATGGTGGTGGTTGTCTAATTCTGAACATACTGAATTGATACTCAAATGGGCAAACGGTATGGTATGTATAATATATCTCAATAAAACTATTCTTAAAAACTGATTTGTAGATTAAGAACAATTCCAATCAACATCCCAGCATTTTTTTTTAAGAAATCAACAAGCTGATTCCAAGTTTATATGAAAATATAATGGAATTAGAATAGTCAAAACTAGTTTGAAGAAAAACAAAGATAATGTCCTCATACTACTTTATTCCAGACCTACCATAAAGCTACAGAAATCAAGACAGTGTGGTATTGTGGAAAGACACTGAGGTCCATGAAACTGAATAAAGTATCCAGAAATAGACTTCCATTTAACAGTCAACTGATTCTTCACAAAGCTGCCAATCAGCAGAGAAAGGAGAGTCTTTTCAACAAATAGTGTTGAAAAAAATGGATACTCCTTTACAATAAACAATGTAAGACACACTCATTCTGTGTCTCACACCATATATAAAAGATCTGAGCAGATAATTTCACCAAAAAATACACAAGTGGCAAATGAAGACCTAAGTTACTCAACACCACTACACACTAGGCAAAGGCAAATTAAAATCACAATAATATATCACTACATACCTATCAGAATGGCTTAAAAGAAATGACATACCAGTTGCTGGCAATGATGCAAAATAAGTGGAATTCTCATATATTGGTGGTGGAAATTCAAAATGATATAGCTATATTAACCTACCACACTATCCATTCTTAGACATTCAACAAGTGAAATAATAAATACCTATAATCGCATAAAAACCTGGATCTAATATTTACATTGACTTTATCAGTAATCAGCAAAACTAGAAAGAATCATTATAATGCACAGAAAGGAGGTTGCCTCCATGTAATGAAATACTACTCAGCAGCAAGAAGGAAGGTATAAATGCAATAACATGGAGAACATTAAATGCACTATGCAATAGAAAGTATGTGAAATATGAATTTCCACCAATTCAAGCTGGATTTAGAAAAGGCAGAGGAATCAGAGATCAAATTGCCAACATCCACTGCATCACGGAAAAAGCAAGAGAATTCAAGAACATCTACTTCTGCTTTATTAACTATGCCAAAACCTTTGACTGTGTGGATCACAATAAACCATGGAAAATTCTGAAAGAGATGGGAATACCACACCACCTGACCTGCCTCCTGAGAAATCTGTATGCAGGTCAGGAAGCAACAGTTAGAACTGGACATGGAACAACAGACTGGTTCAAATAGGAAAAGGAGTACGTCAAGGCTGTATATTGTCACCCTGTTTATTTAACTTCTATGCAGAGTATATCATGAGAAATGCCAGGCTAGCTGAAGCTCAAGCTGGAATCAAGATTGCTGGGAGAAATATCAATAACCTCAGATATGCAGATAACACCACCCTTATGGCAGAAAGTGAAGAACTAAAGAACCTCTTGATGAAAATGAAAGAGGAGAAAAGGTTGGCTTAAAACTCAACATTCAGAAAACTTAGATCATGGCTTCTGGTCCCATCACTTCATGGCAAATAGATAGGGAAACAGTGGAAACAGTGACAGACTTTATTTCTGGGGGCTCCAAAATCACTGCAGATGGTGATTGCAGCCATGAAATTAAAAGATGCATGTTCCTTTGAAGAAAAGTTATGACCAACCTAGACAGCATATTAAAAAGCAGAGACATTACTTTGCCAACAAAAGTCCATCTAGTCAAAGCTATGGCTTTTCCTGTCATCATGTATGGATATGAGAGTTGGACTATAGAGAAAGCTGAGCCCCAAAGAATTGATGCTTTTGAACTGTCATGTCGGAGAAGGCTCTTGAGAGTCCCTTGGACAGCAAGGAGACCCAACCAGTCCATCCTAAAGGAAATCAGTCCTGAATAGTCATTGGAATGACTGATGCTGAAGCTGAAGCTCCAAAACTTTGGCCACCTGATATAAAGAACTGACTTATTTGAAAAGACCCTGATGCTGGGCAAGACTGAAGGCTGGAGGAGAAGGGGATGACAGAGGATGAGATGGTTGGATGGCATCACCGACTCGATGCACATGAATTTTGAGCAAGCTCTGGGAGTTGGTGATGGACAGGGAGGCCTGACATGCTGCAGTCCATGGGGTCGCAAAGAGCCACACATGACTGAGCAACTGAACTGAAATGCACATGAAGAAACTGGGGATCAGAGTGAGGGAACTATTCTATATCTTGATTTTAGTTATGATTATACAACTGTATAAGCTTATCAAAACTCACTAAAAATTGTGGAATTTACTACAGTATATGTAAATTATACCTTACAGGTACAAAAAGAAAATTAAGCTTCTAGAGGACTTTATGCACTAGAAAAGGTTTTCAAAAATATATTTTCAGTGTCTCTATAATTCTACAACCTCTGACTTATGTTATAAAAACGTTTATGACATAACAGATCCATGTTCTAAGTTTTGGCTTTCACAGGCTTCATTATATGAGCACAATCCTTAAGCTAGGTGAATTTTTCAAGATGTTAGACCACATGATAGACTTAATTGTAGAGGGGCTTGGAGAGAATGGAGCAAAACAGTGACATATTCCAATATGGTGGGACATAAATCTGCTGTTGAATAAGTAACTTTCTCCTAACTTCCCTTAGTGTCTTGTGGGTTTAAAGAGCTGCTGGTTTGCTCCTGTTCACTCCTTAATACTTTAAACATACTTATGATGACAAAATCAACAAAGAATAAATGAATACACAAAATGCACATGGGTTTCCTTCAATAGAATTATAGTTCAATTAGTGAAGGAAATGGGGTTTCCCTGATGGCTCAGTGGGTAAAGAATCTGACTGCAATGAAAAAGACACAGGAGACATTGGGATTGATCCCTGGGACAAGACGATCCCCTAGAGGAGGAAATGGCAACCTACTCTAGTATTCTTGCCTGGAAAATTTCATGGACAGAGACTAGTGGGCTATAGTCCATGTGGTTGCAAAGAGTCGGACATAACTGAGCACAGGGCACAATGAAGGAAATAATGTTCAGTGTATACAACCCCTGTGGGTAGAAATGTTCAGAGAGAAAAAAAATATAAACACTATGGAGATGTCCGGTATTTTCAAGATTAAAATATTTTCATTTCCAACTTGACAGGTTTTTCACTTTATATTTTAAACCAAAAAATAATATAACTTTAATGAAGAAAAATAAAATTTATATGTAACTAAACTTTATCATTATCTGTTTACTATTTTCATCTGATCACCAATAGAATTTTTTAGCAATAGAATTTCAAAAATGGGGAGAGCTTAGCTTAATAACTTTGCCCTTTATATACGAGGAGTCTGAGATTCAGAGAAAATTAAGCTGGCAAATAGTTTGCCAATATTATGCAAAGATTATGCAAATAGTTTCAGAATTGCAACTAAAATTCAGGCCACCAGATTCTTCAAGAGTTTCAAATTATATTTAAAAAATTAATACTAGCTATCCTTGAAGCAGAGAAGGAAATGGATATGTTGGGGAAAGCTTCCAATGTCTTTAATATCAAACTTATATGTTACTTAAGCAGGTGATTTAAGGCCATGTGTATAGAAACAATCAACAAATTCATTACAGTAATATGTAAAATAAAGGATATGAAAATTCATAAAGTACAAGATATATGTTCTGTTATCTAAATTAGTGAAATTTTTCCTTAACAGTATTTCACATTTCCTTTTTCAGTTTTAATACAGAGGTTTAAAATACTTGAGATTTATTATAGGACACTGTATCCAATTTTGAATTTTGCATAATCAATAGTATAGACATCTTCAAGTCAAGCACACTAATATCCTTCTAGAAAGTGTCTTTGGACACTTAATAATAAAACAGAGTGAGTTTATTTTTAAATGTTCGCATAATTAAAGTTTAACAATTGGACATGAATTGTTTTTAGAATTTCATTTCTGTATTCTGGAGTACACATGGTGGGAAACTTTAAGTCATGAAGCATCTCTCTCTGTCTCAAAAAGGTAAATGCCGTTGACACTGCTGGATGAATCTGTCACCGAGGGAACAGGCACCATCTGTCCCTGCTTAGATGTGTTGAAAATGTTGGCCTGACAGCACAGGCGAAGCTAGAGAAGCCTGAAGGAGTACCTCCATTCCTTTTCAACTTGGCAATACGTTATCTGAAGTGCTGCAAAACCATATGAGTTTGGGTCTGTGAAATGAAGACAGTAGAATTATTGTCAGCTGGCAAAAGATTAATTATCAGAGTTTAGAAAGACAAAGAAGCTATCTGGGTTCAGAACCTTTTCCAGCTGTCACAGAGTGGTAAAGGGGAGAGACAGAGGTTCTCTATTTGCTGAGGATCTAATTAAGACTGCTGAGTTAGAGACCCAGGTGAGGAAACACATGTGAGTAGGAGGAGGCTACACAGATAAGAGTACTGTAGGATTAAGACAATAGTGTACTTAATTCTTAGTAAACTTGGGAGGATATGTTTGTAACCGTAATTCACCTTTCATTTTAATTGATTATAGTCAAACCCAGAAAAGTAGCAGACACAATATCAGGGAATTGCCAAGGTTTTATTTCCTCCAACCCACATATCTAATTTTATAGGTAATCTATTATCTCTCCTTATATGACAAATGTGTAGCTGATCAATTTGTCCTATTCTCCCTGAAACATTCTCTTCCTCCTTCTTCTGTGCTGTTTCTATCTATTAATGGAACTAGCATCACTTCAGTTCCGAAGCTTGGAATCATTTTACTCACCCCCCCTTTTCACTGCTGGTTACTTGGCAATTGACTCCACTTCTGGAATTTATCTCTAATTTGTTTATTTCTCTTTGTTTTCAACACTGCAATCACAATTCAAGCCTTCCTTCTTACCATGTTAAAATATTCACTAGCTGGATTCCCTATCCCCAATATTCCCTCTACGGTCAGATTTATGATTTATTTTCCTAGAGATCAATTCTAGTCCTACATCTATGATGTAAAATCTTTGCTTACCCCAAACTACCTATTGAATAAAGCTCAAATGCAAGTAGGCCGTACTCGTACTGATTTCTCATTCAATGGCTATATTTACTCTATCCAGCTTCCTGCTCTCTGCTCTGAGTGTGTGTGTGTGTGTGTGTGTGTGTGTGTGTGTGTGTGTGTGTTTGGTTTTATTCTTGCCTCTGTACCCATTTATGAGAGTTCCTCTGTCTGGAATGCCCATTTACTTTCTATTTATCCTTTAGGGTTTAGATAAAATTTTTCATCTCCACAGAATTGTCTTGGGTCACACAGCTATGAATAATTTTTTGCCACCTGAATGTTCACAGACTGAGACTGAAAGGCATCCACCTGAGAACATTATGAGTAGATAATGAAACTGTAGAATCATTGGACAATCTATGTATCCTTGCAGTTTAGAACACCATGTTAGAAAAAATGATAAATGGCCAGTACAACTCCCAAACCTAAGATAGTTTCCAAGGAAAACTCTGGTAAATAAAAATCGGTGAGTCTTCTCCCCACATCTGAAAGTCTGGCTGAACCCATAATAAAAAGAAGCACAATTGAACATTTAAGCACTCACACACATATATGAAAAGTGGAAACATATTTTTAAAGGAAAAAAAAAATTCTTGAAAAACCCACCGGATTTCTTTGAAAGGATAGATAAGCCTAAAAGTGATGTGGGACACAATGGATATGACTGTTGAACTTCTGTGGTAAAGGGATGTCTGTTTCCTCTCACTCTACCGCCCATCACCCACATGGTGTAACAATCACGCAGTGTTTTCACAATTCTCTCAATAAGCCATGCCCTTTCATATTTCCAGGCTTGTTCATCCTCTTCTTGGTGCTTTGAGATATATTAAATGTTACCTCTTTTTTGAAGCCTCCCTCACAGCAGAGAGATAAATTCACTTTTGCTTTCAATTTCCTGGGATTTTGGTCCTATCTCAATTATGATACCCTTCATAATAGTGCCCTAATTACTTTTTTACAATATACTTCTAACATATGAATGAGTCCCTGCATTATAGGTACTAAGCTTTTTAAATCACTAGAATCCACTAAGGGCCTAACATATAATAAGAGTTCAATAAATATTGGATAGATGAAAGAAAAAACGAATCAAGATATGGTAGGGATTACCAACCTCAAGTGTCAAAAGAAAATGAGGCTCAGAATTTGAATTACTTGCTCCTAATCAGCCAACTGATTGTGACAAAGCTTAGATTCAAACCTAAGTTTTCTTACTACAGGTCAATGCTTTTTTCCTAAACTGACTCAGGAACTTGTTTGCCAAATCTTAAATATTCAAATCAGATGACACTCTTGGAGCTTTAAACTAGTGAGGTTTTTAAAAATCAAGAGGCACCCTTCTTTACCTAGACTGTAATAATACAAATAGCTGCATAAAAGCAATTACATTTATGTACACGGCACATCCACAAAAGATCGTTAAGGTAAAGCAACATATACTAAAACAATTCTTAACTTTGAGAAAGCCACGCTCTTCTTCACAAATTCGCCTTCATGTGACTGTCTTAGACAGGTAACTGGACCTGATAAATCTGGGTATGAATGAATATTTGATTCAAACAGGTTTCAGCATGAGAAAAGAATATGGATTGCCTCTTAATATTTATGGTTCTAAGAGGATATGAATTGATTAATGTAGCCTGCTAACTATCCCAATTTATTTCAGTCAACCAAAAGAACTGTGTGATGGGATTTCAAAACAAATTGATTATTTCAGGTTACTTGAGATTGTTTTAAGTGCTTATAAGCAGAGCAACTGTGGTCAGATCTCATGTCCATACTGTAAGCTGATTAACCGTGTATCCCATTTCTCGATTGATTCCAGCTGTGTCTAAGGCTTGGCCACTGAGCATTTCCAAGAAACATTTCCAACTATCAACACTATCCCTCTCAACAGCAGGACTACTGGCAGAAGATAAGAAAAATTGGTTATTCTGCTTATACTAGTACTGAGAGAGAGAAAATATCCTAAGTTTGACAAAATAGAAGAGAACATATCTAAAGGAATCATTCTGCCATATTTGTAAAGACATAATTTCCTTTGTTTTTTTTTTTTTTTTTCCTTACGAAAACATATGATACCAGCTACTGTGGGAATGAGTTCAGGCTATGTGGGTCATGGGCGTGATGCATTGTAGTCACATGTGGGTTCCTGTCTTATGCTCTCTGTAAGCACTCTTTCTGAAAGAAATTTTAAAGAAACATTATGCAATTTGCTGTCAATTTACGCAGAACTATTGAAGTGTGATGTCATTTTGGTCAAAATTAGATTGCATAAATTCAGAAGCCCTAACCTGAGATCATTCAATTTTCCGAATTACTAGATTTACATATTAATAACTCCTAGGGTATTTTTCTTTTCGCTAGCTCTAATTGTAACCAGAATTTATGGCTTGGACTCTTTTAGAATCCAATTGCAATGGCCAAGTGCTTAAAGCCTGGAACCTTGCCACATTATCACAGAGACCCTCGGTAGACACAAATCGAAAGGCTAAGGCTTTGCATTTCATTCTGTTCCCCCCCTTGGGATGGTTCTCACCACACTATTTAATATATACTCACACACTCTCTCACCAAACCCTACTGCCAAGTGACAGCAGCAAGAGAGTATTTATGGCCCATTGATTCAAAACGTGTTCACTTCCCTAACACATTCATTTTATCAGGATGTAAACACAAAATTCAAGAAATTAGAATTTTTCCCCTTGAATTCGTTTTGCTAATTTCCATAGTATCAATGGATTAGAAAAGAAATAAAAAGGTGAAATCTGATTTGTGTCTGTATGTGTGTTCTGAGCTAAGAGTTTTGGGTGTCCCATCTCCTTTGAGGTAACAGGATCTCCTGCAGATGGAAGGATTTAGTAAAGATTCTGACCCACTCAAAATGTGCTTATTCCCTTGGTGACTGGGAAAAGCCAGTATTGTATGGTAGCATGTTTTTCAACTCACTAAAGAGGGTTTATATTTACATGCACATACTTAATGGTCAATTAAACACCCATTCCAAAGGCTATGGTAGGTTGGGTGTAAATTCAAAACTCTTCTGCCCTTATTTAACATCAAAATGAATGGCAATAAGTCCCTCATTGGGCTTCCCTGGTGGCTCAGATGGTAAAGCATCTGCCTGCCAATGTGGGAAACCTGGGTTTGATCCTTGGGCCAGGCACATCCCCTGGAGAAGGAAATGGCAACTCACTCCAGTACTCTTGCCTGGAAAATTCCATGGATGGAGGAGCCTGGTTGGCTACAGTCCATGGGATTGCAAAGAGCTGGACACGACTGAGCAGCTTCACTGGTTCAAGTTCCTCACTGAAGACTTCTCACTGAAGGTTTCTGCGATGCATAGGTTGCTTGGACACTGATTAACCTGAAACCAAGGAAGAAAGCCTCCAGCCAGAATTCAACAGAACTGAGGAGCAGGCTAGAAACAGAGAGAACCAAAGCAGAAATTATATTTCTCAGGAAGAGAGATCTGTATTCCCATGTTTAATGCAGTATTTTGTTCTTACAACCTCCTTTGTGGCATCCTTATTTATCTACCTGTTATATGAACAATGACCATAGGTCAGAAAAATCAGCTGCACTGAAACACTTCAGTCAACTGTGAAACAGAAGAGGTGTGGACATGGAGAGCTTTACTGCAGTATTATGCACCACAGCCAAGATGGAAACAGCCTGTGTCCACCAATGAGTGAATGGATAAAGAAGATATGAAAAAAATACATAAGTGTATATACACATACACACACAATATACATAATGGAATGGATTTGGGGGATGAATCAGTGGTTAATTAGGATTTAGTCTAATCGGGTCAAATTCCAAATCAATCCCAAATTTAACTGAGTTCAAAATTTGAACCCCTCCTCTATTTGACAATAACAATAATAGTAATAATTAGAACAACTCTTCATTGAGTACTTACTATATGACAAGGATTTTAATTACATTCTTTCATTCAATTCTTACAAGCACTTTATGAAGTAGATACGTATTACTATTTTATAGATAAAGTAACAAACACCCCAAATCTATGTAAAATAACTAAGAAGCCTGGTCAAACTGACCAGACTCCGTGTGCTTGAGCATTCCTCTCTCCTGCCTCCCACCTGGACACCAGAAATCTTCTTCCCCCGCTGCTGGCAGCTGTTCAAGCACATCTGTCCACTTAGAACCTTAGACGGGCTTCACTAACCCACTTCCTCCCAGACACCAGCTCTGCTGCTCTGATGAAGCAGAGAGTGTGTTACTAGCATTCTAGGTCTCCACGTCTAAGACAACCTGGGCTGGGTACAGCGTGGGCTCTCAGGACAAGCTGCAAAGCTCAAATGCTGTCCCTGCCACATACCAAGTATGTGACTATGGGCAAATTCCCCTCTGCTCTGTGGTTTACTTCATTCAGAAAACAGGGTTACAAGGATATCATCCTCACAGGTTTGGTTTAAGGATTAAATGAAGTAACACACATGAAATATTTAAAGTTTATCTGGCAAATGGCATGTACTCCATAAACGGTAATTATTTTTTTCCACCAAACACCAGACTCAGTCCCATGGTGCTGCAAAAAGGTGCAAGTAACACAGGGAACACTGATTCCTTTACTGGAGGCACTGAGAGAGTTAATTCCTAAGCAGGTTGATAAGAAGTCCAGGGTTCCCCAAGGAGAGAGGGGTCTCTGGAATTCTCAAGGAGAAGGAAAGGACAAACTTTTTTTCCCTCTATATTCTTTAGGATTATGTAACAATAATGTATCCTGCTTGAGGACAGTTTCTGGAAAAAAAAAATCTTCTGGCTAATCCTGTAATCTTAAAATGTAAATTATGGGAGTGGGTCTAGTAAGGTCTTTACAACCTCCAGACAGTCTTTTGATTCATTGTAATAACTAATTAAAAGGTTTATAACTCCATTGCTAACACTAGCAAGGGGGTACTCTTTCTGCCCCCTTCTGATGTCTATGTCAGAAGCTTTCTCTATCTCTTTTAAACTTTAATAAAACTTTATTACACAAAAGCTCTGAGTGATGAAGCCTCATCTCTGGCCCTGGATTGAATTCTTCTCCTCCGGAGGCCAAGAATCCCAGCATCTTTCATGGTTCAGCAGCAATCTTTCAGCACCATGGTGCTCCTGTTTGTATCTCTGCTCCTTTCTCTGTTTTTGATTTCCTGCTCCTTATTTCTATGAAATTACAGTCCCACAACAAACAAATGACTTTCCAAGAGATGCACAGAAGTTAAATCTAGGCATCTAAAAACATAAACTTTTTTCAGTCCAATAGCCAGGAGATCATAAACCATTTGTAAAATACAAATAAGTTCAGCTGTAATTACAAAAGAGGAAGACCATAATTATGTTTTTCAAAGTCTACAAATGCGTTCTCTATGTCTCCGGAAATATTCTCTATTAACCCATCTGTATGGAATCTAGAAAAACGGTACCGATGGACCTCCTTGTACAGCAGGAATACAGATGCAGTCCCAGCTTCTAAGCTCTGGTACCACTACCTCCTCTAAATCCTTCCATCCCTAGGGGTCTGGTGGCTTCCTGCTGTGGTTAATCTCTAGGTTTGCTCACCATTTCCTGTTGGTCTCCTGGGCCCTTATATCGCCTGTGTAAACAGTGTCCAGTATCAAATTCCCTATCTGAAATAATCACATTGGCTCATGTGTCCTCTGATTCTGACTGATAACCCTGTGTAACCCTTCAATTTCAATGTTATTGGTCAGGGTTTCTCTTGCTACAAGTGTGAAGTGGCACTTTGCTTCCTAATATGTCCTTCTTTCCATTTTTTTAAAAAAGTATTTTCTTTTATTTATTTATTTATAAGTTGGAGAATAATTGCTTTACAATGTTGCATTGGTTTCTGTCATGTAACAATATGAATCAGTTATAATAGTGGCTCAGATGGTAAAGAATTGGCCTGCAATGAGTGAGATAGGTTCGATTCCTGGGTTGGGAAGATCCCCTGGAGGAAGGCATGGCAACTCACTCCAGTATTCTTGCCTGGAGGATCACCATGGACAGAGGAGAGTGGCAGGCACAGTCCATGGGGTTACACAACTGAGCAACTAAGCACATATTCCCTCCCTCCTAATCTTCCCTGCCCCCTCCCATCCCACTTCTCTAGGTCAACACAGAGCACAGGCTGGGCTCCCTGTGTTATACAGCAGCCTCCTCGCTAGTTCTCTATGTTACACATGATAGTGTACATAAGTCAATGCTACTTTCTCAGTTTCTCCTAGCCTCTCTTTCACCCACTGTGTCCACACGTCCATTCTCTATGTCTGCATCTTCATTGCTTCCCAGTAAATAGGTTCATTGGTACTATCTTTATAGCCTCCATATATACGAATTAATATACAATATTTGTTTTTCTCTGACTTACCTCACTCTGTATATCAGGCAACCTAGATGTCCACCAACAGATGAATGGATAAAGAAGATATGGTACAATGGAATAATACAATGGAATATTACTCAGCCATAAAAAGAATGAATCTGAGTCAGTGGTAATGAGGTGGAACCTTTCATTCTACATCTACATCCTAACTCAGTGCTTCCTTTCAGGGTCCCAGTGACTCCAGAGTGTCATCACATGAGAACTCGTCATTCTCCTTCTTTTTCTAGCCTGTGCCTTCTCAGAATGAGAAGTAATCAGAAAGTTAATCCACTATCTTAATATCTGACATCATGATGTGGAACTCTTTCCAGGGTTATCTGCTTAAAATCACCACTTTCAACCAAAGCCAGAACCCTTCCAGTGAGCCTATTATTTTCAGTAGCATTTTCACTCTTAATTTCCCTTACTCAAAATGTCATGGTACAGCTCACGTCCACCCTCATAAGCAATCAGTTGCTGCCTCTAGTTAATCTTCATAATGATCCCTGGGTTTCTATGTCTCCTTCAGACACACATCACCTTCATCTGGATGATTCTGGAGTTTTACCTGGACTTGGTTGTCTGCCTCTAAGTGCTGCCAGCTCTCATCAGCCCCATGTGAAGTTTAATCCACTTTTTTTTACCATCTTCCATTAGTTCTTTTTAAAACTTTTTATTTGTATTGGGTTATAGCTAATTAACAATGTTGTGACAGTTTTGGGTGAACAGTGAAGGGACACAGTCATACATATACGTTTCCCTTATCCCCACATTCCCCTCCCATCCAAGCTGTCACATAACTGAGCAGAGTTCCATGTGCTATATAGTAGGTCTTTGTTGGTTATCCATTTTAAATATATTTCCATTCCAAACTCCCTAACTATCTCTTGCCCCCTTCCATCCTCCCAGCAACAATTTACTATTAGTTCTTTATCATAAGCTTCAATTGTTTTCCTTGTATCACTTATAAGACAAGTCAAATTTAGCCTGGCATTCATGATCCCCAAGAGCAAACTACACACTCCCCATAACTAGTTCTTATACGTCCCAATATGTAAAACCTCCTCTGGTCATTTTGAATATCTCAAGTTTACGATTTGTTTTTCTGCAAGATGGTCCCCAAGGAGACGTGATAGTCAGTGAAAAATATACTTGATTTTTGAGTGTTCACACTCCACTCACAGAGTGTTTACAAGTTATAAAAATAGCTGCAGTGTTCTGTGGCTCCCAGCAGATTTAGAATCTTACCATGCCCTGTCTTGAATCTTCTGGGTTCCTTTTTTTTTTTTTTTTTTAATTTTATTTTTAAATTTTACATAATTGTATTAGTTTTGCCAAATATCAAAATGAGTCCGCCACAGGTATACATGTGTTCCCCATCCTGAACCCTCCTCCCTCCTCCCTCCCCATACCCTCCCTCTGGGTCGTCCCAGAATCTTCTGGGTTCCTGAGAGAACAAGCCAGGTATGACGAAGGAGGACGCATCTTACTAGGGACTGGATTTGGATTAAAAGAATCCATGGTACACACAACAGTGCTTTCTAAGCACCCTCTCAATTATTCACTTTCTTTATATTCCCTGACTTCTATATATTAACTGAGCTCTGAGAGGCTCTTTACACCAGGAGATAGCCTATAAAAAATTACATCCCTTGAGAAAAGCCACACTAGTCTATACAAACCCAATGAGCTCCTTCAAGAACAAAAGGACCCTGGAGATGAGATGAGGCTCATCTGATGGGCTGGAGTTCCTGATTGCTCTGAACACCATCTGGCCAGTTAACTATTCTGACATTGAGAAGCATTAAAATATTGGACTTTGGTGTTACTGATACCCATAAGAACTTCCCAAAGAAAAAGCAAGCCAGCTATTGATATTTATGAGACCTCTATAAAAGGATCAAGAAGAAAATATGTACTTGAACAGTTTAATATTATCCATAAATATCCTGCTAATTTATCTCAACTAATGAGAACTTTCAAAACAGTTTCTAAACCTTTTGCTGAACATCTGTGTTAAATGTGGGTGGTTATGATAATAGCAGATAAATGCAGCTTTTGCTAATTTACTGCCATGAGTTAAAATTTATAACATAATTTTCTCATTAAAAATAACTGAGGGTGTTAAAATCACAGAACATAATCTTATATGAAGAATGTTATATTTTCTTTTTTTGTGAAATTCAATATTCTGAGGATTAGTGTGAAAATATTTTAGATGAAAAAAGTCATAGAAGTTCTTATAGATGCATGAAACCTGAGATCACTTGCCTGCAATCAATGGCACTTAAAGGGGGCACAGCCAAATCTGGTTCTCTTCAGGTGAAATTTCTCTTTGGTGGTCATCATTTTTTCTCCCTTCCAGTTTGAGTTAGTCAGTTCCTTCATCTCCCAGTACTAAGCCAGGAGTCTAGAGCAGTAAAGGGATATAAGTATCAAACCGCTGGATTCTCTCCTTTGCTTATGAACTTAAGGCAGAATGGTTATAAACTTATATGGTCCTTACAATGAGTTTACAACACACCATTCATATCAATGCCGCTCCACTGTCTCTTTGAATTCATTCAACTCTGTATTTGCCTTTTGGAGATCAAGCAGGATGAAGGTGGCAAAGTAATAAGTGTGATGACCTGGACTCTTCATGGTATAGAAATTCACTGGAGGAGCCTCCACAAAATCTAAGACACCAAGGTCCCTCCAGGAACCACGATACTCAATCTTCATTGTCAAGTTACAACCAAAAATAGTTCTCGAAAGAAAAGATTAAGTCTAAAAGGAATCTACTGATCTACCCATCCATTCATCCATTCTCACAGGAGAAGAATCTACTGATTAATCGTCATTTATATAAATTTAGGCCTGAGAGAATAATGAATATTGACTGAAACAGAATTCTACAATTTAGAGACACCATAGAAACAAGTTAATATAATTAAAACAAGAAATGAGGGAGAAGAAACAAGACAAAAATCCGTACTATTTAAAGGTTACACAAAGAAACTTTGATATAATTAAAACATTTTAAAAAGGAGAAACAAGGACAAATTGATATTCAACTTCTACACTGTACTTGTTCAGTCTTTGAAATGGCTAAAAAAAAGCTGGATTAAAGTCTTGGAATTTAAAAATTTTAATAAAAGAAACACATAAAATGTACATTACTCATCTAGATAATATAAAGCAAAACAACTCTTTTTGTAAAACACCAATTATTTAAGCTGTGTTTTCCTGGCTCTTGTTATTTAGTTAAGCCTTGACACTTCATTCTACTTTGCAATTTTTAATTGTACTTTGGTTTTAATAGGATGAGGAGGAGAGTGAAGATAGAGGCAATTATTGCCATGCCCTAAATTAATGAGTGTTAACAAGCTCTGTGGAAGAAATAGATTGCATATTAGGGGATTTTTTAAAAAGGTTATTGATTATCATCTTAAATTTTAATGCATGAGAAAGAGAATGACAATCAATTTGGAGAGAATAAAAACTATTCTAGAAATCATTTGAGTGAAATTCATGAAAAGATCCAAGAAGATGCTTAAAAATAAGAACAATGAGAGAAATAACCTGAACAGATATTAAAATATTGCAGAGCTAGCCTTTAAAGTATGTATTGAGCTAGTAAAGGAATAGGCAGGTATACCAATGGAACAGAGTAGAAGGTACGGAAACAAATAAGAATCACCAACCACTTAGGTTCAAGCAAAATCCATCTTCTATAAATACAATAAATGAAAAGAAACAAAAATACTTTCTTCCTGTAATGAGAACTCATTATTTATTGTCTTACCTTTTATATATCATATAGCAGTATCAACTAATGTACATTATATCCCTAATCTTTATAACTAAAAGTGTGTACCTTTTAACGACCTTCCTTTAACTCCTCTCCTCCTATCCTCTGTATCTGGTAACCACAAGTCTGATCTCTTTTTCTATGAGTTTTGTGGGTTCTGTTTGTTTGCTTTTCTTTAAGAATTCATATATATGTGATATTATACAGTATTTGTCTTTCTCTGAGTTATTTCACTTAGCATAATGCCTTAAAGTTTCATCCATGATGTGGCAAACAGTAAAATGTCCTTGTTTTTTATGGCTGAATAATATTCCAATGTGTTTATATACCACTTCTTTATCCATTCATCCACTGATGGACACTTAGGTTGTTTCCATATCTTGGCTATTGTAAATAGTGCTTCTATGGACATAAGGGTACAGATACCTTTTCAAGTTAGTGTTTTTGTTACTTTTGGATTTGACTACATGAAAATGTTGAGTTTTCAGCCAACTTTCTCACTTTCCTCTTTCACATTATCAAGAGGCTCTTTAGTTCCTTTTCACTTTCTGCCATAATGGTGGTGTCATCTGCATATCTGAGGTTATTGATATTTCTCCCAGCAATCTTGATTCCAGCTTGTGCTTCATCCAGCCTGGCATTTTGTGTGATGTACTATGCATATAAGTTAAATAGCAGGGTGACAATATACAGCTTTGATGTACTCCTTTCCCAACTTGGAACCAGTCTGTTGTTCCATGTCCAGTTCTAACTATTGCTTCTTGACCTGCATATAGATTTCTCAAGAGGCAGGTCAGATGGTCTGGTATTCCCATCTCTTTAAGAATTTGCCACAGTTTTTTGTGATCCACACAGCCAAAGGCTTTGGCATAGTCAATAAAGCAGAAGTAGATATTTTTCTGGAATTCTCTTGTTTTTTCTATGATCCAACAGATGTTGGCAATTTGATCTCTGGTTCCTCTGCTTTGTCTAAATCCAGCTTGAACATCTGAAAGTTCTCAGTTCACATACTGTTGAAACCTTAATTGGAGAATTTTGAGCATTAATTTGTTAGCATGTGAGATGGCTGCAATTGTATGGTAGTCTGAACATTCTTTGGTATTGCCTTTCTTAGAGATTGGAATGAAAACTGACCTTTTCCAGTCCTGTGGCCACAGCTAACTGTTGCAAATTTGCTGGCATCATACTGAGTGCAGCACTTTCACAGTATCATCTTTTAGGATTTGAAATAGCTCAATTGGAATTCCATCACCTCCACTGGCTTTGTTCATAGTAATGCTTCCTAAGGCCCACTTGACTTCACATTCCAGGATGTCTGGCTCTAGGTGACTGATCACACCATCATGGTTATCTGGGTCATTAAGATTTTTTTCGTATAGTTCTTATGTGTATTCTTGCCACCTCTTTTTAATATCTTATGCTTCTGGTAGGTCCATACCATTTCTGTCCTTTATTGTGCCCATCTTTGCATGAAATGTTCCCTTGGTATCTCTAATTTTCTTGAAGAGATCTCTAGTCTTTCCCATCCTATTGTTTTCCTCTATTTCTTTGCATTGATCACTTAAGAAGGCTTTATTATATCTCCTTACTATTCTTTGGAACTCTGCATTCAGATGAGTATATCTTTCCTTTTCTCCTTTGCCTTTCTCTTCTTTTCTCAGCTATTTGTAAGACCTCCTCAGACAACTATTTTGACTTTTTACATTTCTCTTTCTTGGAGATGGTTTTGATCACTGCCTCCTGTACAATATTGAAAGAAAGTGAAGTCACTCAGTCGTGTCTGACTCTTTGCAACCCCATGGACTGTAGCCTACAGGATCCTCCATCCATGGGATTTTCTGGAGTGAGTTGCCATTTCCTTCTCCAGGAGATCTTCCTGACCCAGAGATTGAACCTGGGTCTCCCGCATTGTAGGCAGAAGGCAGACACTTTACCATCTGAACCACCAGGGAAGTCCTGTACAATATTACAAACCTCTATTGATAAGTCTTCAGGCACTCTGTCTGTCAGATCTAATCCCTTTAATCTATTTGCCACTTCCATCCTATAATCCTAAGGGATTTGATTTAAGTCATACCTGAATGGTCTGGTGGTTTTCACTCCTTTTTTAATTTAAGTCTGAATTTGGCACTAAGGAGTTCATTATCTGAGCCACAGTCAGCTCCCAGTCTTGTTTTTGCTGACTGTATAGAGCTTCTCCATCTTTGGCTGCAAAGATTATAATCAATCTGATTTTGATATTGACCATCTGGTGATATCTATGTGTAGAGTTGTCTCTTGTGTTAGTGGAAGAGGGTGTTTGCTATGACCAGTGCATTCTCTTGGCAAAACTCTATTACCCTTGCCCTGCTTCATTTTCAACATTCAAAAAACTAAGATCATGGCATCAGGCCCCATCAATTCATTTTGATATTTGGCAAAACTAATACAATTATGTAAAGTTTAAAAATAAAATAAAATTTAAAAAAAAAAGACAAATAAATGGGGAAACAATGGAAACAGTGACAGACTTTATTTTCCTGAGTTCCAAAATCACTGCAGCCATGAAATTAAAAGAACACATGTATGCCTGTGGCGGATTCATTTTGATATTTGGCAAAACTAATACAATTATGTAAAGTTTAAAAATAAAATTTAAAAAAAAAGGCTTGTTCCTTGGAAGAAAAGCTCTGAAAAACCTAGACAGCATATTAAAAAGCAGAGATATTACTTTACTGACAAAAGTCCGTCCAGTCAAAGCCATGGTTTTTCCAGTAGTCATGTATGGATGTGAGAGTTAGACCATAAAGAAAGCTGAGCACTGAAGAATTGATGCTTTTGAGCTGTGGTGTTGGAGAAGACTCTTGAGAGTCCCTTGGATTACAAGGAGATCAAACCAGTCTATCCTAAAGGAAATGAGTCCTGAATATTCATTGGAAGGACTAATGTTGAAGCTGAAGCTCCAATACTTTGGCCACTTGATGCAAAGAACTGACTCCTTAGAAAAGACCCTGATGCTGAGAAAGATTGAAAGCAGGAGGAGAAGGGGACGACATAGGATGAGATGTTTGATTGGCATCACCATCTCAATTTACATGAGTTTTGAGCAAGCTCCAGGGGTTGGTGATGGACAGGGAAGCCTGGCATGCTGCAGTCCATGGGGTTGCAAAGAGTCAGACATGACTGAGCAACTGAACTGACTGACTGACATGAAAATGTAGAACTTTTCTACTACAAGGACCATAACAATTTTTTTAAAAAAGGAAAAACTGGGGCATAAACTTTTGCAACATATATGACATATCTCAATTCTGTCTGAATCTGTAAGTCCAGATATATTTATGAAACAAGTAACATCTGCTGCTGCTGCTGCTTCTAAGTCACTTCAGTCGTGTCCGACTCTGTGCGGCCCCATAGACGGCAGCCCACCAGGTTCCCCTGTCCCTGGGATTCTCCAGGCAAGAACACTGGAGTAGGTTGCCATTTCCTTTTCCAATACATGAAAGTGAAAAGTGAAAGTGAAGTCACTCAGTCGTGTCCAACTCTTAGCGACCCCATGGACTGCAGCCTACCAGGCTCCTCCGTCCATGGGATTTTCCAGGCAAGAGTACTGCAGTGGGTTGCCATTGCCTTCTTCAAAGTAACATCTAGGGAATATCAAAACCATGCATTTTGCTGTGTAATCTCTGATTTGTAGTTGCCCTGGGGTCCCTATTCTGAGTGCCAAGACTAGTGGATTCAGCCTAGGGCTTTTTCCCCCATGCTTGAAACTCACTGTCCACAGGAACAGAATGTGGCTTATGAGGAGTTCCAGCTAGACAGTACGAGAAAGAAGAAAACACACCAATTCTACTCGAGTAGATATAGAAAAGTAGAAGACTCAGATAAAAGTATCCGAGCTCTTCCTTCCTGAGCCAAATCCAAGATAGCAGAGGGAATTCAAGAAAATGAAGGAAAAAAAGCTGTAAGCAGGAGAGACTTGTGCCCTACTCCCAATGTGAAACTTTGTAAAAGAAAGTAAAATGTCCACCTGAAGTCGTTAGAAAGAGAAAGGGCCTCAGTTAATACTATCAGCCTCCTTTGGCTCTTTCTGAGTACGAAATGTTTCTGAGGCTGAAGAGTGAAGAAGCTAACCCAGAGCTAGCTGGAGGGGACAAGGCTCTAGCTGAGGCAGACAAGTGAGTCACCAGGCCCTGACTAAGCCAAGAGACCAGCCTCAATAGAAGATGCCACCAGAGAGCTAAATACCAAGATAGGGGATAAGATACGCAGAGAATTAATCAAACACCTTTGTACCCTTTATCAAAGGACCCCACGCTACAGGGGATCACAGAATACCAGTTCTCGCCAATACATAAATATGGTTAGATATATCATTTGAGGAAAGACTAGGTAAAGGAAAGTACATCTTAAAGTCTGAATATTTACTTAGGAGTGCATTATGTCTAAAGAACAGGTCTGACCTACCTGAGATACATTCATTGAGAAGTTTAAGTTCTTTCTCTCCACCACTTCCAACCAACACCCTCCCCCAGGATTGGGGCTCATGAAAAAAGACTGCACTATTACAGAAAGTTAATAAACTAAATTTCTTTTCTTTCTGGATAACCTAAGTAAATCTATGACTCTCTCACATATATAAAAGTCTCTTTTAAAGCAATAAAAAAAAAACCAGCTAAGATCACAATTCATAGAAGAAATTAAAAACCTACCATGATCCCAAGAATGAATTCTAGTGTAAATTGTGTGGGAGTAATAATGACGTGTCAATGTAGATTCAATTGTAACAAATATACCACTCTAGTCAGAGATGTTGATAATGAAAGGCTGATCTCCTTCAGAATGGACTGGTTGGATCTCCTTGCATTCCATTCTGAAGGAGATCAGCCAATAGCTATAGTTCCATGAGATCAGCCCTGGTGTTTCTTTGGAGAGAATGATGCTAAAGCTGAAACTCCAGTACTTTGGCCACCTCATGCGAAGAGTTGACTCATTGGAAAAGACTCTGATGCTGGGAGGGATTGGGGGCAAGAGGAGAAGGGGACGACAGAGGATGAGATGTCTGGATGGCATCACTGACTCGATGGATGTGAGTCTGAGTGAACTCTGGGAGTTGGTGATGGACAGGGAGGCCTGGCATGCTGCGATTCATGGGGTTGCAAAGAGTCGGACACGACTAAGTGACTGAACTGAACTGACCTGAACTGACTGATAGCTATTGGCAAGGAGAACAATTTAATAACATGCTGTCATGAGGAGTAAGTTACAGAAAAGTGTGAACCTAGAGAAAACAACATTTAAAGCCAGATAGATAAATGGATGGATGGATGGATGGATAGGCTGAGATAATGCAAAACAAATTATTAATGGATTAAGGGTTTTTATAAAACGGAAGAAGTGATATTCCAACATGACCAGAAATTTTTTAACTTTAGTGATGATATTTTTCCTTTGACTATTCTGGAGGGAACCACTTTGGGAAGCTCTCTTGAAGAGAATCACTGAAACAGTAATGGTTAACATCAACTGAGTACTCACTATGTACCAGGAACAATATTAAGCATGAGTTTATGTCTGTAGTTCTCATGAAAAGGTACAATTATTATCAGTCCTATATTACTGATGGGGAAACTAAGGCACAGAGCTCTTGGGTAAATTTCACATTATCATCAACCAGAAAATGACAGGACAGAGACTTAAATGTGAGTTATCTAGACAGATTGGCTGTTTATTTAACCATTATGCCCCAGACCTTCCCTAGAAGAAAGGTTACTTCAAGACCAGTACCTGCTCCATGTTCAGAGGAAAGGATGATAATTAGTTATACCTGGCATGGCAAGGCCCATCTTTTAGGTGCTTTTGATGGGTGAACATCTTCCCCCATATACTCAACTACATCTCAAAATTTACACAGGGCTCAAGATGACTTCTAGAATAAAAAAGTATCAAAATCAAAACTCAACTATTTTTTTCTGAGACTCAAAGATCAGCTCTTCTGAGCCAGGGAACCCTGGCTGAGACCTGACTAAAGGAAACAAAACTGGAATCTAGGAAAAAAAAGAAAACCTAAGCAACAGCCACAACCAGCAAAGCTGAACTGGTGGTCCTCTGTCAGCATTTGACCTAAGCCATTATAGGAGAGTTGGTTTTGAAGGTGGTATAACGTTTATGCCTGATCCAAAATCTGATTACTGAGAGCTCTAATTCTGGACCGTAACAGTTGGAAGAAGTGTATCCGAGACCGAACTTAACATCTGGGAAAGGCATCTCCTCTCCTGTATGCTAAGGAACTGCTCTGGGGAGTAAACGCAGTGAGGTAGATGGGGCGTACAGGAAATGGTCCAGGCCTGCATGAAGGTGAGGTACACAAGAGGAATCCTCTGGCTTGAGTCAGAACACTTTGGATTCTTGGCCACATCATTTAAAATTCTAAGGGAAAAGTAAAGGCCAGTGTTCCATAATTACAGGCACATGGGGGACAGAAAGTGTTATAAATTTAATCTTGGAGAAAACATGGCCTCACTTGGATGTCACAGACTGTCAGTTGTGAAGATATTTGGTTTACGTGTACAGCTGTATGTTAGATGAGAGGTGGGGGTTGGAGGGTGAACAGGAGGCTATCTATTGGTGAGTGTAAAAACCTATATGAAAGGAGACAAACCAATGCACTAAGCATAGTTGTTGTTGGGTGGGTTGGTCTTCTTTTAAATGTTCTTCTTTGGTCTATATTTTCTGACACCAAATACTGAGTTTTCAACAGCCAAAAAAAGCAACTTTATTTTAGGACAAATAATCTTAACTGAAATTCCAGTTAATGTTGATCTTGCTGATATTTCATTTTTTCCCATGATATTTAATAAAAGCAGGCACTTGGTGACTGATGCCTTATCCAAAATGAACACATTTTAATTCTTTCTTTGATAGGATGCATAATTGCAATGATATTTTATTCTTCAGCTCAGATGAATATCTCCATTCAATGAATATGGTAGAGAAAATTCACAGAATTTTCTGTAGAAGAAATATGTTGGAGATGAAACATGAAATATTGCTCAGGTCATTAGAGTTTTATGATTTGGAGCTTATATTATACTCCCAAACAGGTGACAAAATAGATAGATTAAATCAGATTTGTGAGACAGTAGCATTAAATGCTGGGCTGCAAGATGACCTATCGCTTTCTCAAGACATTAAGTTGTTGGCAAACAACCAAATTCCTATACAGGCAAAGCAATGAATGTAAATGAGAGAAATTTTATTCATGACCCAATTTAGTAATGAGGCCTTCTTTCCTTTATTCCCAAATAAAAATATGAAAAATATTTTTATCATTCATCAACTGTAAATATAATGAACTTCTATTGTCTCCAAGTTTTCTCTGCAGTGCCTACTGGGGAAAGGAAACACCTTTGATACTCAAAGAAACATAATCTTTGTATAAGGATAATAAAAAGTAGATTCTTTTATTTCCCTTTTAACCATATAACTATCAGGACTTGATGTATCCTACAGTATCACTGTCTTGGGAACTGGTTAGTGGAATCCATAAGATTAGTGATACATTCAGAATAATCACAGGAATGGGTGGGTTTTCAGAGGGAATTCCAGAATTAAGACATTGTACAGTCAAAGAGACTTGAATGGTGAACTAACTCACATCTGTCCTTTTAAGGCTGAAGAAACAGTTGGGGACCCTGACAGTTCAGAGGTCACAAAGCTAATGATAAGCAATGCCAAGACTAGAATGCAGACCTTCAGTTGTCTAAACTAGGGACATCTTTTCTAAGCCTTTGAGTTTAATAAAGTGCAAGAAAGAGAGCCCTTTACTGGATTCAAAGGTACTAAGAATTCTTCTTTCCTTTAATATTTCACTTATTCAATGATTTTTTCCAAACAAAATTCTTGGTATATATTTATATTAATTGAATCACTCAATAATTTTGGTTTTTCTCATGGGCCAGACATCATTTTGATATATGTTTAAGCAATGGATCAGGGTTCTTCAGAGAAACAGAACTAACAGGATGTTTGTATACATAGATTTACTTTAAGGAATTTGTTCATACATCTTCAGAGGTTTGACAATTCCTAAATGTGATGGTGCAAGGAGATCCAACCAGTCCATTCTGAAGGAGATCAGCCCTGGGATTTCTTTGGAAGGAATGATGCTAAAGCTGAAACTCCAGTACTTTGGCCACCTCATGCGAAGAGTTGATTCACTGGAAAAGACCCTGATGCCAGGAAGGATTGGGGGCAGGAGGAGAAGGAGACAACAGAGGATGAGATGGCTGGACGGCATCACTGACTCTATGGACGTGAGTCTGAGTGAACTCCAGGAGTTGGTGATAGACAGGGAGGCCTGGCGTGCTGCAATTCATGGGGTCGTAAACAGTTGGACATGACTGAGCGACTGATCTGATCTGATCTGATCTGATCTGAGGAGACTCAGGGAAGGGTTTCAATTCAAGTCCATTGCTCATCTGCTGGCAGAATTCCCTCTTGGTCCAGGAGGTCACTCTTTTAAGGCCTTCAGGTGATTGGATGACATTCATCCACATTATGGAGAGTAATCTACTTTACTAAAAGTCCACAAATTGAGATGTTAATCTCACTCATCTTAAAAAAAAAAAAAAAAAAGAATACCTTCATAGAAACATTCAGAATAACATCTGAACAAATGTCTGGGTACCACGGTGTAGTCAAGTTGACACATAAAATTAATCACTGCAAGCACGGTCACCAACTAGGTTAGGAGTTGCCTTAGTATTAGACAGGGCAGGTCTAAGAGAATGATAGGTAGTATTGTTCTAATGTACACATCATTTCTTTTTTTTAATGAAAAATTTCAATTCATTTTTATTGGAGTACAGTTGCTTTACAATGTTGTATTAGTTTCTTACTGTATAGCAAAGTGAATCGGTCATGTGTATACATATATCAATTCTTTAATGTATGCATCAGTTCTAATCTCTTTTCTTATATAAAAATTTTTTTTGTCAGTACTTTTCATGATTGAAGAAATTCAGTAAAAAGAGTATGATGCTGTTAAATATGACAGCAAATTTAGAAAACTCAAAAAAAAAAAAAAAAACTGAAATCAGGCTTGACTTGAAATCTCAAGAACAAATTTCTGGTTCCTTTATCACTGAAGATACCTGACTGGATAACTGGTTAGTAGACTCATTCTCTTAGGCCCACCAACACCTAAGAGGATCAATTAGTCACTTTCAAGTACACATTTACAAATGACATATTTCACTACCTTCATATACAGAGAAGTCCTAAAGAGCTGTAATTGTTTTTACTCTGTCTTAGCACAGACTTCAGGAAAATTCAAAGAACCATGGAAATTGGAGGTAAAGTGAAACACTCAGGTACCCATCCTAAGTATCAGGGATAAATTATAACCCCTGGTGTAAAGTGCCTTCCTGATGAGAGATAAAGTGGTTTGCTGGCTCCTCACTCTCAAACCAGAATTAATCCTTTCATGGAAATTAGACACCCACAATGTCTGAGAGCATGGTGCTTTAGTGCCTTCCAAAAGGCCTGAAAGTTCGAGACAAAGTACCTAGTAGTGTCCAAGAACTTTAAAAGAAAAGAAAGTAAGGGGAAGGAGGAGAGGCCAGGGATGAAGCTCTCCTTTGAGGAGTCTTGGTTTATGTGACATACAGGTAAGTGTGGCCGTTATTGCAGACCATCTGAGGCTAGAAGGCAGCATGCTTCAGGCAATGGACAACCACCAGGAAAGAGAGTGAAAAAGATGTGTTTCTTTCCTTCTGCCTTCATTCACATCAAGAAAAGGCTGATATTCTGTCCTCAAACCCAAACATTATAATACACCAGGTCAATTACACAGTTCTTTTAGATGGGGTTCAGTTCAGTTCCGTTCAGTCACTCAGTCGTGTCCAACTCTTTGTGACCCCATGAATCACAGCACGCCAGACCTCCCTATCCATCACCAACTCCTGGAGTTCACGCAAGCTCATGTCCATTGAGGCGGTGAGGCCATCCAGCCATATCATCCTCTGTCGTCCCCTTCTCCTCCTGCCCCCAATCCCTCCCAGCATCAGAGTCTTTTCCAATGAGTCAACTCTTCACATGAGGTGGCCAAAGTACTGGAGTTTCAGCTTTAGCATCCATCCTTCCAATGAACACCCAGGGCTGATCTCCTTCAGAATGGACTGGTTGGATCTCCTTGCAGTCCAAGGGACTCTCAAGAGTCTTCTCCAACACCACAGTTCAAAAGCATCAATTCTTTGGCACGCAGCTTTCTTCACAGTCCAAATCTCACATCCATACATGACCACTGGAAAAACCATATCCTTGAGTAGACTGACCTTTGTTGGCAAAGTAATCTCTCTGCTTTTGAATATGCTATCTAGGTTGGTCATAACTTTCCTTCCAAAGAGTAAGTGTCTTTTAATTTCATGGCTGCAATCACCATTCACAGTGATTTTGGAGCCCCCCAAAATAAAGTCTGACACTGTTTCCCCATCTATTTCCCATGAAATAATGGGACCAGATGCCATGATCTTCGTTTTCTGAATGTTGAGCTTTAAGCCAACTTTTTCACTCTCCTCTTGCACTTTCATCAAGAGGCTTTTTAGTTCCTCTTCACTTTCTGCCATAAGGGTGGTGTCATCTGCATATCTGAGGTTATTGATATTTTACCCAGCAATCTTGATTCCAGCTTGTGCTTCTTCCAGCCCAGCGTTTCTCATGATGTACTCTGCATATAGTGGTGGATTCATGTTGATAAATGGCAAAACCAATACAATATTGTAAAGTTAAAAAATAAAATAAAAGAATTTTAAAAAAAAAAGAAGCAGGGTGACAATACACAGCCTTGACGTACTCCTTTTCCTATTTGGAACCAGTCTGTTGTTCCATGTCCATTCTAACTGTTGCTTCCTGATGTGCATATAGGTTTCTCAAGAGGCAGGTCAGGTGGTCTGGTATTCCCATCTCTTTCAGAATTTTCCACAGTTTATTGTGATCCACACAGTCAAAAGCTTTGGCATAGTCAATAAAGCAGAAATAAATGTTTTTCTAGAACTCTCTTGCTTTTTCGATGATCCAGCAGATGCTGGCAATTTAGACAGGGTAAGTTTGTGCAAAATATGAATTGCTCATCTCCATAACTTTACTGAAATGAAAATTTAACTTTAATTTCTGAGTAATAAATCATATTCATCTTTAGAATATGAATATGAACTTTACTAAATATAAGCCACATACTAAATGATACATTTCAAGATGTTTCTAGACTTTTGGAAATGCTAATTGAACACAGATTAGTTTCTGGTTTCACCCCAGGTTAAGAATAATCTTTCCCCCTGGCTTTGAAGAGCACAGCAGGTCATCCTGTTCAATATAGGCCTTTAAGCAACATAAAAGAGTGTCCTTGCTTTCACTACATTCCTTGTTTTCAAGTTTCTCAGAAACAAGATAGCATAAGTGTTATATGAACACTTTGAACATTAGCAGTATAATAAAACAATAAGGAGTTCTTAAAAATGATTTATTGAAATAGCTTATCTATCTTGATGACCTCCATTCATGAAAAAAGAGATACTGTAGGATAACTAGATGTTTTTAATGCAAATGATGTCAAGATGAAAAACAAACTGAGTTTGCAGAGAGCAACTGTATGCAGAAAAATTCCTAAATTAGTCTAAAACTTGGAATGTCTCAAACATCTGTTGGTGATTCTTGGAAAAAATATGTATTTCTAGTAGGTAATAACTTTTACTTTGCAAATCAAAAGACAGTCATTAAAATAATTCAGATGTGAAGTCTTTCAATCTTGTCAGAAGCAAGCTCATAGCTTCAATGCTCATGCATTCAATGGACATAATGTTTTTGTTACAATTCATTTTCACTGGCATAAACATGCACTTCAAAATTTCCTCTTATTTTTTCTTGGAATAATATGGTACAAGTTCTCAGAAATATTCTAATTTTATCACTTTATTCTTAGAACTTTAATCAGGACCATCTAAAACTAATATTTCTTATCTTAAGCTTGAATGAAGAAGATAATAGATTTCTAAGAGCAGTTATATTTTTTTCATAATATATATCCATTAATAGAAGAAAGTCTATTTGCACAGTATTCTTCCTTTAAAGTTGGACAATAACTGAACACATCACTGACAAAAATATCAATTATAATTGGGACTCAATGGCTAAGATTGTAATAAACACTATAAAGGATTCTTCCTGTTTAAGGAATAATGTGTGTAAACACAAAGCAAAGTTTGTCTGTGTAGATAACAAAAGATGCATCTATTTTAAATAATTTTTGGACTCCAATGTCAAAAATAGTAATTGCAGTAATTTTTGAGTTTCTTTTAATTTGACGTCTATATAAATTAGGCTAAAACTTCACTTGAGTCGATGTTAAATAAACTGAATATGAAAATTTGTCAAAAAATCTTTCTCCTTGTAATGTTTTGAAGTAAAAAAGAAAAATTACTTATAACAAGTGAAATGAGGAAGAATATGAGATAAAGCTAGATGTTCTTGGGTGCCAGATTTGGCATTCATATAACACTCCATAGAATTGTATAACAAGAGTGAAAGTTTCCACCAGAGTAGCACTGAAGAATCATTCCCAAATTAGAATACCATGTGCTGAGGTGTTATCATACCATGCCCTCATCCCTTTCCAGTAGAGACTGCACAGTTAAATAATCCTTCACAAAGTATTTGTAAGTATACTTGTATGTGTTGTCTTCATTCTGAAAACACACACATATACCACCCCGTCTTCACAGTTCCATAACCTGACAATATTCATCAATTTGTTGTTGCTATTATTTAGTCACTAAGCCATATCTAACTCTTTTGCAACCCCATGGACTTAGCCCACAGCCTCCTCTGTCAACAGGATTTCCCAGGCAAGAATACTGGAGTGGGTTGCCAGTTCCTTCTCCAGGGAACCTTCCCAACCCAGGGATTAAACTTGTGTTTTCTGCATCAGCAAGTGGGATTTTTTTTTAATCACTGAGCCACCAAGGAAGCCCTCCTCTTCTATTACTGCCCTTTACAGTCAGAAGCAGACCCATTAGAAAAGACCCTGATGCTGGGAAACATGGAAGGCAGGAGGAGAAGAGATGACAGAGGACGAGATGGTTGGATGGCATCACCATCTCAATGGACATGAGTTTGGGCAAGCTCCAGGAGGTGGTGAAGGACAGGGAAGTCTGGTGTGCTGCAGTCCATAGGGTCTCAAAGAGTCAGACATGACTGAGCGACTGAACAACAACAATAGCTAAAATTAGAGTTGTGAAATCTTAACTGATTTACCTCTTATTTTCTCTTCAGGTTGGGAAGATCCCTTGGAGAAGGAAATGGCAATCCACTCCAGTACTATTGCCTGGAAAATCCCATGGACAGAGGAGCCTGGTAGGTTGCAGTCCATGGGGTCGCAAAGAGTCAGACACGACTGAGCGACTTCACGTTCATGTTCTCTTCAGCAGAAGGCAATATGAATTCTCCCCCACATTTTAATCATAATTCTCACCAATTTTTAACAAGCTCTTTGTTTCTACCTTCAAGAAAATACTTTAGTGCTTATCCGTTTTCTCAGTGGTTGGCACCACTGACCACTTCCTCCCATTAAACACTAGACTTACATGACCACATACTCTACTGGATTATCCTGTCTCTCTCCAGTTATCACTCTCGCTGATACACTTCTATGTCTCATGTCTGTATGTGAAATTCTAAAGTACCTCATTATTTTTTCCTTCTCATTTTACACAGGTGTGTGTGTGTGTGTGTGTGCTCACTCATGTATGACTCTTAGCGACCCCATGGACTGTAGTGTGCCAGGCTCTTCTGTCCATGGAAATTTCCAGGTGAGAATACTGGAGAGGGTAGCCATTTCCTACTCCAGGGCATCTTTCCAACCCAGGGATCTAACTTGCATCTCTTGTGTCTCCTGCATTGCCAGGTAGATTCTTTACCACTGTGCCACCTGGGAAGCCCAAGGTTAGTCATAGGTTTTAATCATATGCCGAACACTTCCAAATTAACATCTGCTCTCTAAATATATGTGTGCAACTGCCTACTCTGAAATTCCAATTCAAATCTCACAGACACCTCATATACATTCCCAAAATATCATCTCTCTACAAACAATTCTGTTCCTCCCCTTATACTGCCTATCAGTCAGTTCAGTTCACTTGCTCAGTCGTGTCCGACTCTTTGCGACCCCATGAATCGCAGCATGCCAGGGCTCCCTATCCATCACCAACTCCCGGAGTTCACCCAGACTCACATCCATCGAGTCAGTGATGCCATCCAGACATCTCATCCTCTGTCATCCCCTTCTCCTCCTGCCCCCAATCCCTCCCAGCATCGGAGTCTTTTCCAATGAGTCAACTCTTCACATGAGGTGGCCAAAGTACTGGAGTTTCAGCTTTAGCATCATTCCTTCCAAAGAAATCCCAGGGCTGATCTCCTTCAGAATGGACTGGTTGGATCTCCTTGCAGTCCAAGGGACTCTCAAGAGTCTTCTCCAACACCACAGTTCAAAAGCATCAATTCTTCAGCGCTCAGCTTTCTTCACAGTCCAACTCTCACATCCATACATGACTACTGGAAAAACCGTAGCCTTGACTAGACGGACCTTTGCTGGCAAAGTAGTCTCTGCTTTTGAATATGCTATCTAGGTTGGTCATAACTTTCCTTCCAAGGAGTAAGCATCTTTTAATTTCATGGCTGCAGTCACCATCTGTAGTGATTTTGGAGCCCCCAAAAATAAAGTCTGACACTGTTTCCACTGTTTCCCCATCTATTTCCCATGAAGTAATGGGACCAGATGCCATGATCTTCGTTTTCTGAATGTTGAGCTTTAAGCCAACTTTTTCACTCTTCTCTTGCACTTTCATCAAGAGGCTTTTTAGTTCCTCTTCACTTTCTGCCATAAGGGTGGTGTCATCTGCATATCTGAGGTTATTGATATTTCTCCCGGCAATGTTGATTCCAGCTTGTGCTTCTTCCAGCCTAGAATTTCTCATGATGTACTCTGCATATAAGTTAAATAAACAGGGTGACAATATACAGCCTTGATATACTGCTTTTCCTATTTGGAACCAGTCTGTTGTTTCATGTCCATTCTAATTGTTGCTTCCTGACCTGCATATAGGTTTCTCAAGAAGCAGGTCAGGTGGTCTGGTATTCCCATCTCTTTCAGAATTTTCCATAGTTTATTGTGATTCACACAGTCAAAGGCTTTGGCATAGTCAATAAAGCAGAAATAGATGTTTTTCTGGAACTCTCTTGCTTTTTCAATGATCCAGCAGAAGTTGGCAATTTGATCTCTGGTTCCTCTGCCTTTTCTAAAACCAGCTTGAACATCAGGAAGTTCATGGTTCACGTATTGCTGAAGCCTGGCTTGGAGAATTTTGAGCATTACTTTACTAGCATGTGAGATGAGTGCAATTGTGCGGTAGTTTGAGCATTCTTTGGCATGGCCTTTCTTTGGGATTGGAATGAAAACTGCCCTTTTCCAGTCCTGTGGCCACTGCTGAGTTTTCCAAATTTGCTGGCATATTGAGTGCAGCACTTCCACAGCATCATCTTTCAGGATTTGAAATAGCTCAACTGGAATTGCATCACCTCCACTAGCTTTGTTTGTAGTGATGCTTTCTAAGGCCCACTTGACTTCACATTCCAGGATGTCTGGCTCTAGGTGACTGATCACACCATCATGATTATCTTGGTCATAAAGGTCTTTTTTGTACAGTTTTTCTGTGTTTTCCTGCCACCTCTTCTTAATATCTTCTGCTTCTGTTAGGTCCATACCATTTCTGTCCTTTATCAAGCCCATCTTTGCATGAAATGTTCCCTTAGTATCTCTAATTTTCTTGAAGAGATCTCTAGTCTTTCCCATTCTGTTGTTTTCCTCTATTTCTTTGCATTGGTCGCCTAGGAAGGCTTTCTTATCTTTTCTTGCTATTCTTTGAACTCTGCATTCAGATGCTTTTATCGTTCCTTTTCTCCTTTGCTTTTCGCTTCTCTTCTTTTCACAGCTATTTGTAAGGCCTCCTCAGACAGTCATTTTGCTTTTTTGCATTTCTTTTCCATGGGGATGGTCTTGATCCCTGTCTCCTGTACAATGTCATGAACCTCTGTCCATAGTTCATCAGGTACTCTATCTATCAGATCTAGTCCCTTAAATCTATTTCTCACTTCTACTGTATAATCATAAGGGATTTGATTTAGGTCACACCTGAATGGTCTAGTGGTTTTCCCTACTTTCTTCAATTTAATATAAGGCAGTAGAAAAGCACAAGTTAACCCAGATTCAATCTTTTACTTCATTCCCCATAAGGTCCATAAGACACATATTTTTCTGGCCTCCTACTTAAAATCTCACCCTCTTAAAATGTCCTAACTTGTTTCTGTTCTGTCCTTTCCTCAACAGCAGTTTGTAGCATCTAACACACCAAATATTAACAGATTCATCTTGTCTATCATCCATTTTTTTTTCTCTAAAGTATAAGTTCCATGAGTTCAGAGACCCTTTTTTTGTCTTGTTTATAGCTGAGTGAGTGAGTGAAGTCACTCATTCGTGTCCGACTCTTTGCAACCCCGTGGACTGTAGCCTACCAGGATCCTCCATGAGCTTCTCCAGGCAAGAGTACTGGAGTGGGTTGCCATTTCCTTCTCCAGGGGATCTTCCTGACCCAGGGATTGAACCCTGGTCTCCCGCATTCCAGGCAGAAGCTTTAACCTCTGAGCCACCAGGGAAGCCCCTGTTTATAGTTGAATTAGTATCTAAACATAGTGTGTGATCAATTCAACTAGAGGAGCACATCCTGGGGAATTTCATCCTATATATGTATAGTCCAACAGTTGACCAAAGACCTAAGAAAAATTTCCACTCAGATACAGGTCTTCCATTTTAACTGTCCTGAAGCCAAACATCAACCAGCTTAGCAGGTACAAACTCATCCTTCATTTGGCAAAACTGATGCTCTCTACTTGGGTTCTCTCTCCTTACATTACAGTCTGGAAACTTGTTTGTGAGAAAGCCTGTGAGAATCTGGGGCTTCCTTCTCATCGTCCTCAGGATCAAACTCAAATTCCTGTGCTCCTTTGTAGACTCATATCTCCCCACCTCCCACGCCTCCAACATGCATTTTAAGTTACCTTCAGTTCCTATACATTTATGGTCTTCCTCACCTCCAGGCTCTTGCACATGCTGCTCTGCTATGCCTGGACCAGTCCCATATCTGACTAAGTCTAATCATCCACTCACACGTCATGTCTCCAGTGACTTCCCTGAGCTGAATTAAGTGTCCTGTGTGTGCTCATTTTGCACACCCCACTTTTCCCAATCATCATGTTTATTTCACAGTTTTATGATGATCTATTTACTTTTCCATACTCCCACTATACGATAAGCTTCTTGGGGGCAAACCCCATGTGTTATTTAGTGTTTCTTCTTCCTATTCACTAGGTTACTGAATAAATGTTTTTTGAAATTAATGCACAGTGGGATCTAGCAATTTGCTTGACAAGAATATTGCTTCTCAATCAATTATATGTCTCCATTCTGTGCAATAAACAAATTAAAACACAAATACACTTCACTCCAAGAGTAAGAAAAACAGGAGAAGGGAAACATATTTTAAAAGGCATGACACTGAAATTATACAAAATAAAAAAAATGTTTTTAATTATACAAAACAGAAGGAAAAGCCTTGGTTGTATCTGTGTCAGATACTGAATATATGAAAACCTCTATATTTTGGTTTTGTGTTATACATACAAAGTAAACTCAATTTTAAGGAGTTAGCCATTCAAGCTGTAATGTAACTCCTAACGTCTCCAGAGTTAGGCTGATTCCTAGTATCTTAACACTGTATGTTAGTTAGGAAGGAGAGTTTAGAACTATCTCATCCTCTTCATTCCATAGGTGAAAAGCTGAGTTTGAAGGAAATAAAGTGATTGTCTGAATTTCCACAGTCAAAGGTAGCACTATAAACCAAGTCTTTTATATCCCCTCAACTGTCCTCAAATTTATTATGTTCTGTATGAAAGATACATTGACCATTACCAACATTTACTAAAGTCCTGGTATGTGTTAAGGGAAACAACTCCTTATCTTAGGACCCAGTTAGATAACTATGAAAAAAAGTCACCACAAACACAGTAGAGGAACTGAAGACTGGGTGAGATCAGACAGAAGGGCCTCTTTTGAAGTGTCAAGGACTACGATAACCTGACCACTCCCTGTCAACTTATAGTTAGTTCATAATCTCATAATAAGCAATATGGATATTTAATCCTGAGCTCTCTAACAAGTGACTTTTCCTTAAAACAGAGTTTTTTACTTGGTTTCTATTGGATTTTAATGAATAACACATGTGGCAGTCAAAGATATGTTTAAATGAAACTGGGAAGAAAAGTATCATTGACCTCTTTCCACCAAGTAGTGATACTGAAAGCCACAAGACGATGAACGTTAGTGACTCCTATTTTCTGAACGTATTCAACACATGCTTTTCAGCGATCTTAAGTCCATTTTGAAACAAGGTGGGGCAACATAGAAATAAAAATGTGAGTTTTTGTTCTGTTTTTAATAAATGAGTACCAAAATAAAAATGCCTGAGTGGACATAATCTGAGAATCAGTTATATTTCAATAACATTTCTTATTTTTCTAACTCAGGGATTTAAATTCTTTAATTTTTTTTTTCTATTAGAAGATGTCTCATATCATGGCATTTATGTTTCTTTCGGAAAAGTTTTGATGAATAAGTTATTATACATATTTTCTGGTCCTGCTGTGTACTCTTCCAGTGGAGTTGAATGTTTTTATATTTTTCTCCCAAGATACTTCTTTCATTGCTGTTGATGTTGTGCAGTCACTAAGTCATGTCTGGTTCTTTGCAACCCCACTGACTGTAGCCTGACAGGCTCTTCTGTCCAGGGGGTTCTCCAGGCAAGAATACAAGAGTGTGTTACCACATACCTATAAGCAGCATTGAATTAAGCTACACTTTATAAACATGGACAGTTAGGTATGTGGGGGTTCACACTCTTTACCTAGCATCACAGAATTACTTAGCACATGACTCAGAAGTGGAAAATCTATGGACAGAGGAGCCTGGTGGGCTCTAGTCCATGAGGTCACAAAAAGTCAGACAGGATTGAGCAAATAACACTTCCACTTCTTTCAGAAGTGGAAACTTAGATCAGGATCATAGCACCAAGCTGGTTCTGAAAACAGATATTCACCTGCAATTAACAGGAAATGCCAACATAAGGCTCTGTCCAAAGGACAGCAGCATTTACTAAGTGTGTTTGAGGCACAAAAACTAATCACTTTACAATCATTAAATCAGTCAATTTCTTGTCATTTTTGTCTTATAGGTGAAGACATTCAGGTGCACACAGTTGAGTTGTTTGCCAGAGATTTAAAGCAAGCAAGCAGTACAGTTCAGTTCAGTTGCTCAGTCATGTCAGACTCTGAAACCCCAAGGGCTGCAGTACACCAGGCTTCCCTGTCCAACACCAACTCCTGGAGTTTACTCAAACTCATGTCCATACAGTCAGTGATGCCATCCAACCATCTCATCCTCTGTCATCCCCTTCTCCTCCAGCCTTCAATCTTTCCCAGCATCAGGGTCTTTTCAAATGACTCAGCTATTTGCATCAGGTGGCCAAAGTATTGGAGTTTCAGTTTCAGCATCAGTCCTTCCAATGAATATTCAGGACTGATTTCCTTTAGGATGGACTGGTTGGAGTTCCTTGCAGTCCAAGGGACTCTCAAGTCTTCTCCAACATCACAGTTCAAAACAATCAATTCTTCAGTGCTCAGCTTTCTTTATAGTCCAACTCTCACATCCATACATGACTACTGGGAAAACCATAGCCTTGACTAGACAGACCTTTGTTGGCAAAGTAATGTCTCTGCTTTTTAATATGCTGTCCAGGTTGGTTATAACCTTTCTTCCAAGGAGTAACCGTCTTTTAATTTCATGGCTGCAGTCACCATCTGCAGTGATTTTGGAGCCCCCAAAAATAAAGTCTATCACTGTTTCCCCATCTATTTCCCATGAAGTGATGGCACTGGATGCCATGATCTTAGTTTTCTGAATGTTGTGTTTTAAGCCAGGTTTTTCACTCTCCTCTTTCACTTTCCTCAAAAGGCTCTTTAGTTCTTCTTCACTTTCTGCCATAAGGGTGGTGTCATCTGTATATCTGAGGTTATTGATATTTCTCCCAGCAATCTTGATTCCAGCTTGTGCTTCTTCCAGCCCAGTGTTTCTCATGATGTAATCTACATATAAGTTAACTAAGCAGGGTGACTATATACAGCCTTGATGTACTCCTTTTTCTGATTTGGAACCAGTCTGTTGTTCCATGTCCAGTTCTAATTGTTGCTTCCTGACCTGCATACAGATTTCTCAAGAGGCAGGTCATGTGATCTAGTATTCCCATCTCTTTAAGAATTTTCCACAATTTGTTGTGATCCACACAGTCAAAGGCTTTGGCATAGTCAATAAAGCAGAACTAGATGTTTTTCTGGAATTCTCTTGCTTTTTCTGTGATCCAACGGATGTTAGCAATTTGACCTCTAGTTCCTCTGCCCTTTATAAATCCAGCTTGAACATCTGGAAGTTCACGGTTCATGTACTGTTGAAGTCTGGCTTGGAGAATTTTGAGCATTAGTTTGCTAGCCTGTGAGATGAGCGCAATTGTGTGGTAGTTTGAGCATTCTTTGGCATTGCCTTTCTTAGGGATTGGAATGAAAACTAACCTTTTCCAGTCCTGTGGCCACTGCTGAGTTCCCAAATTTGCTGGCATATTGAGTACAGCACTTTCACAGATCATCTTTTACTATGTACCATCACCTCCTCCAGCTTTGTTCATAGTGATGCTTCCTAAGGCCCACTTGACTTTGCATCCCAGGATGTCTGGCTCTAGGTGAGTAACCACACCATCATCGTTATCTGGGTCATAAAAATCTTTTTTTGTATAGTTCTTCTGTGTATTCTTGCCACCTCTTCTTAATATCTTCTGCTTCTGTTAGGTCCATACTGTTTCTGTCCTTTATTGTGCCCTTCTTTGCATGAAATGTTCCCTTGGTATCTCTAATTTGCTATCTCTCTAGCAAGCAGTACAGATAAGACTTAAAGCCAGGACATCTGGTTCCAGAATTCTTAGTCTTGATCACTACCTGGTCTACTTGTCCACAGACCCTACCTTTCTAATTCACCCCACAAATGTTACCTTAATGAGAACAAGTTCTTTCTTGATATCCATTTGATCTTTGCCTTCTTTATCAAGGACCACTCAAACAGCTGAAAAATTCTACTTTTATTAAAATGAGTTCATTTCGGGTAGCAAGGACTCTAAAACTCAAGGCTAGCAATTACGCAAGTGGGAGACCTCACAGGAAATGTTTATTTGTCCCAAGAGAGTCTTTACAGACTCAGAACTTAAGAAAGTGATACAGTAAATGCTTTCGAGGGTTCAACATACTAGCTGCTCTAGCCAGTATTCACCAGACAATTCCATGTGTCTAAGGCCACGTACTCGTTTTAAAACGTACTGACAGACATTAACATCATGATAATGCCAAAAATCCAGTTCCAAATACTTAGCCCAGACACATGGCTTTCATCTGCTCCACAAAACTCTAGAGATATTTTATCAGCAACTGATCAAAGGAAGCAGTAGGGACTGACACAAACACGTCAGGACGCATGTAATATCCTCCACTCAAGTACACCCCAGGGTCATGTCTCCAGGAATAGAGACAGCACATCAGCATACAGCTGAAGCAGAGCAAATGAATGGAGGTCTCTCTGAAGGCAAAGCCCTGAACACATCAAGCTGAAATGTCAGATCCTGGTTTAGCACGATGATGCCCTCACTTCGGTGTGGGTACTGCTGTAAGAGATATCTTACTCATGCGAAGGTCCTGTCAACTTGCTTTCAAACATGAATGGAGCAAAGCACAAACATCACATGACTTCTCAAGTGTGCTTGGCTCTGCACAGACAAAACTGCTCTATTTGGAGTCATGGTGAAAGAAGGGGAAATGGCATCTGCAAACCATGAAGCTGATTAAACAAATTCGCTTCCCAAGTACTTGAGGTACTCTCAGCCCTAATTAATGTCTCCTGCAAATGCACCCTCATAGCTAAGATTCACTTTCCTAATCTAAGCCATATGTTCCTTCCATCGTCTTAACGATATAAATGGAAATTGTTGTTTTTCACTGAATATTTCTACTATAAAAATGCTCTTTCCAGGCTGATGCTCTGTGCTGAAATCAGTGGATAAGAAAACCCCTCTCTGAAAACAGTTTCTCACTTTTTTGTTTTTTCCTCTTCTTATTACCCATATGCAGAGGTGAGGTCTTATGTGTGATTTTTAAATGCTGCACGAAGCACTTTGCCTGTATTAGAAACAAGCTTCTGCAAGCGTAGAACTTTCTGCATGAAAAACAGGTAAATTAAAACTGAAAAGGGGAAAGCTGCGTCCAATATATAGCCTGCACAGTTGAAGAACAGATGTCACACCTCTCATAAGAAGAGAAGTTGATGGCTTATAGTGAGGATGAGGAAATGACTTGCTTTTTTCCAGAAGCCAATAGTTTCAATCAAATTCCTTGCTCCAGCTACTGCTCTGTTTTCATTTTAAGAAGCACCTTTTACTCTTTATGCATGACTGGAGGAAAGAGAGATGTATAGATCTATGAGACTTCAGAGTTCGAAGAGACCCTCGTGATCACCGAGTCAGGTGTTGGTGAGCCTCTCTGTATACCGGAAACCCCTGGTGAACTTGGAGACTGGTTCTTCCCCAGAGAGATTATAATTCAATTGACCCCAGGTGAACCTGATGGGACCTGATACGTTATTTCTCCAAAGCACTCTCAGAGATTCTAACAGCCAAGCCCCAGGAGCTGTGATCTTGTCCACCCACCTCTTTGGGGCCTGCTGCTGCTAAGTCACTTCAGTCGTGTCCGACTCTGTGCGACCCCAGAGATGGCAGCCCACCAGGCTCCCCTGTCCCTGGGATTCTCCAGGCAAGAACACTGGAGTGGTTGCCATTTCCTTCTCCAGTGCATGAAGGTGAAAAGTGAAAGTGAAGTCGCTCAGTCGTGTCCGACTCTTTGCGACCCCATGGACTGCAGCCCACCAGGCTCCTCCATCCTTGGGATTTTCCAGGCAAGAGTACTGGAGTGGGGTGCCATCGCCTTCTCCTTCTTTGGGGCCAGTGATATGAAATATTTATTCAGTGCCCACATACAGTTGTTGGTGGCAGAGGACGAACTGTAACCTCAAGCTCCAAATCTCCACACCTGTGTGTTTTCCTCTACATTATACTATTTACCTCTTATAATCCATGCTTTTTAAAAGTTGAAATCAATTTGATGATAGAAATAACTTTTAAAACCAAAACAAAACCTAGATCTACTCTCCTACTCTCCCCTTTTCAAAGGCCTCTTCCTTATCTTCTAGTTTTCTGTTATTGCAATCTCTCTCGAAAGCCAGATATAAATTGGTGTCACTATGTAACTCCAGATTTAAAATGAAAATATTAGTAAGCCATTTCAGAATCGCTCCCCAAAAGTACTCCTTTTAACAGTGCAAACCACAAAGAAATCCCTCCTATTGGCTTCAGTATTAAAATCGTAACAATAGCAGCCAAATAAGCAGAGCCGGGCACCTTTCTCCGAGTGTGTGGCCTGCATCATCTCACCCAGTCCTCGTAACAGCTTTCTGAGGTCATTATAAACAATCAAGAAAACTTAGCCACCAGAAATCAAGTCATTTTCCCAGGTAAATTCCCCCAATTTTAGTAATTTCGCATGGCTATGAAAGCCAGAAGCCACTCAGTTTAATCTCAAAAATCACAATGTGAAACTGTCCTTCAAAAGTAGCTTTCCAATCATGATCAACTAATATTTAGAAAGCATTTTTATTACTCATCTCTCATACAATCTCAATTAAATTTTACAAGATTGACTGACATCACCATTTGGTTGAAAGAGAAACCAAGGCTTGGAAAATACCCAGCGTCCTCACGGGTAGAAGGGGCCAAACCCCAATCTGAGCCTCGTGACACGTACAGGGCCGTGCTCCCTCTGCCACACTGCTTTAAATCGAAACATGGTTTCGGGACTCTGATAAGCATTTTGTATGACAGTCCTGCTAGGAAAATAGTATAAAACTGACCATAAACAGCCAAAAATCGAATGCCGTGCTGTTGATTAAATTGTTGATTTTACTGAAATTCACTGGTATACTCGGAAACAAAATAAATTGCAGCAAACCTCCCCAAAGATTTTTGTTGTGCATCCTTTTATTTTTATTCACATAATCCATGTTTACTGAGCTGTGGTAAAGGATGCATGGGCTATTTTTATTCGGAGAAAGGCGATAACACCAGCCAAGCAGAAGGACCCATCCATGACCAGAATGCAATGGCCTTCATTATCCTCCAACTCCTCCTAAATGACTCACAGAAGGCCGGCAGATGGTGTTTTCTCTCACCCCTTGCCTTGCACTTATTTAATTATTTTAACTTAGTTTTTGTTCTGTCACCATGATGCCTAATAGGCAGACATATTTTGGGAGTTGGTTTCTACTTCTAATACTGAATAGGGCATTTGGAAATTTTCTTAGGGTCTAAATTCTGGATCAAGTCAGGGCAGAGAATAAGGATGACAAAAACTTACTATTAATAACACGTAACACTTACTGAGCACATTACAATATGCCAGATACAAAAGCCAATAAATTTGCATGAACTCATTTAATCATCCAAAGACCCAAAAATGGGGAGGCTGGTGTTTAGAGAGGTTAAGAAACCTACTCCTACAGCTAATAAGTGGAGACAGAGAATCTGAACCAAGTAAGAAGAGAACAAAAATATTTGGTAGTAATCTTACAACCAATCATTTGATTTTTAAATTGTATATTTTTTTAAGTCATGAAACTTAAGCAAAGAAAAATATATATATATACTCAGAACGTTCATGATCTGTTGCTCTTAAACATAAAAAGCTCACAAGTTACTTCCAAGTCATTCCAATTTTTGATGTCTGATTTGGTATCTAAATCTCCAGGATCCTATATCTATAAATTTTCTAAGAGTTAATCAAGATGAAACTCTTTCTTCTTCCTCCCTCTCTCCCTCCCTTTCTTCCTGTCTTTTTTTTTTTTTTTTCCTTTAAAATAAAGGTACCTTCTTTATTGAAGTAAAATTCGGAAAAAGTCACAAGTGGTTAACATTAATAAGAAATGATGACCACAGGTTTCCATCTGAAACCATTATCAAGTGCATGGAGGCACACCAGTGTTCCCTTACACTGGTGCGGTGGTACAGTGGACAGCTGCAGAGGGGAGACAATAACATCTTTGTCTTTTTGTGTGCTTGTTCACCAACTATATGTCTTCTTTGGGGAAAAAAAAAATGCCTATTCAACTCCTCTGTCCATTGTTTAAGTTGGGTAGTTTTTGTCATTGTTGAGTTGCATGAGTTCTTTGTATGTTTCTTATAGTCACCCCTTATTGAATATACAACTAGCAAATATCTTTTCATGTTTGGAATATGTCTTTTGGTTTTGTGATAGTTTCCTTTGCTGTGCAGAAGCTTTATAGTTTTAGTCCTATTTGCTTATTTTTGCTTTTGTTTTCCTTGCTTAAGGAGACCTATCTAGAAAGATCTTGCTAAGAGCAATGTCAGAAAGCATACAATGGTTTCTTCTATGAGTTTTATGGCTTTAGGTCTTCCAAGCTCTTAAGCCATTGTGTGTTGACCCTTGCGTATGCTGTCAAGATAGTGGCCCTAGTTACATTTTCCCATGTGGTTGTTTTTCCAGTACTATTTATTGACCAGATTCTTTCTGCATCGTATGTTCTTTGCTTCTTTGTTGTAATTTAATTGTCCATATATGTGTGCATTTATTTCTGGGCTCTCAATTGTTTCATTGATCTAAATATTTGTTTTTCTGCTGATACCATGCTGTTTTGATTACTATATACATGAATCCGCCATGGGTGTACACGTGTTCCCCATCCTGAACCCCCCTCCCACCTCCCTCCCTGTACCATCCCTCTGGGTCGTCCCAGTGCACCAGCCCCAAGCATCCTGTATCCTGCAACGAACCTGGACTGGTGATTCATTTCATATATGATATTATACACCTTTCAATGCCATTCTCCCAAATCATCCCACCCTCTCCCTCTCCCACAGAGTCCAAAAGACTGTTCTATACATCTGTGTATCTTTTGCTATCTCACGTACAGGGTCATTGTTACCATCTTTCTAAATTCCATATATATGCGTTAGTATACTGTATTGGTGTTTTTCTTTCTGGCTTACTTCACTCTGTATAATATGCTCCAGTTTCATCCACCTCATTAGAATTGATTCAAATGTAGTCTTTTTAATGGCTGAGTAATACTCCATTGTGTATATATACCACAGCTTTCTTATCCATTCATCTGCTGATGGACATCTAGGTTGCTTCCATGTCCTGGCTATTATAAACAGTGCTGCGATGAACATTGAGGTACACGTGTCTCTTTCAATTCTGGTTTCCTCAGTGTGTATACCCAGCAGTGGGACTGCTGGGTCGTATGGCAGTTCTATTTCCAGAAGAAAGAAATCTTATCCGAAATGTTCTTATGTGATGACAGGAAAGCCTTCCCAAAATACAGTGCCTTTAAGGAAATGGCAACCCACTCCAGCACTCTTGCCTGGAAAATTCCATGGATGGAGGAGCCTGGTGGGCTACAGTCTGCTGCTGCTGCTGCTGCTGCTAAGTCGCTTCAGTCTATGGGGTCGTAAAGAGTCGTACACAACTGAGCAACTTCCCTTTTTCACTTTAACCCCCTTCTGGGGCAGCTTCCAGCCTTTTTCCAAGAAGACTGTCCAACAGAACCTTCTGTGCTTTCACACTGAAGAACTAACCACATCCACCCAACACCCCACCCCTCACCCTTGTTTGGGTTAAACTGAAATATAAACCTCTACCTCTAGCTATTCTGCTAATTACTGAGTACTCCCACACACATAATAAACTTTTTTCCCATTACTCTGTCTATTGTCAATTAATTTGTGTGCCCCACCACTGGAATTTAAGTTCGAATCTTTCACTCTGGGACATGAGATGAGGGGCAAAAATTCACCACCTTCACTTTACAGGCAACCTACTATAGACCTAAAAGCTAGATTTTAAAAAGTAATTTTTTTAATTTATATTAATTTCTTTTTTTTTTCCCGGAATTTATGGGGTTTGGAAAACTTTGTTATAGAGTTGAATGCTACTTCTCTATTTTAGGACCAAATAAGCATGTTATGGTTAACACAAACGTATTTTTTTTTTTGCTAAATATACCTAAGTTAAAATTTAAAATGCACTGAACAAGTAAAATCTGTTTCATAAGAAAACATCTCAGTTAAACTGCAGCATGTCTAGAAAAAAAGCATGAACATTATTACAAGAGTGATGTGTGATTTTGGTTTCATGTACTCAAATTTGAAGACTCATACATAAATTGTGGTGGTCACCACACCCAAAACAGTAATGTTTCCACAGTAACTGATCTACTTATAAAGAAACAGGAGTAATATGGAAAGAGAACAAAGAAACTAAAGTGAAAAATAGAAGTAACTGGCCCTGGGTCATAATGACGACAAGAAAATCACTAAGATAGGATATGGCAATAAGGGGGTTTATCCCAGGAAATTACTAGGAACTTGGAAGATTCTGGAAGACAAGAGTCAAATCTTCAGTTCCTTTTGAATCTTTCTACAGTCTACAACAAAGTCACATACACACAATAGGCACTCAAATCCTTACTTGGGTGGGGGAGGGAGGAACGAGAAGAGGGGGAAGAAGGAGGGAGGGAAGAATTTACAGAGGAAAGGAGGTAAAATGAGAATATCCAAGAAAATAATTCCGCACCATCAGATCATTAGGCATCCAAATAATAGAGCAAGTATCAGTGATTACCTTTACCAGCAATTCTGACATAACGACCAACTGTGACTGCTACCAAAGAAACATCCTTATTAAAACTTACGATTACAGGTGTCCATGAACACCACTCATGCCACTCGTAAACTCTGCTTGTCATTATGATGAGAAAGGTGCAGCCTGAAGGTAAATTATTTTCCTAAGTTTGAGTTTAATTCATTCAGCCAGTTTGAATTTTGAGAAGAGGAAAACATATGCTTCCTTCCCCAGTGGCATTTTTACACTCAAATAAGTCAAAAGTAACTATTCTGTCAAAAACTCAAGTAATTTAAACAATGGATAATTTTGAAGATTCATACATTTAAACACACATGGATATTTCATAGCATGTTTGCAGGTGTTTTGGGTTTTCAAATGTGCCCTTGGGGTTTGATTTCATTTTATGTTCTCTGTTCTAAGTTTATCTATCTTTAAGCTTACAATAGCAATTAAAAATTAAATTGGCCATATTGGAGAGATAATGTACCTGTGATGCAGATTGAAACAGAAATAATTCAGACTGTATTTATAAAGCAGTTTGCCTCTGTAAACGTCAATGCTTTATAAAAATACCATCTAGTGATAAGTTTGAAATTATTGTGTTGATTGCATAGAAACCAACTATATGCTTCTGTGACTTGAATGTTCACAGAAATCCCCCGTGATCTTGTTAACGTGCAGATTCTGATTTTGAACGTCTGGGATAAGGAGAAGGTTTTACATTTCAGACATCAGGTGATGCTGAAATTGCAGGCCAGCAGGTCACATTCTGAATAGCAGAGGTTTAAAGAACTATAACTTTTCTTTAAGTATTTCCCTTTTTACTTCACAGTTTTTGACTTAGTCATTTAGAATTTTAACCTTTAGAATAGCTAAGTTACATAAAAAGGATTGTACACTTGGAATTTCCCTTAGAAATCTATAAGAACTGCTCACTCCAAAAGGTTCATTTTGTTTGTTCCTCTGTCTCTGGAACAGAGATAGAGAGCCCTGATTATTTAAAGACCAACTCTTGCAGCAAATTTTACAGTATTTATGAAATGTGCTATTGTGAAAATCTAAAAAATAGTCACATATTCAGAAGATATCTCCAGACCTGCCCAACAATAACATTTTTGGCAACACACAGAGGAACAGGAAGCTGTAATGAGTTTCTTTTAGTCCCCAAAGCAACCACAAACTATATTTCATCTGTTATTGGAACAACAGAATCAATGTCCTCCAGATGAGCCAGCAAAAAAAGCCACCATTAAAATGCTATTGGAACCCATGAATTGAAAAATGGTACAGACTAAGAGTGTAATGATACAAACAGGACACTAACAGGAAGCCAGGAAATCTTAAGGTAGATCTTCCATAGCCTCAACTCTATTTAAAAAGGATGCAAATACACATGGAAATAGTTTCTTATGATTTTGTATTTCTAGTTTTAAATTCATTCTAGCGAAGAGCAAGAAAATCTACCTTAAGAGATTCTGACACTGCATAGCTGGGTTCCTGTTTTACAACCTTGATTCACTAAAAATGGTAAAACCTAGGATAAACTTGCCCCTGTGAATAAAGTCAGAAAATACTCGCATCTGGTTCTTCTTAAAAGAGATAGGAAAATGCAAGTTAAAACATGTAACTACGAACTATTGATCTCTACTTGTCCATATACTTTTAGTACAACCGTAAGTAGGTAATCAGGTAATCCTACCTGCTGCTTACTCAAGACTATACTATTTAATTTCTCTTACTTTTCTGGTTAATGTAGAATTCTAGTGAACTATATAGATGGTGAATGAGAATATTTTATTAAGAAAAAGAGTAGAACACATGTGTTTTTAATCTCATACTAAAATCAAATAGAATTTCAGGATATAAAGTTAATATGTAGATTTGACAGCAACAAAATTTTTTTGTTTTATTGTTTTTTTTTTCAATACCTGGATGTTTAGCTTCTTACACTACAGCTGTACAAATTTACCTAATTTTAGCTTTGTTAAAAGCTAGTGAACACTAAATGCTATTATTAAGCACTACTGCCGTTTTCTGATTTGTCTCATACCCATGTCTCTTAAGATGGATGGGGCAACAGTACATGACTGATTAGACACACTTAGGCAATGGCACCCCACTCCAATTCTCTTGCCTGGAAAACCCCATGGACGGAGGAGCCTGGTAGGCTGCAGTCCATGGGGTAGCTGAGAGTCAGACATGACTGAGCGATTTCACTTTCACTTTTCACTTTCATGCATTGGAGAAGGAAATGGCAACCCACTCCATTGTTCTTGCCTGGAGAATCCCAGGGACGGGGGAGCCTGGTGGGCTGCCGTCTCTAGGGTCGCACAGAGTCGGACACGACTGAAGTGACTTAGCAGCAGCATGTGAGTCGAAAAGCAAATCAAGTGGGGTTTCAGTGTTTATCTCTGCTCAAAACATTACCTTATACACACTGAACCCACCAAAAATTAAATTATTTGATTTAAAGGGCTCAAAATATTTCAAAATATAGTCAAGGATACTGTATATTATAGTATATGAGTATCTTATACATTAAATTGGCAAATATATTCACTCAAGCATTGATTAAGCAATTCCCCAAAGCCCAGAACTTTGATAGTCATCACCACTCTTTTTGATGTCAAAAGACAGATTAATCTTTTTCATTTGCTATGTGACCAAGGGTAAAGACAAATATTTCTAATCAATAAGGTTGTACAACCTCTGTTTTAAAGCACAGACTCCTGAGAAAGTAGGAAGGATGAATTTCTTTCACATTTGTTCCTAATACCTTAATTACTCACACACTTATGAGAAAATCATACCCTACTCACTAAGACATCTCACTACACACTCAGAATGGAACTTAAACAACTGACATAATTTCTTGTATAATCCAACATTTTCAATTTCATATAATGCATTTGTACTGACAAGTATAGAAATTGACTTATAATGCAAGATGCTAAATATATTCCCAAGCAACTAAGAAAAACTTCCATGGTTTTCTTACAATGTTAATAAGAAGGAAAATATTTGCTGAACTTCCTGCCTTTTACATATGTAATGAATTGGTTTTTCAAAGATTATTACAAGGCTTAAATGATGTAAACAAAATATGGTTCCTGAGACACAATAAGGCCTTAATCTTAAAAATAAGAGATCACAGTTATTTAAAAACTGCCCTCTCAGTTACCTCACATATCACTGGCTTTTTAGCAGGCCTACAGGACTAGTCCTTCCTCAGCCCAGAAATTATATCTCAGAGGCCATGGGCAACATTCAGCTTAATAACATGTGTGGCCTGAAGAGTATGTTTTGGTTTCAGTTCAGTTGCTCAGTCATGTCTGACTCTTTGCAACCCCATAAACCGCAGCATGCAGGGCCTCCCTGTTCATCACAAACTCCTGGAGTTAACCCAAACTCATGTCATTGAGTCAGTAATGCCATCCAACCATCTCATCCTCTGTCATCCCCTTATCCTCCTGCCTTCAATCTTTCCCAGCATCAGGGTCTTTTCAAATGAGTCAGGTCTTCACATCAGGTGGCCAAAGTACTGAAGTTTCAGCTTCAACATCAGTCCTTCCAATGACCACCCAGGATTGATCTCCTTGAGGATGGACTGGCTGGACCTCCTTGCAGTCCAAGGGACTCTCAAGAGTCTTCTCCAACACCACAGTTCAAAACCATCAGTTCTTCAGTGCTCAGCTTTCTTAATAGTCCAACTCTCACATCCATACATGACCACAGGAAAAACCATAGCCTTGACTAGACAGACCTTTGTTGCAAAGTCATTGCAAAGTAATGTCTCTGCTTTTTAATATGCTGTCTAGATTGGTCATAACTTTCCTTCCAAGGAGTAAGCGTCTTTTAATTTCATGGCTGTAGTCACCATTTGCAGTGATTTTGGAGCCCCCCAAAAAATAAAGTCTGACACTGTTTCCACCGTTTCCCCATCTATTTGCCATGAAGTGATGGGACCAGATGTCATGATCTTAGTTTTCTGAACTTTGAGCTTTAAGCCAACTTTTTCACTCTCCTCTTTCACTTTCATCAAGAGGCTCTTTAGTTCTTCTTCACTTTCTGCCATAAGGGTGGTGTCATCTGCATATCTGAGGTTATTGATATTTCTCCCGGCAATCTTGATTCCAGCTTGTGCTTCTTCCAGCCCAGCATTTCTCATGATGTACTCTGCATAGAAGTTAAATAAGCAGGGTGACAATATACAGCCTTGACGTACTCCTTTTCCTATTTGGAACCAGTCTGTTGTTCCATGTCCAGTTCTAACTGTTGCTTCCTGACCTGCATATAGGTTTCTCAAGAGGCAGGTCAGGTGGTCTGGTATTCTCATCTGTTTCAGAATTTTCCACAGTTTATTGTGATCCACACAGTCAAAGGCTTTGGCATAGGCAATAAAGCAGAAATAGATGTTTTTCTGGAACTCTCTTGCTTTTTCTATGATCCAGCAGATGTTGGATCATAGAAAACCATGTTTTGGTTTGGTTTTTGCAATTTGGCACTTTGAAGGCCGTTAGATGTGGCCTGTTTGCCATTGTACCCCACTTCTCACTCTTATTGTTTAACAATGTCAAATGCACTCATTTTTGCTACTTGTCTGATCTCTGTTCTAACCCCTGAATTATGAGCCAATGTTGATGGAAAACCCCCAAATAATATAGCATCCACTGCAATATCTTCACCTGTAAGGAAAATGCTCCTTCTCTTTTCCCACACACCATGATGGATAAGCATCCTTTTATTTTACACAATAGCAAGCCAATATTTGAAATGCTAGGGAATACTCAGCACAAACCAGTTTGGGCAGCATTTCAGCCACTCCTGTGACTGAGCATCCTGGAAAACTGCGTGCTGATCTGTATGCTGCTCAGCTTGGTCTCTGGGTCTGCTTTGCAACCTCTCTTTGCACCACTGGACGGAAACATGAGGTCTTTCCTCTTCCCTATTTCCCTATCCTCTCAACCCTCAGACAATGGAATTTTCCATTAGAAAGAGACAGTGCAGCCCTTGGAGGGGAGAAATCAGTGTTTTGTTCTCCTTACTCTGTCCACTATGATACAAAGCGCTGCTCCTCCTCCCGGGAAAATGTAAGGCTGGCTGGCAGTCAGTTTGACAGAAGGAGAGCAGTGCAGCGGAAAATTGGATAACAGGATAAAAATCTATGGGGCCACAGGAATCCCATCAAAACTGGCTCCTCCTGTCAAAACCCAGACAAGTGACAAGGACAAATATAGAGTGTTATTTATATTTAAATATTTCTAATGATATCATAATTATACTTCTGCCTCTGATAGGCAGCCATTTTCCTGTGAGCCACCATTCTGCGAACTAAGTGTTGTATATGTTGGAGAAAATCTACATAAGAATTAGACAGCTTCAATCAGACACCTGGGAAAATCCTATAAATTCCTCAAATAGCTATTTCTAAAGCACAGAAAATAAAAATTCATTTTTTTCAAACATATTTTCCTTAGAGTACAATATTCAAGTTTAGTAAGGACAAATTATTCCTAGGTCTTTGGGCCTGGGAAAACCAAGTTATCTAGCACGTGGCTAGCTAATAGATTAATCTCACCTAAAATTAAGTCTGGTATTTTAGAAAATGTCTTCTTTTTTCTGAGTCATACTCAGTCATTCTATAGGTCAAGTTACTGACTGATGGACTTAATTTATTAAACATCAAAGTAAGCTCAATGAATTAAAATTTAATATGCCAAAAGATATCCATTTATTTATTTTAAAACTTGTAAAAAAGTCTTGATGTAGATATTCTATGCATTATAATTAATTCTATTATTAAAATCTGACATTTTGAAGTACTTCCTTAAGAGAATACACTATAAGTGATAACAAGTAATTTAGCAAAACAGAAAACATTCATATATGTGTATATATATATATACACACACACTCTACAGAAAATTGATTTCATATTAAACTTCTATAGAACTTTAATTCTAAGATTCCTGAGCATATACCAATCATCTTTTTACGAACACACACACATACCTTTCCTCTTTCATGGAGGGACAGCCACATATATACACACATTAAACCTGTGCAATAGAAGGCAAAGTGAAAGACTGTCAGCATGCAAACCATTAATTTATATAAAAACAACACATTTATTGCCCATAATACACAAAACAACATGCCAAGTGATAGAAGGAAAAGCAAATATAAAGGGGTATTTCAGTTCAGTTCAGTTGCTCAGTCCTGTCTGACTCTTTGCGACCCCATGAATCGCAGCACGCCAGGCCTCCCTGTCCATCACCAACTCCCGGAGTTCACTCAGACTCACGTCCATAGAGTCAGTGATGCCATCCAGCCATCTCATCCTCTGTCATCCCCTTCTTCTCCTGCTCCCAATCCCTCCCAGCATCAGAGTCTTTTCCAATGAGTCAACTCTTCACATGAGGTGGCCAAAGTACTGGAGTTTCCACTTTAGCATCATTCCTTCCAAAGAAATCCCAGGGCTGATCTCTTTTAGAATGGACTGGTTGGATCTCCTTTCAGTCCAAGGGACTCTCAAGAGTCTTCTCCAACACCACAGTTCAAAAGCATCAATTCTTCGGCACTCAGCCTTCTTCACAGTCCAACTCTCACATCCATACATGACCACTGGAAAAACCATAGCCTTGACTAGACGGACCTTTGTTGGCAAAGTAATGTCTTTGCTTTTCAATATGCTGTCTAGATTGGTCATAACTTTCCTTCCAAGGGGTGAGAGTCTTAATTTCATGGCTGCAATCACCATCTGCAGTGATTTTGGAGCCCCCCAAAATAAAGTCTGTCACTGTTTCCACTGTTTCCTCATCTATTTGCCATGAAGTGATGGGACCAGATGCCATGATCTTCGTTTTTTCAATGTTAAGCTTTAAGCCAACTTTTTCACTCTCTTCTTTCACTTTCATCAAGAGGCTTTTTAGTTTTTCTTCACTTTCTGCCATAAGGATGGTGTCATCTGCATATCTGAGGTTACTAATGTTTCTCCCAGCAATCTTGATAACAGCTTGTGCTTTATCCAGACCAGCATTCTCATGATGTACTCTGCATATAAGTTAAATAAGCAGGATGACAATATACAGCCTTGATGTACTCCTTTTCTGATTAGGAACCAGTCTGCTGTTCCATGTCCAGTTCTAACTGTTGCTTCCTGTCCTGCATACAGATTTCTCAAGAGGCAGGTCAGGTGGTCTGGTATTCTCATCTGTTTCAGAATTTTCCACAGTTTATTGTGATCCACACAGTCAAAGACTTTGGCAAAGTCAATGAAGCAGAAATAGATGTTTTTCTCAAACTCTCTGGCTTTTTCGATGATCCAACAGATGTTGGCAATTCAATCTCTGGTTCCTCTGTCTTTTCTAAAACCAGCTTGAACATCTGGAAGTTCACAGTTCATGTATTGCTGAAGACTGGCTTGGAGAATTTTAAGCATTACTTTACTAGCATGTGAAATGAGTACAATTGTGTGGTAGTTTGAGCATTCTTTGGCATTGCCTTTCTTTGAGATTCGAATGAAAACTGACCTTTTCCAGTCCTGTGGCCACTGCTGAGTTTTCCAATTTGCTGGCATATTGAGTGCAGCACTTTCACAGCATCATCTTTTAGGATCTGAAATATCTCAATTCAAATTCTATCATCTCCACTAGCTTTCTTTGTGCTGATGCTTTCTAAGCCCCACTTGAGTTACATTCCAGGATGTCTGGCTCTAGGTGAGTGATCACACCATTGTGATTATCTGGGTCATGAGGATCTTTTTTGTACAGTTCTGTGTAGTCTTGCCACCTCTTTAGTCACAATAATATGCCATCTAGAAGCTAGGTTCAGAGTTGCTCCAGACAGAGAATGGAACAACTGAGGATCCTCCAACCCCCCATGTCATTTACAATCGAGACACCTCTGCCATGCTAATCAGGCTCCCAACCATATGAATTCATTTCACTGAACAAATTTAGTTTTTCCCCCTGCCCACTTCTCCCATTCTGCTTAAAGAGCTCCCTTTCTCACTCTTGCTCATATGTGCTATTGCCATCCTGCCTTTGCTTACCCTTGATTCCTCCCTCTCTCAACCAAAGCCTAATCCTTTAAGGTCTAGCTAAATTACCACTTCATCTCAAAACTTTTTTTGACTAATCCAAATGACTGTTTATCTTTGCAAAGCAATGTCTAAGAGTTTAACATATATGATCTATAACTGTCACAACTCCACAGGGAGGTAGAACTCCATTTTAGAGATGCAAAAAGCTCAGAACAATTAACTAATTTGCCTCAAAACACAGCAAAAAAAAAAAAGCAGAGTCATGCCCCACCTGTCTGACTCAAAGGCCTGTATAGTTAGGGAACTACTCTATTATTTTGACCCCTAATCCTTCCTTTTCTGAGCTCATGTTCTAAACAGTACCACTCGATCCACTATTTAATGGTTCTCATATTCATATATACTACTCTGGGCTGTACATTTAGACTGTAAGTGAGTAGAAGTTTATCGTCCCTCTCCAGCCTAATACCAGGCATTTAACTTGCTGAAGGACTAAATCTAGTAAATCAATGGCATTTTAATACATAAGAGAGAAAGCTAGGCTTTGCTGGCTTTTGCTATTTTACCTCTGGTTTAGGTTACTCAGTTTAGTTCTATATTGCCCTGGGGAACTATTTGTCTTGTTTTTGGTGGTATTCAGCCCTTCAGTCATGGCCAACTCTCTTGCAACCCCATGGACTGTGGCCTGCCAGGCTCCTCTGTCCATGGGGATTCTCCAGGCAAGAATACTGGGGTGGGTTGCCATGCCCTCCTCCAGGGGATCTTCCCAAACCAGGGCTCAAACCCATGCTTCTTGCATTGGCAAGCAGATCTTTAAAACTGAGCTACCATTTGTCTTCTAGGGCACTATGAAATGTCAAATCACAAGAACATGATTTTTAATCAACAAGTCTTTGCTGAGTGACAATTACATGATAGCATTTTGCCAGGCATATGGGGGGAAACACTAAAGAGACTTAAGACTATCTCTGCTCTTTAGAACCTTATTTTTATAAAGACAGATTTTACCTATATACATTTTATATGCATCAGATCAGATCAGATCAGATCAGTCGCTCAGTCGTGTCCGACTATTTGCGACCCCATGAATCGCAGCACACCAAGCCTCCCTGTCCATCACCAACTCCCAGAGTTCACTGAGACTCACATCCATAGTCAGTGATGCCATCCAACCATCTCACCCTCTGTCGTCCCCTTCTCCTCTTGCCCCCAATCCCTCCCAGCATCAGAGTCTTTTCCAATGAGTCAACTCTTCACATGAGATGGCCAAAGTACTGGAGTTTCAGCTTCAGCATCATTCCTTCCAAAGAAATCCCAGGGCTGATCTCCTTCAGAATGGACTGGTTGGATCTCCTTGCAGTCCAAGGGACTCTCAAGAGTCTTCTCCAACACCACAGTTCCGAAGCATCAATTCTTCAGTGCTCAGCCTTCTTCACAGTCCAACTCTCACATCCATACATGACCACAGGAGAAACCATAGCCTTGTATATATTAAATATGTTACATTAAGTATATGATAGTGAAGGACAAGGAAGCCTGGCGGGCTGCAGTCCATGGGGTTGCAAAGAGTAGGACATGACTTAGTGACTGAACAAGTATATGATACATAATATATATGTGTGTGTTAGTATACATGAGTTTACCCATGAAATATGCTTTAGTCCAGTGCCTAGTGGAAAGAATACACCGAAGAACTATACAAAAAAGATCCAAATGAACCAGATAGCTACTATGGTGTGGTCAACCACCCAGAGCCAAACGTTCTGGAGAGCAGACTCAAGTGGGCCTTAGAAAGCACTGTTGTTAATAAAACTAGTGGATATGACAGAATTCCAGTAGAACTATTAAAAACCCTAAAGGATGATGCCATCAAGGTGTTGCATTCAGTATGTCATCTAATCTGGAAGATTCAGCAGTGGCCACAGGACTGGAAAAGGTCAATCTTCATCCCAGTTCCCAAGAAGGGTAGTACTACAGAATGTGCTAACCATCGGACAATTGCACTCCTCTCTGACGCAAGTAAGGTCATGCTTAAAATCTTGCATGCTAGGCTTCAGCGTTATGCAAACCAAGAACTTCCAGATGTCCAAGCTGGGTTTAGAAAAGGAAGAGGAACCAGAGATCAAACTGCCAACATTCGCTGTATCACAGAGAAAGCTAGGGAATTCTAGCAAAACATCTACCTCTGTTTCATCAGCTACGCCAAAGCCTTTGACTATTTGGATCATAAAAAACTGTGGAAAGCTCTTAAAGAGAAGGAAACACCAGACTATCTTTCCTGTCTCCTGAGAAATCTGTATGCAGGTCAAGAAGCAACAGTCAGAACCCTGTATGAAACAACTTTTCAGTTCAAGATTGAAAAAGAAGTAGGACAGGGCTGTCTGCTGTCACCCTGTTTAATTTATACACCGAGCACATTATGAGAAATGCCAGGCTAGATGAGTTAAAAGCAGGAATCAAGATAGGCGGGAGAGACATCAACAACCTCAGATATGTGAGTGATATATACTTCTCTTCAGAAAGTGAAGAGAACTAAAGAGCTTCATGATAAGGGTGAAGGAGGAGAGTGAAAGAGTCAACTTAAAAGTAAATGTTAAAAAAAAAAAAAATTAAGATCATGGCATCCAGCCCCATTACTTCATGGCAAATAGAGGGGGGAAAGGTGGAAATAGTGACAGATTTCCTCTTCTTGGGCTCTAAAATCACTGTGGATGGTGACTGAGGTCATAAAGTCAGAAGATGTTGGCTTCTTGGCAGGAAAGTCATGACAAACCTAGACAGAGTGTTGAAAAGCAGAGACATTACTCTGCTGTAAAAGGTCTATATAGTCAAGGCTCTGGTCTTCCCAGTGGTCACGTATGGTTGTGAGAACTGGACTTTAAAGAAGGCAGAATGCTGAAGAATCGGCACCTCCAAACTGTGGTGCTGGAGAAGACTCCTGAGAGTCCCTTGGCCAGCAAGGTGATCAAACTAGTCTTAAGGGAAATTAGCCTTGAATAATCATTGGAAGGACTGATGCTGAAGCTGCAACTCCAGTATTTTGGTCATCTGTTGCAAATAGCTGACTCATTGGAAAAGCCCCTGATGCTGGGAAAGATTGAGGGCAGAAGGAGAAGAGGGCATCAGAGGATGAGATGGCTGGAACTTGGGCAAACCTTGGGAGATAGTGATGGACAGAGAGGACCAGCATGCTGCAGTCCATGGGGTCACGAAGAGTCAAATGTGACTGGGCAACTGAACAAGAACAGTGCCTAGTATACAGTAAGCGCTTAAAAAATGTATCTATCCAGTCAGAGCAAATGGAAAATAGTGAGCAAAATTTAATCTGTTGCTATTCATCATAAATGGTTATCATTTATTGCCAGAGACATCACTCAACAAACATTTAATGTGTTTCTACTCTGTGCCTCTCCAGAACATACAGTGTGGGAAAGCCAATGCAGAGAAAGCGTGGAAAACGTAGCAAATTGGACTTCTCCTGGAAAATGCTTTACCAAGTCATTAGTGTGAGCTGTTTTTCCAGTATTGTAATTTTTTTTCCCTTAAAAGTGAACATAGCAAAAAAAGGATAATGTTTCTGTACATCTAGTTTATATGAAGTCTGGCTAGAATTTTATTCTAATATTAACATAAGCATACAATTGCTCTCTCTTATGATTGTTTTTATTACATAAATTTGGATACATTAGCCTAGAGTGAGGTAAATTAAAAGGGGAAAATGTCATCAATAGCTCTAAAAACAATATGTGGTTCTTTGATTCTGCAATTTATTTAATGGATTACAATGATGCATCAGCAAAAGGGTGGTAATTTAAATTATAAGTAGAGGGTTCAAAGCCATGGCTAATTCATTACTGACACATCTCTAGTTGAGGTAGTAATTTAAAGTCATATGTGTCGCATTAATTGTAATCTTGTTTCCAAAGGACAAGATAAATATCTCAAGGAACATAATATATTATGGTCATAGGTCAAACTAAATGAATGTCTAAAGCAGATTAGCACTAAGTGCATGCAATATGTCATGTTTATAAATTTTAAAAAGGATAAATTGTATTAACATTTAGCAGATTGTTCATTATACGTTATCAATGCTTAACTTTTAGGTGCATAACTACTCTGCTCAGTTATAGCATTTTCTGAGATGCTACAAAAATCCCTGATTGAAAATCTAATACTTGAGAAAAATTAGGACAAGTTAATTTGTACCCTTTCCTACCAAGGTTTGATTACTTTGTTTAACATATATGTGAAACAGATATATCTCAGCCCTGAAGTGATTCAAATAAAGGCAATGTTACAATTAGCCAAAAAAAAAAAAAAAAAAAAAGAAAGAAAAGAAACAAAGAAAACTGCCAAAGTTCCAGATGCCTACCAATCTGCATCAATATCTATGCTTATAATTTAAGCCTCTCCATCAACTGGGACTCGGCCAGAATCCAGAGTGGAAAACATACTTTGTCTAGAGTAGAAAACCAAACTACCTCTTCAATATTACATGGCAAAATAAGTGCAGAATAAAGGATGCAGCCTGTTATCACAATCATAAAATAGACAGTTGTTTTAAAGATTTGGACTGAGATTTGTCTGTTTTGATTTCAGTAGGAATTAACCCATCATCCTACTTACAAGCCCTGAGTCCACTGGGGGAGTATTTGTCCAGCGCTATTTCTCAGCCCACTGACAAGTCACTGCTGCTGCTGCTAAGTCACTTCAGTCATGTCCAACTCTGTGCGACCCCATAGACAGCAGCCCACCAGGCTCCCCCATCCCTGGGATTCTCCAGGCAAGAACACTGGAGTGGGTTGCCATTTCCTTCTCCAATGCATGAAAGTGAAAAGTGAAAGTGAAGTCGTGTCCGACTCTTAGCCACCAATGGACTGCAGCCTACCAGGCTCCTTCGTCCATGGGATTTTCCAGGCAAGAGTACTGGAGTGGGGTGCCATTGCCTTCTCCGACAAGTCACTATATACCGTTATTTTCTTAGCCTAGAATTCCTGCTGTGAAACAGCTTTGCATTACTTGAATACTGCGAAAAGGCACTTAGAGTAAGGAACACTGGAGAAGGAATAGCAAATCAGCCAAACCCAGCCACAGAAATCGTTTGTCTAGCTAGTACAGGTGTTCTTTGGGTTTTGTTTGTTTGGATGCTTGTTTTTCACTGAATCTGAGCATCTTTAAAGCAAGGCACACAGCTTCAGAGTCCGTCAACAGTTTGTTCTACTCCCCCCGTCCTTGCACAAAGCCTCAGCACACCTCATTGGTACTTACTGGGAGTAGAGTTTGTCATAGATAGTTAGCGTGCCACTGAAGGGAGGGTATTTGTTTCTCCATGTGAATTGGCAGTGGAGTTTGCACAGAACTAAAATAATCAACACAGGAAAGGGGGGTTTTAGGGACTGTGTAAGGGAAGGAGAAAGATGACAGTTGAGGCTTTCGACAAGAGAAATTTTGAGAATGAAAACCAAATGATCTACTAGAGAATCGTTTCAAAAGTCTGCTGGGCTGTGTGTAATGGAAATCCTATCCTCTGAATGGAAGAGTTTCCGTGAAATAGTAATTTCTCAGGAAAGTGTTATAAAATTGGATGTGTTCTGAGGAATCAATCAAGTGCTAAGTGTCTCAGTGCAAGGCAAGGGCTGAAGATATCCCAGACCACGTGTGGGCTATGTTAACTCAGAAGGGTAAATCCTTGAACTGGGGCTTCTCTCTGTATCCAATTACCATGTGAGAGTTTCCTGTTATACAGCTAAGTACTGCATCTAGCTGGCAGATAGAAGTGAGCTCTGCAATCAGATGCTTCTGCCTGCACTTGGAAACCTGAGTGAAAGGACAGGCACAGTGACAGAGATTATTTACAGTCCAGCGCATCCCAGCACACGTTTAGTCTAAACTGAAATAACTCAAATAGTTAAGGATTTTCATAAGGGATCTTTCAGTTACTCTGTTCTACCGGAGTCAAAATCATTTTAAAACTTCTCATTAAATCCATCTAGAACCTATGTCAACAATCTCAGTTTTAAAACATTTACAGAATATAAAGTCCTTGAGGAAGTATAACTGTATTTGTTAAGATGAAGCATAGTAGATTCATTTATAGAGTTCAAATCCTGACTTACCACTTACCAGGTGTGTGACCACGAACAAGGTGCTTAACTTCTCAGCTCAGTTCTTTATCTCTAGCCTCAACCACCAAAGGCAAGATGGGAGCGATTACCACAATGGACAGGAAAGTCAGAATAGGCGGACTCACCCAGACCTATGGTGCTGACCCTATTAGGACTTCCACAACAAACAACCACAGACTGGCTGAGACACAACAGAAAGCTATCTTCCTACATTCCACAGCTTGGAAGCCTACAGTCAGAGTTTTGATAGGTATGGCTTCTCCTGAGGCCTCTCTCCTTTGCTGGCAGATACTTTCTCTCTCTCTGTGCATGCACATGTCTGGCACCTCGCCTTCCTCTCTGACATCAATCATACTGGATTAGGGTCCCCACACTTATGACTTCATTTAACCTTAATGACCTCTTCAACAGCCTCATTTCCAAATTTAGTCACACTGGGGGTTGGGGCTTCCACATACTGATTTGGGAGGAATAAAATTCAGTCCAAAAGAGAAACTAATAGTGCCTACCTCATAGGATTGCTAGGAGGATTAGGTGAGTTAATATTTGTAAAGTATTTAGAACAGTGGCTGCCATAAAGGAAAGCCATGCAAATGTTCATTAAGTGATATGGGACAAAAATTAAAGACTTTTAAAATCTGAGTTAATATGGTAGGACTTCTCTCTCTGTCTTTTTGGAAGATTAGGAATCATGCATAACAAATCACCCTGAAGTTTAGAAGTCTTAAACATTTGCTATCTCACAGTTTCTGTGGGACGGGAATTCAGAAAGCAGCTTAGCCAGATCATTCTGGCTCAGTATCTCATGAGGTTGCAATGGAGATGTTATCTGAAGGCTTGATTGTGGCTGGAGGATCCACTCCCAAGACGGTTCACTGACATGACTGACAAGTTGTTCACAGGAGGCTTCCATTCCTCACCATGTGAAAGTGAAAGTGAAGTCACTCAGTCGTGTCCAACTCTTTGCGACCCCATGGACTGTAGCCTACCAGACTCCTCCCTCCATGGGATTCTCCAGGCAAGAGTACTGGAGTGGGTTGCCATTTCCTTCTCCAGCTAACCAGTTGGCTTCTATTAATTGGAACCATGAACCTTAACTGATACAATCTAGAATAGCCCCCATTTGTCCTTTGCCACTATTCATCTTCCTCATACCTCAGACTTCATATCCCAGGTCATACATTATTTCCTCAAAAAAGCCATCTCTAACCCCTCAAACTAGGACAGACACCTCACTCCATGTTTCAATAGCACTTTTTCTCATTCTCACCTCTGCTACTAAAAGTTATAATTATTAACTAGTGTTATATAATGAGTTCCCCTCCAGTAGAGTTTTTCTCCACGGGGGAAGAAAACCTAACCATCTTGTTCACTGCTGCAATGAACTCACAGAGTATCTCAAAAAACGAAGACTAAAAGACAAACTATTTATTGTCCTTGTTGATCAGAGAGCTGACATCCTTGATCATCTATTTTAGTTTGACTTGTCAATGATGTGATTTATTTTTACATTTTCTAATGTATTTTTTATATTAATTTTGAAATCAGTGTTTTTTTTTTTTTCTTTTTTTTTTTTTTAAATGGTGAACTCATTTTTATTTATTTATTTATTTATTTTATTTTATTTTTAAACTTTACATAACTGTATTAGATTTGCCAAATATCAAAATGAATCCGCCACAGGTTTACATGTGTTCCCCATCCTGAACCCTCCTCCCTCCTCCCTCCCCATTCCATCCCTCTGGGTCGTCCCAGTGCACCAGCCCCAAGCATCCAGTATCGTGCATCGGACCTGGACTGGCAACTCATTTCATACATGATATTTTACATGTTTCAATGCCATTCTCCCAAATCTTCCCACCCTCTCTGTCTGATGTCATTCTCTATCACCAAAGATTCCAGGTTAATATATACTTTATTCAGCCAGTTCTTTCCCTATAGGGAGGCCAAAATATAATTAGAAGTTTGCTTCATGAACATGGAATTTGAAAATGAAGGGAGTTAATCATTTGATTTGACTGTTCAATGGCATGTGGCTGAGGAACTTGACTGAGAACGGAGATGCTCGTGCCAAGGTGTCTGACAGGTCCTGGCCAGCGTTCCTGCTGCAGGAATGGGGAGTACCAATGCTCGCCTTGCTGGCCCTTATATCCACTGTTGACCCCTCTTCTCTTCCAAGTGCTCCATTCTTACTTTAGATATGCTATTACCATCCAAGCCACCATGTGATGGCGTGAAACAGTTTGTTTTAAAGGTCAGATTTGCCTGATCAGGTTTGGAAGACAGAAAGCAGGAGGATGACAGGCAAAATCCTTAAGAATGATTCTTTTTTTAAGTTGATCCAGGAAAATCAGTATGACTTGCATCACCAGCTTGAGGTATAATCAAGATAGTATATCTTTTGCATATTCAAATTAATCAGTCAATCCCCCACAGGACCAATTTCAAAGGAAGTTCAGAGACTACGTCTTGAAACTTCTCCCTTAACCAAGTTGTCAAGAACCATGGACCAGGGACACTAACATAAGTCCAAAGGGATCCTCTCTGTTTCCCAGTCCCTCATCTTTAGCAGAAGAACAGGAGGAAGCAGTACGAGAGATGGAGGGAGGGAAAGAGAAAAACTAGAGGAGGAGGAAGAGAAGGCACTTGAGCTGGCTGACCAGTTTCAGACTAGCCCCAATATTCAATCGTCATTTCTGCTGTCACTGCCATGTAAATTCACCGCGCTTGACTGGTCTGGTCCAGCGCACTCATCTGAGCCTTTGTGATGATGACTGCCCTCCCCAGTGATGCAGCACGGGATGCAGAGGCTCACTGAAGTCACAGATCTCCTTTTTCCCTTCTGTCTAAGTCACTGTTCTCACAGTGTCCTCTTGTGACAGAGCTGTCTTTTAGGCACAGAATGCCACGGAATGAATCTTCATGATTTCCTACAATTCACTCGTCAAATATCTGCCTTCCTTTGGGACAAATGTTCCTTTGGGGACACAGGTGAACTTGTTTGAAATCATCTCAGTCTCTCCGATGTTAAAATAATGAAAATGAAATTAAGTGAAAGTTGCTTAGTTGTGTCCAAATCTTTGTGACCCCATGGACTTTACGGTCCATGGAATTCTCCAGGCTAGAATACTGGAGTGGGTAGCCTTTCCTTTCTATAGGGGATCTTCCCAACCCAGGGATCAAATTCAGGTCTCATGCATTGCAGGCAGATTCTTTTCCAGCTGAGCCACCTATGATAAGGTGGTCTCAAATGCATTGGGAACATTCTATGTCCTCCTAGAAGTCTTTGACAATGCAGACTTACTCCATTTTTCTCCATGCTTACATAACAAAAGAAATGTGAAGAAACCTTTTAAGGAGTCACAAAATATTCTTATATATACTTTCCCTGTCCCTGAGTCAATGGGATCCGACTTCTTCCATCTGAATAATAAATGACCTTCAAGAAATTCTTAGAATTAAGAAAGTCTGGTCCAAATTGACCCCTTGTAGAATTGACACCTAGCAGAAAAGTGGCGTGCACCTTTTTTCACCAATCAAGAAACAAAAAATTGTTTTGCCAGGTATCCCTCACACTTCTATATAAAAAAATAAAATAATGTAAAACAAAAATACAGCCCATAATCACGAGAGATACTATGAGAAAATGTGAAACTGAGTTGAAAGGTATAATATAGTGGATAACTGGACCATTTAGCACAGGAGTGCTAAATGGCATTAATGCTAATTGGCTCTCCTGCTATATAAAGTACCTCTCTCCTGATTAGTACTTGATTAAACAACAACAATAAAAATAACCTCTTAGAAATAACAACAGCTTTCTGGATTCCATTCTTCTTAGCAAGATAATGAGCATAGCATACTGTTTAGATGTTTTTAATTGGGTGAATCTCAGACAGACAATGTTTTTCTATCACTGATGTCTTGTATGCTAAGAATTTCATTACATCCTAGCATTACCATATAAAAATTTCCTTGTATTTGCCACAAACACTGTTAACCTTGGTAACAGTACCCTAAATTTTGTTCAAGTATTTATTCCTTCTAGATGCAGCCTGTGGGACTTTCCAAGTGGCTCAGTGGTAAAGAACCTGCCTGCCATTGCAGTAGACACAAGAGAAGAGGGTTTGACCCCAGGTCAGGAAGATCCCCTGGAGGAGGAAATGGCAGTATTCTTGCCTGAAAAATCCCATGGACAGAGAAGCCTGGCAAGCTACAGTCCATAGGGTCACAAAGGGTCAGCAAGGACTCAGCAGGCATATACGAATGTGTTCAGAAGCAACTGGCTCTCCAGGCCCACATCCAAAGAAGAAGACTTGTACTGTAGGTCTAAACTAATTCTATTTCCCTGGTCACACTGATTGATTCAAGGATGGGTCAATGGCTCAATATCAACTTACCAGAACCAAGCATTTGCTCTACTCTCGAAGGCAGAAGTTCTCTTTCCTGTTATGTAAGTAAATGCCACTAAAAACCCTGCCTTAAAATGGAGCCAACCCAGAGTAAGTAGAACTAGTAATAACCCCTAATCATAACAGATCCAGAATGCTCAATTAATGAAACAATGAGATTCCTTTTTGGTTGAGTTATTTCAGTTTGGGATTTCTATTGGTGTCTATCAAAAGAACCTTATCTGATACACACGAATTAATTAACATTAGAAGGTTACAACAGGAGATGGTAGAAGGGGAAGTGTAGGGAAATACATTTTTTCCCTTTTCTTTAAATTTTTGCCTCTTACAACCACTGTAACAACAGGAAGTACAGTTTAATTGGAAGTAAAGCTATGTCTAACATAATTCTAAGAATAACAATCTAAGGCTAACTGCCTGGACAGTCTTGATGTCAGATAAATTGGCTCTCCTGCTATATAAAGTACCTCTCTCCTGATTAGTACTTGATTAAACAACAACAACAAAAATAACCTCTTAGAAATAACAACAGCTTTCTGGATTCCCTTCTTCTTAGCAAGATAATGAGCATAGCACACTGTTTAGATGTTTTTAATTGGGTGAATATCAGACAGACAATGTTTTTCTATCATTGATGCCTCGTATACTAAGAATTTCATTGCATGCTAGAATTACCACATAAAAATTTCCTTGTATTTGTCACAAACATATTCCTACACATAAAGTTAGTAGCTACAACTTCACTGTCTATATATTAAATTTTTCTTTATCGAGAGTATCCACTTGAAGTCATGGAGTACCTAACCCGGTTGAAAGACTTTACTTTTGACCATGATTTGTTCTTTTCAAAATACTTTTTCTTTTTCTTTTTAAAGAGGAAAATTTGAGTAGAAGTTTGTTTCACTACTAAGCAATTACTGATTACCTACTCCATGTAGTTCTGTAAGAAAAGAAAAATGAAATTCAGAATGTGGCCTTTGCCCTCCAGAAGTTCATAAGCTGGTTTTAGTAACAAAAAGGGCAGAGTGAAAAATTTACTCATTAAAATACAAACGGATATAATACAGAATCATTAAGTGATGTAAAAATAGTTGGTAAAGGGGCTCTTAGTAAGTATCTGTGGCTTCATCAGAAACAGGATAAAAGGGAGGGGCTCTTTAAACATTCACCAGTCAATACCTGAAGGCTCATATAGTCCCCCAAATGAATGGCTTTTATCATTCATCTAGTCAAGAAATGATTCTATACGTTCTCAGCATTAGATGCTGTATTAGGTGCTCCTCTTGGTCCTTCTTACTTTAGTCTTGCTTTGGATGCACACAGTTGGGCAGAATCATTGTCCTTGGTTCACGACACTATCACTGCTCCGTTCACGGCCCGCAGCTGGGCTGTCTCCAGGTGTGGAGACGGCTGTTACAGACACCTGTTCACACACATACATAAGGGGGCAGAAATACCGAGTCAAGTGGTTTACAAATGCTCTAGTTCACAAGATAATGCCAAATTATAGTCTAAAGCAGTTGAACCTATTTATATTCCTACCAGCAATGAATAAGAAATTCAGTTATCTACATCCACACCAATACTTGGTATATTGCTAGACTGTTTAATTTTCTCCAGCCTGTTGTATGTAAAAATGGTATCTCATTGTGCTCTTGTTTCCCTAATTCATTTTAGGCTGAGCACCTTTTCATATATTCCACAGTAATATACTCATTCTTTCTCAATTTTTGACTCTGTTAATTTTCTTAACATTATAGGTACAGATATAGACATAGATAATAGAATAGCAAATACAAGATTCTAGCAATTCAACCGGAGAAGGCAATGGCACCCCACTCCAGTACTCTTGCCTGGAAAATCCCATGGACGGAGGAGCCTGGTGGGCTGCAGTCTACGGGGTCGCTAAGCACCTAAGTCGGACAGGACTGAGCGACTTCACTTTCACTTTTCACTTTCATGCATTGGAGAAGGAAATGGCAACCCACTCCAGTGTTCTTGCCTGGAGAATCCTGTGGACGGCGGAGCCTGGTGGGCTGCCGTCTATGGGGTCGCACAGAGTCAGACACGACTGAAGCAACTTAGCAGCAGCAGCAATTCAGCAAAATACAAAGGATCACTTAAGAGGTCAAATCTCTCATACTATTTGATTCTTGGAGTATGTTGAGAGAAAATATGTGCTTCTTGTGAGAGAAAAGATGTGCTTTGGCATAGTAATTAAAGGAAATATTAACTCCCGACTACTATTTACCTTACATAACATCAGGCAGGTTTTGCATCAAAATTCCTCAGTTTCTAGCCTTTCTCACCCATCATCTCACTTCCTTAGAATTCCAATCAAATTAAAAGAAAAGAATGCAGACAGGAAAGGTCCCTTTTACACAGAATAATTCTGAGTGAGCTGAGACCAAGACCTTTTCAAACTGAAAAGACTAGAACTCTCATGAGTTCTAGTCATGATCTGAAGACTAGCTGACTGGCCAGGAACACAGAACCCTCAGGTCACCTGGAGCCACCCCTGATGACCACAGCCAGATGTCCTGTACTGTGAGACCACAGAAAATCCATTCAAACAAAAGCTGAACTGGAATATACGTTAAATTCAGAAGGGAAAGAGATCATTGCTTTGAGCACATGCAGATTACCAACTAAACGAGTACTCGCGCGTCTTTTCCTTCCAAACAGGAAAGATAGAGAATGACTGCACAAAATCATCTGCTTTACTAGGCGCCTGACACTCACTGAAGAGCACGATGAAAATGTGGTGACCTTATACAGCTATAAAGACAAACCGGAAATAATTTAACAAGATAACTTTTCCAGCTTTTAAAAGGTAGAAAAATTTATATATTCAAGACATATTCAGAAGTTCTAAATTTTTTAAGGCCATGGTTTTTTTCCCCTCAAATGAAAATGAGAAATTACAAAATTTCAGAATCCAAAGTTTCTAAGTAAACATAAGAGGTAGGAGAAGACTCAACTATAATGATCTTCATGCACATTCACAGACTGTTCTCTTAATCCCTTCAGACTGCTATAACAAAATGTGATGGACTGGGTAACTTCAAAATCATGGAAATTTCCTTCTTCTAGTTTTGGAGGCTAGAAGGCGCCAGCGTGGTTGTGTTATGGTGAAGGCCTGCCTCCTAGCTCATAGCCTGTGTCCTCACACAGCAGGAGAGGGAGGGATCTCTCTGGAGCCACTTTCATAAGGCGCTGAGCCCACTAATGAGGACTCCACCCTCGTGGCTTAAGCACTTCTCAAGGCCCCACCTGTTAATACCATCACACTGGGCATTAGGGCTTCAACACAGAAATACGAGGAGGAACACAGACATTCCTCTATAGCAACTGTATCCCTACCATATTTTCTTCCTCAACATTCCAGTGTATTCAGAATACACTGGTATTTAAACTTGCATTTTAACCAGCGGACAAATTGAGACAAAGAAAAATGAGGCAACTTTCTTTTAAAAAAAAAAAATTAATTTTAATTGGAGGATAGTTACTTTACAACCTTGTGGTGGTTTTAGAAAGGAGGCAACTTTCTGAAAGCTTCAAAGGGGTAGGCCTTGCCAACAGACCAAGAAGTCACATCTCCTAAGTCCTCCTATGGCCTGCAACTGGGCAAACCACTTTCTGCTCTTCTCACGGTAACAGGTTAAAAAATGCACAATTCCAGCATTGCATCAGTTTAACGCTTCTTTTTAAGAAAGTTTATTTAAACATGTCATGTGATCAACTATGTTAATTCTGTGTATATGTAAGGAATGTGTGGAAAGCTCATGAAACCAGTTACCAGCCACCTCAACTCTTTTGTGCGCCCTCACAAAAACTCCCAGATGTCACCCTTGCCACACCTACTCGTTAAACTGGAGAAATTCTTGAACTACAGTAAGCAGATGCTCGAACAGATGGAAAATTTCTTTTTGGGCTGAGAAAAAGAAATTTCCAATTAAGAAATGCCTGGACACTATTTTATCTCCCTTCTAGTTGACTGAACTATGAGATGTCCTTATGTTGCAGTGTAGAATTAAAAAAAAAAAAAAATTTCCATTTCCCTCAATATTCTTTATTTCTTCATGTACCCATAAACATCAGCTTAAAATATGCTCATTTTTATGTTTCCTTATAAACTTGCCATGGTACTTTTAAAAATGGAAAATTAATGAACTACTTTCATGTAATATTTATATTCAACACCTTTATTCTTATCCATCTCGTGTTTAGTTTGCCTCTTTCATTTTTTCTCCATTTACTTACAACTTTAAACAGTATCTATTCTGTGCTTAACACTCATTTCTTCACTATTTTATCCCCTACATACCCCAAAAGAAGAACCAAAAATGCAAAATAAAATAAGTTTCTTTGCACAGGGATGAAAGCAGATGTGAGATATCATCCAGCCCCCACGTGCAGCCCCACCCAACGTTTATCTTCCTTAGCATATCTCTCTAGGGGAAAGGTGAGTTGGCTCCCTCCAGAACCAGCCACCTGGCAGCTGCTTCTCTGACAGGAATTCACCCCACGCCCTGATTTTTCTTCTGAGCTTTTGCCATGCTTCTCTGCTGCTACCACCCCAAGTTCTTCACTCCCCCAGATTACAACTAAGCTCAAGGACACGCAGCATTGCCTCCATCGAAGGTCTGTGGCCACAGAGGGAGATGTACAGCAGCTTGCAGCTGCTTGAGGTATCTTGGGATAAAATATCAGTCCTAGTCTTTAAATGTCCTCAGCCATTTAAATGCACTTAATTTTTTGGCACAGTTATAATTTCACAGCAAAATTAAGCAGAAAGTACAGAGAGTTCCCACATACCCCCTGCCCCCAACACATGCACAATCTCGTCCACCAGCAACATCCAGGCACCACAGGGGGATACTTGTTAAAATTGATGAACCTAAATTGACACATCATTATCTACCCCCAAATCCGAAGTTTTCATTAGTGTTCACTCTTGGTGTTGCATATTATATAAATGTTGACAAATATTTAATGACACATATCCACCACTATAGTATCACACAGAATAATTTGACTGCACTAAAAGTCCTGAGTACTCTGCCTGTTTATCCTTCTCTTCCCTTAACCCCCAGCAACACTGATCTTGGTCTCCATCAGTTCAGCTGAGTTGCTCAGTCGTGTCCGACTCTTTGCAAGCCCATGAATCGCAGCAGGCCAGGCCTCCCTGTCCATCACCAACTCCCGGAGTTCACTCAGACTCACATCCATCGCGTCAGTGATGCCATCCAGCCATCTCATCCTCTGTCGTCCCCTTCTCCTCCTGCCCCCTATCCCCATAGTTTTGCCTTTTCCAGAATGTCATATAGTTGGAATCATACAGTATGTAGCCTTTTCAGTTTGGTTTCTTTCAGTCAGTGATGCTAATTTAAAGTCTTTCCATGTCTTTTCATGACTTAATAGTTTATTTCTTTTTAGTTGCTGAGTGACAAAGCATTCTCTGGAGGTACCACAGTTTATTTATTCATTCACCTACTGAAGGACACCTTGGTTGCTTCCAGGTTGGGGTCGTTATGAATAAAGATGCTATAAACATCCCTGAACAGGTTCTCTGTAGACATGTTTTCCATTCTTTAAGTAAATCCCAAGGAACACAATTGATAGCTCAGATGGTAAGAGTGTTTAGCTTTGTAAAAAACTGTCAAGCCATCTTTCAAAGTGGCTGATATTGGGTTGTCAATAAGTTCATTCAGGTTTTTAATAAGATGTAACAGAAAAACGAAAACTTTTAACCAACCCGGTATTTTGCATTCCACTAGCAATGAATGACGGAGAAGGCAATGGCACCCCACTCCAGTACTCTTGCCTGGAAAATCCCATGGACAGAGGGGCCTGGTGGGCTGCAGTCCATGGGCTCACTAGGAGTTGGACACGACTGAGCGACTTCACTTTCACTTTTCACTTTCATGCATTGGAGAAGGAAATGGCAACCCACTCCAGTGTTCTTGTCTGGAAAATCCCAGGGATGGAGGGGCCTGGTGGGCTACCATCTATGGGGTCGCACAGAGTCAGACACAACTGAAGCAACTTAGCAGCAGCAGCAGCAGCAGCAATGAATGAGAGTTTCTGTTGCTCTTTGTCCTCCGCAGGTTTTGATGTTGTCAATGCTTGGGATTGTGACCATTCTAACATCTTATTGTTCTTTAATTCGCAATTTCCCAATGACATGTGATATGTAACATCTTTTCATTCTCTTGACATTGTCCTTCATAGAGTAGGATTTTAGTTTTAATCAAGGCCAGTTTATCAAATATGTTTTTCATGGATGGTACCTTGATGTTATATCTAAAGTCACTGTCATGCCCCAGGTCATTTAGACTTCTTTCTGATGTTATTTTCTAGTTTTACCTTTTACATTTAGGTCAAGGATCTGTTCTGAGTCAGTTTTGGTGAGTGTGTAAGAAAGACTTGGGTTTCGATTTACTTTTTTGCCTGTGGATGTCTAATTGTTCTAGCGCCCTCTCATTTTTTACTTTTTATTGGGAAATAATGTTCCTATTCTTCATCTTCTCAGTTTCCACACAGGGCCTAATTTTTATAACTTAACTCACTGATTAAGGTGTATCTAAATAAGCGAGAAGCTCCCTTCCTGCGTGTCCTCGGTAAGAACATGAAAGGGAATATCTGGGTGGGAGGGAGGTGCTCACTGACTCTGCCATAATTTTACTCCAAATGCAGATAAAACAGACCCAGTACCATCATATAAAAAGTAATCACTTATTGTGCTTGACATCTTTGCAATTTTTATCTTGTGCTTTTTCTTTATCTTTCTTTTTCTTCATGTTTTGTGAAATAAAACCACAAATAGGCTTGATAACAATCCTGGTTGAAGTATTTAAGCAACAAGATTACTTACTGGGTTATATATACAATCTCTATATTTTACACCTAAGTACTTGTTTGCCAATATTTAATAAACCCTCCACATTTCAAATGTTCACTCTTCTAATTTTGGCAATTCTCAGCATCCTATTTTCTAAGATGTATCTTAAGTAAGTTAACACATTGTAGAAAACAGTTTAAGTGAATAAAGCACTTTATTTCCGCACTTGCCCTTGCTTTCCAAGGAAGCATCAAGGAATAATTCTTACATTTCTTACACTATGTAAGAAAAGACTTAAGGGGCCAACTATTGAGATTTGTTTGCAAGACATAATAGAAAAGTTGCCTACAAAACATGTCTTCCTGATGAAGACATGAAATGTATGAAGAAAGATGAAGTAGTGGGTGTGTGGACAGTAATAAATGGCCGTCACGATATACACAAACTCAGAAAACGTGAGGATAGTGTTAAATCAAAATCAAAATAGCTGTGTAATTAGAGAGGTGAGGATCACACAACGATACCCCTTTTCTTGGAATTCCAACTGCACCGGGACCCATTAATTTTGGGTAAATGAAGTTCCACTGACGTTCTTTAGAGCCTTTAGCTTTGAGCTTCTACAGAAACATGCTTTAATTGATCCTGGCAATGCAGGAACATTTCTACTCTAACCTAATGAAATAGGAATAATCATTATTATCCTTTTCTGTTACAACATCACTTGTATATAGACTTTAGGACTATTGGGAAAGTATAAGTATTTATAAAGACATTCCTTATATCCTGGAATTAACTTGGTGTTTTCTTGCTTTCTGTGAAAACAGGTAAACAGAAACACAGAGAAATTAAATGAATGTTTAAAGGCAAGTCAAAAGATAGGAAGGCAATCATTTGAAATTCTTTTCCCTAGAAACTGTCTCCTTCTTACCTATCTTTTTAAAACAAAATAATCTCCCCCCCCCAACAAAAATGTCTAAAAATCAACAAAGGGTAACATATAAACATAAACACATTATTTTGTTCAGACACTGTAAGACTGATCCTAAATAAAAGAGTAAAAAATAATAAAACTTGAACCTCTTTACAGATTTAGGCTTTGTATATTTACCTCTTGTCCCCCTTAAATTCTATTTATTTTTATATATAGTTTGCAGGTTTTATGCTCTGTCAATAATGTCCCTCTTTGTTTTCCCAAATGAAAGACATAATGATCCCATTAATTCTTTCTAAATTAAAGTTTTACAGTAAAACTGACATTACCTTTTTATGTTCTTTGCTTTTCTTCAGCAAACAAGTTTTAAAGTTAATACATCCATTACAAGCCAACAAAATAAGATCACTTCTTAAATCTGTGCCCAGGGCTGCATTTGGGTCCTCTTTTGCAAATGTGTGGTTACATTTTCATGCAATTGAAACAGTAATAATTTCTCTCCAAGTTACTCTGTTTCTCCCCAACCAAGTGGACTTTAGTATGTTTAAAAAAAAAAGTTTACAGAGAGTTCAGGAGACTGTCCTATTCAGAACCTTGGCTGCTTTAATTCAACAGGAGTGTCTCTCCATCTTTTACGCACTGCAAACAGCTCCGAGCTTTTTAATAGCAACAAAGACTAGAGAGTAGCTTTTCAAGTCATCAGCCCAGCTGAGAAATGGGCCATTGACAGCTGGCCTGACGGAATATGAGTCGTCAAAGGAAGCCCACAAGAACCCCATGGAGTGACATTCCAACACTTTCAACATGCCATCAGAAACTCCCACAGCTGACGGTGTTCACACAGCTGTAGGTTATTAGGAAGGAGCCTTAACTGAGCGAAAGAGGGAGCCTTCTTTAGGGTCTTTCACTATCATAATAACGTTAACTAAAACCTGCTGGTAGTGAAGCAACTTAGTGCCGAAGAACAATACATCACCGTTTCCTGACGGCTGCCACAAACCAAAGGGAGCTCTACCCTTTGTGTGTTGTGAGAAACTGATTTTACATCTGAGCTTTATAGTGACCTCCTTGGGCTAATAAATGTGGCTTTTTACCTCACTTGCAGTTCTTGAAATTCCCAAATGCCTTTTTTAGATGAATAGAATTTAATTTGAATTACATTTAAAAAATTACGAAAAATAAACAAACAAAAAAAACAGAAAAAGAATATCTAAGTAATCTCTTGAATACCTCAAGTGAATAATCAAATAATTTTATAATTTACAACAAACATGAAAGTTTTGGAATACCATCCTGAATAGCCAAGACTCCATGAAATGAAAATATAAGGGAAGGTGTTCTCCCCAAATTATTTACCATTCTTGATAACATATTAAAAATATATTACTTATTAGTAAAACCAAACTGTTAAGTAGCTTTAAGATAAACTTGACCTATGACTTTTCACTCTATTGTACAATGGAAAAACCATTTTCCCATTTGAATTTTAAGCATGCCAATATTCAGAAAAACATGATAAAATAAGGATCACATCACAGTCTAAAAATAACCAGTGACTCCCTTTATTGTTCCTTCCACATTTAGTAATCACCTGTTGTATGATTAATGGCTGTGGCTCAGTTTAAGAGCTTCTGTTTCTGGACATGGCTAAGGGAAATTAAGTCAAATATCAAAGCAAATCTACTGGCTTCTGTATGAAGCCGATAAGGGAATGCAAAAAAAAAAAAAAAATCACTCATAGCTCATTACAAGATAATGATCAGATTTTTCTCATCTGTGTAGATGCTTTATTCAACAAGGCTAATATTGTTGAGTCAATAAAAGCCCTTCATCAAAAAATACAACCAAGAAACCTATTAAGTCAATAAAATGTTTTCAAGTTTCCCATTTCAGTTGCAGTGCTTCTCTATGAATGAAAAGCACTCGAGTCAGGACCAGCTCTAAGAGTGAAGTGCGGCTTTGATGCAGCACCATTGTTCTCGTTAAGGCACAGTTGCCTGTTCTCATCCTCAGACCACAGCATTCAGGCAGCCGAGGAGCTGTAAGTCGGGGACAGGTGGAGCAGCTGACAGTCAGATGAGCAAATGTCTCAGAAGGGCACTGCTGCTGCTGGTTACAGAGTGACGCCCAGAGCACTTTGCTGATTGGCCGTAAGGGCAGGGGTAGCCATAAGAGCAGGACCGAGGAGAGATTCAGAAAGACAAAGTTCATTACACTCACAGGTCTTGGGAGGAGGCACAGCAGGGCCACGTGGAAGATCACCCAGGTGGTCACAGGCAGAAGACAGGAGGAAGAAAGTTTGGGCCTCCATCTTTATCAATGTGGGGAAAACAAGATAGGACAGGTAAAGGGTCAGGATTGGCTAATTTGAATTATTTCAAAGGGCCTTGGACTAGTAGGGATGGTCCTCTAGTTGCCTGGCACCTGGCCTTGGGATGAGGAAAGTAGAGGCATATTGTACCTGTCGTGTATGGACCAGATAGAGGAGGTGCTGCTCTAACTGGTGAGGGCTTCCCTGGTGGCTCAGCAACATGGGAGACCAGTGGGGCTTGACCTCTGGGTTGAGAAGATCCCTGGAGAAGAGAATGGCTACCCACTCCAGTATTCTGACCTGGAGAACTCCATGGACTGTATAGTCCATGGGGTCTCAAAGAGTTGGACATGACTGGGCAACTTTCACTTACATAACAAAGGCATGGTTGCACTGGAGCCTCTGCTATTTCTAAGACTTAGCTTGCCTCAGAAGGGGCCATTTCTCCACAGCCAGAACGTTTATTTTTTTTAATGTGTCAAAGTATAATAATATATAGAAAATTTTAAAATATATACAATACCTGACCTTGAAATGAGCCCAATTAAATAAGAAAGAGACAAAGAAAGAGAAACCTTAATTTATCTTTATACAACAATAGTAGTAAATGACGGTCGCTTTTCAGGATGCTTTAAGAAGACTGATGCTGAATTGTGCCCTGTCACAGATTTTTCTACACAGCAACAATACATAGGATGATAAAGCAACAATATATAGGACGATAAATCAGCAGAAACGCCAAATTAGGCCTTGGAAGCCCTATGGTCTCAGCTTCACTGCTCTCTCACTCTTGAGCTATATTTCAAAAACCCAGTATTTATTTCCTTCCTCTTACACAGCATGAAGGCCTAGATGTGTCATTTTTATTTCTATCTAAAAGAGGTCACAGTGCGAGGACCAATCCTTATGACGCACAGATTTAGCATGGAGGCACCTCTGGCTGAGGTCCAGGCCGTCACGGAGAAGCCAGAGCAAGGAATCCACGAGGCCCACTCTGGCAGGACTCCAGATGCTGGGTCTTGCTGGGTGTTGGGGCCTCAAGGTGTGAATGACTCCTCAAAGCAAAAAGGCAAAGGACTAGCTATGTTCACATATTAAAGGATGCCAAGACCCACAAAGATTATGTGTCCAAAGGGATAAAAATCCTTGGAAGATGTTTCACGGCTAGGTGGCCACGCAGATTGGTTGGTACCAACCCCCTGCCTGGTTACACCTATGGTCCAAGGAGTTTTGAGCAGTAGTCGCTTTTGTTTTCAAAAGTGTCCCAGTAAGCCTGTATTCAGATTCCAGCTCCAGTATTTTCCAGGACAATTGGGGTGAGTTGTTTGACCTCTGTCAGTTTTCTCATACATAAGTGGGGATGGGGGTGCGCACCTCATAGAGAGGTTGTGAGAACTATCTAGATTAATGCCTGTGAGATGCTTAGAACAGTGTCTGGTAATGAGCCAGTACTCACACAATGAGCGTTAGCTATGATTTTATGTTCTGGCATTTATGATGCGACTCAAAAGATATTATGAAGTGATTTCTTCTATTTTGGATCCATCACTAGTCGTCTGACTATAAATGTCAAGTAATTATCATAAAATATTATCTAAGAGAGAATATACATTGTCATTGTGTATAAGGTGTAATTTTTTGGCCTGGGATAAACAGGAAAGTATCAGGAGAATCTTTGTAGTTGGAGTTTTGCATATAATAAATAAATGTAAAATGCACTATTTATTCAACATGAAGATTATTTTTTAGTGGACAAATCTGTACTCAGAAGATCACTTGCAATCAATGTGGTATAAATGTTTTGTTTTCCCCCACCCCACAAATAATAGGCTTTTCAAATAATGAGGTTTAGAATCATAAAAATAACACTTAGAAATATGCATATAACTCACATGTATATTCCCTGGTGACTCAGATGGTAAAGCATCTGCCTGCAATTCGGGAGACCCAGGTTCGATCCCTGGGTTGGGAAGATCCCCTGGAGAAGGAAATGGCAACCCACTCCAGTACTCTTGCCTGGAAAATTCCATGGGGTTGCAAAGAGTCAGACACGACTGAGCGACTTCACTCACAGGTTAAATATCAGGTTTTAATATGTGTGTGCATGTTTATGTATAAATGGCTTAATTCATAAAGAAAGATATTGACAGTTAAAACCATATTACAATTAAAAGACACTTAAAGAAAAGGGCAAAACTAGCCACAAAATGACAAAAGGCATGGAAGGGTGACAGTATCAAGAATGCACAAAGTCATACAAATCAAGGAGGAAAAAATAGAAAAATGGGATAAAGGAATAATTATTTTATACAAAAGAAATACATCTGGACAATAAATGAATGAAGTTAATCTCAGGAAAAATCTTGACAATGCATATCAGATCACAATATCGTTTTTCAAAATTTGTTTTGAAACTAATGCTGATGCCTTCAGCGATTCACCAAGGGCTTGGGAAGCTGATAACAGAAATAACAAATACTTATTAAGAAAAAAAAACTAGAGAAGTTATTTTCCTTCCTTTTTCTTCTTGCCAACAACCTTTATTGTGTGGGTCACCAACTGCTGCACAATTACTTTGCTTTACAGATTACAAATTACTCTATTTACCAATTACTTTGCTGACAAAGGTCCATCTAGTCAAGGCTATGGTTTTTCCAGAAGTCATGTACGGATATGAGAGTTGGACTGTGAAGAAAGCTGAGCACCAAAGAATCGATGCTTTTGAACTGCGGTGTTGGAGAAGACTCTTGAGAGTCCCTTGGACAGCAAGGAGATCCAACCAGTCCATTCTAAAGGAGATCAGCCCTGGGATTTCTTTGGAAGGAATGATGCTAAAGCTGAAACTCCAGTATTTGGCCACCTGATGCAAAGAACTGACTCATTAGAAAAGACCTTAATGCTGGGCAAGATTGAAGGCAGGAGGAGAAGGGGACAACAGAAGATGAGGTGGTTGGATGGCATCACTGATTCAATGGACATGAGTTTGAGCAAGCTCCGGGAGTTGGTGATGGACAGGGATGCCTGGCATGCTGCAGTCCACGGAGTCGCAAAGAGTTGGACACAACTGAGTGACTAAACTGAAGTTCTGCACGTGCCATGTGCTCCATGTTCCTAGTGATAAGGAAAAATCAGGAAAAGTATAATGTCAAATTTTAAAATATAAGTACATTTCCATTTGTATAAATAATCAGAAAATGTATGCACAAAACTGCTTTTTAAAAAGACTCAAGAAACTTTTGAAATTTGTTAATCTAATTGTGATTCAGTTCAGTCGCTCAGTCATGTCCACCTGTTTGCGACCACAAGGACTGCAGCACACCAGGCCTCCCTGTCCATCACCAACTCCCAGAGCTTGCTCAAACTCATGCCCATTGAATCAGTGATGCCATCCAACCACCTCATCCCCTGTCATCCCCTTATCCTCCTGCCTTCAATCTTACCCAGGATCAGGGTCTTTTCTAATGAGTCAGTTCTTCGCATCAGGTGGCCAAATACTGGAGTTTCAGCTTCAGCATCAGTCCTTCCAATGAATATTCAGGACTGATTTCCTTTAGGATGGACTGGCTGGATCTCCTTGCAGTCCAAGTGACTCTCAAGAGTCTTCTCCAACACCACATTTCAAAAGCATCAATTCTTCAGTGCTCAGCTTTCTTTATAGTCCAACTCTCACATCCATACATGACTTCTGGAAAAACCATAGCCTTGACTAGACGGATCTTTGTTGCCAAAGTAATGTCTGGGCTTTTTAATATGCTGTCTAGGTTGGTCATAACTTTCCTTCCAAGGAGTAAGCATCTTTTAATTTCATGGCTGCAATCACCATCTGTAGTGATTTTGGAGCCCCCCAAAATAAAGTCTGCCACTGTTTCCACTGTTTCTCCATCTATTTGCCATGAAGTGATGGGACCAGATGCCATGATCTTTTGGCAATTATGGAATTATGATTATCCACACTGAAATTAAAATGTTATAGAAAAGCACAGCTTTAGACACACTATGCTCTGCACTTGGCAATTTTAAGTTTAAAATTTCTACTGTGACCAACCAAATTCCTGGAAATTGAACAAGAAATATTTAATTTACAATTAAGTAAAAGTTAATATAGACTAACTAATATATAGAATATAAAGATATAAAGACAGAACATAAAGACATAAAGACAGAATATAAAGACATAAAGCTATAAATTAGAATCAACCTAACAAAAACCATTCATAAACCTGTAGCTAATGATTCACTCTACATAGTCGCTTAGTCATGTCTATCTCTTTGCAACCCCATGGACTGTAGCCCACCAGGCTCCTCTGTCCATGGAATTAACCAGGCAAGAATACTGGAATGGGTAGCCATTCCCTTCTCCAGGGGATCTTCCTGAACTGGGGATGGAACCCATGTTTCCTGTATTGCAGGCAGATTCTTTACTGTCTGAGCCCCCAGGGAAGCCCCCTACATAGTACAGCATTGACTAATTCAAGAAATGAAAAGTAGAAATGTTCTCTCCTAGAACTTTTAGAAGGTAATGACAACAGACTCGGCATTTGATCATAACCTCCAAATTGGTGATGTCAAGAAGTTCAGCTGAGGAGCATATGTGTATCTGTTTCCTCACATGCTTGTTCTTGCAGCCATGCTTCATAACTCATCTGTTTTAGCCAGAGAGCTTCCTCATTCAAGAGAAGCTTGGATGGTGTATAATGAGGAGGAAAGAGGGAAAAGAACTATATTCCTCAACTTACACAAGAAATATTTATTCTCTATCCTCTACATGCCATGTACTGTGTTGGATGGTGGGGGAAATGTGAGCGAAATGGAGGACCAGATTACAGAGTGGTGTGTGTCCTGATATGGGAATAGACTAGAAGAGAACAAGTCAGGATGCATGAAGACCAGCCAGGAAACTGCTGCAGTAATCCAGGAAGGACACCCTGGCCTGAACTAGAAACACGGGGAGAAGAGCGATATTCAAAGGCCTTCATAAGGCACAGTCAGTTGGATTGGTACCTGGAAAAAGAAAATAAAGGTTTACTCTTGAGGAAGTGATATTTTTAATCTTTACTCTGAGTATCTTCTACTTACAGGAATAGTGAGAAAGGATGTGCTGCCCAAGGCACTAATGTGTTATATAGTAAAGAAAAGAAAGATATTCGGATATTTCTCCATCCGATGCCTATGGACAGTCATGAAAAAAGGAGACGTGAAAGTCATTCACTTGTGTCTGACTCTTTGTGACGCCATGGACTATATACAGTCCATGGAATTCTCCAGGTCAGAATACTGGAGTGGGTAGCCTTTCCCTTCTCCTGGGGATCTTCCCAGCCCAGGGATCAAACCCAGGTCTCCCACATTGCAGGCAGATTTTTTACCCGCTGAGCCACAAGGGAATCCCTTAGTAAGTTTTCAGTTCAGTTCAGTTGCTCAGTAGTGTCTGACTCTTTGCGACCCCATGAATTGCAGCGCGCCAGCCTTCCCTGTCCATCACCAACCTCCGGAGTTCACTCAGACTCACGTCCATCGAGTCAGTGATGCCATCCAGCCATCTCATCCTCTGTCATCCCCTTCTCCTCCTGCCTCCAATCCCTCCCAGCATCAGAGTCTTTTCCAATGAGTCAACTCTTCACATGAGGTGGCCAAAGTACTGGAGTTTCAGCTTCAGCATCATTCCCTCCAAAGAAATCCCAGGGCTGATCTCCTTCAGAATGGACTGGTTGGATCTCCTTACAGTCCAAGGGACTCTCAAGAGTCTTCTCCAACACCACAGTTCAAAAGCATCAATTCTTTGCAGCGATCAGCTTTCTTCACAGTCCAACTCTCACATCCATACATGACCACAGGAAACACCATAGCCTTGACTAGATGGACCTTTGTTGGCAAAGTAATGTCTCTGCTTTTGAATATGCTATCTAGGTTGGTCATAACTTTTCTTCCAAGGAGTAAACATCTTTTAATTTCATGGCTGCAATCACCATCTGAAGTGATTTTGGAGCCCAAAAAAATAAATTCTGACACTGTTTCCACTGTTTCCCCATCCCATGAAGTAATGGGACCAGATGCCATGATCTTTGTTTTCTGAATGTTGGGTTTTAACCCAACTTTTTCACACTCCTCTGTCACCTTCATCAAGAGGCTTTTAGGTTTTCAAATAAATGATCACACTGACTTTCAGATTGCAAAACACTAGATTTTTTTTCTCCCTCACTCAAAAATGTGATCTCCTCTTACCCACTACCCACCATCTACTTTGCTTCAATAGTTTATGATTTCCTTTTTCTATTCTCTGGATTTGCTCTGTCTTTCTTAAAGTCTATTGGCCAGAACTACACTAAATGTTTCAGAGCAGACATATGCAGTCTTCATCAAAGATCAGGACAAGGTTTTATCTTCTATTTACTACAATACTTTTCTTGATGATCGTGGAGATGATACTTGTCTTACTAGATTTGGTGTGACTGAAAAATTTACTTAAATATCTTTAGCCATAAATCCCAGAGCAAGGAGATTACATTGCTTCTATTAGAAATGTTTCTATTAAAAAATTTCCAGTTCTGTTTGCCTTTTGTTTGATATTGGAACACAATTACTTGCAACACAAAGAAAAATTTTAATTTCAAAACATATTTCGATATTTGTAGTTCAAAATTAGTCATCAGGAGTAAGAGATCTTCCTGTTTGAAAAGGCACAGAGATGAGCTATGTTTTTTATATGCTGACAGAACACTGGAAATGTTCTAAAACAGTGATTCCCAATCCTGCCTGCAAATTAGGATCACCTGGGATCTTTTAAAAATTGCACAGCAGAAACCAACACAACACTGTAATGCAATTATTTTCCAATTAAAAATTTAAAAAGAGATTACCTCAGAAAAAATTAGATAACCAACAAGGACCTACTATATAGCACAGGGAACTCAGCTCAATGCTCTGTAATAATCTAAATGGGAAAAGAATTTAGCAAACAAAACAGATATATGCATAACTGAATCACACTGTTGTACACTTGAAACTAACCCAACATTGTTAATCAACTCTACTCCAATATAAAATAAAAATTTTTTAAAAAGCAAAATTGCAAAGCACAGGTTACACCTCGAATCAGCTGAAATGACAGTCACTAGGGATGGGACACAAGCCCTGGAAATTGACTAAGCTCCCCAGGTGGAACCAAGATGTAGACAAGTTTGGGAACCACTAGTGAGAACAGGATGGAGAAGGCAGTGGCACCCCACTCCAGTACTCTTGCCTGGAAAACCCCATTGACGGAGGAGCCTGGTAGGCTGCAGTCCATGGGGTCGCTAAGAGTCGGACATGACTGAGCGACTTCACTGTCACTTTTCACTTTCATGCATTGGAGAAGGAAATGGCAACCCACTCCAGTGTTCTTGCCTGGAGAATCCCAGGGATGGGGGAGCCTGGTGGGCTGCCGTCTACGGGGTTGCACAGAGTCGGACACGACTGAAGCGACTTAGCAGCAGAAGCAGCAGCGGGTTGAGCATCCGTCCTATCCCCAGTAGATGTCCCCCATGCCTGCTCCATGGAATCCCCAAGGTCCCCACTGCAGCTGCTGCACCCCATCCAAGGGTCTTTGGGGTCCCCAGATGCATCGCTCACAGCCTCAAAGCTCCTGGCCATAAAGGCAGACAGATATTCTGTGCTGCCCACATCACAGTGAAGCTTGTGTTGGAGCAGTAGCCTTTAAAAAACAGTAATTCCTGTAGAAAGGAATTACTGAGAATGAAAAACGCTGTTTAATAATACATTAAAATGAATCATCGTATGTATTTCTCCTCCACTAAGTATGCCAAAGAATTTTTATGTTTGTTACAATGTGCTTGTTATTATCAGTATTATCTTCAACACTCTACTGCTTTTGTGAAATTTTAAGCTAATTGCCCATTGTGAGTTATTTTTTTAACTAAAAAATATAATCCATAAACCTACTTAACTGAGTGCACAAAATGCAATACTGTTCAATATATTGAAAGCCAACGGGGAAGGGAGATATCCCTGTGAGCCTCTCTGCTTCAGAGACGTCCCAGTATCCCCTCAGGAAATGCCACCTGGACCATGTGGGGCTCAGGACTGGCTGATAAGGCATCAGTGTCAATTATCTTTTAAGACTGAAATTTTTCATGCTGCTGCTGCTAAGTCGCTTCAGTCTTGTCCGACTCTGTGCGACCCCATAGATAGCAGCCCATCAGGCTCCCCCATCCCTGGGATTCTCCAGGCAAGAACACTGGAGTGGGTTGCCATTTCCTTCTCCAATGCATGAAAGTGAAAAGTGATACACATTAAACCCATTTAAAGATGAATACTGGCCAGCACCTGTCTTGCAGGATTTTAGTTTCTATATGAATCTCTATTGTGCATACCCATCACAGGGTTGTGTTTCTAGCCCTGGCAAATAACAAGCTATTGAAGTGTGAGGCTAAACACATATGGTTGGTGAGGTTATTGTTACTTTATGACTTTTTTCTTAATCCCCCAAGGAACTAAAAACCTCAGAATATACACATGCAGGTCCTATTACAGCTCTAAATCACTTTCCATTAAAAGATGCAACAATTTACTGGCATGTACCAGAATCATTTTTGTTGGGTTAAAAACATTTAATATAAAACCAAATTGTAGTTCATAACATGTGCTTACTGCACAAAGTATGCTTGACACTAGTTAAAATATATTTGCAGATTTGAAGAAATACTGAAAGGAAACAAGAAATCAAATTAATGATTACATGTTAGGTGGTTGGGAGATTGGTATTTTTCTTTTAGGTTTTCTTGAATACTGTTACACTGAATATTTTTAACAGTTTTTGATGTGTATTATGCTAAATACAAATAGAACTACAACTCTGCTCACAAGAATATAGTTTAGGGCATGTCCTGGCTTGAGCAAAGTTTCTTAAACTATAACTAAAACCCTCACGCTGATTAGAGCACAAGAATCAGGATTATACAGGAGCACTGCCTTCTGTAAAGGCTTTTCTACACCCGAAAGCTGAGGATCTAACTGCAGCAGGTTTGTTTTTAAACTGTAGTATGATGCTATAGGTATGTAAAAGCACCTATTATTCATCGATAAAAATGTGCTCAGGCTGAGTGCTTTTAAATATGCATGACCAAGTTCCTGATGTACTCTGTGGTCATTCACTGGTTGTGTGGTAGCCTGCCTGCTGGTCTGTAGACGCAGTCCACAACTTGATGTAGCATAGCAGGGAAACTTCAGGTTCAGAGCACTGATTCTGAACATGGAGTGATACCTCACAGGGTCTGAAAGAATACATGTGCTCTAAATGAGAACAAGAATGAGCAAATCTGAAGCCTTATTATTGAGAAAGGAGTGGGCTAGGATCCTATTACTGAGAAAGGATCCTGGCTCGGATCGATTTTCTATATACCAGAAGATGTTCCTGCACAATGATGTTTTTTCTCCTTAAAGCAAGCAGATGCCATGTTACACTGTGGGTTACAAAGGTGAGTTTTCATAGATATGGTGAAATGCTATCTTGGCTGTGCAAGAAAGAAGAGGACAAGATGAACCCATCTTCTTTAGATAAGAAGCAGGTGACCTGCAGATGCTAAATTGAAACAAAAATATCCAAAAAACAGAGACTCTTCCTCCCATTCTTGGCAAGTTCAAAATAAGATTTGTTGAAGCTATATTTAGAAGTTATTGACAAAGACTGTGAGGTTCCAGAGATGTCCTTACCTCTTGCATTTTCCAGTCAAGTAGAAGGTCAGTGACAATAGCCAATATGCATGGCAGAGTGAAGAAATGGACCACAGAAGAGATGACTCAAGTTTGTAAGAAAGGAAGATGTCTGGCAGAGAGGATCAGGAGAGACTTTGTGGAGGACACAGAAGTTGAGATAGACTGCAATAGTAGATAAGGCTTCAATAGACTGGATATAAAAGAGGTTTTTCTGCAGATAAGAACTACAAAAACAAAGGCAGAGAGACAAAACCACAGAAGTCAGGCTGGGAGAAAGGTCAGGAATGGAACATAAAGCCCACACAGGGGAGTGAGAGAAGCATACTACTCACATTTTCAGACCACAAACTGAATGCAGCTACCCGATGATTTATTTGGCCTGGCAGTGTTTAGCTTTATTTTCTAACTGCAGAAAGAGAAAGACACAGAAAGAGGGAGAGGGAGCGAAAGCCAGCTGTATTTGAAGTAGCTACCAGTATTTTAAAAATGGGAGAATATCATATAAAAGTCTAAGAGTTTAGCTTCTCTTGAAAAAATCTAAAGTTCTGGCAACAACATTGGGCCTGCCTTCTCACAGGTCAGTGGAGAGAGCAGACGTGGACCTCTGGACAGGGTATAAATTCTACTGATGCCTTCAGGTCCTCAGACTTCCTGTTGTCTCTGCAGGTGTCAGCTACCATCTGTTATGTCCAGGCTGGCATGTGGTTGTTGTTTGTAGTAAAGGTGAAAGGTCTGCTCAAACCTTGCTTCATGTGTGTCTGACGAGGGCAGGTGTTTGAGGTTTGTTTGTTTTGTAATCTCCACCAGAAAGGAAGACTGGTTTGATCCTAAAGAAAATCAACTCTGAATATTCATTGGAAGAACTAAGACTGAAGCTGAAGCTCCAGTACTCTGGCCACCTAATGTGAAGAGCTGATTCACTGGGGAAAAAAAAATCCCTGATTCTGGGAAAGATTGAGGGCAGGGGGAGAAGGGGGCAACAGAGAATGAGAAGATTGGATGGCATCATCAACTCTATGGACAGGAGCTTGAGCAAACTCCAGGAGACAGAACAGGACAGGGAAGCCTGGTGTGCTGCCCGCAATGGGGTCTCAAAGAGTCAGACATGACAGCAACTGAACGATAAAGGAAGACACCGAATATCAGCTAGAAGCATCTGTTCTTCATTTGGCAGCCAGTGACGAAGCTATGAAATATTCAGAGGATTTAAACGACTAATTGGAGTTGTGATTTAAGTTTAAGCTAGAAAAGGAAAATAAAATTAATTGCAGAGGAAAAAGAGAGATGGGAAAAAAACAACACTAAATTAGAGACCAATTTAGCATTCAAGTAAGAGGTAAAGACACTTGGAGTTTGGGGGCATGAGGGGCAATAGAAAGAAAGACACCTGTCAGAGATAACTGCAAAGAAAGGACCAGACTACTGAACTGGAAAAAGAGATGGTGAAACAGCAAGCCATTAAGAATGACACTGAGATCTCAGGCCAGACTAGGATGGTGGTTCCACTAAAAGAAACAGAGTTGAGTAAAATCTGGAGCTGCTGCCGATTTTCCCAAGGGAGATTATCATTTGCTTTGAAGTATGGTGGGTTTGTGTTGCCTGCTAAATATCCTAGAGGTGCAGCGGTTTCTGAAAGCCAACATAGCTTGGGTTTTGGAATCAGATAGAGCTCAGATTAATCATCTATAGAAAAAGGGTAATACTAGATCTTACATTCCTTGAGAGGACTAACTGGGGAAATGTGTAATGTACAGTGAAGTGAAGTGAAAATCGCTCAGTCGTGTCCGACTCTTTGCAACCCCGTGGACTATACAGTCTATGGAATTCTCTAGGCCAGAATACTGGAGTGGATAACCTTTCCCTTCTCCATGGGATCTTCCCAACCCAGGGATCAAACCCTGGGTCTTCTGCATTACAGGAGGATTCTTTACCAGCTGAGCCACAAGGGAAGCCCAATGGACAGTGACTGCTTACCAAAAAAATGGTTATGTATTTGGTTTGAGAATTAGCCACATTAGCTCATGGAAGCTGTGAGAATGAAAGAAATAAACAGACAACTGGAGAACACGTGACACGGATGTCACTAAAAGGACTACTAGAAATGCAGTGATGACTAAGTCAACCATTTGGCAATTCTGGATGAACAGATTAGATTAGACAGAGGACATGCTGTATTGTGAAGTACTTCCTGAAATTAAAAAATATTTTGTCAAAATATCTTGTGTGTGTATGCTCAGTAATGTCTGATTCTTTGCAACACCATGGACTGTAGCCCACCATGCTCTTCTGTCTATGGGATGTTCCAGGCAAGAACACCGGAGTGGGTTACCATTTTCATCTCCAGGGGATCTTCCCAACCCAGGGATTGAACCTACGTCTCCTGCATTGGCAGGCGGATTCTTTACCACTGAGCCACCTGAGAAGCCCAAAATATTTTACACTAGGTTAATTTAGAGACACAGTCACTAAGTTGCCTCAGTCATGTCCTACTCTGTGTGACCCCATGGACTGCAGACCACCAGGCTCCTCCATCCAAGGGATTTTCCAGGCAAGAGTACTGGAGTGGGGTGCCATTGCCTTCTCCATAGAGATACAGTAGACACCTGGTATTAGTAAAGTTAACATTTGTATTTTCAACCCCTCAAAATTCAGCAGTACTCAGACCAAAGAGAAAACTAGCTAGTGAGTAGGCCTGGCAAAGAGTCAGCATTTTGTAAACATTCCTCTTATTAAAAAATAAATACACACACACACGTATGTACGTATATAGCTCCATTTCCAATTTCTCTTCTCTAAGATACTGAACTCTGGATTGGAAATAGAAGCCAATGAAAGCACAGCTTGTCTGTAAGATGAGAATGTTTAACTCAGCTGTGACTAGTGTCTTAGAATGATATAAATATTTGACACAGAAATAAACGCAAGGGATAAACAGTTTTCACCTATACTCCAGTCAGAGTAAAAATCGGTCACTTGAGAGAAAACTTTATTGAAAGTTGAAAGGATTGCTAAAAATACTGAAAGTTGCAAAAACATCTCACTTGTTAATTTAGGAATTCATAAGATGTCATGTGTGAAGTGTGTGCAATACTGGGTTACGGGCATCTCTTTAATAGGTCTATTAGAAAGAAATAATCTTCAAAAGGACAACTGATCATTAGGCAGGGGAATGGGAATTTAAGTTGCAGTTTGCCAGATGGCCACTCACTTCACCCTGCCACATAAACAAGCCTTGGCAATTACACCACTAAATCAGTCCAGTACTTAAGGCATAGGAAAAGCAGGTTATTGGATTAGACTAAATAATTTCTAGTTTTGTGAAATTTCCAGATCTGACAATTTAAGATACTCTATAGAAATGGTCCACTTTTTTTTTTTTTAATGCTTCTCTAAATTGTATGTTTGGGATGAGTAAGAGTCTTGTCTGACTTCACAGAAGACCTTGATTTCTGTTCATTTCCCCGAGTACTAGGTTCCAGAATGACCGATAAAAATGAGCCCCCAGGTGAAGGCCAATCTTCCAAGGCTTCTCATCTGGCTATGCCTAGAGATTGCTTCTTAGGAACAAGATATGACTTTGAAGAATTTCTAACTAGTCAAGAGAAATCACCAGGGACCTCTTTCAGTTGCTCCTTGCACAGAGTTTTAGGGCCATTGCCTCCTACTGGTTTCTCAAGAGGGACCGGCATTTCCATGGATTTTGCTGTGTTTGTCAAACTCCTGTATTCAAGCAAGAGGCAGTGATACAAAGTTTCTCCAAAACTCAAAACTGCCTTGAAATGGAATAATCTCTTTTGGGGGCTCAGATACTGCTCTTAACCAAATCTCCTTAGAGGAAGGACACACAGATTATGTGGGCCAGTGTCTAGCTTCTAGACTCATACCTGCATTCTGCTGGAACAGGTCTAAATAAACAAAATCCATCAGAAGTGCTTTTCCTCAAAAGATACACTGATTGTTCTTCTTCAGCTGAACTCTGTTCATCCTGATATACTGAAAAGAGGTTTGTAGTAAGAAAAAATATTTTTAACTATATTTTTACAACTTCTAAAACTGAGGAACTAAACACATACTTTCAGATATTTGACCTAAATTTGTTCAGTTTTGACCAGTTTTTAGAATATACAATTATAGGGCAAATCTCCCTTCTTTGTAGCTTTCACTACAAAAATATTCCCAGTCTGCAAAGCTCTGAACTAAAACCATTCAACATCAGACTCGGAAATCTGCTGTACTAGCTGGATCTGAACAGAAGTATGTTCAAAAGACAAAACATTTTATTGACTTGGAGAGATTACAAAGCATGCCAAACAGATTTCAGGCAATTAAGATCATAAGAAGCACATCCAGAATATCAAGAATTTGCAAAACAGAGAGGCATACTCTTTCTGATGACTTCATGGCATGTACTTTTCACAAGTTCTATTACTTCTTCCTTGGGAATGAAATGTTCATAACGAAACTGGATAATCAGAAGTACTCTTTACCTAGGTCCCACAGTACTTGTAGGAATCTTTAAAGTAGCATCTGAAAATGGTGATGTTACTAATTATTCCAAGATGCTGCTGCTGCTGCTGCTGCTAAGTCGCTCCAGTCGTGTCCGACTCTGTGCGACCCCATAGACGGCAGCCCACCAGGCTCCCCTGTCCCTGGGATCCTCCAGGCAAGAACACTGGAGTGGGTTGCCATTTCCTTCTCCATTCCAAGATGAGCACCCTCTAATTTTAATACTTATCAAACTGAACCATTTGGAAGCACTTTGTTTTCTCTTGCTTCTGAAGCTTATTATATTAATTACCTCACTTAAATCAGGCTCTGGATGACTTGTTTCTATTGTAGTTAGACCCTTTGTAAGAATGGTTTAATCATACTAATAAGTATTGGCCTGATTCTCCCATCTCTATGCCCATGTAACTTCCAAAAAGTAAAACCCTTTTTAAAGTGCTTTAACCTTGAGAATTCATGTGCTGTCTATATGGGAATATCTGTACATCCTAATGATTGCCTCTTTGTTGCTATTATTATCTTCTCCTCAAAACAAACAGAACAGTGTATGCCATGCCCATCATTTTCAGAGACGAAATCTCCAGAAAGTACTTAATGGTCCAATTGGAAAATGTTCTAACAATACAGCCTTTTTTGGTTCTTCAATTTACTACAGGTGGATAATCTCTGAAAAACCCAAGACAGTGAACAGATTGAATCACTTGTAACAATTTGATTCTTGAATGAATTCCAAAGTACTAAGAGTGAAGCTGTTTTGCCTTAAACTAATACCTCAAATAAAGATTAAATAATTCTTTTGTTGAAAATTGGCCCAAAGTACTGGAAAATTGTGTGCTTAGAAAACCACATTCATTATAAGATGAGCATTTGGGCATTAGTTACATTGATATTTCAACTGGCATTTTTATAAATTTGGGGGTAGGGGATATTTCTTAAAATCTTATTTTGGTATGCTAAAGTTCTCTAAAAGAAACACAATTCTAATAAATCAAGAAATTAAGACATAGCTGGAATATAAAGGGGCTTTAAAAAGACAAGCTGCAAACTTTCAACTCTGAATACAGTAAGGTATTTTCCAATCTTATAGTGGGGTCTCAGAATTCTCCTTTGGTATAAAGTCATCACCACCATGATATGACTGTTCTAAATTTAGTACTAATTACTGTTTTAGGCTGAATTTGCCATCAACTAAAAATAAGGCCAACAAAGTAAAAGTGTCTATATGGCTTAAAAAGACGGCATGTGTTCTATTAAATTGTAACACTTAACAAAATAAATCAAAATGTAAAGCTTGCCCAACTAACATGAAATCTCAGATTTGATTTCAATATACCCAAAAACAATCCCTCTTTTTAACATATGTACATTAAGTTGTTTTCAAAATTTACTTTAGATTTCCACTGTTGGTGAGCACAATCAAAACTACCTCTTCTGTGATTTAAATACAGCACATGCGAAAAAGAAAGATTACTGATTCTGGACATAAAGGAAATAGTGCTAGCAAACAAGGCCCAATAGATCAATCACAGTATATGACAAAATGTACTTTTTATAGTCATCCTGTGTCAAGGAAAACCATTCAATCAAGCCATCTCACTCTGCAGTGTGCCCAGGAAACACTCATCATCAAAATCACAAGGGTCAGAGACTATGGTAGAAACCCTGTACATGAGCTCAGACTTTGTCCTAACTTTGGAGCCAACAGATTCTAGCCAAACTTTCACTGATGGAGAATATAAGCTATTGGCGAGGTGGCATAGAGATAATTTATACAGTTGCTTTTGAATTTGAACATTAGGGGAAAAAAAATAAAGATCAAAATTGGCACCTGTACTGTATAAAATGCATAGCTACATAAGAAAATCTCATCTTTTTTTGTAAAAACTTCTGTTTCCCCAGTTGCACTGCTTGAAAGTGAATCTGTGTACCAGAAGGTTGTTCAGGATTATGAAACTTAATGCATTTTACCATAAGCAAATATAAACATTTTTAAGGAAAGCACAAGGCAAGAGACATGAAAGACCATATGTTTTCAATGCTCTCCGTGTCAAAACAATACCAGTCTCCAAAAAATAACTGCTAGTCATATTGAATTATTTTGCCAGATATCTTCCAAAAGTTACTTGGAAGAAAGTACAGTGCACTCTATGTACTATGCAATGAATAAAAATAGATTTCCCCAGACCAAACATATTACATTCATGAATTATCTTGTTAGCTGTAAAACTTCATAAGATTTCTGAGTTTACTGCTCATGGGTTAGTGGCAAAGGTAAAAACGAGATAAGAGAAAACAGTGGCTTATCTGGAAAATGTTTCTCAACAAGCTATGTAAACTCCTTTAGTTAAGCCATTGGGTTCAGTTCAGTTCAGTCGCTCAGTCGTGTCAGACTCTTTGCAACTCCATGGACTGCAGCACACCAGGCTTCCCTATCACCAACTCCCGGAGCTTACTCAAACACATGTCCATTCAGTCGGTGATGCCATCCAACCGTCTACACAAAATAGGGTTTCCCCCCGAGGCTAAGGTTATTATTTTTCCTCCTTTTACTGAGAGCCTTAAACCTTTCACAGGTTCATGCCACCCTTGCCCTGTTCTACTTTGAAGTTCAAACACACGCAGTGAACAAGAAATCTACCTGGGAAAATGTATGCTGGGGTAAAGGCACTTTAAGCAGCCTTTCAATTCTAACATTTCGCAGCCACCTTTTTAATCTGTATGGAAACACTGCTCAGCTGACCGCACGGATGGAGCACTGCAAAAGATTTGCTAGATTTAGTGTCTTTTCTCTGACTGCTCTTGAAATCTTCAAGATCAAAGGAACAAACCACGCCCTAGAATTAGCCAGGGGTACTCAAGATGGGGAAAGAAGAGCAAAAGTAAAATGAAAGGACTCTGCTCACGATTCTGGCAAGACTAGCAGTCCCTTCCAAAACTTCCCTCCTAATGTTTTTGTACTTTGAAGACGCCCAGTTTCCTTCCTAAGCCTTTTGTTTATCAGAACCCACCACGTTACCAGACGCTTTGCTAGACGCTCCCTATACCTAACCTCTTCAACAATCTAATGCATGTCTTGACACACCCAGTAAGCTAAATAATTTGCAGGGCTCAGTACCTAATGAAAATATGGGGGTACCTGGTTCCAAAAGCCGGTACAATGTGTCATTATAGATACTAAAACACAAAACTTTTACCTTTCTTCCTTGGTCTCTCTCTCCGGGTATTTTTCCTTTGAGCTCCTTGAAGCGCAGGAGTAAACGTGCAGCCACCAGCCGCGCCCGCCCCGCCTCACCTGGCACTTTTCACGTGGCGCATGCGTACCTGCATGTGGGAGCTTATAGCTGCCAGGAGCCCAGCCACTCTTACCAGCTGCTCAACCCACACACCAGGCCTATCTTAGGAGCTGGGTGTTGAGCCAGGCATCTTCCCCTCCTCCTAGCCCAACACTCCAACCCAAGTCCTCAGAAATGCACTTGTTACCTGGATCCCCAGTGGGTAAAAGGCTTGCCCCACCCTCAACCCCTGCACTGCCCCGCTCTGAAATACCTGGGGCAGGAGAGACGCGCTCTGTGCCTGCGCCCAGACGCCTGCTAACGGGGGAGGTCCCAACTGTTGCTGATGGAGCTAGAGGGAGGCTAGCGAGGGCCCAGGAAGGCAGGAGCCGAGGAGGGACCTAGGAAACCATCTCAGACTGGTGGGAAGGCAGCGCAGAGGTCCAAGTATGTCTCCATCCTCATATCCAGCTTCACTTACAGACCACAAAATCAAAGATAACGTTATTAAGGATTTTAGAATGGTGACCACCATGAGTAAACCAGGCACAGGACCCTGCCGAATGCAAAGCCCTGTACGACTGCACTGGTCACGTGTCTGTGAAGCCTAGCACTGCTGTTACTGAGAGGACAATCAAATATTAATTCCTTTCTCGCCCTCAACCATTCCCTCACTCTAATAACACTGACCACCCCCTCCCACCCATGCCATAGAAGCTTTCTTTGACAAAAATATAGCAGATATAGAGATATATTTTCACTAAGGGTCGATAAGAACCGTTTTTCCCTCTATGGTATTTTTTTTTTTTTAAACAAATTAGGAAACTGACACAGAGCTTGAGTGACATGCTAAGAGATAATCCACCTGGTATGTTTGTCTGTGGACCTAGATCTAAAACCAGGGTCGTTGATCTTTCTATTGCATGCACCTGTCGGGAAACTAGAGTGGAAAATGCATAATGAACACTTCTTAATAAAATATTTTATATCTGACAGTGTTATAACCCTATTTACCATTGACTTTTAGGGGGAAAAAAAATAACCAAAACACCTTGGCTCTTCTAGCAGATGTTTAGGAAATATCCTTTTGTGTATTATGGTTTTAATGAGAATGCAGTCCTTACTTAGTAGAATAAGTGTCTTCTCCAAGTTGGTTATCATTAACTTGTTAATTACTCGTGTATGGTATAATGCATAAAAGTGATTTATATTTTATAAGACATAGCTAATTGTAAGTTTATTCTTGTATTAGTCTTGAAATGCATTGTAAATGTCATCCTGTAAGAGTCTTGAAATGTATAAGCATGTCATTACATAAGCCAATATATTTTAGATGATTTTTGTTTTATTCTTTAAATAAATTTTTATCAAAACATAAAAAAAAATCACATTATAGAAAATTTAGACTATGAGGAAAACAAAACAGGTCACCTATGATCTCTCCAGTCTCACACAACTCACTATTTATTTTGGTGTATTTTCCTTCCAATATTGTTATATCAGCAATAATACGCATACATACTACAGTGTTTTGCTTAAATAAAAGGAAAATCTAAAGCCAAAAATAAGAAAACCTCTCCACATGATTGTATTATTTTTTCTGAAGACAGAGACACGGACTAAATACTTTGTAAAGACTGTTCTATATTGGAATTAAAATCATGACTCTTTAATCTGTAAAATACTAAAAAGAAAAGTAAAAATCTTCCAAAGCTGACCTAAGAAGAATTCCCTTCCCTATTTCATCTAATTCCCTCCCCTAGACTTACTCTTGTAGTTTGGTGTACATCTTGCTTAAAATTTCCCAAATCTACATTGGCATGTATAGAAATACATGAATTATTACAAATCTGAATTATACTGTACATACAGGTCTGTAACTGTGTTTGTATACTCAATAGTTTATCATCTACAGCTGGTACTACAATGTTAAATCATAGTATTGACCTGCTCATGTTTATTAATGTCTATCTAAATGAGTAAAACCTAAAGGGTAAGATGTGTTCAGGTTAGAAAATAATAAATCTCAATATCTTGTAATAACCTATAATGGAAAAGAATCTGAAAAAGAATAGATATAGATATATGTACAGCTGAATCACTTTGCTGTACACTTAAAATATTGTAAACCAACTGTACTTCAACAAATAAATAAAAGTTGTTGTTATACCAAGTAGTTAAAAAAAGAAAGAAAATAACATTTCTCACACTGGCATGTCTACAGGTCTTTTTAACGTGAAGATACTTTCATTGGTCTGTCATCAATTGAGCATCCTTCCTATCTGGGCAAAAGTACTTTGCCCACCTCCTAGCCTTCCTTTATAACTCCTGCTGGGACAGGAAGTCTCTTTGTGTTACAGTTAAATACACAAGTGAAATCTTCTTAATTAAACTACAAAATGCTGAGGAAAGAACAAACCTAATGTATCTTGCTTTTCCTGAAGTCCTTAAAATAGTGTCTTATATAAAATATGCCCTTAATGTTTGTTGTTAAAATAAGGGCACTGATCATTCCAAGCCCTCATGTAGTCTTTCTTGGTGGACAACATTAAATGACAGATCAGATTCAATATGTGAGCAGTGCCAGAACTGATGGGTCCATGTAATAGCCAAACCTCAAATAACATTTTGAAGTATCCCCTCACATTTATTTAACCATTTTAAACCTATTTGAATAGATCAAGACAGAGATAAAAGTCTATAAAAGCTTGACCTGTTTAGTCTCGAGGAATAATTTTCCAAGTAGATACTTTTGTAAGATTTTAAACTACCAAATTACACACATATGCCTTAATTTATTAATAGACACATCCATGCATATCTGTGTTTCCATTTTAGTGTCTCTGGTTTTATACTCACTTAACCTTGTAAATAGTGTTTTCTTTTGTTCTGATTATCTATTTCTTTTAGATTAATTTTGAAAAATTTCAAATGTACACAAAAAGAGAATAGTATAATAAACTCATCCCCAAACCTCAACAGATTATTTAGCCAATGTTTACAATCCTAAAAGTGACATAATTTGTTTCTAAAGCACTGTACAACAGTTCTTATCAGGCTGCCTTTCAAGCAATAAACAAGGCTCTATGCAAAAGTAAACAGGACAAGAGTCACCTCAAAACAAATGTTTCTTAGGAAGTGAAAACCAGAACCACATGTGCACCGTTAACTGCAGCTCTCCGTGCAGGACAGGCCTTATACTTAAGTGTCTTGTTTACAAAATAAAGCAGGAGAATGCAGAGTTAAGAGCAGACAAGTTTGCACCAGATGTCCGGAGTGCTACCGTGCACTCAGAAATTGCTGGACCCTGTAGAGTACACAGGTAAGTATGAGGCAAAGTCCTTGCCATCAAGGAATGCATGGATTTGTAGGGGATGATAAATGACATACTTACCAGAAAAACAGTGTATACATTTAATCTGATAATCCAGAAATGTCATTACAATTGTGTTGAATCATTTATTTGTATCCTATATACTTTTTTTCCCAAACCAAGTAATAATTGCACTTCTTTTCAAACTAAGAGAGAGATTAAGGATAATAAACTTGCAGGTTGGTGGAGAATTCCAAGTTTCCTACCTTTATCAGCAAAACTACATGAAGCTTAAAAAAAAAAACACCTCAGTGCATATTACCAATGATTTTGTGATTTCTGTTGTAGCCCATGAGCCATCTTGACTGAAAAAAACATGTAACATCTTTTCAGTTGATTTGGAAGCAGCAAAGTTTTATAAAAGTTATCCTTAAACTCATCCCCTTAACATCACAATCCACTCTGACCTGCCTCAGTTAAAAGATGAGTCAACTGTGGGAGAAAAAGGAGATAAAGAAAAATGAAGTGGAATCATAGTATGTACTCCAGTTCCCCATCCACATAAGGTGTAAAGATCAGGAACTTAGACATTGCCTGAAACTCATTAGCAATGCAGACTCTAAGTCTTCACCCAGCTCTCCTAAGGCAATATATTTATTTTAAGAAGATCTTCAGCTGCTTCTTTTTTGCCTATTATAGTTTGAGAAGCACTGTCTTCAGCTTTCTTCCATCTCTACATGGATCCTATACAATTTTATTGCTTTGCCACATCTCTGATAACATTTTCTCTTCCGATTAGAGAATCAGATTTCACTTAACCATTTTTGAATGATATATATGCTCACTGATACATTTGATTTAATAATCTTTTTAATATGAATCTTGGGTTTAAAGACTAGTCATATTAGCTGCTCTCTTTTAAGATTAAAGTTAATTTATTTGGAAGTCTTAACTAAAGCACTGAAGTGGGAGTTAGAACCTTTGATTTCTGGAAATCAATTAGAAGTCTCAGCTAGAAAAGAAAGACATTTCACATTTTCATAATTAACAGATTCATCCATGTCTCTATATCTTACCAAGAAAGAGTGAAGAAAGAATAAATATTAAAGCAAAATATTAGATAGAATAAGTGGAAATACTACTATTAGCATACTCCAACCCAGGCTATTATAAAAACAATTAAGTACAAATTTCATAGCATCTTCTATAATAATTTCTTACAGAGGAAATATAGATTTAATCGTTAACATTTTATTTTCTTAATACCTGCAAAATAATTTTAATTGAAGATTTATGAGAAGGTTAAAGTGCTTTTCATTCTATTATATTAGCTATTTTGCATTTTAGTGGACTATACTCTGGCTTTTAAATTTATATAAAATGTTCAAGTGTTAACTGCTTCGTTGAGTTCAACTCTTTGTGACCCCATGGACTGTAGCCTGCCAGGCTCCTCTGTCCATGGAATTTTTCAGGCAAGAATACTGGAGTGGGTTGCCATTACCTTCTCCAGGGAATCTTCCAACCCAGGGTTCGAACCCAGTCTCCTGCATTGCAGGCAGATTCTTTACCATCTGAGCCACCAAATATTTGGTAAAATAATAATAATAGTTAATAATAAACTATTGGTTTCTACATACATTTTGATTCTAGCAATGATAAGTCTATATATGGTCTCTTGTCTGGGGTAGAATATGTATGTCATGAATGTCTTTATGAATCCACAAAATATTCAGCAGATCTGCCCAAATGTACCACTTTTATTTAAAAAGCTTCATCTGAACTCAAAAAACTAAGTTCATTCTGAAAACTGCAATTCGGTAGGGCAGAAATGAGAGGAACTGACGAACCAGAGGAGAGTTTGGCTTTGGTTGTGGGTAAAGGGTCAGACCCAGATATTGCACATGGTGAGTTCTAGGGTGGAGGTGTTGGGATAACGAACGTGAGACAACCCCCAACCCTCTTCCTTCTCTCTTCTTCCTCCTCCTCTTCCTGTACTGTCACCATCGGCTCCTACACTTCTTTGTTCACAGATCAAAAAATTTCTGTCCTCATCAGCTAGGGAATGTAAAGAAACATCTTCAGAAACTGTTCCCATAATTTTCCACAGACAGCTCATTAGGGATTGTCGCTAAAGACAGAGACATTTGGTAGTCTCAATTTTAAATTAATTGTATTCATGCTTTTAACACAGAACATAAAATCACAGGTATGATTTTAGTAGTTAAGTACCCTCTTTAAAGTCTTTATTGGGCTTCCCTGGTGGCTCAGTGGATAAAGAATCTACCTGCAATGCAGGAGGTCTCTCAGGAAACAGGGATTCGATCCCTGGGTTGGGAAGATCTCCTAGAGTGGGGCATGGCAGTCTACTCTGGTGTTCTTGCCTGGAGAATCCCATGGACAGAGGAGCCTAGTGGGCTACAGTCCACGGGATTGCAAAGAGTCAGACACAACTGAAGTGACTGAGCAGGCACAAGAATTCTTTATTGGCTTCCCTGGTGGCTCGGTGGTAAAGAATCTGCCTGCCAGGAGACAAGGGTTTGATCCCTGGGTCAGGAAGATCCCCTGGAGAAGGAAATGGCAACCCACTCCAGTATTCCTGGGAAATCCCATGGACAAAGGAGCCTGGCGGGCTACAGTCCATGGGGCAAAAAAAGTCAGATACAGCTTAGCAACTCAGTTCAGTTCAGTTGCTCAGTCGTGTCCAACTCTTTGCGACCCCATGAACCACAGCACGCCAGGCCTCCCTGTCCATCACCAACTCCTGGAGTTTACCCAAACTCATGTCCATCGAGTCGATGATGCCATCCAACCATCTCATCCTCTGTTGACCCCTTCTCCTCCTACCTTCAATCTTTCCTATCACCAGGATATTTTCAAATGAGTCAGCTCTTCACATTAGGTAGCCAAAGTATTGGAGTTTCAGCTTCACTATTAATCCTTCCAATGAATATTCAGGACTGATTTCCTTTAGGATGGACTGGTTGGGTCTCCTTGCAGTCTGAGGGACTCTCTAGAGTCTTCTCCAACACCACAGTTCAAAAGAATCAATTATTTGGTGCTCAGCTTTCGTTATAGTCCAACTCTCACATCCATACATGGAAAAATGATAGCCTTGACCTTTATTGGCTTAGCAAGTAAACAACAACAAAAGTCTTTATTAGGATACATACCTATCCAATATGTTGGGACTTTAAACAAAAGAGTGATTCAGCATCAGGCTTGCCAAGACCTAAAGTGCCTGAAAAAAGGAAAATACTGGAATAAGGCAGACTTAGGGCTAAGAAATGAAATTAACTTCATTGGGGTTCAAGAGAATGTAGCAGAAGTCTAAATTAGGCCCTCCAAAAAGGGCATGGAGAGACCAGTTCATCCCTGGTCCATTTTCGCCTCCATAAGCAAAGGGACCCAAACCTGTAGGGCAACAAGGGGAGCTGTCAGCAGGGACAGTCCTTGAGGACAGCCGGGTGGTAGGGTTCATCCAAAATCTTTTTCTTTCTTTGATAAAAGATAGTGTTTTGGAAATTGGAACATAGATAATTAAAGCCTCGAAAACAGCTTCTGATCACTCTTCCTGCTAAGAAATACTTGCACAATTCCTCCTTTGGCTTTCCTTATGCCAAATTCTCCAATTTCAGTTTAAATTCTCTTCTCAAATCTGAGATTATCTTGACAGACTCACATGCTATAAGATGTTTCCTCTTCTTGTCAGACCCATGTGTTTTTCATCATAAGCAGTGGTATCAAAAAAAATGGTACTAAAAACTTCATTATTTGTGAAGTCAGGGTTTTACTTCCCTTCTTCTTTCTATTCCAAACTCTTGACTTACAAATACAGGAAGAGTTTTTGCTGTTGTTGTTATTTCCGTTTGTTTTTTCATTTGATTTTTAAATTCTAGCTGTTAACCCAAACATTCAGTTTCTGTATTAGAAATAAAATTTACAAAATTAAATATTCTAGATATTTTTCTAAGTGATTTTTTTTCTTGGTGTGTTAGCAGAAGTGTGTAGAAGTTGATGGACTATGAGAATCTTGATACCTTGAGATGTGCCATGGAAATTACACCACAGCAAGTAGTCTCCCCATACCAACATGATTTTTCCTCTAAGGCTGATGCCAGAAGATCACTACTATTCCACAGAATGTACGAAGGTTCTGCTTCAAAGGTCAGAGTTTTGAGAGAAGAGCCTTATATTTTACTAGATGAGCCTTATCTAACTCCATAAGCAGTTTCTTCCATTTTTTCTCTGTGACATAACATGTGTATTCATTCACCTGAATTTCACCCTAATATTTGTTTTCCTACACCTCCTCAAGCTATTTTGTTTTGTTCTTGTCTTATGCATCTTTAGGAAATAGCAACCTACTCCAGTATTCTTGCCTGGAAAATTCCATGGAGAGAGGATCCTGGTGGGCTACAGTCCATGGGGTCGCAAAGAGTCGGACACGACTGAGCGACTTCACTTTCACTTTCTTTCCTCTACCAGGTTATGGTAATATTTTTACAAACTTCTTTTGTGTTACATTTTTAAGCTCTCCATATATCATTAAACTTTCTATCTCTCCCTAAAGGTTATATTCTCCTCAGAAGACACTGATTTTTAACTAACACCATAACCACCATTGCCACTGAGTGTAATATATCTGTGACATCAAATAGGGATCCAATAAATTTGTGTTGAATTACCAAATGAGCCAAAAACCATTCTTTTTGTGGCCCAAATTCTTTTAGCTTCATATGGATTATAATCCAGTATCAGATCAGATCAGATCAGATCAGATCAGTTGCTCAGTGGTGTCCGACTCTTTGAGACCCCATGAATCGCAGCACACCAGGCCTCCCTGTCCATCACCAACTCCCGGAGTTCACCCAGACTCCCGTCCATCGAGTCAGTGATGCCATCCAGCCATCTCATCCTCTGTCGTCCCCTTCTCCTCTTGCCCCCAATCCCTCCCAGCATCAGTCTTTTCCAATGAGTCAACTCTGCGCATGAGGTGGCCAAAGTACTGGAGTTTCAGCTTTAGTATCATTCCTTCCAAAGAACACCCAGGGCTGATCTCCTTCAGAATGGACTGGTTGGATCTCCTTGCAGTCCAAGGGACTCTCAAGAGTCTTCTCCAACACCACAGTTCAAAAGCATCAATTCTTCAGTGCTCAGCTTTCTTCACAGTCCAAGTCTCACATCCATACATGACCACAGGAAAAACCGTAGCCTTGACTAGACGGACCTTTGTTGGCAAAGTAATGTCTCTGCTTTTGAATATGGTATCTAGGTTGGTCATAACTTTCCTTCCAAGGAGTAAGCGTCTTTTAATTTCATGGCTGCAGTCACCATCTGTAGTGATTTTGGAGCCCAGAAAAATCAAGTCTGACACTGTTTCCACTGTTTCCCCATCTATTTCCCATGAAGTGATGGGACCGGATGGAATGTGAAGTCAAGTGGGCCTTAGAAAGCATCACTATGAACAAAGCTAGTGGAGGTGATGGAATTCCAGTTGAGCTATTCCAAATCCTGGAAGATGATGCTGTGAAAGTGCTGCACTCAATATGCCATCAAATTTGGAAAACTCAGCAGTGGCCACAGGACTGGAAAAGGTCAGTTTTCATTCCAATCCCAAAGAAAGGCAATGCCAAAGAATGCTCAAACGACCGCATAATCTAGTATGCTGCTACTGCTGCTGCTAAGTCACTTCAGTCGTGTCCAACTCTGTGTGACCCCATAGACAGCAGCCCAACCAGGCTTCCCTGTCCCTGGGATTCTCAAGGCTAGAACACTGTAGTGGGTTGCCATTTACTTCTCCAATGCATGAAAGCGAAGAGTGAAAGTGAAGTCGCTCAGTTGTGTCCGACTCTTAGTGACCCCATGGACTGTAGCCCACCAGGCTCCTCCATCCATGGGATTTTCCAGGCAGGAGTACTGGAGTGGGGTGCCATTGCCTTCTCCGATAATCCAGTATAGTAGAACACTAATGCAAATTCTTAAGTAATAGGAGATCCCTTTGAGCTCTGAATGTCTACCTCTTGGGTCCAAAATCTACTAATTTCCGAGTATTAAAAATCAGCTTCGTAAAACACAATTGGACCTAAAGATTATCATACTGAATGAAGTAAATCAGACAGAGAAAGACAAATATTTTATGACATCCGTTTTATGCAGAATCTAAAAAGAAATGATACAAATAAATTTATTTACAAAACAGAAATATATTCACAGACTTAGAGAATGAACTTGTGGCTCCTAGGAGGGGAGGATAGGCAGAAGTCTGGGATTGATATGAAGGTATTGCTATGGGTACATATTAAAGTGGATAAGCAACAGGACCTACTATAGAGCATAGGAAAGTCTACTCAATATTATGTGGCAGCCTGGATGGGAAGGGAGTTTGGGGAAGAATGGATACATGTATATGTATAGCCAAATCCTTTTGCTGCCCACCTGAAAATATCACAACATTGTTAACTGGCTGTACTCCAACATCAAGTAAGAATATACAGTAAAATATTTTCAAGAAAGCAGTGCTCCTTTAAAAAAAAAAAAAACTTTCAGACAATGAGAACGAATACAATGGCAGCTAAAACAAAATATGATTAATCAAGAAAAGATTCAAAGACAGAAGTCCTGACTGAATTCTGGGGATGACATATTTGGAGAAGATGGGAAAGTTGTAACAAGGCAAGACTAACAAAAGTTTTTCAACTCTCATTTAGAAGAAATATAAAGAACTGAATACCCTTCAGCTTAAGTGTAGTGTATAAACAAACTAAAGGTGAAAAGAAAGGAGAATTTAAATAAAATTTACTAGAATAGACGAAGAACAATTCCAACTTTTAAGCCAAAGCTTTCACAAAGATTGTTTTTGTAGGTACATCTATATTTATGTGATTATGAGTACACCTTCAAACCATGAAAACATGAAAGTAAATGCAGCTTGTTACCTACACTAAGTAATATTAGTCTAGTATTTATTGTATCCTGCTAGACTCTTGAGAAGCCTCTACGCAGTTCAGGAAGCAACAGTTAGAACTGGACATGGAACAGCAGGCTGGTTCCAAATAGGAAAAGGAATACGTCAAGGCTATATATTATCACCCTGCTTATTTAACTCTTATGCAGAGTACATCATGAGAAGCACTGGGCTGGAGGAAGCACAAGCTGGAATCAAGATTGCCGGGAGAAATATCAATAACCTCAGATATGCAGATGACACCACCCTTATGGCAGAAAGTGAAGAGGAACCAAAGGGCCTCTTGATGAAAGAGGAGAGTGAAAAAGTTGGCTTAAAGCTCAACATTCAGAAAACTAAGATCATGGCATGTGGTCCCATCACTTCATGACAAATAGATGGGGAAACAGTGGAAACAGTGGCAGACTTTATTTTGGGGGGCTCCAAAATTACTGCAGATGGTGGTTGCAGCCATGAAATTAGAAGACACTTACTCCTTGGAAGGAAAGTTATGACCAACCTAGATACCATATTCAAAAGCAGAGACATTACTTTCTCAACAAAGGTCTGCCTAAGACAAGGCTATGGTTTTTCCAGTAGTCATGTATGGATGTGAGAGTTGGACTATAAAGAAAGCTGAGGACCAACGAATTGATGCTTTTGAACTGTGGTGTTGGAGAAGACTCTTGAGAGTCCCTTGGACTGCAAGGAGATCCAACCAGTCCATCCAAAAGGAGACCAGTGCTGGGTGTTCATTGGAAGGACTGATGTTGAAACTGAAACTTCAATACTTTGGCCACCTGATGCGAAGAACTGACTCATTTGAAAAGACCCTGATGCTGGGAAAGATCGAGAGCAGAGGAGAAGGGGTTGACGGAGGATGAAATGGTTGGATGGCATCACTGCCGCAATGGACATGAGTTTGTGTAAACTGCAGGAGTTGGTGATGGACAGGGAGGCCTGCCGTGCTGCGATTCATGGGGTCACAAAGAGTTGGACACAACTGAGCGACTTAACTGAACTTAGTCCAAAACTAGGCTTCCTTATCTGAAAATCTGAAGGTCATCTTCCAAATTGAGTGTCCATTTGGATGTAATGAGATACATTTGAGGTTTTGTACTTTTTTTGCTCAAAGAAGGAAATGAAGTATGGGGGAGATGGAGATTGGAAGAATCTTGGGAAAATAAGGGGAAAATGGCAAATAATGGGATGTCCTGATGTCATTCTGCCAAACAGTCCTAAGGATGGATTTTGTAACATATAAAGAAGAAAGATTAGATTCAGAGCTGAAGATGCTATTTTCCAGTAAAACTCTTGATAGTCTCTGTCACATAAAGAGAAGTTTAAAACTAATATGGAAATAGAAACACCTCCAACTCAGGACCAGAGAGGGTGGTATCATCTGGTGGCACCTGCAGAGTTGTAGCCAAACAGTGGTAGCCACCCTTGGGGCCAGTTGAGCAGCAGCGAAGATGCTTTCCCCAAGAGGGCATCAATTACAGTCGTTGTGATATGACAAATCCTTCAAAAGACTTGTTGGTAGCCTGGGGGAAAACATGAGTGAATTTTTTTTCCCTTGTATGTGAGACATCACTGAAGATTTGCAGAAATAGGTGGTGCTGAAGTCCAATAGTCATACATGTGAATAACCATAATCATTTAGCATTAACATTAATGAGACTACTTGAACAGATAGGTTGGTCAGACCTGGTGGTATGCATGTAAATGTGGAGATACAGTGCTTCTCTCTGGTGCTTGAAGACCTATTCTAGATCAAGAATTGCCAACAGTAATGTCTATGATGGTTGAGGGGGGCATGCAATACATATAAATATGGGTAGTGCACCAGCTATAACACGGTAGATATGGTCTCTACCCCAACCCAGCATCACTCTTGACATGAGGTTTTACAGTTTGAAACACTATCTAAATGTAACCAAAAGGCAGTAAAAAGCTCTACTGTTTGACGTTTGCTCTCAAGGCTTCTCTTGATCCTCAATTGTTGCCCATTGTGTTACAAATAAAACCCTATCTCACTGCCATGCCTCTTGAGGGTTCATCATAATTTAGATTAGCATTCTGTCTTCATTTCCTATTGTCCCTCATTGACACTTTAGAATCCAGCTGAAAATTCACGATGAAGGAATAAATAATAAATGCTTTTTTCCCCAAAACACTGCTAAAAGAAAGACTGTGACAAATATTAAGATCAAATAAGTTTTAATCAAGAATTTGATTCCCTATTTCTCCATGAAATGGTCATAGACTGTAGAACAAGAATATAATCTAGTTAATGCTACAAGGAAAAGTCTAAGAATAGTCCTAATTCATTTGCCACGTGCTGCCATTTGGTTAGGAGACTTCTGTATAAAAACCTCCCTCCAGCTGCTCACAAAGCTGTAAAACCTCTCAGGTACCAAAATAGCTCTGTGTTTCCCTTCAGTCCCCAAAGCTGGAGAGAATGACTCTTACTCATAGATTAGGCTTGTAAATACACCCCATTATGTCTTTATCATTTCAGCATCATCTTTCTCTATGGCCCCAAGATCCAGTGCACAAAACTTCATCCCTGTAGACCCTCTCCATTATACACAAATACTATAGATGGGTACTGAGAGCAGTCACCGTTCCCAAATGGTCAACTTCAACGCATGCTTCAGTAAGATCACACTGCTACACATTGACAGAAATAATGACTATCAATTTTTCTCTAGTTTGCCTAAATTAATAATGTTAATAATTTCTATCCCATGTTCCTCTGACTATAATTGTCATGAAATAAAACCTATGAACTGTAAAGAAAGAGACCAAATTTTGGACACATCTATCTTTATGAGTGGTACTCACCAGTGTAGTTAAATGGACTACTAGCCTCCACATTTTCTCCCATCAAGATGCTGTAAATAAACCACTTCACTGAAATGAGAACAATTTATCGGATCTAGATCACCAAGATCCACATATTTCCACAACAGAAACAGCTTTTCCGGGTCCCAGACTAAGACAAGTTCAAAGCAGGATTTTGAAACATCATTTTTGATCACTCTGATTTTTCTCACAATAATATGATTTGAAATATAGGATTTTCCTCAAATAACAAAACAACAACAACAAAAGACACTTTTCTTAGACTTGTTTGGAATCCATGTTTATGCTTGAAGAAAACCAACATTGGCAAAAGCAAAACTCTTTACCAGTTGAGCCAGAAAAGGAAAATGATGTTAAATGTAACTTCTTTAATTTACAAAGTCGCCTTCAACAGGAAACTGTTGGGGAAACTTGGTCATACTCATCATGCCTTTTGTGCTGATGAAATGCAGCTCTAGGGCTCTCCTACTTCTGGTGCAGATGCTGCTTCTTGATAAGGCAAACTTCCTTCTCTATAACTGCCTTGGCAGACACGCTGGCTCCATGTGGCTAGTGTGTGGACCAGGTTTCAGACTCTTGAGTCTTTAGAAGCACTATAGTCTGCAGGATCTGGAAAGGTTATACCACAGTAAACCTTCTGAAGCGGGATGGTTAATTCACCTCACATTTAAAAGGTCATTTCAAATCCTTTCTATTTTTATGTCCCATATCCAACATCCATTTTCCAAGCCAAGTGCACTAAATCTAAGAACTTCAAAGAATCACAGACTCCAGAAGAACTTTGAGAATTCACTGAATATGACTTCTTGCTTACAAGCAATGTTACACTTCAGCTGTGACAGAAAACTATCCTAGTTTTAAAGCTGTCATAGAAAGATTTTCCCAGTCTGCCCAAATATCCTATTACAAACCCCTGGCAGACTTTGTTCACAAACAATTCTTCCTCACTCACTATCTAAATCCTTCACATTCTAGCTTGAGTGCGTTTTTTTCTACTCTAATCCTTTGCTAATGCACCATCTTTCCTACCAACTTCCATTGCTTATTTCAGTTGATGGCAATATTCTCTTAATTATTAGTGATCTACATTGTAGATATCTATCTTTTAGGACTTCCAAGCCATCACTTGAATGGTCACTGATCAAATCTTCCTCCATAAACTTTCATAAATCCATTTGTTTTCTCTGCATTCCCAGGGTATCCAACTGAGTTCAACTGAGCTGCCTTATAAGTAGGTTATAGTGGAAAGAATGCTGAATAGAATTCTGAAAACTTATCTCCAGAATCTGCCCAAAGTAAGTTAATGATTAACAGCCTTGGACAAGTCACTCAAGTCCCTGCATCTGCCTAAGCATCAAATTACTCCTCTGTAAGCTGAAAGAATTAAAATACATTTCTCAGACTAGTTTAGTCTATTTTTCTATAAGTTTTAAAACTTAATTGGTTCTTCATCTTTATACTCTACTCACCTTGTACACTATCACTAATTAAAATTCTGAAGTTGCCATTACCTCTTTATGATGAAACTGAGGCTTTGAGAGAGTAATATACTTCCAGGCTCACATACTTCATAATTGATAGACTCAGTTGGAAAGTCAGGAAGGATTGAGAAGGGAAGCCCAAATCTTTGGCCCTTTAATTATGCATGTGTGGGGCAACTACAAGTAGCCTAGCTGCAATTAAAGGAACTGAAGTTAAATTTGAGCTGCTGCCCACTGAAGGAGAGAAAGAGTTTATAATCTGACTTCTATCAAGCTAACTTCCTGCTGAAAAATTTACAAAACTCAGTATTCTTTAGATAAATAACATAAACCAGAGTTTCTACCATGTATCATTCACAATGATGATAAAATCTAAAGCTCTTTGATAAACAAAATAACAGGAATACATGATCCATTCTCAAGAGAAAAGACATTCCATTGAGACCATTTGAAATGACACAGATGTTGAAATCAGCAAACAAGGATTTTAAAACAACCACTAAAATCACTCTTAAAGAAATAAAAGAAAATGTGTTCAATGAATAAAACGATATAAAATCTCACCAGAGAAACAGAAGCTAAAAAAGAATCAAATGGAAATTCTAGATTTGAATATAAAATACTTGATAGTTAGCAATTTACTGGATGAGCTTAAGAGCGGAACTTAAAAAACAGAAAAATCAGTGGACTTACAGATAGATCAATATAATTAATCCAATCCAAAGCAGAGAAAATGATTAGAAGAAATAAAGAGTCTCAAGGACGTGAGGGATATTTTCAAACATGGGTGTAACTGGAGTCCCTGGATGATAGAAGAGATTACATTAAAAAAAATATATTAGAAGAAATAATGGTCAAATATTCCCCAAAGTTGGTTTTAAAAAAGACATAAATGTTCCTTTACCTGCTGGGTATTCCTCTGTCTCTTCATCTTGTTTATATTGCTGAATTTGGGGTGTCCTTTCTGTATTCTGGCAGTTTGTGGAGTTCTTTTTATTTGTGGAGTTTCCTCGCTGTGTGTGGGTTTGTACAGGTGGCTTGTCAAGGTTTCTTGGTTAGGGAAGCTTGCGTCAGATTCATTTTGATATATGGCAAAACCAATACAATATTGTAAAGTTAAAAAATAAAATTAAATTAAATTAAAAAAATAAATAAATACATATAGAAGATGAAAAAAAGATAAAATATGGATAGAAAAAAAAACTGAAAGACTAAGTTTTCCTGGTGTGTAGGAGTACAGAGAATTATTTTAAAGTCGTTTCAAAATTTGCTTCTCTGTATTGCTATCTTTTAAGAATTATATACTTACTATATTAAGTATTACATACAGATAAAAATTAAGAAGAATACCAGATTATATATGACTTACTTCTATAATAAAACTACTTTAAAGTTATTTGAAGTATGGATAATGCATAATGTTTTGTTTCTTTATGGACTTTTAAGCATTTGGCAAATTACAGACTCATACTGACAGAAAATAATGTATGATTTTATACAATACATACTTGTATAGTTTGTATTGGTAAATAAACCTGATACAAATAAAACCAAAAAAAAAAAAAAGACATAAATGCATAGATTCAACCTCAGCAAAACCCAAACAGAATAAATATCTCCCCAACCACATACACATAGATCATAATTAACTACTAAAAACAAAATTCAGTTCAGTTCAGTTGCTCAGTCATGTCCAACTCTTTGCGACCCCATGAACCGCAGCACGCCAAGCCTCCCTGTCCATCATCAACTCCCTGAGTTTACCCAAACTCATGTCCATTGAGTCAGTGATGCCATCCAACCATCTCATCCTCTGTCGACCCCTTCTCCTCCTGCCCTCAATGTTTCCCAGCATCTGGGTCTTTTCAAATGAGTCAGCTCTTCGCATTAGGTGGCCAAAGTATTGGAGTTTCAGCTTCAGCATCAGTCCTTCCAATGAACACCCAGGACTGGTCTCCTTTAGGATGAACAAGTTGGATCTCCTTGCAGTCCAAGGGACTCTCAAGAGTCTTCTCCAACAGCACAATTCAAAAGCATCAATTCTTCAGTGCTCAGCTTTCTTTATAGTCCAACTCTCACATCCATACATTACTACTGGAAAAAACAATAGCCTTGTCTTAGGCAGACCTTTGTTGACAAAGTAATGTCTCTGCTTTTTAATATGCTGTCTAGGTTGGTCATAACTTTCCTTCCTTCTGACAGAATGTGGTCCACTGGAGTAGGGAATGACAAACCACTTCAGTATTCTTGCCTTGAGAACCCCATGAACAGTATGAAAAGGCAAAAAGATAGGATACTGAAAGATGAACTCCCCAGGTTGGTAAGTGCCCAATATGATACTGGAGATCAGTGGAGAAATAACTCTAGAAAGAATGAAGGGATGGAGTCAAATCAAAAGCAACACCCAGTTGTAGATGTGACTGGTGATAGAAGCAAGGTCCAATGCCATAAAGAGCAATAGTACATAGGAATCTGGAATGTTAGGTCCATGAATCAAGGCAAATTGCAAGTGGTCAAATAGGAGATGGCAAGAGTGAACATCGACATTCTAGGAATCAGCGAACTAAAATCGACTGGAATGGGTGAATTTAACTCGATGACCATTATATCTACTACTGTGGGCAGGAATCCCTTAGAAGAAATGGAATAGCCATCATGGTCAACAAAAGAATCCGAAATGTAGTACTTGCATGCAATCTCTGAAACGACAGAATGATCTCTGTTCATTTCCAAGGCAAACCACTCAATATCACAGTAATCCAAGTCTATGCCCTGACCCGTAGTTGAACAGTTCTATGAAGACCTAAAAGACCTTCTAGAACTAACACCCAAAAAAGATGTCCTTTTCATTATAGGGGACTGGAATGCAAAAGTAGGAAGTCAAGAAACACCTGGAATAACAGGCAAATTTGGCCTTGGAGTACAGAATGAAGCAGAGGAAAGGCTAAAAAGGTTTTGCCAAGAGAACGCACTGGTCATAGCAAACACCCCCTTCCAACAACACAAGAGAAGACTCTACACACGGACATCACCAGATGGCCAACATTGAAATTAGATTGATTATATTCTTTCCAGCCAAAGATGGAGAATCTCTATACAGTCAGCAAAAACAAGACCGGGAGCTGACTGTGGCTCAGACCATGAGCCTCTTATTGCCAAATTCAGACTTAAATTGAAGAAAGTAGGGAAAACCACTAGACCATTCAGGATGACCTAAATCAAATCCCTTATGATTATACAGTGGAAGTGAGAAATTTAAGGGACTAGATCTGATAGATAGAGTGTTTGATGAACTATGGATGGATGTTCATGACATTGTACAGGAGACAGGGTTCAAGACCATCCCCAAGAAAAAGAAATTCAAAAAAGCAAAATGGCTGTCTGAGGAGCCCTTACAAACAACTGTGAAAAGAAGAGAAGTGAAAAGCAAAGGAGAAAAGGAAAGATATACTCATTTGAATACGGAGTTCCAGAGAATAGCAAGGAGAAATAAGAAAGCCTTCTTCAACAATCAATGCAAAGAAATAGAGGAAAACAATAGAATGGAAAAGACTACAGACCTCTTCAAGAAAATTAGAGATACCAAGGGAATATTTCATGCAAAGATGGACACAACAAAGGACAGAAATGGTATGGATCTAACAGAAGCAGAAGATATTAAGAAGAGGAGACAAGAATACACAGAAGAACTGTACAAAAAAGATCTTCATGACCCAGATAATCATGATGGTATGATCACTCACCTAGAGCCAGACATCTTGTAATGTAAAGTCAAGTGGATCTTAGGAAGCATCTCTATGAACAAAGCTAGTGGAGGTGATGGAATTCGAATTGAATTCAAATCCTAAAAGATGATGCTGTGAAAGTGCTACGTTCAATATGTCAACAAATTTGGAAAACTCAGCAGTGACCACAGGACTGGAAAAGGTCAGTTTTCACTCCAATCCCAAAGAAAGGCAATGCCAAAGAATGCTCAAACTCCCACACAATTGCACTCATTTTACATGATACTAAAGTAATGCTCAAAATTCTCCAAGCCAGGCTTAGGCAATACATGAACCCTGAACTTCCTGGTTTTAGAAAAGGCAGAGGAACCAGAAATCAAATTGCTAACATCTGCTGGATCATTGAAAAAGCAATAGATTTCCAGAAAAACATCTATTTCTGCTTTATTGACTATGCCAAAGCCTTTGTGTGGATCACAATAAACAGTGGAAAATTCTGAAAGAGATGGGAATACCAGACCACCCTGACCTGCCTCTTGAGAAATCTGTATGCAGTTCAGGAAGGAACAGTTAGAACTGAACATGGAACAACAGACTGGTTCCAAATAGGAAAAGGAGTACATCAAGGCTGTATATTGTCACCCTGCTTATTAACTTCCCTGGTGGCTCAGAGGTTACAGCGTCTGCCTGGAATATAGGAGACCCGGGTTGGATCCCTGGGTTGGGAAGATCCCCTGGAGAAGGAAATGGCAACCCACTCCAGAACTCTTGCCTGGAGAATCCCATGGAGGGAGGAGCCTGGTAGGTTACAGTCCATGGGGTAGCAAAGAGTTGGACACGACTGGGCGACTTCACTCACTTATTTAACTTATATGCAGAGTACATCATGAGAAACGCTGGGCTGGAAGAAGCACAAAGTGCAATCAAGATTTCTGGGAGAAACATCAGTAACCTCAGATATGCAGATGACACCACCCTTATGGCAGAAAGTGAAGAAGAACTAAAGTGCCTCTTGAGGCAAGTGAAAGAGGAAAGTAAGAAAGTTGGCTTAAAGCTCAACATTCAGAAAACAGAGATCGTGGCATCTGGTCCCGTCACTTCATAGCAAATAGGTGGGGAAACAGTGGAAACAGTAGCTGACTTTATTTTGGGGGGCTCCAAAGTCACTGAAAATTGTGATGGCAGCCATGAAATTAAAAAATAAAACCAAAATAAAAAGAGACAAATGTTGACAGAGGTCAAATAAAAATGGTATACTTCATATAGGGGAACAACAATTCAAATGACTGTTGGTATCTACTCAGAAACAATGAGGGCTAGACTGCCAGGAAACCTCCTTCATGGAATGAAAGAAAAAAAAAAATCTGTCAACCCAAAATTCTATATGTTGTGAAAATATATTTTAAAATGAACACAAAATATATACTGGTAGACATGTGCCAGTAAATTCAGATCACTTGCTATTTACCCCTGCTCCTTTGAGTCCCTCAGAAATTTTGTTTCCTAACCTGCCTCAAAAATTCAAGATTTATAACTATTCACACAAAGCATCCTCCACCCTCCACTTAGTACAGTGAGTTTTCCTTACTGATTTACCCATTATATCAACAAGTTTGTAAACTTTGTAGGGATTAGGGACCTACTTTCTATATCTTTATATCTCCCTCATTCCATTGCCTTTATAAATGTGGGACTTGCCATTAGAACTTCAGCTATGTTCTAATTTCCCAGCAATAAGAAAGCTAATAATACTTCCCTTATATGGTAGGGCAAGTAAGGGCTTGGGTTACTTCAATATTTTGAAAGCCTTATGTAGCAAGTTATCAGAATGTTGTTTTTATCAAAGTTAAAAAATCAAGCTGCACTCAGATGTAAACATAAAGTAATTTGAATTCCTTGGACAAAATAATCATATAAATACACCATATATCCTGTATAAGCAAATACCCTAGAAAACTTTAATATGATGATAAAATTAATAAGTAGGAACATTGCTATATCCATTTTTCTCTTTCTCTAAATCTACCAAGAATAAAATCTTCTTTTGGGAAATATAACTCAGAAAATTTTCTTTTTTTCTGTTTTCTCTTTATAAAACCATTAACCCTTAAAGAAACAAAAATACTGAGAGTTGTTTATGCCTGGAGTATTTGCTAAGATTCCTGAAGACCATTTTCCTTCCTTAAACATCTGGTTATGAAACCAGAAATGCTGACTTCTAAGTCTGAGAAGAAAAGTAAGCAGAAAAATTTTTCACAGTGATTCCTGTTTCAGAGAATCTCCATTAGCATTTCTGGTAGGAGTACTGAGTGCAGAACTGAGGTAAGCCACATGGGGAATTCTATTGTTAACTGAGAGGTCCTTAGCCAAGTACTGTTTGGGGAGTATTGACTTTGTGGCTTGGTTTTATACATCAACCTTCTCATGTTACATACACTAGTCTTAACCCTGATATGAACTCTTTCAAATTGAAGAGTAATTTTAAATAAGTTATTTTCCCACCACACTAAGTATTCTGTTAAGAATTCTGTAATCACAAACCACATAGTAAAACTGCAAGCAAGGCAAGCAATCACTCAGTCATGTCCGACTCTGCAATCCCATGGACTGTAGTCTACCAGGCTTCTCTGTCCATGGGGTTTTCCAGGCAAGAGTACTGGAGTGGGTTGCCATTTCCTTCTCCAGGGGATCTTCCTGTCCCAGGGATCCAACCCAGGTCTTCTGCATTGCAGGCAGACGCTTTACCCTCTGAGCCACCAAGGAAGCCCATAGTAAAACTGATACATTTGCAAATCTTCCTGCATATTGGTCATTTTAATTCTCATAAATCTCACCCTTCTGAGTCATTCAAAAAATAAACAACACACCACTTGTTTGAGAACATCAAATTATTTTCCCTTGTTTTAGAGATTGTAAATCCATGCTGTGTTTTGGAAAGTCACATCATATATTATAAAGTAGTTCAGTATGGTCACTAGAATTGGGATGAAGTAAGTGAATATATTAACACTTACAAAACTTGCTGCTGTGAACTGCCGCCTCTTGTTTTCTCCCTTGTCTGCAACTTATTTTATGTTTTCCAATTGCCAGCTACTTCAGTAAGTATTTTGTATACATCCCCTTACTTCATTCTCACAAAAATTCTAAGAGGATGTTAATTTTCCCCATTTAAAATGGAAAACACTAAGACTTACAGAAATTCAGTTCATTTCAGTCACCCATTGTGTCCCACTCTTGGCAACCCCATGGACTGCAGCACGCCAGGCCTCCCTGTGCATCACCAACTTCCAGAGCTTTCTCAAAGTCACGTCCATTGAGTCAGTGATGCCATCCAACCATCTCATCCTCTGTTGTTCCCTTCTCGTCCCACCTTCAATCTTTCCCAGCATCACGGTCTCTTCAAAAGAATCAGTTCTTCACATCAGGTGGCCAAAGTATTGGAGTTTCAACTTCAGCATCAGTCCTTCCAATGAATATTCAGGACTGATTTTCTTCAGGATAGACTGGTTGGCTCTCCTTGCAGTCCAAGGGACTCTCAAGAGTCTTCTCCAGCACCACAGTTCAAAAGCATCAGTTCTTCAGCACTCAGCTTTCTTTAAAATGGCCCAACGGTCATATCCATACATGACTACTGGAAAAACCATAGCCTTGACTAGACAGACCTTTGTTGGCAAAGTAATGTCTCTACTTTTAAATATGCTGTCTAGGTTGGTCATAATTAGTCACAGAAATTAAGTATCCTAAATTGCATAGTTAATAAGGGGCAGACCTAAAATCTAAAATATGTGGAACTGATTCCATTATCAGCTGCCTCCCTATTGTATGTCCTTCAACAGAGTGAGGTAATATACAATAGTCGATTGAATTATATATGGTATAAAACTATATAACTGTATATGTTTATATAATATATAATATACTTATATAGCATATAAAATGTAGTGCTGTATATTTAAATAGATGGGCTTCTCTGGTAACTCAGTGGTAAAGAATCTGCCTGCCAATGTAGGAGACACAAGTTTGATGCCTGGGTTAGGAAGATCCCCTGGAGAAGGAAATGGCAACTCACTCCAGTATTCTTGCCTGGGAAATCCCAGGGACAGAGGAACCTGGTGGTTCCATGGAACCACAAATCCATGGAGTTGCAAAAGAGTCAGATATGACTTAGCAATTAAACAACAACAATTTATATATAAATCATATATAGCATAAATTAATATATATATTTATTAGCAAATTATACAAATAAATACTACATATATTCTATATCTAATGAATATGTAATTATAGTATCTGAGTTCTAAACAATTTGTAATAATCTGAAAGTCGAAAGTTTAGAAAATCAAAGTGTTCTGTAGCTTAGTTATTACTGAATATTATGAGGTGGTATATTTTAGTTATATCTCACACTTCAAAAACACTCTTGTACCAGATCTATGTAGTGCCTCAAGTTTTGGTTGCTTCTCCCCTCAAGTCAGTCTGACTAATAATGGATTTGCTAATTATGCCACTCTAGAAAAATTACAAGTAATTATTAACTGTTGGGTTGCCAAAAAGTTTGTTTGGGTTTCTTTGCAAAATGTTATGGAAAAACATGAATGGACCTTTTGGCCAACCCAATGGTATATGTGACAGCAATTTTTGTTAAAGCAACTTGTATTGATTACAATGAAAAATTTGAATAAAAATTTTAAAAATTTATTTTATTAAAAACAACAGTTTTATAACATAGAAATGCAATAACCTTCTGGAAAATGTATTATTACTTTTTGATGTTGACGAGAATCTAACTGTATGCACCCAAAAAGTATACAGCAAAATAATATGTGTCTGTTATGATTAGTTGCTATGTTACTTGTAAAATATTTAATAGTAACCCTGCTGCTGCTGCTGCTAAGTTGCTTCAGTCGTGTCCAACTCTGTGCGACCTCATAGACGGCAGCCCAGCAGGCTCCCTCGTCCCTGGGATTCTCCAGGCAAGAACGCTGGAGTGGGTTGTCATTTCCCTCTCCAAGGCATGAAAGTGAAAAGTGAGAGTGAAGTTGCTCAGTCATGTCTGACTCTTAGTGACCCTATGGACTGCAGCCTACCAGGCTCCTCCGTCCATGGGAGTTTCCAGGCAAGAGTACTGGAGTGGGGTGCCATTTCCTCCTCCAATAGTAACCCTAGTTGCATAATGCATGCATCTTGAACTTTCCTGTGATTGTTTGGTAAGCATAAATACCCCTAACACTCGTATTTTAGGCATTTGGTTTAGAAATAGCAGTATATATTTTCTTTGTGGTTCCTTTAACCCATTTTCAAAATACATCAATTTAACTGAATGTTTCAGCTGGATAAACTTGTTTCTGTCCGATAAAAGTGTATAGTCTAAAGAAACAGTATTCAAATAAAGAAGACTGAAGGAACGAAATTTTTTTATTCAAGAACAAAATTTCAAAGGACTAAGATCAGCTTGAAAAAGATTATTTCATTTTTAATAGTCATGTACCAACTTGGATGCAAGGGGTTTAATAAGGAGGTCTCCATTTTCTCCAACAGACGAAAAAGATTTAAAATGTTGATTTGACAATTTGAAACTTTTATTGGGTAAAGTGCTGCTTGTATTTTTTTTTTTTTTAGCTAAGATCTTAACTTGCCAGAAATTAGCTCCTTTTTCTTATCTTTAAAATTCCTTAATAATATGGTATTTTTATCAATAATTTCAAATATGAATATTATTTTCTGCATTACTTTTTGGCAAAGCAGATTATTTCACTAAGCACAAGCAGAGAGTGATTGCAGGTTGAGTAGAAAGGAAGTAAAACTAATGAGCTCTGATACAAAAAAAAGTGTGAAGCCAAGTTAGAAGTGAGAAAAATGTACACAAAAAAACAAGGGCAAGCATTGGAAGATATGCAGTCATTAGTTTACTAATAGGTGTGCATATAACTTAAGGTGCTTGCAGAGAAAAAAGTGTAAAATAGTATGCAAAATTAATTAAGGCCATGTTCACAACTGTGATTCTTAAAAGAACTCTCACCAACCAGCCGAAGTAAGGGTCCTGGGACCTTAAAAATACAGCCTACACAGAAATTATGTAATTTCCATAGTGGCTCAGATTACTAGTAACCCTCGAAGGTCTATACAATACACATCTACACGGGATGACTTATGAAGGACAACTTCAGTTCAGTTCAGTCGCTCAGTCATGTTCAACTCTTTGCGACCCCATGAATCGCAGCACGCCAGGCCTCCCTGTCCATCACCAACTCCTGGAGTTCACCCAGATTCACATCCATCGAGTCAGTGATGCCATCCAGCCATCTCATCCTCTGTCGTCCCCTTCTCCTCTTGCCCCCAATCCTTCCCAGCATCAGAGTCTTTTCCAATGAGTCAACTCTTCACATGAGGTGGCCAAAGTACTGGAGTTTCAGCTTTAGCATCATTCCTTCCAAAGAAATCCCAGGGCTGAGCTTCTTCGGAATGGACTGGTTGGATCTCCTTGCAGTCCAACGGACTCTCAAGAGTCTTCTCCAACACCACAGTTCAAAAGCATCAATTCTTCGGCACTCAGCCTTCTTCACAGTCCAACTCTCACATCCATACATGACCACAGGAAAAACCATAGCCTTGACTAGACGAACCTTTGTTGGCAAAGTAATGTCTCTGCTTTTGAATATGCTATCTAGGTTGGTCATAACTTTCCTTCCAAGGAGTAAGCGTCTTTTAATTTCATGGCTGCAATCACCATCTGCAGTGATTTTGAAGCCCCAAAAAATAAAGTCTGACACTGTTTCCACTGTTTCCCCATCTGGATGCCATGATCTTCGTTTTCTGAATGTTGAGCTTTAAGCCAACTTTTTCACTCTCCTCTTTCACTTTCATCAAGAGGCTTTTGAGTTCCTCTTCACTTTCTGCCATAAGAGTGGTGTCATCTGCATATCTGAGGTTATTGATATTTCTCCCAGAAATCTTGATTCCAGCTTGTGCTTCTTCCAGTCCAGCGTTTCTCATGATGTGCTCTGCGTATAAGTTAAATAAGCAGGGTGACAATATACAGCCTTGACGTACTCCTTTTCCTATTTGGAACCAGTCTGTTGTTCCATATCCAGTTCTTACTGTTGCTTCCTGACTGCATACAGGTTTCTCAAGAGGCAGAACAGGTGGTCTGGTATTCCCATCTCTTTCAGAATTTTCTACAGTTTATTGTGATCCACACAGTCAAAGGCTTTGGCATAGTCAATAAAGCAGAAATAGATGTTTTTCTGGAACTCTCTTGCTTTTTCCATGATCCAGCGGATGTTGGCAATTTGATCTCTGGTTCCTCTGCCTTTTCTAAAACCAGCTTGAACAATCAGGAAGGACAACTTAAGAGTTTCCAATTAGGCGGTTGTGGTGTCTTAGAACTCAGCTGTTTGTTTGACTTACAGCTGAACCACAAAGAATCACACAAAGAATAACACTATATATTTTGTTTCCAAGAGACAGAAAGTATGTCTAAGTGGGAAAACATAGCTTAATTTTTAATCTGGAAGGAGTATGGTGCACAGAATTTAAAGGTAGGTAAATCTTTGAAATTTTTGAAGATTTTCTTTTCTTTAGTATGGATTTGCCTTGTAATCTTTTAAGTAAGCCACAATTAGATATACTCCCATATATATTTTAGTGCTTGCCTTTGAAATTCTCTTATACCATCTTAACTGAAACATTTCTGATGTATTTTCTTGGGAAAATAATGATCATGGAGTTTGAAATCAGAAAAAGTAGGTTTAGTCTCAGCTGAACTTGAAAAAATTGTTTATCTAAGTCAGTTTCCTGGAGCTAGCAATGTCTGTAAAGTGTTGAATAAGTCAGTTGAATGATAGTCACTACAAAAAAAAAGAGTAAACTACTAATCTAGATGCTTTACTTACTGTAATTTATTTAATCTTCATAATTCTCAAGGAAAGGATTCTTTATTTCACTTTTCAGATGAAAAATAAAGGCAAGAAGAGGTACCTAACTAGACTCAGCTGACAAATACAGCAAGTATGGGAGCCACAGGTTATATCCAAACCTTTCTTATCTCAAAGACCACACTCTTGTCACTATTCCATCCCACCTACCTAAAGAATAGGACTGTATTTTGTAAATTGAAAATTTTATTAAATATTATTATTAAAAACAAGGATTAATTATTAGAATAATTATCTAATAGAGTTGATTAACCCTTTGCTTCATATTCTGAGTAGGATGTGATACACTAGGAATTTCTTGTTTCTACTTTCTATTCTGGTTGACAGGCTTCCCTGGTGAATCAGTGGTAAAGAACCCACCTGCCAATGCTGGAGACGAGGGCTTGACACCTGGGTTGGGAAGATCCCTTGGAGAAGGAAATGGTACCCACGCCAGCATTCTTTCCTAAGATATCCCATGGGCAGAGAAGGCTGGTGGGCTACAGCTCATGCAGTCGCAAATAGAGTCAGAAACAACTTAGCAACTAAACAACAATGACAATATCCTGGTTGACATGTAGGTGAAAGCTCAGGAAGAGGTCTATGACAGATACTTCCTTTTCCTTCTGGGACCAGCTGGACTACAATTCCCAGCATCCAGTGCAGTTAGAGTGGGCCAGGTATTGCAGTTCCAGATGATGAACTGTGAGCAGAAGTGATATACAAAGCTTGCAGTATTGGTCCATAAACCTTTCCAATTTTCCTTTCTTCTCTCATCAACTGGTCCAATGCCAAGTATCCAGGGGAGGACTCAAATCCCAGGGCATAACGGAGCCACTAGACAAGGGGGTCATGTCCTTAAGTAACTACATGAAGTAGAGCTCCCAACATCACCCAGACTCTGCCAATCCACAATGGCCTGTAATTTGAGCCATATACCTTTTGTTGTATGAAGCCATTGAGATTTCAGAGTAAGTCATAAAGCAGTCTACCTTGAATCATGCAAGATTGTACCTAAGAAATGGTTTATAAAATCATATCTGTGGCTGATTTAGCTCAGACATCTGTTTCAGTCACTCACACAGGGGTATATTACAAAGGAATAATGTAAACAACAATAGCCATCCTATAAAGTGCTTACTGTGTGCTAAGCACTGTGTTAAAATCAAAGCACCAACATCAGCTTTACATGTATTTTTTAAATTACAAGTTCAGTCTTTGAGGAGAGGGGTTTGGGGGGAGAAAATATACATGTATTTGTATGACTAAGTCCCTTCGCTGATCAACTGAAACTATCACAACATTGTTTTTTTAATCAGCTATACTCCAACATTGGAGAAGGCAATGGCACCCCACTCCAGTACTCTTGCCTGGAAAATCCCATGGACGGAGGAGCCTGGTAGGCTGCAGTCCATGGGGTCGCTAAGAGTCAGACACGACTGAGCGACTTCACTTTCACTTTTCACTTTCATGCATTGGAGAAGGAAATGGCAACCCACTCCAGTGTTCTTGCCTGGAGAATCCCAGGGACGGGGAAGCCTGGTGGGCTGCCGTCTATGGGGTCGCACAGAGTCGGACACGACTGAAGTGACTTAGCAATACTCCAACACAAAGTAAAAAGTTTTTTCTTTTTATTTAAAAAAAGGAGATTCTAACTCAAATAACTTGCTCAAATGTTTCCTTCTGACTTTCAAGCTCATGCCTACATCATTGTACAGGAAGATTTTGTTATTTAGGATTCCTTGAAGAATCTAACCAGAATCTGCCATTATATGTTTATCTAGATATTCTGACAATATGTGTAGGTTCAATTTGGACGACCTCAGCCTCAAACATTTACTAACTTCTTTATATGTTTTCAAGTTTCCTGCTTGAAGCTATAAGAAGTGACCACTCATTCTCTTCAATTTATTGGCTTTCTTGACACAAAATATACAAAACAATAATAGCTAATCAGTTCAGTTCAGTTGCTCAGTCGTGTCCGACTCTTTGAGACCCCATGAATCGCAGCACACCAGGCCTCCCTGTCCATCACCAACTCGCGGAGTTCACTCAAACTCATGTCCATCGAGTCAGTGATGCCATCCAGCCATCTCATCCTCTGTCACCCGCTTCTCCTCCTGCCCCCCAATCCCTCCTAGCATCAGGGTCTTCTCCAATGAGTCAACTCTTCACATGAGGTGGCCAAAGTGTTGGAGTTTCAGCTTCAGCATCAATCCTTCCAAGGAACATCCACAACTGATCTTTAGGATGGACTGGTTGGATCTTCTTGCAGTCCAAGGGACTCTCAAGAGTCTTCTCCAACACCACAGTTCAAAAGCATCAGTTCTTCGGTGCTCAGCCTTCTTCACAGTCCAACTCTCACATCCATACAAATACTGTATTTCAAAATTCTATTTTTTAAAATGGCTTTATTATAATACTTAGGTTGGTTTCGAAGAGTAATTCTGATACTTTTCATGATTTCCTATTTGGTCATAAAAGAATGTCAAGCTAATGTTGACAAAAAAAAAACTACAACATATCCATTAGCTCAGGAATTTCCCTGGTAGTCAAGTGGTTAAGAATCGTCTGCCAATGCAGAGGACACATGTTCGATTCCTCTTCTGCAAAGACCCCACATGCCAAGGAGCAACTAAACCCACGCACCACAACTACTAAGCCCACACACCTAGAGTCTGTGCTTCTCAAAAAGAAGCCACCACAATAAACCCACACACCACGATGAAGAGTAGCTCTCGCTCACTGCAACTAGAGAAAGGCTGCATGCAGCAACAAAGACTCAGTGCAGCAAAAAATAAACAAATGTCAGTTAGTTCTTAAGGTTCTAATTACTTTCCATACAGACTGTCTTAACAGTTGTCTGTATCAAAGTTACTGGCTATTATCTGCTCACTTGCAGACCCTGCAGTTTATACTCTCTGAGATTTCACTGGCCAGAAAAAGCTGTATCATAAGGAAATTTGACATGTCTCTCTGCCTTCTTTGCTGCAATACTAATTAAAATAGTCAATAAAACAATGTCACCACTAATTCACAATGGACACTAGTGCTAGACCTTTGTCTATATGGTGAAAAAATAACTGTTTATCTCTAATTATTTCTTTCTTTTCTAAAGCCAACCCCAGCCACTTCTAAACCATCTTCTTCAACATATGTGGCAGCTTTGTGTGCCAGCATAAAATCAAAAGAGTAAGAGGGAGAGAATGAGAGTTAGGGAATATTTTGAGACTGCCATTGAAAAGGGTAATGAAAAAGCTGGAGGGATTGTAAAGGATGTTTCACCTGATTTAGGGCTCTCTATATATTGGTTTGTTCATCATGAAAAAGATTAAACAGTATTAACAAAATTCATACTTGCTCTTACACAGTTGCCTAATTTTTTTTTACTATAATCCTTTCTTTAGCTTATAATCCTTCAGGATCAATGAAAAAATTATTTGTTACCTCAGACTCTTCTGTCTTAATTTTTCCACTCCATACATTTATTCTATTTCTTCAAAATGGATATTGGAAATAGAAATGGAATCTGAAATATAGTAAAAACCTGGACTGCCAAATCAATTAAACTAATGACTTCTAAATAACTTCTTCAAATCAACATTTTGCTTCTAAGAAAGCCATTCTCCAGTGGTAACTGTTGGCAGTTTTCACCTATATGGTCTGCAAGGAGCATAGCTTCCATTTTTCCCCTATTGCAGGGGAGGCTGGTAGGAAAATCTCATTGTTTTTCTTTTCCAGTAATCCATCTACCCACTATGCTTTTCCTCCATAAGCTTCTCTGTCCACAGAGAAGAGCAAAATTGTCACACCAACACCACACAATGATTTTTAGCTTTTTGGTTAACTTTCTGAAGATTCTATGAAGAAATTCTAAAATGTCAAAGGGCAGGGGTTGCTTGGTGACTCCGTGGTTAAAAATCCACCTGCCAATGCGGAAGACATGGGTTTGATCCCCAGTCGGGAAGATCCCATATGCGGTGGAGCAAGTAAGCCTGTGCGCCAAAGCTACTGAGCCTGGGCTTTAGAGCCCATGCGCCAAAACTTCTGAAGTGCGTGCACCCTACCCCTGGCGCTGAGCATCAACAGAAGCCCGTGTACCGCAACTTAGAGAGTAGCTGCCACAGCTAGAGAAAGCCTGTGCACCACAATGCAGACCCAGTGCAACCAAAAGTGAATACATAAACTCATTTGGGAAAAAAAAAAAAAGTCATAGAGCATCAACATTCTCTCTGCTTTATGCATCTGTCACTTCCCTCAACTCATCCACTACGGAGATAGCAGGATAACCAATCTAAATTTGAAGCTTTAAAACTCTCCAATGATTCCTCCTTCCCTTTCAGAGTAATGCATGCTCACATAGCTAACCATGCTCTTTCATAATCTAGCTGTTGCCTACCTAGCCAGTCTCCCAGCCTCACTGATTCAGTTCAGTTCAGTTGCTCAGTCAAGTCCGACTCTGCAACCCCATGAACCGTGGCACGCCAGGCCTCCCTGTCCATCACCAACTCCCAGAGTCCACCCAAACCCATGTCCATTGAGTCGGTGATGCCATCCAATCATTTCATCCTCTGTCGTCCCGTTCTCCTCCTGCCCTCAATCTTTCCAAGCATCAGGGTCTTTTCAAAGACCCTCTTTGAAGATCAGCTCTTCACATCAGATGGCTAAAGTATTGGAGTTTCAGCTTCAACATCAGTCCTTCCAATGAACATCCAGGACTCATCTCGTTTAGGATGGACTGGTTGGATCTCCTTGCAGTCCAAGGCACTCTCAAGAGTCTTCTCCAACACCACAGTTCAAAAGCATCAATTCTTCTGTGCTCAGTCGTCTTTATAGTCCAACTCTCACATCCATACATGACCACTGGAAAAACCATAGCCTTGACTAGACGGACCTTTGTTGACAAAGCAATGTCTCTGCTTTTTAATATGCCTCACTGACTTTGCACAAACAACACACAGCTGACACACAGGGCACTTTGTCACTTCCAGGGTTTGGTTTATATGTTTATATGTCATTTTACACTATGCTTAACTCCACATAGTCATATAATCTAATGTCACTGCCCCAGGAATCCTTCCCTGAAATTGTATTCCACCACCCTCACTCAGGTAAGACTACACGTTCTTTCTCCTGGATGTTATAATAACCTGGCATAACACCATCCCTGTTTTTGCCATGTTGCATTTTAAATTACCTGTGTATGGGTCTGTCTTCACCATTACACTGTGACCTGGAGGGCAGAGACTTTATCAATTCTTTTAATTTTAAATTTGTCTTAGCAGATGGTCTAGCGTGTAGCAGACATTCAGTAAATATTTCCTGGCTATTTTCCTGGAAAAAATTAAACGTATGTATTGAAAGTAAGTTCAGCTGTTACATTGCTTTTGAGGGCAATCAGAAAGTGCTGTGTAAACTGTGACACAATGATGTGCTGCAGCTATAAAGGAAGGTGTTGTTATTATTACAGGTAACTACCCTGAAAATACCTACTTATTTGATGATCTACTTTTAAGAGAAACAAGTTTGAAACTGCCTAAAAAGAGTAAGCTCAGCTAAACCATCCAAATTTAAGGTCTGATTTGGCTTTGCTGCTGTGCATCTCCGTGGATGCAACTTGCCTCAAATCTCATCCTATAACTGCCCTTTTACCTGAGTATCTTTTAATCTGTGTGGGGTTTTTTAATAATTGTACTTTTTATTTTTGTACCTTTACTCATTGTCTGTTTTTTTTCCTTTTCTAAGTTCTCAAATCATATTATATAGTTAGTAATAAGTAAAGTTAAAAAATTAAACTACAATGTATTTTTTTTTAATTGTCTTTAAGTAACTGTAAATGCTATGAGGTTTAATAAACTATGGTTTAACTAAATTAAAATTATTTCAACATATGTGTATTTACACCTATTTTGATCATCGGCAGATTGAAAATCACTTTCATTCTATAACTTAGCTTTACTGACTATTGGGTTCAGATTGTTAGTCCATAGGGGTTTCAGATTTCTGCATTCTTAAAGCTGAGGGTTTTATCAACTTCCTTCCCTCAACCTCAAACTTTCATAGTTCTTTTGCTTTCAATTTTGCTATAATTAAGGTTTTGTAAAGACAAATATACCTAAAAGTAGAACATTTTGATTGCTTATAAAATGTACTTGATTTGGAGATAGAATTAAAGATAAAGATGGTTGTTCTTATATTTTTAATATATTAGAGTAAAAACTCTTCACCACCCAAAAGTGCGAAATAAAGGAGGTACATATATCATACTGCAATGCAAACAAAACATAAATGGAAAAGAAAAAATTGCTTTGTACATATATATGCACATGTGTATATGCTATATGAAGAAAGAGAGATTGACAATAGTAACTTAAGGAAGAATGGCTTTGAACTACATTTTATTGTTGGTATGCTAGCAAATTCAAAAATTATAATTCTAAGTAAAGTAAATCAGAGAAGACAGATATACGATATCACTTACATATGGAATCTAAAAAAAATTATACAAATAAAGTTATTTAGGAAACAGAAACAGACTCACAGACATACAAAACGAACTTACAGTTACCAAATGAGAAAGGGGAAAGGGAAGGGATAAATTGGGAAATTGGAAGTAACACATGCTGCTGCTGCTACTGCTAAGTCGCTTCAGTCGTGTCCAACTCTGTGTGACCCCATAGACGACAGCCCACCAGGCCCTTCCGTCCCTGGGATTCTCCAGGCAAGAACACTGGAGTGGGTTGCCATTGCCTTCTCCAGTGCATGAAAGTGAAAAGTGAAAGTGAAGTTGCTCAGTCGTGTCCGATTCTTCACGACCCCACAGACTGTAGCCTACCAGGCTCCTCCATCTATGGGATTTTCCAGGCAAGAGTACTGGAGTGGGGTGCCATTGCCTTCTCTGGGGAGTAGCACATACTCACTACTATATATGAAAGAGGTAAACAGCAAGGACCTGCTGTATAACAAATTTCTTTCTTCTCTCTGTTTTTATATATTTTTCAGTTTTACAAACTAAAGATCTATTCAAATGGAAAAAATAATTTTTGTTTAAAAAGAAAAAGGCAAGGACATGATTTTTTTCCTTTTTATAGCTCGCTAACAATTTGCAGCTATAATCTCTAATAATTTTCAGCTTTTAAAGTATTTTCACATTTAATATGTCATTTGAGCTTCACAAGAAAACAGATACCTACAAATAAGAAAAATTAGACTCAGAAATTAAAGAACCTTCTCAAGATTGCTCAGCTATTAAGTGACAGAGATACTTTTTAAACAATTTCATCCAACTTTCACATCCATACATGACTACTGGAAAAGCCACAGCCTTGACTAGACGGACCTTTGTTGACAAAGTAATGTCTCTGCTTTTCAATATGCTATCTAGGTTGGTCATAACTTTCCTTCCAAGGAGTAAGCGTCTTTTAATTTCATGGCTGCAGTCACCATCTGCAGTGATTTTGGAGCCCAAAAAAAAATAAAGTCTGACACTGTTTCCACTGTTTCCCCATCTATTTCCCATGAAGTGATGGGACCAGATGCCATGATTTTTATTTTCTGGATGTTGAGCTTTAAACCACCTTTTCCCTCTCTACTTTCACTTTCATCAAGAGGCTTTTTAGTTCCTCTTCACTTTCTGCCATAAGGGTGGTGTCTTCTGCATATCTGAGGTTATTGATATTTCTCCCGGCAATCTTGATTCCAGCTTGTGCTTCTTCCAGCCCAGCGTTTCTCATGACGTACTCTGCATATAAGTTAAATAAGCAGGGTGACAATATACAGCCTTACTGAGACATAAACCAAGAACTGACCTTTAATAAGTGTGGACAACCTGCTCCCACTGAGTTCTAAGCCTTTTTCTTACAAAATGGCCTTTAATATTTTATGAGGTACCTAATTTCCCCATCTCCATTTTACAGATGGGGAAATTGAAGTACAGGGAAGCTAAGTAAGTTGATCAAAGTCACAGAGGGAAGTGGCAGAGCCAGAATTGAAACCCACACTTTGTGACCCATTAATTTCAGACTCTAAAACCTACTCCACACTATTTCCAGTCTGACTCATAGAAGTGACCAATGAACAGACCTCCAGCTCCAGGTCTTCTTGACAGCTCTAAATAATCAAAAATGAATTCATTTTCACTAATTTTAGCTTATTTGTATAGAGAAGAACCTTTGTATTCTAATACAAGTTAATCATTAAAGAAATGCTGCCTTTAGGCTTACACAAAATGGTCCCTCTCTGGGAAGTCTGCCTCCCAGATAATGAACATCAAGTTAAAAAATATTTGTTTAGGCTCACAGGAAATATCCTGACCAGGCCCACATGTGAATGACTACAGGATGGTAGAAATTAACACATCCTCTCTGAAGGCTGACCCAAACCAGGAAATGATTGACTTTATTCCCTCCTCTTTTAGTATGAAAGAACCCTGAAGTCTAAGTTGGTCAAGATCGTTCTTAGAACATGAGTCTGCCATCTTCTTGATCTGTGGACTTTCCAAGTAAAGTCGCCATTCCTTGCCCCAGTAACTAATCTCTCAATTTATTGGCCTGTCCTGTGGTGAGCAGTGTGAGCTTGGACTTGGTAACAAACTAACATCTTGAAAAAATCATTTTTTTTTTACAATATTTTTCATTTCTTTTTAAGAGGTGGAGGGAAATCAAAGGATTAAATAGCAAAGTTTAGCAGTGATTTAGTAACCTATTAGTTTTTTAAGTGACTACTTTATTGAAGAAAAAATGCTTTTATTACATGAAAATACAAATTATCTGGATATGTTAATCATGAGCTAGATTTAATAGCAGATTAAACAATAATAGAGTAAACAATTACCCAATCTTGAGGCCACAATATAGGAACATCTTCAACCCTTCCCAGTTATCTATAAATCTAACATCATGGTTTTGGTTTTCCTCCTGCACATTGCTGTAGGTATAACCATTTAAATGGGGAAGGAGAGAAACATGTATATATATACACACACACATATACATATATAAAACAAATATATACTGACAAAAAAAAGGCTTATAGGAGTCTTGTCTTCTCACACTAAACCCAGAGGTAGAGCAGTTTTACCTTGGGCTTTGAGCTTCCCTTGTGGCTCAGATGGTAAAGAATCTGCCTGCAATGTGGGAGACCCAGGTTTGATGCCTGGGTCAGGAAAATCCCTTGGAGAAGGACATGGCAACCCACTCCAGTATCCTTGCCTGGAAAATCCCATGGATGGAGGAGCCTGGTGGGCTACATACAATCCATTGAATCGCAAAGAGTCAGACACAACAGAGCAACAGTAATTTCACTTTTTCACTTTACTAGACTTTATTGACAATAGATTTTCTGACTCATGAGATACCCACTGAGTCAAAAAAAACACTTTTTAATCTTTGAGTTCTATAAAACTAGATTTGAATGTACCATTTAATCATTCCAGGCTATATGCGTGTTTCCTACTGTCTCTAGACCAAGGGAATTTAAACTGTTATCTCTTGCAATCACATTTGAACATAGTACACTCAATCATAACAAGCACAAAAACAGTGAAACTAGACCCTAAGGCAAATACTGAGTCTCCAGTTTACTTCCTTTAGGCTTTCTACATGGAATTTACTGAATCAATTATTAAATATTAGTGTCACTCATTGAGTTAGATAATCCACTAGCTTTACCGTTCTACTCTTACCTATTCACTTCCTTTGTCTGGACTATTTTCACAGATAGAGACACAAGATAAACAGCATGGCTAGATCTTAAACTCTCTACCTTTAGGCATTTTCTTTGCTGTTCTTTTTTTTTTTTTAATCCTTGCAAATTTAGACACGTAGTAAACTGTTATTTGCCTCATAATGGCCTCTTCAGTGTGTTTCACAGTCTTTTGTGGAGAATAATGACATAATGATAGTGTTCTCAGACCCATATTTTCTACTTGATAAACTAGCAATTATATGATTAAAGGATTTTTACAAACTCACATTAAGTATATGATACTCTAGAAACCAGTCCATCATGTAATTATACAGTCAGGAGAGAAATAATTTACATAACTAAAAGCTGTCAAATGGTACTCATGACCAGTGTGTGTTTTTTTAATGGATAAATATTTAAGAAATATCAATTCTATAAATAATATACTTTTAGTTAGGATCATAAATTCTGAATTTTATCAACTGTGTTTAAACATTTATTTTTTTGTCCCTACTGAGAGAAAACTATGCTAAACTTTGCTGAAAACATGAGCTGGATACATTAGGACAAAGTAAGAAAAACCTTGTTGTTTAGTCACGAAATCCTGTCCAGCTCTTTTGCAATCCATGGACTATAGCCTGCCAGGTTCTCTGTCCATGGGATTTCACAGGCAAGAATATTGGAGTGGGTTGCCCTTTCCTTCTCCAGGGGATCTTTCCAGTCCAGGGATCAAATCCATATCTCCTGCATTGGCAGGCAGCTTCTTTACCACTGAGCTTATCAGAGAAGTTCAAGAAAAATGTCATCTGTCTCCAAAAAATATATATTTAAAGAACAGAGAAAGGCAGGCAATGCCTAGGTATTTAAACTCCGTGATAAACACCAATTTGACCAAGATTTTTCTTAGCTATCTCTGAAAGGCAAATTGACTAGATACTTGTGACTCTCTTTAAATGTCAGGTCATTATACTAACACCTTGAGTTGGAGAACATATATTCATAGACCTTACTTTCTTTTGAAAAACAGGAAGGACATTTAACAGGATGCTCATGAGCTTCAAACAGCATGTACTGAGAAGACCCATCCTCAAAACGTAAATAGAATTACATCTAACTCTTTTCACAATTTTTTTCTCAATTTCTGGACAAACCAGTTACCATGCTTTTCCCCAGTTTCTTAAGAAAAACTGAAAATAAGTTACAGAAGTATATCCTGAGAACCAACCCATCAAAGGGATAATTTTATACATACAATTACATGGGTGAGTATAGCCTAAAAAGAAAGATTAAGATATTAAATAAAAATAATCAAAATGCCAAACCATGTACACATTTTTTTAAGAAAGACAAATAATATATATTTATATTGAGTTACAGCTATTAAAAAGTATTTCTGTAAATATAAACAAGAAATCTATAGCAGGGTTACCCTGTTTATTGCTGGGTGGAGAAGGATGTATATAAATTAAGCATGTGAGCAGGGAAGCAAGGAAGACTTTTCATGTATTTGCACACTTTCTGCTTTTTGAGTCATTTGGTGTACTATCTACTCAATAGTTATGTCAATTTAAAAAAAGAAGAAAGGAGTCTTGATCCTTGTACGGAGTAGATAAGAGAGAGTGAGCTAGACCAAGTGTATACTTAGCTGTGATGACAAATGAGCTTTAAGAGAAAAAAGGTGCCAAAGTTAGATGATTCATTACTGGCTTATTCCACCACCATTACCACCTCAATGACACTGGCTTCTAACTTAAAAGACGTTGAAAAACACACCATATTTTATGTTATAATGATAGCAACAGGACATTTGGTTGCCCATGCCATTATCAGCATGATCATAAATAGTCTTGACAATCCCTGAAAGAAATAAGGACACTAGTCAGGGCCAATCACCAATTGCTATCACCCTATATAAAGCTTAACCTTGACTCTCAATGTGGGATACCCATTCTCAAAAGCCCTGCCGTTTAAAGCACTACATAGGGTTGAGAATAAAAACAGACAGCTAATGAAGTCCATGAATACCGTTACAACCTTGCTAACATGACCAACTTTTCTGCAGTAATCTGGTAATTCCAGACCTACACTTTCTGCACCATTCACCTTGTGACTGGATATCATTGACTCTGGTTAGGAAGCAAGATAAAAGAACTGTTAATTTGTTAGACCTTGTGTAAAGGATTAAAATGATGGAGGTACTTGGCAGGAAGCTTCACAAATTTATCACTTGCAGAATCTGATGACTCTGGCAGTCAGGTAGGGCAGGGGTCATTGGCCATGCTTTCTATCATTTAGTGTTACTGCTTCAAAGCTAGTAGGTGGCAGGACCAGGACTCTGTCCAAGGTCTTTCTGAGTTCATGGTCATTGCTATTATATACTCTGTGTCTTCTGAGTGTCAGGGTTTTCGTCTTCCCTAAAGAGCAAATGCTTTCCACAATTGTGGAAAGTGAGACATATAAATATTTAATAAAGTTTACTGCTATTCTGAGGGAGAAATCCAACAGCATGATGTTATCTAGGTCTTAACTGAAATTTCTCTATGAAGGTAAAAAACTGTTAAAAAGGAACTGCTGTATTTTGCAAAATGAAACAAATACTGATTGCAACATTTGAGCTTTTGACTCAGAACCTCAGAACACTGTGTGCTGTAATTTTGATGTTAGATAACCAACTGTAACTACTGATACAACCCTAGGCTGACCTTCTTGGTTAATATCTAGGAATGCGTTAATGAAAAAATAGTGACTTAAATGTTTATCTTACTTCTGTCCACTCATATAATTCCCATCTTCCTAGCCACAATGAGAGGCAATGTGGTAGCAAGTTGATATAAATTGAAGGGAAAGTTTTAGTTGCTCAGTTGTGTCTGACTCTTTGTGACCCCATGGACTATATAGCTCACCAGGCTCCTCTGTCCATGGAATTCTCTAGGCAAGAATACTGGAGTGGATTGCCTTTCTCTTATCCAGGGGATCTTCGCAACCCAGGGATGTAATCCAAGTCTTCCGCATTGCAGGCAGATTCTTAACCACCTAAGCCACCAGGGAAGCAAGTCTGTATAACGTACTAAGAAAGAGAGTCAAAACCTGATAGGAAATCTAACTCATACTCTACTTAGGGCTATTCAATTAAAAAAATATACATATTCTTCAGAATTTGTTATTTTCATTCCTACTACATTCTGGTAGTGCTGGTAGAATGTCAACTAGCTCTCAGACCTTCAAAGTTAAAAAAGGGGAGGCCTGGAGGTCAGGCAGGCTACCTTGTTGTCACTCATTTCCCGTGCTGATGCTACACTGAAGGAAGTTTTAATGGTTTGGTGTAAACAGAGCAAGATTAAAAAGAAAGCTTCTAGAAAATAGATTTTCATAAAATAAAAAAGGCAATAATTATTGCATGAAAAGCTCCATCATTTGTGCCTTAATATTATAACCTATCATAAAAATGCCACTTTAATTGTTTTAACATCTCTTTAAATGTTTTGTACTTATTGTTATTCCCAGCAGCTAACAATAAAAAAATAGCAGCATTAAGCTCAGTTTGAGACCATTTTTACTAGAAATCATGATACTAATGAGCTGTGAAGAAAATGTTGCTAATCATACTTCCTCTGCAGTCTTGTAAAATAATCACTAATGCTTAAATATAAAGTATACACAAAGTAAATATATATGTGTTTATGTGTATGTTTAGCTTGACAGGTAAACGTCTTAATTCAAAAAAAAAAGATATCCGAAACTTTAGTTTCTCTCTTTTCCATACAACAAATCATGTTTAATGAATTTCACAGTAGAGATTAAACAAAGGAGAACACATGGCAATAAAATATTTCAGCACACATTGAATAGCATTCAGACATTGTCTGTGGATATGTATCCCAGAAGCAGATTATCCTGTGCTGTTGGGGTAACTGAGAGCCACTCTGATAACAAAGCCCATGTAACTGGTCTTGGGGTCAGAAGATCTGGAGCCTACCCCTGACCGAGCCATCAACTGTAGGTTGGAGAGCTCATTCTCACCTTTGTATCTTTAAAAAGGAGATCTTAATTTCTGTCTTATGGGATATTTGAGAGAATTAAATTTAGGGTGTAACATGGATAGACCTAGAGATTGTCATCCTAAGTGAAGTAAGCCAGACAGAAAGACAAATATCATATATTGCTTGTATGTGTAATCTAAAGGGGCTTCCCTAGTGGCTCAGTTGGTAAAGAGTCTATCAGCAATGAATCTAAAAAAAGGGGGGGGTGGAGAGTACAAATAAATGTATCTACAAAACAGAAATAGAATTTCAGATGTAAAAAACAAACATGGTTATCAGGGGGAGGAATAAACTGAAAGACTGGGATTGAAATATACATACTACTGTATATAAAATACGTAGGTAACTAATAAGGATGTCACTTCATGGCAAATAGATGGGGAAACAGTGGAAACAGTGGCTGACTTTATTTTTCTGGGCTCCAAAGTCACTGAAGATGGTGATTGCAGCCATGAAATTAAAAGATGCTTACTCCTTGGAAGGAAAGTTATGACCAACCTAGACAGCATATTGAAAAGCAGAGATATTACTTTGTCAACAAAGGTCCGTCTGTCAAGGCTATGGTTTTTCCAGTGGTCATGTATGGATGTGAGAGTCGGACTATAAAGAAAGCTGAGCACCGAAGAACTGATGCTTTTGAACTGTAGCGTTGGAGAAGACGCTTGAGAGTCCTTTGGACTGCAAAGAGATCCAACCAGTCCATCCTAAAGGAGATCGGTCCTGGGTGTTCATTGGAAGGACTGATGCTAAAGCTGAAACTCCAATACTTTGGCCACCTCATGCGAAGAGTTGACTCATTGGAAAAGACCCTGATGCTGGGAGGGATTGAGGGCAGGAGGACAAGGGGACGACAGAGGATGAGATGGCTGGATGGCATCACTGACTCAATGGACATGGGTTTAGGTGGACTCTGGGAGTTGGGATGGACAGGGAGGCCTGGTGTGCTGTGCTTCATGGGGTCGCAATGAGTCAGACACAACTGAGCAACTGAACTGAACTGAATAAGGACCTCTTGTATATATAGGACAGGAAACTCTACTCAATACTCTGTAATGGCCTATATGAGAAAAAAATCTAGAAAAGAGTGGATATATGTGTAACTGATTCAATTTGCTGTACTCCTAACACTAAGAGTTGGACTCGGAAGAAAGCTGAGAGCCAAAGAGTTGCTGTTTTTGAACTGTGGTGTTGGAGAAGACTCTTGAGAGTCCCTTGGACTGCAAGGAGATCCAACCAGTCCATTCTAAAGGAGATCAGTTGTGGGTATTCATTGAAAGGACAGATGCTGAGGCTGAAACTCCAATACTTTGGCCATCTCATGCGAAGAGTTGACTCATTGGAAAAGACCCTGATGCTGGGAGGGATTGGGGGCAGGAGGAGAAGGGGACGACAGAGGATGAGATGGCTGGATGGCATCACCGACTCGATGCACATGAGTTTGGGTGAACTCCAGGAGTTGGTGATGGACAGGGAGGCCTGGCATGCTGCGATTCATGGGGTCACAAAGAGTCGGACACGACTGAGCGACTGAACTGAACTGAACTAACACTAAGACAATGTTGTAAATCAACTATACTCCAATAAAAATTACTTTAAAAAATTAGTGTGTAAGCTGGCTTTCATCAAAATTTAAAGCATTTATGCTACAAACAGTACCATTAAGAAATTAAAAAGACAGCTTATAGAATGGGAGAAAATTTTTGCAAATCGTATATCTGATAAGGCATTTGTATCCAGAATATTTGAAGAACTCTTACAACTCAATAATAAAAAGTTAAATAATTTTAAAATAAGCAAATAATATTTGTCCAAAGAAATGGCAAATCTACACAGTCAAAAAGTAAACTAGCAATTGCCTACAATGCAAGGTAAGGATGGGGAATCAGTGTAAACTGTCTACAGGATTCTTTTGGGGTGATGGGAATGGTCTCAGATTGTGACAGTGTTTGCATAGTTCTGTAAATAAGCTAGCAATCATTTAACTGTATGTTTTAAATGGATGGATTTTATATTATGCAAATTACATTGGGGGAATTACATTTCAATAAAGCTATTTTTTAAAAGTGAAAAAAAAATTGGTGTGTAAACAACAGTACGTAAGAAACTATAAAATGATATACAAATGGAAAGTATCATGTTATCATTATTAATACCTGAACTCAGTCATCAACAGCATTAAAATTCTAGTATACTGATTCAAACTATCCCTCAAATTTTGTAAGTGAGTATACGGAGGAAGGAGAAGGCAATGGCACCCCACTCCAGTACTCTTGCTTGGAAAATCCCATGGACGGAGGAGCCTGGTAGGCTGCAATCCATGGGGTGGCTAAGAGTCGGACACGACTGAGCGACTTCACTTTCATGCATTGGAGAAGGAAATGGCAACCCACTCCAGTGTTCTTGCCTGGAGAATCCCAGGGACGGGGGAGCCTGGTGGGCTTCTGTCTATGGGGTTGCACAGAGTCGTACATGACTGAAGTGACTTAGCATAGCATAGCATATGGAGGAAAATAGATAATCATTTTATTATTTACATTTTGAAAATATAAGACAGATTATACTTGTACTGGAGGGAAAGCAGAAAATCTGCACTTATCCTCAAAAGTAAATGTTTATCTCCTGCTCCTACTTATTTGGTAAAGTACAGAATGTTCATCTTCTATTTGATAAAACATAAAGATGTTAGTAATGTTCTTTTAAATAAGGCAGTAGAAGAGCTGGGTTCTAGAATCCTACAAAGTTCTGAGATTCACCTAATAATTCTACAATCTCAGGTTAAATTAACACATTTCAGTTTCTTCGCTTACAAAAAGCAGAGACAGTGGAAATAACCTCAGAAGACTTGTGGATAGAAATGAGTGTCACAGGTTTAGAACTTAGCACGCTGTCTGACACATAGTAAGAACGCAATACGTGCTTGCTGTTCAATATGACTATGTCTGTCCTTACATGAGCATCTCAGACGTGACATCTAAGTGATCCTTGCTTTCAAATGCAGCTGGTGAACTTGGCAACCAAAACCATCTCACCAAAAATAGCTCTAATACACTTTCCCAATTTACTGGACATACTTTCTATCTTAATCACATCAGGGAGCTTGCTGGTGGTCCAGTGTTTAAGACTCTGCTCCAATGCTGGAGTGTTTGTGGAGAAAAGGGAACCCTCTTACACTGTTGGTGGGAATGCAAACTAGTACAGCCACTATGGAGAACAGTGTGGAGATTCCTTAAAAAACTGGAAATAGAACTGCCTTATGATCCAGCGACCCCACTGCTGGGCATACACACTGAGGAAACCAGAAGGGAAAGAGACACGTGTACCCCAATGTTCATCGCAGCACTGTTTATAATAGCCAGGACATGGAAGCAACCTAGATGTCCATCAGCAGATGAATGGATAAGAAAGCTGTGGTACATATACACAATGGGGTATTACTCAGCCATTAAAAAGAATACATTTGAATCAGTTCTAATGAGGTGGATGAAACTGGAGCCTATTATACAGAGTGAAGTAAGCCAGAAAGAAAAACACCAATACAGTATACTAACGCATATATATGGAATTTAGAAAGATAGTAACAATAACCCTGTGTACGAGACAGCAAAAGAGACACTGATGTATAGAACAGTCTTATGGACTCTGTGGGAGAGGGAGAGGGTGGGAAGATTTGGGAGAATGACATTGAAACATGTAAAATATCATGTATGAAACGAGTTGCCAGTCCAGGTTCGATGCACGATACTGGATGCTTGGGGCTGGTGCACTGGGATGACCCAGAGGGATGGAATGGGGAGGGAGGAGGGAGGAGGGTTCAGGATGGGGAACACATGTATACCTGTGGCAGATTCATTTTGATATTTGGCAAAACTAATACAATTATGTAAAGTTTAAAAATAAAATAAAATTTAAAAAAAAATTAAAAAAAAAAAAAGACTCTGCTCCTGTGCTGCAGGGGACACGGGAACTAAGAGTCTGACTGCTGCGTGGCCAAAACAAAACAAAACCTGGTAAAGCTTTATGCCAAATTCTTGCCATAAATGAAAGAAAGAACTATTTATAGAACCCCTATGATATCCCAGGCACTGTATTTGGTGGTGGGATACAAGGTCAAGCAAAAAAGAGATACACTCTCTACTTTCATGTTTTAAAGAAGGTAAACGTTGATCAAAATTATTACACACAATGAATATAAAACTGCCAACTGTAAAAAGTGGCATAAAGGAGGAAAACCCAGTTCTTATGGGAGTATAATACTAAAAAGAAATGAACAAATGTGCTGGTGAAGGAAATGTTCCCTAAGGAAAGGATAATTGGGTTGATATCAGAGGAATGAGTGGCATTAGGATAAAAAAGTGTGAGCTGCTGTGCTTCAAGTACAAGGATCTATGTGTTGGTGGGAGGGAACTTGGCCTCTTTGAGGGCATGAAGGAAGGTAAGTGAGATGGGAGCTCAGAGAAGGAGAAGCAGGGAGTGAATGAGGGGGGCTGTATGCCGTGATAAGAGTCTGTTTTCTTATCCTAAGAACAAAGGAAATCCATTGAAGAATGTTAAGCCTGGTATGTGATTGGTTTTGAGGAGAGGAAGGGGTTGACATGATGCAATGTGAATTCTATGTGCAAAGAACAGTTTAGAGAGGATCAGAGTACCTATGAAGAATCCAGTTAGGAGACTGTTGCCAGGGTTCCAAAAAGATAATGTGGAAGCATAGATTAGGGCAGCTGAGCTAGAAATGTCTGCAAGTGATATACAGAGGAAGAGTTTCATTTTCCATAAAACATACATCCTTTTCTTTCTCTGTCTGGACACATTTTTTCATGTAAAAAAGTCTTCCTTTTGGAATATTCTAGAGAATACAAGTAAAGGTTAATGGTAGGTAAAGGGTTTTCACACACTTGAATTCAATGAGGGATCAAAATGCCAATTTTAAATAATCAGTATCATCTCCCTTTGGGTGAAAGCCCTTGTCCTGTTTTACTATACAACATGCAATACCAAAAATGAACAAAAAGGAAATAATTTCCACTGAAGCACGTTTTTATTACAAAAATGCCATAGGTAAACAATCATTTATTAAAAATTGGATCAAAGAGCAGTAACACCTTTCAAGTTGAAAAAAAGGCAAACAGATCCAGGAAAGAAAGAAAGTCACAGGAAACAGCTCTGATAGCAATTATAAAATAACCAATGGCATTGTTTTTGGAATTTGCCAGAAGACTCACTGCTACCTTAGGAAGAGTATCTTCCATATTTTGGCCACTAAGCAAAGATGCTTTGTGCGTAAAAGTGATATGTGTAATAACCAAGGCATCTTCCCAGTATCACATAGCAACAGAATGAATGCAAACACACACACACGACCACATACAAACACATTGAAATGTACTAAGCTCATACGTTTCGAAGGATTAAGCAGAAAAGCAAGAAAAGCAGCACAGTACATATCTTCACTTTGCAAAAAACAAGCAAAAAAAAAGTCTACTACAATTTTCTGTAAGATAAATTGTCTCTCTCAACTAAAAGAAAAAAAAGTGAAATCATCGGCTGACTAGTTCTCCCAGAGCAGAAGTGAGACATTAATTTAGATCACTGTACACAGAGAAAAGCTATCGCACTGCAGGGATTTCCAATTACATAATGCAGAATCAGAACTCTGTCTTGGTGTCACTTGGCTGCCAGCGTCCATGGATGAGCCGTGTAACACTCCTCTGTCATGTAGCTCATGTGAGAAAAGAATTCTGCTGTTCCAAGAAATGGCACTCATCTTGGAGACCTTCCCAGTTACTCAAAAGAGCATAATTTCCACATTATCCCCAGGCATACTGTCTCGGATAATAAGTCTATGATAGCTTTATGTGTAAATTATACAGACAGTTCTAATGAAAGGCGAGCAGACTGCTTTTTGGTAGTGGCAGTGCAGAAAAACAAAATCAATTTGTTTTTCAATTTAAAAAAATGACACTTGAGCTATCTAATAATCAAAAGAGACTGTGAGGGTTAGATGGCAGATAAGGTAATTGCACTCCGATTCTAACAGGTCAGAACTGGTTTTGTCAAGCAAAGTCTAGCGTGCAGACTTACCAACCACCTCATAACGTGCCTGTTTCATTACTTTAGTTTTAAGTCCTTGATACTTTTAGTATGCTACTTATCTCAGTTTTTCATCAGGGACCGCACTCTTGATTCTGGTTTAATTTTTCCTAGCTATGAAAACATACTACAGAGGAGAGACTAGAAGGAAAGACGAATATTTTCATGTTTATTGTCTATTTGGTGACAAAATTCCATATGTACTGCATGGTGTGCACCAGATACAGGAGATAAACTGAAAAGCAAGACAGTTTTCTTGCCTTCTAGAAGTTCACAATTCTCTTACTGAGATATTCAGGACATGAAACATTTGTATATGAGTTATCAGTATTATTTGAAATATTTTTTTTTATTTCATTGCCGTTCAGTCACTAAGTCATATTCAACTCTGTGACCCCATGGACTGCAGCACACCAGGCTCCCCTGTCCTTCACAATCTCCCAGCGTTTGCGCAAGTTCATGTCCATTGAGTTGGTGATGCTAGCCAACCATCTCATCCTCTGCTGCACTCTTCTTTTGCCTTCAAGCTTTCCTAGCATCAGGTCTTTTCCAATGAGTCAGTTTTTCCCATCAGGTGGCTAAAGTATTGGAGCTTCAGCCATCAGCCCTTCCAATGTGTATTCACAGTTGATATCCTTTAGGATTGACTGCCTTAATCTCCTTGCAGTCCAAGGGACTCTCAAGAGTCTTCTCCAGCACCACAGATCAAAAACATCAATTTTTCTCATGCTCTCACCACTAAGCTACATCCCTCTGCCTTTATTTCATTAAATTCAATCATTTTTACACCAAATAAAAAGGAGACTAGAAAATTGGGATAAGTATAATATCTAATCTAAAATTTGATGAACATTACTATACATACAAGTTTTGCACATATCAAAACCTAATGACAACCTAGACATTAGATTATGAAAGTTTTCATTTTAGAAAGGAAAACACTGAGGTTTACACAAGTTATATCACAAACCTCATGTGTAGCTTGAATTTAAACTACTATAGTGCAATCTGATTCCATGGTGCTCTCTCTTATTTATTTCTCTACACTCTTTCATTTTTAATATTTACTATAACCTGAACAGGGCATCTCAGTTTTTATTTGTTTAATTTTATTGCTTGATTTGGAAACTTTTTAAAAATTCACTCTCCTTTTATCTTATCTTGAGGATCTTGGTGAGGAAAATAAACAGTTTTCCATTGTAGCTAAATACATAACAATGTTGCTCTCTCAAACTATTCACCTATTCCATTCATGCTAAAATTTATTTACTGAGCATCTGTAATATGCCAGGGGCTTCCATGGTAGCTCAGCTGGTAAAGAATCCGACTGCAATGCAGGAGACCCCAGTTCGATTCCTGAGTCAGGAAGATCCTCTGGAGAAGGGATAGGCTACCCATTCCAGTGTTCTTGGGCTTTCCTGGTGGCTCAGCTGGTAAAGAATCTGCCTGCAATGAGGGAGACCTAGGTTCGATCCCTGGGTTGGGAAGATCCCCTGAAGAAGGGTATGGCCATCCACTCCAGTATTCTGGCCTGGAGAATTCCATGGACTATATTATAGTCCTGCTGCTGCTGCTACTGCTGCTAAGTCACTTCAGTCGTGTCCGACTCTGTGCGACCCCATTGACGGAAGCCCACCAGGCTCCCCTGTCCCTGGGATTCTCCAGGCAAGAACACTGGAGTGGGTTGCCATTTCCTTCTCCAATGCATGAAAGTGAAAAATGAAAGGGAAGTCGCTCAGTCATGTCTGACTCTTAGCGACCCCAAGGACTACAGCCTACCAGGCTCCTCCATCCATGGGATTTTCCAGGCAAGAGTACTGGAGTAGGAGTATTGCTGGGAGTGGGAGAATACTGGAGAGTATTGCCTTCTCCGATATTATAGTCCATGGGGTCACAAAGAGTCCAACATGACAGGGTGAATTTCACTTTCACTTTTCTGTAATATGTCAAGCACTGCATTAAGTGCCTTATGAGTAAAGATGTGATCCTTGACCTATAGTGACAGGCAAATCAGAATTAAAAAACCAGCAAAAGTCTAGCAAGAGATATTTCTCCCAACAATCTTGATTCCAGCTTGTGCTTCTCCGCCCAGCATTTTGCACGATGTACTCTGCATAGAAGTTAAATAAGCAGGGTGACAATATGTAAACTTGAGGTACTCTTTTCCCAATTTTGAACCAGTCTATTGTTTTATGTTCTGTTCTATTATTTCTTGACCTACATACAGGTTTCTCAGGAGGCAGGTAAGGTGGTCTGGTATTCTCATTTCTTGAAGAATTTTCCAGTTTGGGGTGATCCACACAAAGGCTTTGGGCTAGTCAATAAAGCAGAAATAGATATTTCTCTGGACTCTCTTGCTTTTTCTATGATCCAACAGATGTTGGCAATTTGATCTCTGGTTCCTCTGTCTTTTCTAAATCCAGCCTGTACATCTGGAAGTTCTTGGTTCACATACTGTTTGTTGAAGCCTCGCTTGGAGGATTTTGAGCATGACCTTGTTAGCATGTGAAATAAGTGCAATTGTATGGTAGTTTGAGCATTCTTTGGCATTGCCCTTCTTTAGGATTGGAATGAAAACTGACCTTTTCCAGTCCTGTGGCCACTGCTGAGTTTTCCAAATTTGCTGACACATTGAGTACAGCACTTTCACAGCATAATCTTTTAGGATTTCAAATAGCTCAGCTGGAATGTCATCACCCCCACTAGCTCTTCTCATAGTGATGCTTCCTAAGGCCTCCTTGACTTCACACTCCAGGATATCTGGCTTTAGATGAGTGATCACACCATTGTGGTTATCTGGGTCATTAAAATCTTTTTTGTATAGTTCTTCTGTGTTTTTTTGCCACCTCTTCCTAATATCTTCTGCTTCTGTTAGGTCCATACCATTTCTGTTCTTCACTGTGCCCATCTTTGCATGAAATGGTCCCTTGGTATCTTTAATTTTCTTGAAGAGATCTCTCGTCTTTCCCATTCTATTGTTCTCTTCTATTTCTTTGCATTGATCACTTAGGAAGGCTTTCTTATCGCTCTTTGCTATTTTTGAAAGTCTGCATTCAGATGGGTGTCTCTTTCCTTTTCTCCTCTGTCTTTCATGTCTCTTCTTTTCTCAGCTATTTGTAAATCCTCCTCAGACAACTATTTTGCATATATGCAAATGACATGACCTTTATGACAGAAAGTGAAGAGTAATTAAAGAGCCTGTCAATGAGGGTGAAACAGGAGAGTGAAAAAGATGGCTTAAAACTCAACATTCAAAAAATGAAGATCATGGCATCCAATCTCATCACTTCATGGCAAGTAGATAGGGAAACAATGGAAACAGTGATAGACTTTATTTTCTTGGTTCCTAAAATCACTGCAGATGTTGACTGCAGCCATGAAATTAAAAGATGCTTGCTCTTTGGAAGAAAAATTATGACAAACCTAGACAGCATTTTAAAAAGCAGAGACATTACTTTGCTGACAAAGATCCATCTAGTCACTGCTTTGGTTTTTCCCAAACCAAAGGTAGTCATGTATGGACGTTAGAGTTGGACCATAAAGAAGGCTGAGCACCAAAGAATTGATGCTTTTGAACTGTGGTGTTGGAGAAGACCCTTGAGAGTCCCTTGGACTGCAGAAAAATCAAACCAGTCAATCCTTAAGGAAATCAACCCTGAATTTTCATTGTAAGGACTGATGCTGAAGCTAAAGCTCCAGTACTTTGGCCACCTGATGTGACGAGTTGACTCATTGGAAAAGACTGATGCTGGGAGGGATTGAATGGAGATGACAAAAGAATGAGACACTTGGTTAGCAGTACTGAATAAATGAACATGAGTTTGAGCAAACTCCAGGAGATGGTGAAGGACAGGGAAGCCTGGTATCCTACAGTCCATGAGGTCGCAGAGTCGGACAGCACTGAGAGACTGAGCAATTGACGTCTATTTTTAGCACAGAGGCCAAAACGATGCTTTAAAATTTGTCAGGTCGTATCAGTAACCCGGTGAAGACTTTCCAAGAGACTCATTTCAAAGAGTAAAAGCCAAAGTATTTACAATGCTATATAAATCCTACACAATGTGTTTTTCTGTACTTTTTTCCTTTTACTTCACCTTACAGTACTTTCCCTTCCTTTATTCCATTCTACCCCCTCTGACCTCCTTGCTCTGTCTAGAGTATTCCAGGCACACTCCCACCATGGAGCACTTGCTGTTCTAACTAGAAAGTTCTCACCCCGCCCCTCTAAACCTACAAGGATCTCTCCTTTACCTCTTTCATGCCTTAGCAGAGGTCATCTTTTCAGCAAGGCCTTCCCTGATACCCTATTCACGATCTCAGTTCTTCCCATCCCAAACCACCCTTGGCTCTCTAATTTCCCTTTCCTGCTGTATTTTTCTTCAAAGTGCATAACACTGTCTAACGAACTGTATAATTAAGTTGTTTTGTTTAATGTTTAAGTCCCTGCTAGAATATAAACTCCTCAAGCACATATTTTCATCCTTTAGTTTACTACTAAATTTCTAGCACTAAATTAGTGCCTGGAGCATGGTCTTCACCTCATAAACATTCATGAATGAATGAAACAATGGGAAAGCAATAAAATGAAGCAGGTTACACAGCAGACAGAATGTGATGGACAATGTGGCTGGAAGAGTGGAAAGAAAGTGGAAACCATACCTTTCTATTGCATTGACCCCAATCTCAATTTGGCAGTAAGATCAGTCTGCCCTATGATAGCCAGTTAAAGCTCTATGGGGCAATAAAGTATACCAGTGTGAATAAAGATTAAACCCTAGTTACCTCTGATCTAGTCAGTGTAATCTACTGAAAGGTGGAAAGGGCCAAGAACTTGGATCATAAACTTTGACAAACTAGCATCTGCATAGAATTTCAGATATTAAAAGTAAGCCACATTTTTCAATAGTTTTAGAAGGTCAGTCTCTGAACTTACATTCCAGCAGACAGGTAACCACATATCAGCACACAAACAAAAAATCAACACAAGGCCTGAGACAAGCTTAGTAACTGTCTTTTAGAAATTCTAAACATCATAGGAGCATGGGATCAGTCATCCAACAGCTAATTTTAGTTGGAAACTCACAAAACAATTTCTATGTGTGAGAACAGAATTCTCAATGTGACAGTCTCTTGGGAAAATGAAAACAATGATTTTGAACATACAGAATACAATCTGATCTCTCAGAAATATCACCTGTCCTTCATAGTCCCTGTATTTTCCTGAATATTCCTTAGGGATATTTGAAAGTGCTTTCAAGAACTCCAAGTTGTCTGGCAGTAGGGCTGAGCAATTAAAAGTTAACTATATTATAGGCAATGGAACATACAGTTGATACAAACGTAGTCAGAAATAACATAAGAATTAGGATTCACCTAGCACAGGTAAATATGATACAGGAAATGTTTATATTGTATGTCCCAGAATTCTTTTTTTCACTTATTTATTCCACTCTCTCATTTTTTTCTCCCCTCAATATCCTCATGTGACCAATATTCACATATTCGCTCTACTCTCTGATCTTTATCCTCAGGAAATTACCTCATAAATTAAAGTCTAATTTTTCTCTAAAGTAATATCTCTTAGACCAAAAGAGATTATTATCAAATTGTGAATTTTAGCACTCAATTAAAAATTAGCAATGATAGTTTTTCCAGCATCAGGAAATCACATCAAATATGACTTAAATTCAATCATTTCCTTCGTTCAGTCAACAAAGTATTGAATACCTGCTATGTGATAGGCAGTATTAAGTGCTGGGTAGATAGCAGTGAGCAAAGATGCTCCAAAGTTTACAATTTAGTAGAGACAGATAAAAAATAGGTAAATAGTAGCTACATAAATACAAAATATAGTCACAAGATGATCAAGTTCCATAAAGATAACAGGCAGGGTTCCATGATAACAAACAACAGAGTACTTAAATAGGAAAGTTAGTGAAAGCTTGTCTGCAGAGATATTATTTAGATCAAGACTTGAAGCATGAGAGAGCATAGTCATACTACAAAACTAGAAGAAAAAAATTTCATGTGATGGCAAGATTCTAAGGTAAGAAAGAGTTTGGAATCTTCTAGGAAGGATAGGTGCAGTGTAACTGAAGCATAGATAAGGGAATAATTCAAGATAATGTTGGTCAAATTTTTTGTATCTTATAAAACATTGTAAGGAGTTAGGACTTGTATGTGCAGTGAGAAATATTTTAAAGGATTTTAAGAAGTGTAATTTGACTTGATTTGCAGTTTTTAAAGCTCAAAAACATTGCTATGTGATGAATGTTATAGTGGGCTGGAGGAGAATGTAAAGGAGGAAATGGAGAGATTAGAAAACTATTACAATAATCCTAGCTCAACTAGGATGATGGAAAAGATGGAGAGAAATAACTGGATTGAAGGCATGCTTTGGAGGAATAATCTATGACTTGCTAAAGGAAATCAAGAATGATTAGTCAAAATAACTTTAAAAAAAGAAGAGTAACACTGTTTTCAAAATGGATACAAGTTACATTAATGAAAGTGATGTGGCACTGACATGAAAATACACAAATACAAAAACAAAACAGAACAGAGTCCAGAAACAGACCTGCACTCATATAGATAGCTATTTTTTTAACAAGGATGAGAGACAATTCAACTGAGAAAATCGTCTTTCAAAAAGTGGTTCTGAAGCAATTGAATATCCATATACAGGAACTGGGCTTCCCTGGTGGCTCAAACGGTAAAGAATATGCCTGCAGAGCAAGAGACCCACGTTGGATTCCTGGGTAGGGAAGATCCCCTGGAGAAGGAAATGGCAACCCACCATTTCTTTGCCAGGAGAGTTCCATGGACAGAGGAGCCTGGCAGGCTATAGTCCATGGGGTCACAAAGACTTGGACACAACTGACTAACACTTTCACTTTCATGCAGGAATTGGATATCTATATGCAGTAAAATGAGCTGGAATCCATAATTACCACACAAGAATTCAGTAAAAATGAATCCTTCACCTAAGTAGAACATAGAATTATAAAACTTCTAAAAGAAAATATGTGAAAAAATAATGCATACCTATTAAAATTAAAGAACTACTGACCATACCAAGTGTTATCAAGGATGAGAAATAACTAGAACTCTCATACATGGGTAGTGGGAATAACAATAGTACAACCACATTGGAAAACAGTTTGGCAGCTTCCTGGAAATTTCAACGTAAGACTACCATATGATCCAGCCATTCCATTCCTAGGTATTTCTGTTCAGTTCAGTTCAGTTGCTCAGTCATGTCCAACTCCTTGCGACCCCATGAATTGCAGCACTCCAGGCCTCCCTGTCCATCACCAACTCCTGGAGTTCACTCAAACCCACGTCTATCGAATCGGTGATGCCATCCAGCCATCTCATCCTCTGTCGTCCCCTTTTCCTCCCCCAATCCCTCCCAGCATCAGAGACTTTTCCAATGAGTCAACTCTTCGCGTGAGGTGGCCAAAATACTGGAGTTTCAGCTTTAGCATTATTCCTTCCAAAGAACACCCAGGGCTGATCTCCTTTAGAATGGACTGGTTGGATCTCCCTGTAGTCTATGGGACTCTCAAGAGTCTTCTCCAACACCACAGTTCAAAAGCATCAATTCTTCAGCGCTCAGCTTTCTTCACAGTCCAACTCTCACATCCATACATGACTACTGGAAAAATGATAAATTAAAACATACGTCCATGCAAAGGCTTATGCAAATGTTCATAGCAGCCTTGTTTGTCACAGGCAACAATTGGAAAGAACTCAAATGCCCGTCAGTAAGTGAATGGATAAATGAATTGTTATATATTCATACAATGGAATGCCATTACAATGATATACCACTATTCAGCAAGACAAAGGAATGAACTATTGATAAATTCAACAACATGGATGAACCACAGAATAATTAGGATGAGTGAAAAAAGGCCAGATCCCCCCTCCCCCCAAAAAAGATGAAAAAAATTATTGCAAATGGCTGTTTAAATTAACCTTGTTTGTTTGTAGTTTGTCAGCTTAAAGCTAAAGCCTTGATACCCTTTAAATAATATAGGAAGATTCCTCGTACATTATATTAGATCATCCCATTTATATAAAATTCTAGAACTTGTAAACCAATGCCCAGTGATAGAAAGCAGATTTTTAGTTTACTGGGGACTAAAGAGGTGGGGGAGGGAAATGGCAGGAATTAGAAAAGGCATGAGGAGACTTTGGGAATGTCACTATGTTCACTATTTTATTCGTGGTGATCATTTCGTAGGCAAATACGTATATCAAAACTCACCAAGGACTTCATTTTAAATATATGCAGTTTACTGCATGTCAAATTATTCCTCTAACCTGTTAGAAAAAGCAGGAGAATGGAAGAAGGAGAAAGTAGATACATGAATTGAGAGAAGTCATGTTTGCTAGAGAGAGAAGTTTGGAAGTCATCAGAATGAACATGATACTTCAGACCCTGGAAGTGAATGAAGTCACCTAGGGAAAGATTAGTCAGAAAAGAGAAGGGGACCTTGGATGCTGCCTTAAGAAACATCAGAATTTAGAAGTTTAGGATGAAGAGGATCTTGACACATTGCTTGGTTTTCTTAAATTGTTTAAGTTTAAAGCACATCAAGCACTTTAACATCAAGTTTAAAGCATCTGATCATTATCTGATTCACTATAGGCTGAATCAGTAGGAATGCAGACCCATTTAAGATAGCCTGTAACAAAACTTATTGTGTCTTTTTATCCTTTTTCCTATTCATTAGTCCACCAACACAATCATTGTTGATCTTAATTGATAGAAATTGTCTTTTATTTTTTCCTTAATATTATTTTTAAGGTTTCATTCCAAACTATCATAGTAAAAATATTTCTTTTATTTCTATGAAATATGCTAACATATTCTGAAGATACAATGCATTCTTACTGATTTAATGTTCAACTAAAAACATTATATTTGGCATGGGTCATCAATAGCATGCAGAATATAAAGTATTCACAGAAATGTAAATGTGAACATTGTCATTTTAATTGATATTTATGAGATATGTCACTGTGTCCTAAATAGAGCTGATTAGAGTTTAAGAAAAATAAATTTTGTTTATGCTTAGTGTAAATTAGTTCAAGTGGCTAAATTAACTTTGTCAGTTTATTTCTATTTTGTTATATTAAAGCTCTAGCACTGAAACCTTCTAAGTACTACAGGAGCTTTTCAAATTCTCATCTTTATATCAGAAATGGAGGTTTAGTTTCAAAAACCAAAAAATCAAACACATCTCTTGTCTCAATCTTCCCTCCAGCTCAGACTATTCACTCTACTTCCCATTACCAAATATTCCCATTAGTGTTAATGCTCACTGGCTCCACTTCCCGCCCTTCTCAGCCAGTCAGTCTTCTCAAACTGCTCTCCCAAAGTCCACCACGAAATCATGGCCGCCAGCATCCCTGAGCACCCGGCTGTCTCCTGTTCCTTGAGATGTCACCATGACATTTGACATTACAGATGGCCCCATTCTTCCCACGATTTCCTTTTCCCCTTCTGAGGTCCTACATTCTCTCACTTTGCTGACTTATCCTTTTCAGTTTCTGAGTTTCTCATTCTCAGTTTAAATTTTAAATTTGTGTGCTTCCGTCTTTCTCCTCTTTTCTTTCTCTTCCCTCCTCTTGGACAATTCTATCCCCATAATGTCTTCCCCTTATGCCTCCTAAATTATTTGCATCTTCATTTTTCTCCCTCTTGGAGTCAAACACACTTGCCTACTTTAGTTTCTTGGCTTATCCTCCTAAATTATTTGCATCTTCATTTTTCTCCCTCTTGGAGTCAAACACACTTGCCTACTTTAGTTTCTTGGCTTATTCACACTGAAACTGAAAGACTCAATTCAAGAAGATATGTGATTCTTGGTATTTCCTTAGTGGTCCAGTGGCTGAGACTAAGCTCTCCCACTGCAGGGGGCCCAGGTTTGATTCCTGGTCAGGGAACTAGATCCCACTTGTTGCAACTGAGAGTTCACATACTGCAACTGGAGATCCTGCATGCCACAGCTAAGACCTGGTGCAGTCACATAAATAAATTTTTTAAAAAAGAAAATATGGAGTTCTTAATGGCTTAGAAGCCATATCCATCGATAAGCAAGTCTGAATAAACCTTAGCATAATTATATTGCAATACTCTTTTTTAATCAGTTCCAATTTTTAACAAAATTACTTCAGGAGTGGTTTTTAGATAAACAAAGAAAAACAAGTATAAACTTGAGGCTGTTAGTTACTGAGCAGTATATAAAAGTTGTGGGGAAAGGCGCTAGAAAGTAAAAGCTACAAAAGGGCATGAACTTCCCATTTGGCCCAGAGCCAGGGCTCATTCTACATGAATCTCATCAACATCCTGTCTAGTTGAAAGTAAACAAAAGTAAATTAAGGTATAATTGGCAACCAGAGGATAAAGCATTCTGCTGAAGCTAGAGAAACTCAGTTCCTAGTGTCTGTGACTCCTCACTCCTCACTGTTCTAGATGAAGCCAATTTAAGTGCTACACTTAATATGAGTATAAACCTCTTTGGACTAAACATAAAAGGTAAGTGAGGAACATTTTAGTGGTTAGGGAACCCAGAGGATTTGGGAAGGCTTTATTCTGGTAGATGCCACTGATGGAAGAATATGCATTACTGACTGCCACAAAAGCAAATTTCTCTTCATTCCTAAATCAAATTATTCACTGAAGAAGTGAGAGTCTCTCAGTAGTGTCCAACTCTTTGTGATCCCATGGAATAGTCTATGGAATTTTCCAGGCCAGAATACTGGAATGGGTAGCCGATCCCTTCTCTAGGGGGTCTTCCCCCAAGGATCAAACCCAGGTCTCCTGCATTGCAGGCAGATTCTTTACCAGCTGAGCCAGCAGGGAAGCCCTCACTGAAGAAATTCTTAATCAAATCACAGTTTATGAGGAATAGAGTGTATATATTTTGGCCACCTGATACAAAGAACTGACTCACTGGAAAAGACTCTGATGCTGGGAAAGATTGAAGGCAGGAGGAGAAGGGGATGACAGAGGATGAGATGGTTGGATGGCATCACCAACTTGATGGACATTAGTTTTAGCAAGCTCCGGGAGTTGGTGATGGACAGGGAAGCCTGGAGTTCTGCAGTCCATGAGGTCCCAAAGAGTGGGACACGACTGAGCGATTGAACTCAACTGCGAGTGTATATAAATTGTATCTATGTGTTCTATAATCATGGAAAATTAGTCTGTATACTCAACTATTTTTTTTCATTTCTTAGAAATTCTTAAGTTTTCTAAATAAAATCTTTGTGCTGATAGCTGTTATCGTCTGAAGTCTTATATGGACCCCAATCTCTTAATGCCCATCAAAATATTCCAAGGGTGCATTTGGTAAAGAAATAGAGGCAGGGGTGTTTGTGTGTGTATGTGTGTATGTGTGTGCAAAGAGAGAGAGGAAAGAATGGGATTAAGAGATGATATAGTAAAACATTTATTAAATTTGTATATAAGAAACATGAGACAAAATATTAGAAGTTTTAATACACATAAGATTTTAGTTAAGAATTTTTAAATACTTATTTTAAAGATGTTTACTTTCACATGTAAAAAACACTTATATATCTCTCATTATGTTCCCAGTAACACATCTGTTTTTCTTATTTTTTTTTTTTACTTTTGTGATCCATTGAAAACATTTTGTGAGCTCTCCACATGAAATTATTTTTAAACCTATTTTTCTCACAATTTTCCTCGCAGATACAGCAGTACATAAGTACAGTTAAAAGAAAGTCATTTTGTTTATTAGTCTTTGATGACACTTTACTAGAAGTGATTTATATTCATCTAGTTTAAAGATGAGAACAGAAAATTATAAATCTTAGAGACAGCAAGTATGGAGCCAGCAATTCAATGACATTTATAAAGACCATTATCTTAAATAGCTGTCCACTAATAAGTTTCTGAGCATTTTGCTTGGCAGACACATTTATAACACAGGGAAGAGTCTGCGAAGGTTTTGTTTCAATTATTATCAAGATTCTCCAGGGTGACTCTTGGTGTCTGGGATGAAAGGCCATTGTAGTTAATCAATACTTTTTCCACTACTCATTTTCTCTATTATTTTCTCTCTTAATAAGATTGAAGCACATTACTTAATTGTTTTAGGTTTCAAGATCTTAAAAAGGGTAAAGATGTTAGACTTTACAATTAAGCGAAACCCTAAGGTACTGGGGGGATCCTCTCTGTGGAAACCCGTCTTGTCAAGAGTTATTGAGCTGATGTCTAATTATCTATACTAACTTCTACCAGAAGGCAACTGACTGTTGCATGTTAATACTGAAAGTAAGTGTCTGATCTAATCAGACTTCCCACAGGATTCTGAGTACAGGCTTTCAGAATGTTTTGATTATTCAAGAAGTCTACATTAATGTTGAAAAAGACACTGAAAACATCCCCACCCCAAACTTTTTTTCAGAAGAGTTAAGTTAAAATAACAGGAAGTAAACGGTTGTTCATGATGCACTGTTGATTTTCTTCAACAAGGATATTTGCATGTCCTTATTTATGTACTCTAGACTCTGCCAGTTCACATATTCCAAAGACTTCTGTCCTAAACAAGTTATCATCAAAGCACAGCGTTTATAGGGAAAGAAGACAATTACCAACCTTTGTAATCTGATGCTGTTTGGTGATTATTGCTCATGTGTTAGAAGCTCAAAATTCTTATGCTATATTAGTCTATTACTCCCTTACTTCTCCTGTTTATAATACATAACATTTTTTGAGAAAAGGAAAGTTTGGTTTTTTAAATAGGTTGATGGGGAAATTACTCAAAGGAAACCTAAAGTTAAGACAAAAATTACTCAAAGATTTCTTTTTCCCAACCTCAAGGTTTAAACATTTTTCTCCTCTTAGAAAAATAATGTTTGAATTAATTTAAAACTGTCCAAAATGGTTTATGTATTAGTCCAGTTTCCTATTGTACTAGGATAATTTTTAACATCCTTCCTAAGTTACACCACTGATGTTCATCTTTAAGATAGTAATAAACTAGTGTCAACTAGAAAGGACTTCCCTGTAACTCAAACAGTAAAGAATCTGCCTGTGAAGCAGGAGACCAGGGTTTGATCCCTGGGTTGGGAACTGCAATCCACTCCAGTATTCTTGCCTGGAGAATTCCATGGACAGAGAAGTCTGGCAGGTTACAGTCCGTGGAGTCGCAAAGAGTCGCACATGACTGAGTGGCTCACACACACACAGTGCTGACTAGAAAGTGTCACTCGCCATCTGCCTCTACAAGGAGCAGATCACTAGTCGCTGCAGCTGCTGACCTTCAACACACCCTAAAAGGAGTTCAGGGCAGAGATCAGGAATGAGGTACTCTGTGCTCTGGGAAAACCTGGCAGAATAGGCCTTCAGTTAGATATTTTCAGAAGAAATTAGCCTGATTTCTTGCATCTTCTCCTATCTAGGAAAGCACTGAAATCATTAACAGAGATGTCTGCTCCTCCTGCCCAGCAGCAACCGTCTTGTGACTAGCAGTGACAAGAAGGTCACAAGACGGTTGCTGCTACTTATGAGGAGCAGATGTCTCCATTAATGATTTTAGTGCTTTTCTAGATATGAACATTGGAGTGCGTGTATATTTTCGAATTAACGAAAACATAAATACTACTTCCTGTGCGACATGCACTGTTCTACTAAACACTTCGTAAATAATCCCATTTAACAACTCAGTTTGGTAGAAATCATTGTTTTACAGACAAGGAAACTAAGGCAAATGGCTAGTAAGTAATCTGCCTAAGATCACATAACCAGTTAGCAGTGGTTGAGGAATTTAATGTAGCAACCAGACTCTGGAGTCTATACAGCTGTTTGTCAGCCATTTGAGTTTGCTATTCTATAAAAGCTAACCATAACCTGAATAGGTATTAAGAGAATAAAATAAATATATGTAAAATTTATACAAATGCAAAATATTCCTGTTGGCTTATCATGTCTGTTGAACCCAAAGAGAAGTCTGGATATTAGATCCAGCAGTGAAAATGAAGATAGTTTTACATTGGAAAACATAAGTCATCTGAGAAAAAAAATGGAATTCAGGTGTGATCTCAGGTCCAATGTCCTCTGGGATAATAACTGCCACTGTCAGAACTACAGAAGTCAAATTGGCACAAATATATAATACAAAGTTATTGGACAAGATACATTGCTAAAAGGCCCAATACCTATGAACACAGGCTATAATATTCTGTTTTGAAAGTTTTGAAAATATGTCCAAGTGCTGACTCTCAAATATAAGAAAATATTTTACATCGATAAAAATGTACAGGACATACAACAATCAAAGTTAAAAGAAATCTGTTCTCATTGCCACTGTCCAGTCTAGTCCAAAGCCTCTGGTTTCATTTCTTAATTGATATGTCTTAATTGGTAAAGCTCACATTCCGTGAGGGCGGAAGATGGGGGAGTGGAAACAGTCTGGAAAATGCACAAAAAGCCTGAAGGTCAATGGGAGATGAACCCCTGAAGAAGGAGGACCACAAAATCTCTCTCGTTTATGTTGCCTCTTCATGAAAAAGAAGGTTGAAGGAGCCCTTAATACTCTAATACTTACAATATAGGAATAAAACTATTTCAAACATTGAAACTTAGAGTATTTTTAATTGATTGTTAAAAGGCCATTTAAAACAGCCATGTACTCTGTATTTGCTGAAAGGAGGCTAAGAAAAGTCTTAATCATGATGTTGATTTCACCCCAGCTTTAAAACTCCTGAGGGGAAATTGAAAAAAAAAAAAAAAAGAGGATGTCTGCTGTGCACAACAGGACTATATCTTTTTTGAAATCACTAATCTAATTCAGCTTTACTTTCCATTTTGGGCTTAAATAGAGACTTTTAGAATGAGACAAAAAGAAAGTCTTCTAAAAAAACAAGGAATCAGTAAAACTTCACTTATATTTTCTAGTGATCATTTGGCTTCTAAAATTCTAATAATTTTCCCTCGAAAAGAAAACATTTCCTCTTGTCTAGACAACATAGCCTGATTCCTTTTCAGATGGGGCTCTTGGGACCCTGGCTCTGTCTCTTTTCACTCACATCATCTATGATTCCACATGAACCAGGGCTGTGTGGCCCTTCCACACTCCAAATAAGAAACCTTGCAAGGTAGTGTTTCCTATCATTCTTGGGCCACTGCCATCACCAAACTCTTTTTATTTTATTGTATTTTTTTAAATTTTATTTTATTTTTAAGCTTTACAAAATTGTATTAATTTTGCCAAATATCAAAATGAATCCGCCACAGGTATACATGTGTTCCCCACCCTGAACCCTCCTCCCTCCTCCCTCCCCATTCCATCCCTCTGGGTCGTCCCAGTGCACCAGCCCCAAGCATCCAGTATCGTGCATCGAACCTGGACTGGCAACTCATTTCATACATGATATTTTACATGTTTCAATGCCATTCTCCCAAATCTTCCCACCCTCTCCCTCTCCCACAGAGTCCATAAGACTGTTCTATACATCAGTGTCTCTTTTGCTGTCTCGTACACAGGGTTGTTGTTACCATCTTTCTAAATTCCATATATATGCGCTAGGATACTGTATTGGTGTTTTTCTTTCTGGCTTACTTCACTCTGTATAATAGGCTCCAGTTTCATCCACCTCATTAGAACTGATTCAAATGTATTCTTTTTAATGGCTGAGTAATACTCCATTGTGTATATGTACCACTGCTTTCTTATCCATTCATCTGCTGATGGACATCTAGGTTGCTTCCATGTCCTGGCTGTTATAAACAGTGCTGCGATGAACATTGGGGTACACGTGTCTCTTTCCCTTCTGGTTTCCTCAGTGTGTATGCCCAGCAGTGGGGTTGCTGGATCATAAGGCAGGTCTATTTCCAGTTTTTTAAGGAATCTCCACACTGTTCTCCATAGTGGCTGTACTAGTTTGCATTCCCACCAACAGTGTAAGAGGGTTCCCTTTTCTCCACACCCTCTCCAGCATTTATTACTTGTAGACTTTTGGATCGCAGCCATTCTGACTGGTGTGAAATGGTACCTCATAGTGGTTTTGATTTGCATTTCTCTGATAATGAGTGATGTTGAGCATCTTTTCATGTGTTTGTTAGCCATCTGTATGTCTTTGGAGAAATGTCTATTTAGTTCTTTGGCCCATTTTTTGATTGGGTCATTTATTTTTCTGGAGTTGAGCTGCAGGCGTTGCTTGTATATTTTTGAGATTAGTTGTTTGTCAGTTGCTTCATTTGCTATTATTCTCTCCCATTCTGAAACTATTAGCAAGGTGAAAAGACACCAAACTCTTTTGAAAAGCATTTATTCTTATTTTGTTGTTGTTGTTGTTGTTGTTTTTCCATTTACACTTGTAAAGTCTCATCTCCGTGACATCTGACAGTGGCTTTGGGTGTAGGCATACTCAAAAAGAGAAAACAGCAAGCGGTGGTTAGGGAGGTGAACGTCTGTGGGGCAGACAGGTTGAGTAATCTAACAGAGCGTGCCAAGTTCAGGACAGCCTCAAATACTAAAACTGAGAAGTCAACGGTAGTGCTAGTGTGCTGGCAGGCAGCTAAACATTTTCACTACCCATAAATGGAGAAGCGAAGCACTTTGCTGAATTGCCTTTAACTACAGAATACTGCCTTTTAAAACGATTTCTTCCAACTTACAAAGACTTTTATAAGACTATTTTTTTGAGAAGCGGGAGGCGTGTTCCTTTAAGGTGTATTATTCAGCAACCACTGTCTGCATCCCTCACAGGGCATCGCTGTTGCACCTTGTAAGCATTCTCAGGAAGGGACCCATCTCATGTTTCTTTGCATTCCTCACAATGGTAGCACATTGTGTTCCTAGCAGTTGAAGGTATGCATGTATATATACATCATTTACTTGTCCACCCATTCATCCATTTATTCATTCATCTAATTTATTAGACAGATATTGAGCTTCTCTTTACACCGTGAGGATATAACCACAAATAAGACATAGTCCTTGTTTTCAATGAATTCATAAAGTCTAGCTGGGAAAAGAAACTGGGGAAATAACTGTGAACACCATTTGAGAGCACGGATAATAGGAGTTGGTACAGAGTACACTGGACCCCAAAGGAGGAGAAAATTGACCAACGGGGATTTTTTAACAGTTGTAAAGCGTATTGCATGTATATTTTCCATGCAAGGAAATGCATTTCCAGACAGGGGCTTAACTTATACAAAGATCTAGAGACACAAATACCATAGCAGCTAGTTCATCAGTATATTGACGGGGGAGAGGACCCTGACAAGGGATGAGACAGATATCAACAAGATGATTTTCAATGACAGGAGGCACTTCTCTCACAGAACACAAGTAAATGGCAAGCATATTCATGTAATACTTGCTGCTAAGTCACTTCAGTCGTGTCCGACTCTGTGCAACCCCATAGACGGCAGCCCACCAGGCTCCCCCATCCCTGGGATTCTCCAGGCAAGAACACTGGAGTGGGTTGCCATTTCCTTCTCCAATGCATGAAAGTGAAAATGAAGGTGAAGTCGCTCAGTCATGTCCAACTCTTTGCGACCCCATGGACTGCAGCCTACCAGGCTCCTCCATCCATGGGATTTTTCCAGTCAAGAGTACTGGAGTGGTGTGCCATTGCCTTCTCCATGTAATACTTAGGAAATCTTAATTAGGTTGATCACTTTAAAGAAAAATATTAATGAAGTGTATTGAGGTGCTTTCAATAATAGAGCCCATACCAGAAAAGAAGTATACATGCTTAACAGATTTTCACAACAGTGAATGTTCTAAGTGCTACATCATGAAGCAGAAAGAGTTATAAAATCATATCCTTTTTGAAGAAACTGGTTCACTTTATTTTCATTTATCAGAATGATTTAGACCTAACAGAAAATTATAGCATCTATAACAGTGTCTGTGGGCACTCAATAAATAACTGTTGACGGAAGTCCCTCATAGGCTGCATTTGGCAAATAAATGCTTCGGATACTGCCCCTGGCTCTCCACTTGTTCCTGCTACTGTTTTTTGATAACTAGAGTCTTTTTCCCTTGTGGTCCCCAGAGTTACATTTACTCTGTTTCTCTTCAATCCCTACTCATAACTAACCTTTCCTCTACCCTACACAGAACTGGAGATGCTTGAAAATGTTGTCCCAAGGTATGTCTGAGCAGGTTTGAAGGAGTCAGTCATTGCGTCATGGGTCTTGCACCTGCAAACCAAAGGAGCAGAGTTGCAGTGACCATCATCAGTAGCAATTCAAAATATACAAATCAAAGAGGGGAAAGCAAGAGCTTGGGAGCTGCTGCAATAAAGAAGCAGAGACCTCCTTCCTCTGTGCTCTCTCTGCTCTCTACTATTTGGGTGCACAGGGTGAGTGGGTGGGGTGGTGATGACAGTGGAGGAAGTGAGAAGCAAGTAGGCAGAGGGCAAGGCTGCTTCACAGAGGGAGCCTAAGGCAGTGATACAGAATCTCAGGGCCAGACCCAGATATCACTGCAAACCCCAGAAAGGCCCCTCTGCACTGACTTCTGCCGCTATTTGGCTCTCCTCTTCTCTGTCATTCTGTTTCCTCTGGTACCCTTTAAAACCCCTTTCCTGAGAAGCCCTTCACTCTGTTCTGCAATGATCTCATTACACTCTTTTCATCAAAATGAATCAAGTAGTCAAATTATGAGCTAGATGGGTTTTTAGAGACCAAACTCAAATCCCTCATCTCACATTTAAAGAAAGAGACAGGAAAAGACTAGCTTCTCATCCAAACCCATATCTCTAGTGCACAGCAGAGATGAAATTCTGTCTCCTGACAACCTCCCCTTCCCCCTGCCCCCCACCAAGTCGAAGGCCATTCTACTAGATCAGGTTATCCCTGTTCCTACATGACTGGTTAGTGGATGATTATGGCTTGAGGTAGGTAGCACACATCAAACCTAGACTCTGTCTTCTGTTTCATTGACACTTTCCAATAAATCACCAACTGGTATTGAGTCCTTTTATCCAGTGCTCTGTTCTTTTGTTCCATTTTCATCCACTCAAACACATACTTTCAAGTTCCAACCTCAGCTGTCCCGCCCTTCCATGAACCCATCTATCTCAATTCCAGTACAGTACTCTTTCCTTCTGAACTCATGGCACCTCTCATCTGAACTTTATTTCACCAGCATGTTTTTTTACTTTCTTAAGTTCTTGAATTGCTACTTGACTTACTTGTCTGTATCTTTTTTTCTTACCAATATGCCAGCAAATTTGGAAAACTCAGCAGTGGCCACAGCACTGGAAATAATCAGTTTTCATTCCAATCCCAAAGAAAGGCAATTCCAAAAAAATATTCACACGCTAGCAAAATGATGTTCAAAATTATCCAAGCCAGGCTTCAACAGTATGTGAACTGAGAATGTCCAGATGTTCAAGCTGGGTTTAGAAAAGGCAGAGGAACCAGAGATTAAATTACCAACACCCGTTGGGTCATAGAAAAAGCGACAGAATTCCAGAAAAACATCTGCTTCTGCTTCATTGACTACACTAAAGCCTTTGACTGTGTGGATCACAACAAACTGTAGAAAATTCTTCAAGAGATAGGAATACCAGACCACCTGACCTGCTTCCTGAAAAATCTGTATGCAGGTCAAGTAGCAACAGTTAGAACCGGACATGGAACAATGGACTGGTTCCAAATTGGGTAAGGAGTATGCCAAGGCTGTATATTGTCATCCTGCTTATTTAACTTATATGCAGAGTACATCATGCGAAATGCCAAGCTAGATGAAGCACAAGCTGGAATCAAGATTGGGAGAAATATCAGTAACCTCAGATATGCAGATGACACCACCTATATGGCTGAAAGTGAAGAAGAACCAAACAGTTTCTTGATGAAGGTAAAAGAGGAAGTGAAAAAGTCAGCTTAAAACTCAACATTCAAAAAATGAAGATCATGACATCCAGTCCCATCATTCATGGCAAATAGATGGGAAAACAATAGAAACAGTGACAGACTTTATTTTCTTGAGCTCCAAAATCATTGCAGATGGTGAATGCAGCCATGAAATTAAAAGACACTTGCTCCTTGGAAGAAAAGCTATGACCAACCTAGACAGCATATTAAAAAGCAGAAACATTACTTTGCCAACAAAGGTCCATCTAGTCAAAGCTATGGTTTTTCCAGTTGTCATGTATGGATGTGAGAGTTGGACCATAGAGGAAGCTGAGAGCTAAAGAATTAATGCTTTTGAACTGTGGTGTTGGAGAAGACTCTTGAGAGTCCCTTGGACTGCAAGGAGATCAAACCTGTCATTGCTAAAGGAAATCAATCCTGAATATTCATTGGAAGGACTGATGCTAAAGCTGAAACTCCAATATTTTGGCCACCTGATGTGAAGAACTGCCTCATTGGAAGACACCCTGATATTGGGAAAGATTGAGGGCAGGAGGAGAAGGGGATGACAGAGGATGACGTGGTTAGATGGCATAACTGCCTCAATGAACATGAGTTTGAGCAAGCTCCAGGAGTTGTGATGGACAGGGAAGCCAGGCATGCTGCAGTCCATGGGATGACAAAGAGTTGAACACGACGGAGTGACTGAACTGACTGAGAAGACAGTGTTCTTGATGTAGAAACCACATTTGTTTCTGTGTTTACTCACCAACTAGTATTGTGCTGTGCACAGGACAGAAATGTAAGAAATATTTGCACAATGAATAGACCCTGGGAACAGAATTGATGCTTTAATGAAAGAAAGGCTATAATAGAAGATAAACATTTATTGGCATGAAGACCTTTGTTTGAATACTCTATCTTGCTATATAGTGTGCTTACACATAGCAAACAGAAAAGTGGGCCGGGCAAAGCATGAAGATTCTTTGAACCTAACTTGTGTTTAAGAATTAGATAAAGTGGGAGGAGAAAGAATTGTCATTCAGTTTGGGCTTCCTTGTTGGCTCAAGTGTAAAGAAGCTGCCTGCAATGCAGGCGACCTGGGTTCAATCCCTGGGTTGGGAAGACCCCCTGGAGAGGGGAATGGCCACCTACTCCAGTATTCTTGCTGGAGAATTCCATGGACAGAGGCGCCTGGCAGGCTAGGGCCCATGGGGTCACAAAAAGTCGGACACAACTGAGCAACTAGCACTTATACTTTACTCAAATCAAAAGAGTATGTCTATATATAAGGATTTCAGAAAGATGGTACTGATGATCCTACGTACAGGGCAGCAGAGAAGACACAGATGTAAAGAGACTTTCAGACTCAGTGGGAGGAGGAGAGAGTGGGATGATTGGAGAGAAGAGCAATGAAACCTATACATTACTACACATACATAAAATAGATAACCAGTGCAGTTCAATGCCTGAGGCAGGGCACCAGTGCCAGTGCCGTGCCCACCTGGAAGGGTAGTGTGGGAGTGGGGTTCAGGATGGGGGGCACGTGTTTGCCTATGGCTGATTCGTGCTGATGTATGGCAAAAACCATCACAATATTATAAAGCAATCATCCTCTAACTAAAATAAATTAATTTAATAAAAAGAAGAGTAGGCCTAACTTGCTGATCATGAAAGTTCTATCCAGGTTTTAAATTCTATGTGCTATATAACCCATGCGGATAGTTGGAATTTGGAACACATATTTGCAATATTCTACAAAATGTTTTCCTCGTTATACTGCAAATCTGGCAAATAACTTCACCCTTCAGTCTTTTCCTCCACAAACTTCTGCCTTATGCTGAGAAAATATGGAAGGACATGACTTCAACTCTGGGATTTTGGTTTGTTTGTACTCTTAATGCTGTTTCCTCATTAACAATATAATCCATGAAAAGCAGGGCCTAAAGCACAGTTAGTTCTATAGTTGAGTTACATCATAGGTAAAATAAATTCCACTAGTCACATTAAGGACATATCTGACTTTGCAGTTCTATATATAGAAATTTACATATAAAGTCTTAGAATATCAAATTACAAATAAACCCTTGGAACAAAATCTGTTCATACATTAGGGGCTGTTTGCAGCCACATTTTATCTAGTAAGCTCAACGTTCTTGAACTTATTCAATTTTCTATTAATAAATTGAATATGGTAAACACATTAAACTATATCCACAGTCTTTCCTTGACTGGACCCATAAGAAGGGACAGAGCTCAGCACATAATCAATCTGTATTCTTTGTAAAAATCTATTTATTTCCTTAGAAAGAAACCAGCTACCAGATAGCACTTAATACATGTTACTGCTCAGGACAAACCACTTATATATATAAAAATTTTAAACCTTAAAGTATCCCCTATAATTTAAGCTTTAGTTTAATATATGTTCAAAATTTATGTTCATTTTGAATTTAAGCAAAATTCTCTCACTTGGTTCAGTTCTATTTAAACTAAATTACCTCCACTGATAAAAAATAACAGCATTTTTAATAGCATTTTTAATATCTTGCTCTTACAAATAATTGCATTTTATGTAAAAAAGGAAAAAAGCTAGAAATTATAATGTTTATAATTATTAATATATATACTTAGTATATTATATATATTACATATATTATATAAATAATATATAATATACATTATATAATATATAATATAATTATTACTATTATATAATAGTAATAATATACCCACATACTTCTCTATGTAGAAGTACAACAATAAGTGTTTTACTTTAATTCAACAAACTATTACACATCAGTTATATGTAGGAACTTGTACCACTCTAAAGGCAATCATTTGAGTGAAATAGACTTGCTCTGCTCTCAGCCAACCTTCACCATTCACTTGTTAGGGTATCTCTGATGTCTTTATCCACATTACACAGACAGAATCTTAGAAAAAATTGAAGTCTTCAGTGCAAAATTTCTAAGAAGCATTATAGCAGCAGCACATCATTGGGATAGAAAAAGAGAGAGAGCTTGGTTTTGGAGTGAGACAGCTATGGACTTGAATGCTGACTCTGCCTTCCAATAGCTGTGTGATTTGGAGCAAGTTAATTAACCTCTCTAAGCAGCAATGTCTCCATCTGTAGAATACTGCCTATCTTTGGGATCCATGTTCAGCCAGCTCAGAGAGGTGTTGCCACACTGGTTAATAAAGAGTTGAAACACTTCCATAAATTAATAAATAGCTGCTGCCTAAATTGCACCATGTGAAATGCCTCACACAGATATTCTTGGGGTTTAGTGAGATAGCAATGCCTAGCATTTAGCAGGAATGTGTTTTCTGTATTATAGACTGTCCTATATGCTCAGTGTCATAGGACTGAATGTGTCCTCTTTGGCTTGTCAGGAAAATCTCTCACTTCAGAAGATGATAGAGCTTTTGCCCCCAAATTATTTCTTCTTTTCTTTGATGGCTGGCAATTCTGATTACATGTCTTCAGTGTAAACATATTGATATTTGCTTGCACACTCAGTTATGGCTGACTCTGTGACCCCAAGGACTGTAGCTAGCCAGGCTCCTCTGTCCATGGAATTTTGCCTGTCCAGGCAAGAATACTGGAGTTGGCTGCCATTTTCTTCTCTAAGGGATCTTCCCAACCCGGGGATCGAACCAGGGTCTCTTGAGTCACTTGCATTGGCAGGCAGATTCTTTATCACTGTGCCACCTGGGAAGCCCTATTAGCAATCTTAAAATGCAGGGGAAATGAAGGATTTCTAAACTAAATAAAAATGAATTAGTAGAATTATTTTGAATTTCAAAATTACTTGCTTTTTTATCTTCAAGCCAATTCATTAAATTAATGATGTGTATATTGTTTCTATGTTTGTATGGTCTGACATTGTGTAATCATAAACCCATACAAAATTAAGAACAGAAAAAGGGTTCGCAATTTGATTTAACTATGAAGGATTAATCCAAATTGTGATTTCTATGTTTCAGGCAAAGAAAGATTCAGTTCTCAAAAAATATCATAATTTTTTTTCTCCAACACTATTATTAAAGAAAATGGCTAATACAGAAAAACCAAAATCCAGGGACCATATAAATCTTTGACTTTGAAAGATCAAGTGAATAAAAAAGTAAATCAATGCACTGAAAAGAGGTTTGTTTCTTCCCCTGGTTTGCTGCTGGCCTCCTTTAGCGGGGAACAATAATATGAGTATACATCCCTATGTATTTCTACCCACTGCTGACCTGTGTGCATGGTTTCGAAGCATCTCAACTCCTTTCTATTCCTGTTGGCCTGATACGATGTAATTAGTGTAGAATATTAGTCAGGGCAGAGAACGGGTAGCTTGCCAACCAGATTTACTATTGAAACAGTGGGTGTTGCCACTTTTAGCCATTTCTGACAGTACTGTTAGGAATTAAATCATGGCATTAGCCGAGCACTATCTGGCTGTGGAAACCTCGTAGGTCATCAGTTTATGCCCCGACTCTCCAGACAAGTGGCAGGTGGAGCCACCCCAGCCCCTACTGATGCCACGAACTGGAGGCTCTAGCCAGTAGATGAGGGTTGTACAGGGTTTTGTTTTTTTTAATTCATCAGGCCATATGCTGCCAGGCTCTCATGCAAATAGACAACATTACAAATAATAAAAAAGAACCGACTGTTTCAGGGCTTGGCTGTTCTGTGTCACCATTGCTATCGATGTGAGAGGCTGGTTAATGAAAGAAGAGTCTTGGACTCCCAGTGACATCAACCTAAGGGGATGGGTACTCTCAAATCCAAGCTTCATTCAAGCCGTGTTAAACCTCTGCCCTCGGGTAACTCAGTGCCAGTGTCTATTTGGCTGAAAGCAGGGGAGCCTGACTTTCCAGCTGGCCTAGAGTTTAGGCAAGCTTCTCGAATGCTCCCTGCAGCTGAGGCCCATTGTCCACAGATGTGAGGAGAGAGAAAAGGTTAAGTTTCATTGAGGTTGGGTTAAGTTGGGGCTCATGGGTTTATCAGATTCAGACATTTAGAATAAGCAGCTTTAGAAAGAAAAAAGATTAGTCAACGCAATTTTCTTTTTTAAAATGACAAGAAAAGTATCATTTGTTGGCTGTATGGAAATCCCTAACTTTTTAATATCAAAGGCTGCAAGAAAAAAATCTCTCCAAGCAAATCTTAAATTCTTCCTCTGAAATACTTGCATTTAAAATTAAAATGTTTGTTAAACTTCTGTATAATTTCTGCTATTTCTATATTCATAATTATTACCAAGTTTCCAGTCGGTACAAATGGAGAATTTCACACCTTGGATAGCATTCACACATTTATTTCCCATTTTAAGGCAATAAACTCCCAACTAAAAAATGAAGTAGACTGACTCTGAATTCATAACTATATGTGTATATTTTAAATGATTCCATGTTAGAAACGTTGTGCTAACGTTCATTTGCACCTCTATTGGGTCACTTTGAAGCCATAATTTGCACCTTCTTATAGACTATTCAAAACCAGTTGTACTCAATTAATATGCAAAGTGTTGCCTTCAAGAATTGTCAAAATAAAAGCATCATGGAAATACGTGCACGCACATGTGTGATCCTGAAAGAAGTTTGTGATGAGTCTCTTGTTCTCGATGCACAGCAAGGTTATTCTGAAGAGTGTCCTGTCCACGGCCACGGCACTGCCAGCGTGCAGCAAGCAAAGACAAACCATTTTCTTTCTGTTTTCCTGACCGTGTCACCACAACCTGCATTCCCTAGTGTTTCACTAGGTTTGCCTTCACCTCCTGTCTAATTTGTAATCTAAAGTATTCTTGTGAAACATGCATGAGTTGAGTTGTACTGTTAGGAATAATACCTAGATCCAAGGGCAGGGGCAGGGGCAGGGGCAGCGTAAGAGAAGGTTGCGAAGGTCTGTCTCCAGCAAACTGTCATTAATACACTCTACCAGAATGTGACAGCTTTTCAATGGAGAAAAATTGTTAGCTTATACAGTTAACATGGCTAGGAAAATTATTTCATGTTATATAGAAACAAGGACAGTAAAAGATAACGCCCCCTTTAACTGTTCAAGAGAGTGATCAGAGTCCTATGACAGGGAATATCAGGTTCTACTGTCACTGACATTCACAACTCTGCACTCCAAATCATTTTGAATTCTTTTTTCTAATTTGAAAAAAACTAAAGAGTTAAAGGGAGTCAAGGTACAAGGGGTAATGTCTTACAAAGAAAGATCTACATTTCCAACCAATTTAAAGCTGAGAAAATAGCTCCCCAGTTGACATTAACTTCAATGTGTGTTGAAGCAAGGAGTAATTCAGCGAGTTCATGACAGATAAATGTCAAGATCTTCAAACATTTTCATGTTATGGGAAACTACATAAGTGAGGAAAAATGGGTAGTGTTCTAATATCTTGGTAGGAAATTTCAAGATGTATTACTTTTCATAGTGAATTCTAAAATTTTAAGTTCACATTTAACGGTGATAAAATTTTCCTGTCACATGGAAATGCATGCCCCTAATGGACAAATTCATTTTTCAAAATAAAATAATTGCAAAATTTTATTTAGAATTACTCTTCATTCAAGTATGACAACTAATCATAAATTATAGCAACAAATGTAGCTAATCAAATTTACTTGCAAAAAAAACCAAGCACATAAAAAACTTACTGATAAAAATCCCACTCTAGATTAGCTAAAGTAATAAAGCCATATATAAATAAAATACAGATGGTTCTCATATATAGAAAACAAAATATTTAACTTTATCCCCTAGTGATTCTTTTACATGAATAGTAGATTCAACAACAACTTTATCCCACTGAACTCTGGTGAAATTATTTTAAGGAATAAGAAGGCTGTTAAGGGTTTCCCTGGTGGCTCAATGGTGGGAAATCCACCTGACAATGCAGGAGACACGGGTTTTGGTCCCTGGTCTGGGAGGATCCCACGTGACTCAGAGCAACTAAGCCGATGCACCCCAACTATTGAGCCTGTGCTCTAGAGCTTGGGAGCTGTAACTACTGAAGGCCATGTGCCTTAAAGCCCATGCTCCACAGCAAGAGAAGCCACTTCAATAAGAAGCCCTCACATTGCAATGAGAGAGCACCCTCCACTTGCAGCAGATAGAGACAAGCCCGAGCAGCAATAAAGACCCAGCACAATCAATCAATAAAATTGTTTTTTTTTTTTTAAATAAGAAGGCTGTACTTTAGAAACAGCAGAATTCATGAACTCATTTATTTATTCATTCAACAAATACTTATTGGCCTCCCAATTATGTGCCACACACTCCCTTTTCGAGGCACTGGACATCTATCTGTGATCAGAAAGTCTCTAAGCTCACAGACAGGCAAACCCTAAACAGGAAAGTAAGCAAATAAACAAGATAAATAGAGCCTGTGGTAAGATCTATAAAGGAAATGAACAGGTAATATAATCAATAAAAGTTGAATGAGAAGAGTTATTTCAAATGGCTGAAGATGATTATTTTCCTGATGTGAAAAGTATAATATCATTTACTATGTCATACTCAAAGACATGCAGATCAAAGAGCAAATCTTTTCAGAGCAAAAGAGGGCTTTAGAAATCATTTAACTTCATTTAAACTTTATTCCCTCGTTTTATACAATAAAACTAAAACTCAGGTGGGTTAAATGACTTACTCTGTGTCCTATCTCTTCAGTTGAACAGTTAGCTTTCCCTGTTAAAGAGTACAGGGAAAAGCTCTGTTGGGATATATTAATTTACTAATTATTCTGTGTTGGTTAGACATACATCTAAATGGCATCACTAAATTTGGTTATCAATCTAGTTACAATGGGAAGAGACTAAATAATCATCTTCATCTAACTAGATTGCTGCCTAACTCTTATGTGGTATGTAGACCCAAATATTTGATAAAGTTTTCACCTTTATTCATTCATAATGATTTTTCTTTCCAGAATGACCTAAGAAGATTGCATTCTTTGGAGACTAGCTACATAGACACATAGACAACAAAAGCAATAAAGTGCTTTCCTGAACTTCGTAAGAAAGAGTATCACAATATTCGAAATCTGTTGGAGTAGATCAGATCTTGAAGTTTACTTAATAATAATGATAGGAGTAGCACTATTGCTGGTAGTGGTGGTAATGGAGGGATAATGACAGCAAACACCAATAGAGCATTTTATTATTAGTTCTGTAATCTAATTTGATCCTCTAATAATAATCTCATAAGTTGAATGGATATTACTATAATTATTTTAGAGGTGATAGACAGAGATTCAGAGAAGATAAGTGACTTGCCCAAGGTCAAATAGCCAGCAAGTATCAAAAAGAACTGAAACCTAAGTGTCTCTACCCAAACTTTGTGTGCTTTCACTAGAATACCTATCCCCTCACAAACAGGCATTACAGGATCATTGTGTACTTAACACAGAGATCCAAGTCAGAAAGAGAGACATGGTCTCAACAACAGCTCATCGTGTAAATGCACACACACACACACACACACACTGAAATGGATCAGCCTACTTGAAGAATGAGAGCAGCAATGGCCCTCAGCAGCCACAATTTTTTTTTTCCCTGAAATGTCCCATTAGTAAATTCTCAGGCATGAAGGTATTAATAGTTCCCAAGCTAGCTATCTGCTAGATTGTGCTTTTGCTTTCAAAGGACCATGTGAAAGAATACACCAAATAAATGAATGTGAGTAATTATAACAGACTGATTTGCTTCCACCATTAACCTCAATGCAGTATATTTAAACTATAATGGACAAACAGAGGCAGCATGAGCTAGGGAAGCGCCCCAGGCATCAAAATGTTTTCATTAACTAGGAAATTTGTCCCACCAGGCTAAAGAAATCCACTCTAGAAAGATCGATTATTCCATCATCTTGTGGCAATATTGCTGGTATGCGAGCTCATCTCAGCACAACATCCCTAACTGCAGATGAGCTAGCTGTGGGGATTGCCAATTGCTCGCTCAGAGACTTGCATATCGAGCTCTGAAATGGCCCATTACATCAGGTGGTTCGGAGGCATTTCATGATCCTGACTTCTAGAACAAGCATAGATAATTAATAAGGCTGACAGAGCCCATTATTTCTACACTCAAGTGCATCAGGCTAAATTAACAGACAGAGGCCACACGACGAGAGGCACCTTCCCACTGATGATCATTTGTGAGCTGCCACTTCTGCTGCCACATTTTTCTCCTTCACAGGCTGAACTCCAGGAGCCCGTCACTCTGTCGGCACCCAGTTCTTTTTTTGTTTTGATTTCCCTTAACTGGGAAAGCTATTTTGAGTCATTCTCACTGGTGGGACTCTGAAGCAGTGGGAAAAAAGTCTGAGATAAAATATTGGCATAGAGAGAGACAAAATATAGAACTGACACTGAGCCAAAGGATGTCCAGTGTAGACAGGAGGGGAAAACATGATCTTAGTGTGTCTGTTAGAAAATAATTTTTGACTCTACCCTCAAATTTTCAGAAATGGTAATCATGTGGAAAAACCTGAATGAACTTTTTGAACAACTCAGTATTTGTTGATCCTAATGAATTTTCTCATAACATGCAGCTATCCATTGAGGAATTAAAGAAAATATTCTGACTTGCTCTGTACTTTCCAATTATATGATGTTTATTCTGTTTTATCAATTCTCATTGTCAGGCATAAAATAATCAGACTGAGAACTTCTACTTTTAGTAGTGATAGAAATAGTGCATTTTTATGTGTAGTGTGGCTTTCATTATAGAAATAACTATTGAAAAGTGACTGCTAACATCAAGTAATTCATAAACATTAAATCTGACCACAGAACAATGAAGCCTATTTGAGACAAACACACTGGAACACAAATACCCAAATGTTTGCTTCCATCACAGTTTCTTTGAAAGGAATCGTAAAGCCTTGCTGCTTCCTTGCGGAACTAATGAGAGATTTTCAATACATATGTGTAAAAGTGTTCTTACTTCATAGTTACATGATCTTTCTTTTTTCCTTTCCCCCCTCCCTTTCATCCATTCTTCATTCCATCTTTCTTTCAACCTAAATGGCAACCCACTCCAGTGTTCTTGCCTGGAGAATCCCAGGGACGGCAGAGCCTGGTGGGCTGCCGTCTATGGGGTCGCACAGAGTCGGACATGACTGAAGCAACTTAGCAGCAGCAGCAGCAAGATCTTTATACAAAAATATCAAATCTACCCTTAAATGCTGAAGATTTGCCACTGGTGGTTTAGTCATCTGTGTATACATAACTCATATTTATAATGCAACATCTTTACCTACGGAACTACAGTTATGAGAAGTATTATACTTTCAACAAATGCTCAGTATATACCTACGATTTCATTTCATGAGGGCACATTTCTATGGCTATGTAGGACCCAAAATGGGTCTAAATTATTTTTTAAAATTCACTTTGAAAATATCATTTCAAATGATTCAATCACTTAATCTCAGTCTGCAACAAAAATCTCACAAATGGACCCCATCTCCAGCTAGAAAACTCTTCTTCCAAACCCCTGCATAGTTACTCTCACATGTCCAGCTTCCCATACTTTTCGATAAAGAAAAAATTTTATCCTGGACTTATCCATCAAGTTGTCTTGAGACACTTTCTTCAGAGAAAAGAATAACTTCTCAGAGTTGTGCTGATGCATGGGAAATATCAGCATTAAAGATGTTCAGAGGGCGTTCTCTGAGCTTTGTAAGGTAAACTTTGTCCAGGACACTGCCCTGGGCTCTGCATCTCCCTGATTAAGTCTGTCATTTACTGGAGGGCCGCAGGCTTCCCGCTGTCAGCTCAGGCTTATGTGCAGAGAAGTCATGTGTGCAAAGCACACTGGATGCCACACAACAGATGCCCATAAAATGTGAGACATGGATATCTTCCTTTTTTCATTATTTTTCATCTTTTTTTTTTCCTCCGGGATGGATGTCATTTTTGAAGTATCTCAGAAATGAAATCATTTTCAGAGGCTGTCTTAAGGGCCTAATAAGCCAATGGACATATTTTATGATTATCTCAGGGTTGATTGGTTTACACAGAATTGCCCCCTCCAAACTGTTTCCAACTTGAGAATGGAAACATCCCTGTGTAGAGGACGGACCTCACAAGGGGACAGAAACCTCTTGCCATGGTGTGATTCAAAAGGATGTATTTGAAAAGGTCACCAGTCCCTCAATAATACCCTCATTGACTTTCCCCATAATGGTATCTTTATTCCTTTGTGTGTTCAAGACTATGGCAGCTGAGAAGGAGGGGGACATAAAGTATGATCAAGGCACCACAGATAGAACTGATTTTCTCACAGTTTTGGTAGGACCTCACTTGATTATAAAGATACAACGCTATGCAGATAAAGACGTAAGGAGCCTTTTTCTCCTACTGGCATTCACCATTAATTTTGAAGCATTACTAATCCAGTTTACCTAACTCCTTTTTCCCCATACCTAAGGTCTAATCAATTATAGGTATTTTAGAAAAATTGATGTATATAAGACACTATACCTTGATTTATATCTACTTGTTGATTTTCACTAAAATTTTAAGATTCAAAAAATGTCAGCCCTAAAAATTAATTTAGAAATCACCTTTGAAAACACTAATAGTTACCTTGACATGCTCTGGATAAGAAAGTCCCACCCTGCATCCCTCTATTATCATTGACAACTGGTCCCTACTTCTAGAGTCCCAAATCTAAATCATTCTGCCTCCTCTCAGCCTTGAGTCTCATCTTACCAAATTTTATCAATCACTACTACCCTTACTCTGGATCATCAACCAATTATTAGGTCACTTCCCATCTTTTCTTAAAATATTTCCAACTAGCTTACATCTTGAGTCACATTTTAGATTTATGTCTAATCCTCTCTGCTACGACTGAATGTTTGTGTTCCCCAGCCCCCACCAAAAGTCATATGTTGAAACCTAATCACCAGTGTCCTGGTATTAGAGGATGGGGCCTTTGGGAGGTGGTTGAGTCATGAGAGCAGAGCCCTCCTGTATGGGATTAGTGCCCTAATCAAAAAGACCCCAAAAGTCCCACTGCCCATTATCCCATGTGAGGATACAGTGAACCAGGAAGCAGGCCCACAGCAAACACCAAATCTCCTAGGCACCTTGATCTTGAACTTCTCAGCCTTCAGAACTGTGTTAAAGAAATTTCTGTTGTTGATAAGCCACCTAGTCTCTGATATTCTCTTACAGCAGCCCAAAATGAATAAGAAAGCACTATAACCTGCCTAAATGTGTCTTCCTTCCTTTTTTAATAAAACTTGATGACTTTTGTTTATAAGCTTTTCTATAAAGCATTCCATAATCCTTCTAGCTTTTCCAACTTCAATTCACTTGGGTATTTTGTTAAAAATACAGAAGGAGAGTATGCATTTCTAACAAGCTTCTAGGTGCAACCCTCAGGTACACTTTGAGTAACAAGGTTCTAGCTGGCAGAGCTATCTACTTCCTCTAAATGCATAGAGGGCAGGGCAGACATCATGCATAATTTATTCATCTTTATGTCTCCAGTGAATCACAGAGTACTTGACACATCACAACACTCAATAAATATTTGTTGAGTAAATGATTGACTGAATGAATAAATATGTAAAATTCAATCTGGCAATAAGAAGGTTCTTCTTAAAACAGAGTATTTTCATATGCACTTTTTCTTTGGCTTGCACCTTTTAAGAGCTATATATATATATGCCTTTTGTGTCTGCAAAAACTAGGCACTCAATATAAACTGTCAATTGATAAAAAGGATTTACTAAGTAACTGGCAAAAGCCAATAATCTGTAGATGAGTTACCTAGAATGCAAGGGTCATTTTACAAGCTGACCATACTAATAAATAGAACGCTTTCAAGTTCATCAAAAGGCTAAATCAGAGGGCAGAAATGTTAAAATGAGCAACCAGGGAAAAAAGGTCCTTTGTAGACACAGACACACTCTAATGAGAAAAGTGATTCTGTTAGTTAAAATGCCAAGCCAGTGGTTGATATGCTTGGGAATAAAACCAAGCATTATTACTCTGGTAGGCAGATGGTGCTTTTTTTTTTTTTCTCTTAATTCAAAGCTTCACTTTTGTAAATAACAATGGAAATTGAACAACTGGCACACACCAAGCTTTGCAGACTGTGTTAAGGGTGTTCAGAAATGAGTTTCCTTAACAGTCTCTGCCTTTGGAGTATTTAAATGTATACCAACTTGCAGTATGATTTATTCAGTATTTCACATCTGTGTGTTATCCTTTTATTCTGGGCACAGATGCCCAGGAGCAGGGACCTTATCTATGTGCATGGTGGGCACGCAGTAATACTTGTTGAATAAATAAAATATTTAGACAAACTTGGATGTGTGTGTGGCATACCAGATATGGATCTGGTATTCAGCAGAGAAGAGTCAGGAAGGGTCAGGAAGTGGAATTTGAGGCATGTAACTTGAGTGGATTCCCAGACTAGAGAGAGACTGCACATATGTTGGATATGAATTTCTTTTTCTTAGTTATATCCCCAGAAGATGAATTGGCTTAGCATTCTGACAGGGACAGGTTCTTTAAAAATATCATGTCATGTAAACAGATGAAAATAGCAGTGCCCTGAAGCTTTCAGAACCACTTCAAACACTGATTCTGCCATGAGATAATAAGTAAACCAGATACAAATAATTTGCCAGTAGGGGAAATGTGCTGTTATCTTCTGCCTATATTACATTTGTCAAAAAAGTAATTAAGGTGTTGATTCTTAGAGGTACAGCAGATATATATATATATATATATATATATATACACACACACATACATATATAAATATATGGTTCCAATAAATATATAGTTCAAAATATAATGCTTAAAATTCATGTTTTAATTAACTACTTATTCTGTAATTACTTAGACAATTACGCTTTGATTCTGCTTAAAAAGGATTCTGCAAGAACATAGGGGCATCTCATACATAGAGTATTTAAAATAGAATAGAATTAGCAATCTGTAACTTAAAATTATACATAACATTTAGCATCATTTAAAATTAGAGCACCAGAAGATGCAGATTTCCACAGCATTTTCATTATGCAGAGGTAAACAACAAATAAATAAGCCATACATGAATATGAAATTAACAGCATGATAATTGCTTTATTCCTAGAGTGTGTGAGATATTAAATCCTCAAATAAACACTTACTTAACCTCATTCTCACATTACGTCTGTTGCTTTTATCAAACGCAACGTACCTGGAACACTCAAACTAAGACAGCTTGTACAGCGAGGTACAAAGTCCACAGAAATCACTGCCACCACCCCTGCTCACCCCCAGAAATTTCAGAGTGATTTCTTTGCACGTGCTAGTATTGGAGGGATGTTAGACAATCAATAGAAGGGAGAGGAAATTTAGAGGTCAATGAAATATGAACAAGTTATTATTTTGCATATGACATCACACTTGACTCCTCTGCTAGTTCTTTAAGAAGCTTCATCCAGATGATCAGCCCAGCCATTCCAGGGAAGTGCTACCACCCGACTGAGATCGAGTCCCTGCTCTGCCTCTCTTGCACAGGCCCCTGCTGACTTGTTAACACAACATTTATGTAGGAAACTGTTAAACCTTATGCCTGCTGAATTTTTCCTTCTCTGCAGAAAGTTTTTGTATTTTTCTTTTGACTCAAGAGCAACTAAGAGTCGTATGTCCTGGGCCCAGCTTTGCCCTAAATTCAACCCCAACTAATGGTTTCTCCATCTTACTCAGAGCCTGAAACTTACTCATTTATAAAGAGGCTTCTGACACAACTGGAGTTTTCCAGTGAGCAAGGGTTAAAAGGTCGGTCAGTAATAATGTTACCTCTACCCTCTGAATATGAAACTGCTAGAGTTCAAAGGTATTTTATCTATCCTGATAAAAACATCTCATTGTTTTCCACAAGACACTCAAAAGTAAGGTTCAGAGGGGATGTACGGCTGGTGCATTATGACACTAACCTCTTCTAGCAGGAGATATCAACCACTTCATTGGAAGCCAATGACTGAAAAATATAAGGAAAAACATGAGACGATTGTGAGGTCCAAAGAAAAGGTAATCTTGTTATCCCAAATAAGCATCTTTAAAAATTATTAAGTTCTATTGTTCCAGTGATGAAATTAGTATGTCTTTGTTGACCTAAACTTAAATTTGACACAATGGGTAAACTTAAGCCTGCGGCTTTTATGCCATTATCAGAGCCTCTGTCAGTGAGTGCTTTAACCTAATTACATTTGATGCAGCAAATCAACAAAACCACTGCTGGTTATGACCTCTGCCAAGAGCACTAGCGAGCTAGACAAATGGAGCTTAAGATGCTATTAGTTGTTCTGTTGCAAAGTTCCAGATACAAGCCGACAGGAGGCTGTTGCATGACTGGAGCATGCATCCTCCAGATGGCATTCTGCATTGGCTTGTGGCAAAGCTCACAGGGGTACTGGCACATTTTCTCTGTCAAAATGAAAGTTTTCCAATTACAAGGAGATAATGCGAGGAGATGCAAACTTAATCTCGTGAACAAAAGGTTGCAAGCTGTGTAATAGCCATTTCAGGGGAGAGATTTCACTATCGTTCAATTGATTTAAACATTGCAGATCACCAAATGAACTATCTTTCCTAATAAAATCAAGGAATCAGCTGCAGTTGATTTTAGTCCCTGGAATAATGCTGTAATGGTTTCATCATTTAAGGGAGAATTCTTTTAAATTAGTGCTCTTCCATTGAACTGAACCCTGCAATTATTTTTTGTCCCCCCTAATGTGTTAACAGGTACAAAGAAGGCAGTTTTCCCTTTAGTGAAACACCCAATGCCTTAAATGAAGGCTTCAGATGTGATACCATAACAGATCCCTATTGGATACTAGATCACAGAATTTCATTAGAAAGATTAGACATGTTAAATGGTAAGAAGGCACTATTAGCATTAAAACCTGTGAGACAGTTTAGCAAAAACGTTTGCTTCTTCATTTTCTAACCCAGTGAGCACTGGCAAAAATTATATGTAGAACTATTAGTAGCTATGGAAATGAGGTGATGTGCCTCAACACTTGTCCAAAAATATCTGACCCATCAAAGCAAGTCAGGAGGTACTTTGTTGTAAGGTTATGTCTCAGGAAGAAGTGAGGTTGACTTGATATGAGGTTCACTTGACATGAACATGCTGTGACAAAGGAGGTCGCTGTATATCCACTTTCACAGATCCAAGAGGGATGTTACATAGGATGAGAGCTTGTGTGTGTGTCTTCCATCAGAGTATTTCATATAGCCACACTCCTATACTGAATACTTTATGCATCATTTCATAGAGTAAATGTAAATGATCATACAATTCTAAAATAAGCAAAGATCTTTCAATATTTATGCTGGATTCATGCGTGTGTATGTGAAAAAGAGATTTAAGGAGAATCATTCATCACAAAAAAATTTAAGCACAGATTCACAGTATTAAAAAGGACAGGATAGACTTCCAAACATTTATTAAGCAAACTCACCCACAAAAAATACTTTTGCATCAAATTCCAAAATCATTAAAGCACCTATTTACTTATTAAGAAGAAGATCAATGTTACAAGTTTGTATAAAACACTGAATTTTAGTCAATAGGGTAAAAGCACAGTAAGCAAATGCCTGTTTTGTTTCCACAGAAAGGAGCTAGGAAACTGCCGTTTTTGTTATTTTAATTCAGCCAGCTAAATAAAGCATGAAGGTAAAATCTAAGTAGTCTCCACTGTAACATTGTAAGATTTGTAAATCTGTCAGAAATACAAGCAAGCCCTTCAAATCACTCAGAAAACTTAAGATTCCAATCGAAGAGTTAACATTTTCAAGCCATGAGCATTTTTAAAAAGTCTCAACATCAGCATAAAGTGGTCTATAACAGCTGTTGTAAAGCTCAACATCAATTTTATGTTGGCTCAACTGCTAAACAGCGATCACAACGATGTCCCTTAGGAGGTATTAAAGGGCCCAAGTGGATAGCAGTTTAAAAACTGAGCAGGAAATCAAAACTAAGTCTTCGTCTGTTTACAGAAATACCACTCCCTGTGTTCTCCTACCACCACCTAGTGGCTACGTAGCTCTCAATCGGCACATTAATAGAAACCAAATAGAAGCTGTTGTGATAACAAACGGAGAGGAGGAGGAAGGAAGGAGAGGAAAGAAGCGAGGGAAACAGGAGGAAAAGAAGCACAGCAAAGAGAATATGAAAAGGAAAAAGACGAAGACAGTGAAACCAAGCAAAAGCAAGTACAAACACAATTTCCAGGTCTTAAGATCTACTTCCTCACAAAATTCATAGAATGCTATCAATTAAAATTAAAACATTATTAAAGCCATTTTGCTTTGTTTTAGGGATTTATCCTACACTACAGAACCTACAGATAAATTCTGTGTGTCTGAACTGTTATACGTACAGTGTTCTCCCAGAGTTAGTCACTCAGTCATGTCCGACTCTGTGACCCCATGGACTATATAGCCTGCCAGGCTCCTTTGTCCACGGAATTCTCCAGGCAAGAATACTGGGGTGGGTTGCCATTCCCTTGTCCAGGGGATCTTCTCAATCTCGGGGTTGAACCCAGGTCTCTGGCATTGCAGGTAGATCCTTATGGTCTGAGCCACTAGGGAAGCCTGCTATATGTGCAAGATGACACAATTATTTGTAAGCTTCACAGGTGATCCGTTTATGTAAATTATGGCACGTCCGTTAAGCATAGCATAAAAGAGAGCTTTATCTAGCTGAGGAACAATCTCTCAGATATTTGGTTAAGTGGGGGAAAAGCAAGATGTAGAACAATGTGTTTTACAAACTACCACTTCTACGAAAATATGCTTTCTCTTACATGTATACAATCTCTCTGGAAGGAAGACAAGAAGCTGGAAAAATTACCTTCACAGAGGGACCTGGAGGAGTGGGAAGCCAAGGTGGGAAGGACACTGTAGATTTATACCTTAAACCACGTGCATGTATTCCCTATTTAAAACTAGAGACATTTTAATCCTAAAAAACAGTATGTGAAAAAAAGCTAAGTATTTCATGTGGATTTTTTTTTTTAATCAATAAAACCTCTGAAATCTTTCGTTTGAAGAAAAATTCTTCATGTTTAACATAACTGTGACAAAACTGAACTTTTCATTTTTCTCTATAAAATGAAATATTGATACAATAGTCCAAAGGAGAGAAATTATTTGTAAAAGGCATAAAGTAGTGAAATATTAAAACCATTTTACTCTCACAGTTTGACAAACTCTAGAGACCTGAGTTGAGGAACATTCTTTTCAAAGAGGATGTTTTGGGCATGTACTCTGGGCTGAACTGCTTGGACAGTGAGAAAAGTATTTTGTAGGCAGCACTAGTTGATCAACAGATGTTTCAAAATAATAAAAATAAAAAAGTCAAGAACTCTTAGGAGGTAAAGGTAAAGAAACGTGTATAGTCCTTTTTGTAAAAAAAAAAAAAAATCTATTTATTTGGCTATGCTGGGTCATAGTTGAGGCATGTGTGATCTAGCTCCCTGGTCAGGGATCAAACCCAGGTCTCCTGCACTGGGAGCACAGTCTTGGCCACTGGACCATCAGGGAAGTCCCAGTGCATACAGTCATCACTAGAGAAGGAAATGAGATCTGGACCATCTGAACTGATATCAAGTGTCACAAAGAGCTGTGCTGTTAGACATTAGCCATTATCTTCCAAATGAGGCTACACCCACAGCCACAGAAAGAGATTGATAAAACTGACAAAGAACGAGGTTCATTGTAAATTTGTGTGGGGTTTCCCCGGTGGTCCAGTGGTTAAGACTTTGCCTTTCAATGAAGGGTGTATGGTTTTGATCTCTGATCCCTGGTCAGGGAGCTGAGATTTCTACATGCCTCTTAGCCACAAACCCAAAACACAGTATATAAGCAGTATTGTAACAAATTCAATAGACTTTTAAAAAAAATCACCTGGTGTTCAAGGATATCATCTGATGTGAAAGAGAGAAACCAAATGAAGCAGAATAATGTTTGGAAGAATCAAGAAAAATGCAGTAAGCTGAAGAAAAGTTTAAAGAGACAGAGAAATACTGCATTCATGAAAAAAGAACAAGATAGAGGCTTCTGGTTCAAGATGACGGAGAATAAGGATGTGCACTTATCTCCTACTGCAAAAGCACAAAAATTGCAACTAGCTGTTGAACAACCATCGACAGGAGGATGCTGGAACCCACCAAAAAAAAAAAAAAAAAAAAAAAAGATACCACACGTCCAAAGACAAAGAAGAAGCTGCAGTGAGACGGTAGGAGGGGCACAATCACAATAAGATCAAATCCTATACCCGCCAGATGGGTAAGCTACAAACTGGAGAACAATAACAATACCAAATAAGTTCTACCACTGTTGTGAAGCTTCTCAACCCCACCTCCGGCTTGCCAGCCTGGGGATCCAACAAAGGCACTGGGAATCCCCAGGGAATCTGGCCTTGAGGGCCAGCAGGATTTGATTATAGACCTTCCAGAGGATTAGGGGAAACAGACTCCAGTCTCAGAGGGTACAAACAAAATTTTGTGTGCACCAAGACTAGAGGAGAGGAGGAGTGACCCCACAGGAGACTGAACCAAAATTACCTGCTAGTGTTGGAGGGCCTCCTGTGGAGGTGTGGGTCGGCAGGGGCTCAACACAGGGATGGCAGCACTGGAAGGTCCCAGGTCCCCCTTGGCATAAACCCTCTTGAAATTGGCCATTAAGCCTACCACAGAGCCCGTAGACTCCCTGGCTGGGTTGCCTCAGGCTAAACAACTACCAGGGAGGGCGTGCAACCCCACTCATCAACAGATAATTGGATTAAAGTTACATGAGCAAGGCCCTGCCACAAGAGCAAGACCCAGTTTTTCCCATCAACAGTCCTTCCCATCAAGAAGCTTACACAGGCCTCTTAGCCTTAGCCATCAGAAGACAGACAGAAGAAGCAAGAAGCACAGTCTCACAGCAGCTAAAACAAAAACCATCTTATAGAAAGTTAATCACGATGAAAAAGCTGTCTGTTATGTCCCAGAGTTGCCTATTATGTCCCAGAATGGACAAACAGAGATGAATAATACACTAGAAGGAATCAATAACAGAATAACTGAGGCAGAAGCACGGATAAATGACCTGGAGGACAGAATGGTGGAAATCACCACCATAAAACAGAATATTGAAAAAAGAATGAAAATAAATGAAGACAGCCTCAGAGACCTCTGGGACAACATTAAACACGTCAACATTCACACTATAGGGGTCCTAGAAGGAGAAGAGAGAAAGGACCTGAGAAAATATTTAAAGAGATAATAACTGAAAACTTCCCTAACATGGGAAAGGAAATAGTCAACCAAGTACAGGAAGCACAGAGAGTCCCAGGAAGGATAAACCCAAGGAGGAACATACTGAGACACACAGTAATCAAACTGACAAAAATTAAAGACAGAGATAAAATATTAAAAGCAACAAAGGAAAAATGACAAAAACCATATAAGGGAGCCCCCATCAGGGTATCAGCTGATTTCTCAAGAGAAACTCTACAAGCCAGAAGGGAATGGCATGCTATATTTAAAGTGATGGAAGGGAAGAACCTAAAACCCAAGAATATTCTACCCAGCAAGACACTTCTTCAGATTTGATGGAAAAATCAAAGCTTTCTAGACAAGCAAAAGTTAAGAAAATTCAGCACCAGGTTTGTAAACCTCCAAACCAGGTTTACAACAAATGTTAAAGGAACTTCTCTAGGCGGGAAACACAAGAGAAGAAAAAGATCTATAGAAAATAAACCCCAAACAATAAAGAAAATAGTAATAGGATCATACACATTGATAATTACCTTAAATGTAAATGGATTAAATGCACCAACCAAAAGACATAGACTACTGGGTAGATGAAAACACATGCATGTATGCACTTCCTCTTACCACATCACTCTGCTTGACTCCCCCACCTCAAAATTGTATGTGATTCTTTTATATTGTTAAGTTAATCACATTCCCATTATGGCTTGCAGTTCAGTTCAGTTCATTTCAATTGCTCAGTCATGTAAGACTCTTTGCAACCCATTGGACTGCACCACACCAGGCTGCCCTGTCCATCACCAACTCCTGGAGTTTACCCAAACTCATGTCCATTGAGTCGGTGATGCCATCCAACCATTTCATCCTCTGTCGTCCCCTTCTCCTCCTGCCTTCAATCTTTCCCAGCATCAGAGTCTTTTCCAATGAGTTAGCTCTTTGCATCAGGTGGCCAAAGGATTGGAGTTTCAGCTTCAGCATCAGTCCTCCCAATGAATATTTAGGACTGATTTCCTTTAGGATGGACTGGTTGGCTCTTCTTGCAGTCCAAGGGACTCTCAAGAGTCTTCTCCAACACCACACTTCAAAAGCACCAATTCTTCAGCACTCACCTTTCTTTATGGCCCAACTGTCATATCTATACATGACTACTAGAAAAACAATAGCTTTGACTACATGGACCTTTGTTGGCAAAGTAATGTCTCTGCTTTTTAATATACTGTCTAGGATGGTCACAGCTTTTCTTCCAAGGAGCAAGCATCTTTTAATTTCATGGTTGCAGTCACCATCTGCAGCAATTCTGGGGCCCAAGAAAATAAAGTCTGTCACTGTTCCCATTGTTTCCTCATCTATTGGCCATGAAGTGATGAGATTGGATGCCATGATCTTTGTTTTTTTGAATGTTGAGGTTTAAGCCAACTTTTTCATCTCCTCTTTCACTTTCATCAAGAGGCTCTTTAGGTCTTCTTCACTTTCTGCCATAAGAGTGGTGTCATCTGCATATCTGAGGTTATTGATATTTCTCCCAGCAATCTTGATTACAGCTTGTGCTTCTTCCAGCCCAGCGTTTCTCATGAGGTACTCTGCATATAAGTTAAATAAGCAGGGTGACAATATACAGCCTTGACGTACTCCTTTTCCTATTTGGAACCAATCTGTTGTTCCATGTCCAGTTCTAACTGTTGCTTTCTGACCTGCATACAGATTTCTCAAGAGGCAGGTCAGGTGGTCTGGTATTCCCATCTCTTGAAGAATTTTCCACAGTTTGTTGTGATCCACACAGTAAAAGGCTTTGACATAGTCAATAAAGCAGATTAGATGTTTTCTGGAACTCTCTTGCTTTTTCAATGATCCAGTGGATATTGGCAATTTGATCTCTGGTTCCTCTGCCTTTTCTAAAACCAGCTTCAACATTTGGAAGTTCACGATTCACATACTGTTGAAGCCTGGCTTGGAGAATTTTGAGCATTACTTTACTAGTGTGTGAGATGAGTGCAATTATGCAGTAGTTTGAGCATTCTTTGGCATTGCCTTACTTAGGGATTGGAATGAAAACTGACCTTTTCCAGTCTTGTGGCCACTGCCGAGTTTTCCAAATTTGCTGGCATATTGAGCACAACACTTTAACAGCATCATCTTTTAGGATTTGAAATAGCTCAACTGGAATTCCATCACTTCTGCTAGCTTTGTTCGTAGTGATGCTTCCTAAGGCTCACTTGAGCTTTCATTCCAGAATGTCTGACTCTAGGTGAGTAATCACAACATTGTGATTATCTTGGTCATGAAGATCTTTTTTGTATAGTTCTTCTGTGTATTCTTACCACCTCTTCTTAATATCTTCTGCTTCTGTTAGGTCCATACCACTTCTACTCTTTATTGTGCCCATCTTTGCATGACATGTTCCCTTGGTATCTCTAATTTTCTTGAAGAGATCTCTAGTCTTTTCCATTCTATTGTTTTACTCTATTTCTTTCTCACTGAGGAAGGCTTTCTTATAGCTCCTTACTATTCTTTGGAACTATGCATTCAACTGGGTACATCTTTCCTTTTCTCCTTTACTTTTGGCTTCTTTTCTTTTCACAGCTATTTGTAGGGCCTCCTCAGACAGCCATTTTGCCTTTTTCCATTTCTTTTTCTTAGGGAAGGCCTTGATCCCTGTCTCCTGTACAATGTCACGAACTTCCATCCATAGTTCATCAGGCACTCTGTCTTCAGATCTAGTCCCTTAAATCTATTTCTCACTTCCACTGTATAATCATAAGGGATTTGATTTAGGTCATACCTGAATGGTCTAGTGGTTTTCCCCACTTTCTTCAATTTAAGTCTGAATTTGGCAAAAAGGAGCTCATGATCTGAGCCACAGTCAGCTCCCAGTCTTGTTTTTGCTGACTGTATAGAGCTTCTCCATTTTTGGCTGCAAATATAATCAATCTGATTTCAGTGTTGACCATCTGGTGATGTCCATGTGTACAGTCTTCTCTTGTGTTGTTGGAAGAGGGTGTTTGCTATGACCAGTGCATTTTCTTGGCAAAACTCTGTTAGCTTTTGCCCTGTTTCATTCTGTACTCCAAGGCCAAATTTCCCTGTTACTCCAGGTGTTTCTTGAATTCCTACTTTTGCATTCCAGTCTCCTATAATGAAATGGACATCTATTCTGGGTGTTAGTTCTAGAAAGTCTTGTAGGTCTTCATAGAACTGTTCAACTTCAGCTTCTTCAGCATTACTGGTCGGGGCATAGACTTGGATTACCATGATATTGAATGGTTTGCCTTGGAAACTAACAGAGATCATTCTGTCATTTTTGAGATTGCATCCAAGTACTGAATTTCAGACTCTTTTGTTGACTACGATGGCCACTCCATTTCTTCTAATGGATTCTTGCCACAGTGGTAGATATAAAGTTCATCTGAGTTAAATTCACCCACTGCAGTCCATTTTAGTTCACTGATTCCTAGAATGTCAATGTTCACTCTTGCCATCTCCTGTTTGACCACTTCCAATTTGCCTTGATTCGCGGACCTGACATTCTAGTTTCCTATGCAATATTGCTGTTTACAGCATCAGATCTTGCTTCCATCACCAGTTACATCCACAACTGTGTGTTGTTTTTGCTTTGGCTTCATCTCTTCATTCTTTCTGGAGTTATTTCTCCACTGATCTCCAGTAGCATATTGGGCACCTACTGACCTGGGGAGTTCATCTTTCAGTGTCCTATCTTTTCGCCTTTTCATACTGTTCATGGGGTTCTCAAGGCAAGAATACTGAAGTGGTTTGCCATTCCCTTTTTCAGTGGACCACATTCTGTCAGACCTCTCCGCCATGACCCGTCCATCTTGGGTGGCCCTACATGGCATGGCTCATAGTTTCATTGAGTTTACAAGGCTGTGGTCCATGTGATTAGATTGTTACTTTTCTCTGATGGCTTGCAGTAATTATCTTTTTTTTTTTTTCCAGCCTGGCTATTGATTGTGAATCAAAAATGGTGGCTTAGACAGTAAAGACTCTGCCTTCCTATGCAGAAGATCCAGGTTCAATCCCTGTATTGGGAACACCCCCTGGAGAAGGAAATGGCAACCCACTCCAGTATTCTTGCCTGGAGAATTCCAGGCAAGGACAGAGGAGCCTGGCAGGCTACCATCCACAGATTTGCAAAGAGTCAGACATGATTGAATGACTAACACACACACATTGATTGTGAAGACATCTTTTACTGTTGTAATTATGTAACTATTAATCACCTAATACCATTGTTGGAGAAGGAAATGGCAATCCACTCCAGTATTCTTGCCTAGAGAATCCTGTGGACAGAGGAGCCTGGTGAGCTGCTGTCCATAGGTTTGCATAGAGTTGGACACGACTGAAGTGACTTAGCACGTATGCATGCAATACCATTGTATCATGATGTATCAACAGAAAAATAATAGAAGTCTATTATCACCAAAACTAGGATCTAGTTGAAAAACCTGTAATCACTTTTTAAAATCCAGATGCATATCAAATTATTATCTTGAAATTTTTCAAAAAATACAAATGCTTAGGTATTGCTTTTTCCCCCCAGAGCTCCAGACATGTTTCTAATGAGCAGTCTTGTTTAAAAACAACTGTACTATATGATGATCTTTTACTTTTATCTGGTTTGTTTCATTTTTTTCTGTTTCATATTTAATGCTCCCATTTCATTTAGTTTATGTTTTCCAATTCCTTATCTCTTCTTTTTCCTTTTTTGATGTTCTTTATCAAACCTTTATCAAGTGTAGTAGAATAGCTTTTCTATACATATATATAAATATGCAAATATATTTTAGAAAACTTATGAATTTTTGCCTAAGTAAAAAAGATTATGATGTTCTCATTCCACTTGTTGGACTCATATGAATAGAATGCTAGATTTCTAATTAAAAAATAGATATGCCACAAGCAACAAGGTTTACTGTATAGCACAGGGAGCTCTAGTCAATATCTTGTAATAACTTATGCTGGAAAATAATTTCAAAAATAATATATGTATATTTGTATAACTGAACCACCTTGCTATGCGCCTGAAACAATGTAAGTCAACTATCAGTTCAGTTCCGTTGCTCAGTTGTGTCTGACTCTTTGAGACTCCGTGGACTGTAGCACATCAGGCTTCCCTGTCCATCACCAACTCTCACAGCTTACTTAAACTCATGTCCATAGAGTCAGTGATGCCATCCAACCATTTCATCCTCTGTCATCCCCTTCTCCTCCTGTCTTCAATCTTTCCCAGCATCAGGGTTTTTTCCAAGGAGTCAGTTCTTTGCATCAGGTGGCCTAAGTATTGGAGCTTCAGTTTCAGCATCAGTCCTTCCAATGAATATTTAGGACTGATTTCACTTAGGATTGACTGGTTGCATCTCCTTGCAGTCCAAGGGACTCTTCTCCAGCACCAGAGTTCAAAAGCATCAATTCTTTGGTGCTCAGCTTTCTTTATGGTCCAACTCTTACATCCATACATGACTACTGGAAAAACCATAGCTTTTAAACCAAAGGACTATACAGAACTTTGTTGGCAAAGCAATGTCTCTGCTTTTTAATATGCTGTCTAGGTTTATCATAGCTTTTCTTCCAAGGAGCAAGCGTCTTTTAATTTCATGGTTGCAGTCACCATCTGCAGTGATTCTGGAGCCCAGGGAACTAAAGTCAATCACTGTTTCCATTGTTTCCCCATCTATTTGCCATGAAGTGATGGGACTGGATGCCATGACCTTCATTTTTTGAATGTTGAATTTTAAGCCAGCTTTTTCACTCTCCTTCAGTAAAGAGCAAGATATTAGAGAAAGGTATATTCTGAGAATAAGAACACAAACAGAATAAAATACACAAACAGAATAAAAGATTCAATAATAGGTTGGAAAGCAATGTTGAGGATATATCTTAGAAATTAAACAAAACAAAAACAGAAAACATGAAAATAGGAGAGAAAAAATGAGAAAATAATGGAATCAGATGAGGAGCTCCAATATCCTTTAATAAGAGTTCCAAAAACTAATTCAGATAAAATAAACAGGAAATAAATTATTAAATAATAACTAGTATGTGATCAGGACTAGAATGGAAGTAGTTTCAAAGTGCTGACTTTGAGGAAAACATTTAAATTGATAGGTTAGCTCTGTGTTATACTATATTAAGACAAGTTTTAGATATGTAATATTATGGAAATAAATTAACAATAAGTGAAAAGTGAAGTCACTCAGTCGTGTCCGACTCTTTGCGACCCGTGGACTGTAGCCCACCAAGCTCCTCTGTCCATGGGATTCTCCAGGCAAGAATACTGGAGTGGGTTGCCATTTTCTTCTCCAGGTTATCTTCCTGACCCAGGGATCGAACCCAGGTCTCCCACATTGCAGGCAGACACTTTAACCTCTGTGCCACCAGGGAAGCCCTTAAATACAAGAATACAGTCTCTCAGAAAACCTCCTATAGAGACACAGAACTTCAGATCCAAGTACTAACATCAAAGATTTCAAAGGGAGTAAAGGAAGCCAGGTTGAAAGAAGAAGAGGGAGGAGGTGGGTGGAGGGTGGGGGTGGGGGGTGGGGAGAAAGGGGTGGACTTACAGACGTTTCCTGCCACCTACAGATACCCAGGCATTATGGGACTTTTCCCTGGGCCTCCAGAGAAGGGAGGACTGGAACTTGGCCCTACCAGAAATCAGACCAGACCAGAACCAGAATTCGAGTTCTCTGCCAAGAGGAAGTGATCTGTCTCCAATCCTCAGCTCAGGCTGAAGGCCCTTCAACCAGACTCCTGCGTCCAGGACCGGGGGACTAGAAAAACGGGGAAGGATAGAAAGGGTTAAGGAGAGGAAAGAGAGAGGGAAGGGGAGAGGGGTCAGTAAAGTCTCTTGTTCCTTACCGGTCGGGGCACTCTGGCCAGTTGTCCGCGTCAGGAGGAGACCAGGGACAAAAGGGTCCCAGTTGCGGCCGCTGGGTCTGGTCCATTGGCAGGCAAGCTGGCTCCTGAGGACCCTGAGTGGTCAGGATGTCAGTCTCAGTGAAGAAGAGTCCCCGCCAGAGTTGCCATTTGTTGCAGGAAGGCGGACCCCTTCCAGGGCCTGAAACTGGACTCTTGTCTAACACTCGGAAATGAATTGTCCGAGAAGACACATGTGCTGACAAAGCAAGAGATTTTATTGGAAAGGGCACCCGGGTGGAGAGCAGTAAGGTAAGGGAACCCAGGAGAACTGCTCTGCCACGTGGCTCGCAGTCTCCAGTTAAATTAACAATAAGAACATAGAAAACTAAGTAAACGAAATCAAATTGGACAATGGGGGGCAGTGAGTTGTATAAGAAAAGAAATTTAATTATAAAATAATATATTGCTTACGTTCTCATAATAATGTAACACTAAATATATATTTAACCCAAATCTGGCCCCGTTTATAGGGAATGGAATAAGGGAAATTTGGAGAAAAGTACTGGAGGAGGTAATGCAAAGTTCCAATTTCCCTGGTAAATTGTTGTGTCAAGAGATAATGTCTCAAACGGGAATAGCAAGATGCAGCTGCAAAAATGTGCTACTGAAAACAGAGATTAAAACCAGAAAAAAAAGTAGAGTATAAAGTGAAAGCCGGAGGGAGATGAGAATCAGAAGGTAGGGCGGGGTGGACCAGATGCCTAGGAAGTTCCTCATAAGCTTTGTACTACAGCTTTACTTTACCTGTAGGTATATTCTGATTAAAAACTAATTTGAAAATGCATTGAGCAACAGGTTGGAACTGCTTGGGTCCACTTATATGCCAGTATTTTTTAAAATAATACTGATTATTATTTTAAAAAATAATAATGATCCATGGTTGGTTAAATCCATGGATGCAGAACCATGGATATGGATGGCTGAGTATGATTTTTGAGCATCTGTGGATTTTTGTATCCATGACAGGCTTGAAACCAATCCCCCCACAGGTACCAAGGAATGACTGTATAAATAATAGTGATCATAATGCACTCTGAAAAAATTCAAGCAATAAAGAACAGTCCTTCCAAAAATGTAATTTTCTCCCCATCCCCCACTGCCCAAGGTGATGTATCCTCTCCAGTTGTTCAGTGTATATACTTCAGGTCCTTTTTTTTTTTTTTCCACACTTGCAAATGTTCACCTAAGTAAAAGAAATGGCTTGGGTTAAGTAGTTGTTATGCTTAATTTTGTGTCAATGTGGGTATGACGTGGTATCCAGATATTTGGTTAAACACTATTCTAGATGTTTCAGTGAAGAAATTTTTGAGGTGGGATTAATATTAATTCATTACACGTTGGGTAAATCAGATAATGCTGCATATGGTGGGTGGGCCACATCTAATAAGTTGAAGACATTAAGGGAAAACAGACCAAAAGCCCTAAGGGAAGAAGAAATTTTCCCTCTGAGCCTGTCTTCGAACAGAAATTGAAATTTTTTTTCCAAGGTCTTCAGCCTGCCAGCCCACCTTGCAGATTTTGCCTTTGCTTCCATAGTCATTAGGACCTGTTCCTTAAAATACATCTCTTTTGATTGATATTTATCATCTCTTGTGTTTATAGACACACATCCTACTGGTTCTGTTTCTCTGGAGAATCTGATGAGTATAAGAGTGTTTTTAGGGATATACTGAGAGTAGAGTTGCAAGCTGAGAGGGATGAGCCTGAACTATGTAATATAGGACATGCTCTAAAGAAATCCTCAGCACAGAAAATGAAAAAGCAGAGATAAACGGACAGGCGTTTTGTGTGAATGCAGCATAGGGAAATGCATAAAGAGGATCATTAAGATGAAACATCTTTGTAAATTTAACAGTAACTTAAGAGATGACATGCTAGGGGTTATGTTCAATGAACACAGCTGCAATTCTTCTCTCAGTCAAGCCACAAACTGAAGAAAAATTTGGAAGAGAAGCCAAAATAGTAGAAAGTAGTAAGGAGTCACACTAGCTTATTCTTAAATCCCGAAAGAGTTGGTTTCAAATCTTTATTCTATCTTGAATTTGCTGTGTTGTCTTGGACAGGTTATTTCATTTCTCAAACCTTGTGTTCCCACATCTATAAAAATGGGGATAATTACACCTCTCTCACAAGGTTATGGAGATAATTACATAAGAGAAGCTATGTGAATGTAAAATCCACATTATGTTGGGCAAGATATCATTAACCAGTAATGAATATTAGTTGCTTCCAGGGAGCATTTCAAAGGACACCAGGTCCTAAGTGACTTTTCTTGGCAGGGGGAGTTCTATTCCTCTCTCATCACCACAGGGGACAGAACGGGGAGAGAAGAGAGAGGGGTTGGGGGAGGAGGGGCCTGATCACCAGGAAATAAACCAGCTGCCTTTTACAAAGAGTGTGTAGGCGGTGTGTCGAAGTTAGTGAGACATAGAGCTTAAGCTACAGGGGAAGCTAAGAGAACCTGGAGAAAATACTTTTTTTCTCTAGTCCTCGTTTGTCATATATGCAATGAAGTTAACTTTTTCTTAGGACTTCCACAGCTAGCACCAGAATTGCTCTGGGGAGAGAACCACCTTTGATCTGTGCTCTTCCTTCCCCCCTTAGTGCAGAGCACCGTGGAAAGCAAGATGTCAGAGGACCGTGAAGCCGCTAAGCACGGGATGAAGAGAGGGGTTTCTCATTTGCTTTTCCCAGCTCTAAATGAAAGGGGGTAAAAGTGGGTAAAAGTCAGCGAAAAGGAGAGGGGAGAGCCAGCAAGATAGAAAACTGGGAAGTGAGAGGAGTCAATGAAACCCTTGGTGGTAGTGGGACTAGGGAAGGACTATCCTACACTGCGCTGTTTTAAGGTATTTGCTTCGCTGTGATGCAAATTCATATTGCCATTGGACTTCAGTGTGTGGTGGATGCTAAGAGGGGCTTTCATCTGTACGCTGGTGTTTTTACTCTCAGGAGCATATATTTTGAAATCCTCAGGGCAGAAGATGTTGCACGCACCCCATAATCCTCAAGGAACTTCTTGTTTTCAGTGAATTCACTTTTTCAACCTTATTTTCATTGCTTTTTTAAAATAAGTATTTTCCTACAACTGTTTCTCAGCATACCATCTACCAAACATGCTTTTTTTCATCATAATGAGAGGTAATACCTTCCTTTCCTCCCACCTTCTGCTCCCTACTTAATTCCTATAAAGGTTCATTCAGCTCAATAGCCACTTTTTCCAGGAAACCTTCCTAATCTGATTAGTCCAGCCCAGATCCAGCCTCTTTCCTACCCACCCCACTCTCCAACATTAATAGGAACATTTCATGCAAAGATGGGCTCAATAAAGGACAGAAATGGTATGGACCTAACAGAAGCAGAAGATATTAAGAAAAGGTGGCAAGAATACACAGAAGAACTGTACAAAAAGAGCTTCATGACCCAGATAATCACGATGGTGTGATCACTCACCTAGAGCCAGACATCCTGGAATGTGAAGTCAAGTGGGCCTTAGAAAGCATCACTACGAACAAAGTTAGTGGAGGTGATGGAATTCCAGTTGAGCTATTTCAAATCCTGATGCTGTGAAAGTGCTGCGCTCAATATGCCAGCAAATTTGGAAAACTCAGTAGTGGCCACAGGACTGGAAAAGGTCAGTATTCATTCCAATCCCAAAGAAAGGCAATGCCAAAGAATGCTCAACCTACTGCACAACTGCACTCATCTCACACGCTAGTAAAGTAATGCTCAAAATTCTCCAAGCCAGGCTTCAACAATATGTGAACCGTGAACTTCCAGATGTTCAAGCTGGTTTTAGAAAAGGCAGAGGAACCAGAGGTCAAATTGCCAACATCAGCTGGATCATCAAAAAAGCAAGAGAGTTCCAGAAAAACATCTATTTCTGCTTTATTGACTATGCCAAAGCCTTTGACTGTGTGGATCACAATAAACTGTGGAAAATTCTTCAAGAGATGGGAATACCAGAGCACCTGACCTGCCTCTTGAGAAACCTATATGCAGGTCAGGAAGCAACAGTTAGAACTGGACAGGGAACAACAGACTGGTTCCAAATAGGAAAAGGAGTACATCAAGGCTGTATATTGTCACCCTGCTTATTTAACTTATATGCAGAGTACATCATGGGAAACGCTGGGCTGGAAGAAGCACAAGCTAGAATCAAGATTGCCAGGAGAAATATCAATAACCTCAGATATGCAGATGACACCACCCTAATGGCAGAAAGTAAAGAGGAACTGAAAAGCCTCTTGATGAAAGTGAAAGAGGAGAGTGAAAAAGCTGGCTTAAAGCTCAACATTCAGAAAACTAAGATCATGGCATCTGGTCCCATCACTTCATGGGATAGATGGAGAAACAGTAGAAACAGTGGCTGACTTTATTTTTTTGGGCTCCAAAATCACTGCAGATGGTGACTGCAGCCATAAAATTAAAAGACACTCCTTGGAAGAAAAGTTATGACCAACCTAGACAGCATATTCAAAAGCAGAGACATTACTTTGCCAACAAAGGTCCATCTAGTCAAGGCTATGGTTTTTCCAGTGGTCACATATGGATGTGAGAGTTGGACTGTGAAGAAAGCTGAGCACCGAAGAATTGATGCTTTTGAACTGTGGTGTTGGAGAAGACTCTTGAGAGTCCCTTGGACTGCAAGGAGATCCAACCAGTCCATTCTGAAGGAGATCAGCCCTGGGATTTCTTTGGAAGGACTGATGCTAAAGCTGAAACTCCAATACTTTGGCCACCTCATGCGAAGAGTTGACTCATTGGAAAAGACTCTGATGCTGGGAGGGATTGGGGGCAAGAGAAGAAGGGGACAACAGAGGATGAGATGGCTGGGTGGCATCACCGACTCGATGGACATGCATTTGAGTGAACTCCAGGAGTTGGTGATGGACAGGGAGGCCTGGTGTGCTGCGATTCATGGGGTCGCAAAGAGTCAGACACAACTGAGCAACTGAACTGCACTGAATCGATGATTAGTCCCTATTTTTTCAGATGCATTTACCTAAGTCTCTAGGTCACTGCAGGAAAGGGGCCAGTAAACTTAATGAAGTGAAGTGAAAGTCGCTCAGTTGTGTCTGACTCTTTGCCACCCCATGGACTAAACAGTCCATTGAATTCTCCAGGTAGAATACTGGAGTGGGTAGCCTTTACCTTCTCCAGTGGATCTTCCCAACCCAGGGATCAAACCCAAGTCTCCCTCATTGCAGAAGGATTCTTTAACAGTGAGCCACAAGGGAAGCCCAAGAATACTGGAGTGGGTAGCCTATCCCTTCTCCAGTGGATCTTCCTGACCCAGGAATTGACCTGGGGTCTCCTGCATTGCAGGTAGATTCTTTACCAACTGAGCTATCAAGAAACCAAAAACCATCAGAGAGTGTCATTGTTTAATGTTGTAGAGACAAATGACAAGGAAGCTGAGTCTCTCAACTTTTCAGCTATGTTTTAAGAATAACAAAATCTGGTTAATTCTCATTTTTTTTAGATTTTATACTAATTTTGTGTCACAATCCTTTGGCTGATACTCTCAGATTAATCATCATCATAATGACAAGCTATAAAACATGTCATTTTGGAATTTTAGGACTTGGGCTCCAGTGAGTAGAACAGATCTATGGTGATTATTTATCAAATATTTATTGAGGTATCTCTCAAATAGGACTCCATTTTCATACTAAGTATAGTTTTCTGGACATAACGCTTTCGGCTGAGGGTCTTCAATCACTGCCTCTCACAGTTAACAGCAAGGATGGGTGCATCCATCACATTATTTTATTGATCGTTCTATAAATGTAGAAACAATGATATTTTGAAGCCACAAATTTCTCCATAGAAACACTTGGCTTTGCTCTTTCTTGATCACTCTTGGTTTCATACAATACTAAAAAAAAAAAAAAAAAAAAATCAGTGATGATGACAAGCTATGCTCCCTCCAGGGCACATTTTGCTTCTTATTTCACTGGTTGAGCATTGTTGGGGATAGCCCAGCACATTTTACAAGTGCATTACTTGGAAGAAAAATAGTCTTGGCCAACTTCAACAAAAATCACCACAGATTACAACTACATAAATTAAAAAAGGACAATGTCATGAAAATGAAACACCAGTGTTTTATAGAATATTAAACATCCCTCTCACCAGCGCACATACACCTTTAACCAGAAAAAGGCAGCTATTTAGAAAGTTGTTGCTATCACTTAGGTATCTTGACTGTATCAAAGAGTTGGTAATCAGGAAAGGGAAGGGATGCAGAGACAAAGAAGGGACAGTCAACAAACAATAATGCAGCTTTGGGTCAGGGTCCTGGTTCCAAACTCAAGGAATACACATAGTATCTTTGAGCTCTTTATAGAAAAAAAAAAAACCTCCAACAAATGGGAGATGTTAGCATTCTATTTCCAAAGAAGATCAGTTTAATGACTTTGAGAAGCTCATCAGCAGACCATCTGAAGTCAGATTAAAAGACTGTAGTCCCTGCACATGCCCTGATCCTTATCAGCAACCACTGCTATAAAATTCCTCACCAAATCCTCCTGGATGGGGACACAGTTTTTCAGGGCACAAGCTGGCTATGTCCCCCTTTGCCTGGCAAAGCATTTCTTTTCTACTTCACCCAAAACTCTGAGATTCGATTCAGCACCAGTGCACAGAGGACTGGAAAAGGAAATGGCAACCCACTTCAGTATTCTTGCCTGGAGAAGCTCATGGACAGAGGAGCCTGGCAGGCTACCATCGATGGGACTGCAAAGAGTCAGGCACGACTGAAGTGACTGAACATGAGCATCCATAGAAGCCAAGTTTATGGCATCACTTATAGAAAACAAGGAGCTTCCCTGGTAGCTCAGATGGTAAAGAATCTGCCTGCAATGTGGGAGACCCAGGTTTGATCCCTGGGTTGGGAAGATCCCCTGGAGAAGAGAATGGCTATCCACTCCAGTATTCTTGCCTGGAAAGAAGAGCCCGACAGGGCTACAGTTCATGTGGTCAGAAAGAGTCAGACATAACAGAGCAACTAACACTTTAACTTTCATAGAAAACAAATGAACAATACATACAGTTGCAGAAAAAAGTATTTCTAAGAACCTATTCTTCCCTGTTTTCTTGGGAAGAAAGCCTCTGCCGTCTAGGACACAGTTATAACAGTGACCTGTCTCCACACATCTCTACCAGCTGTTCCAAACGTTAGAGTATATGAAAATTATATTAGATGTTCATTAAAATACAGATTCTTGGATCACTCTGCAATAATTTGTGTGAATATATTTGGAGTTTTTCAAGTAGCCATGTACAGATGTGAGAGCTGGACAATAAAAAAGGCAGAGCACTGAAGAATTGATGCCTTTGAACTGCAGTGTTGGAGAAGACTCTTGAGAGTCCCTTGGACTGCAAGGAGATCCAACCAGTCCATCCTAAAGAAGATCAGTCCTGGGTGTTCATTGGAAGGACTGATGTTGAAGCTTAAGCTCCAATACTTTGGCCACCTGATGTGAAGAGCCTACTCATTGGAAAAGACCCTGATGCTGGGAAAGATTGAGGGCAGGAGAAGGGGATGACAGAGGATGAGATGGTTGGATGGCATCACTGACTCAATGGACATGAGAGTGGACTCTGGGAGATAGTGAAGGACAGGGAAGACTGGCGTGCTGTAGTCTATGGGGCCACAAAGAGTTGGATATGACTGACCGTCTGAAGAACAAGCATTCTTACATTAACTTCAGCCCAGATGAAGAGTTGTGGAACCATGCATGCTTTAAGATACACTGCTTGAATCTTGGACAACATAGGGCCTATGCTCTCCATAGTGAGAAATGGAAATAACCTTTGATGGGTCTCCTGCCAATATTGTTCAGGACCTGAGCCAATCTGGGTTCTGAGGCTGTTAATCATGCCTGTTAATCATGCCCAGCACCCCGCACTAGGGAAGAACAGGCTCTAATTTGAAAATTTCCAGTAAAGGAGGTTCGCTACATCAAAACAGGAAAACATTTCAGTGCTGTTGTCTGCTGGTTCAGTTGTGTGGGTAAGTTTACATTAAATAAACTGCATTTGATGTAAATTGAGAAAGTCGGACTGGGCAGGTTGTTGCAGATTGAGTCTTTACTCAATGGCTAATTTTGGGGGGGGCATTTCAATACATAGGATCATTTTTATTATTGGGGTGCAGTGCTAGCAGCATAAGAAGCACCGTAAGACAGTGTGCTTTATGTTCTATTCTCTTTGGTGTAACAAAAGGTCACTGACTCAATAGTTGCTGGGTTCTGAATTTGAATCTTGGCTCTGCCACTTTAGCTTTGCAACCTTGGGCAAGATACTAAGTTCCAATAAAATTTCCTGTATTGAGGTTTATTAAGGAATCAAAGAAATCCTACTTGGAGATGGCAAGGCACAGCTGTGGTGAGTTCTCATCCTCTCTTCCTTCCTAATATTTCCTTTCTTGATTGACAGCATGACTATGTAGCAAGCATCCAAACTAGAAGGTTCAGGGTCATTTAAAAAAATTCACTCCCTTAGGTTCTTATCCAATTAGTCAGTAAGTCAATTAACTCTGCTCCTAGAAATCTCACCAATGCCATCTGCTCTATCAGACCCTTTAATACTCGATGCCTCCTCAATCTAGATTGTTCTTCCTCTTCTATTCCTCTACAGGAGGGTGATATATCCTGCTTTTACAGTGTCACAGACCTTTGATCATTCAGTGCTGCACAGGCTTCCTATGGGTAATAACACTGCACACCTCGACTAGACCCAGTTCAGCTCTTTCTTCATTCGGATGCTGACTCTAGGAGTTAGAGTGACCTTTTGACACAAGCTCTGGGTGGAGTCTTGAAGATGGTCATGATCCTTCATGTATCTATTATCTACCCCTGCTCTCTCCTGAGACTCCTACAGCCTCTACAAAACAATGCCCACTGCTGGCCTGCACCCTGCTTGCTTACCCCTGAGGAAGGAAAAAGGAATCACCCCTTTCACAGGTATCTTAGGTCGGATAAAGTGAAGGCACTATTTTCATTTGACTTAAAGGAGTTTCCTGCGAGTGTGTATAACAAAGGGAGTCATGATAAAAAGAGCACCCATGCTAATGAGGAATGTGGCAGCTTAGAAAAAAATCAAAAGACATTTACAGAGGAAAAAAAATCTCTGAAAGTAGGGAAACCTGAATTATGGATTCAAGAAAGAAAAACATTTCAAATGATTTCTCTTGAAGCATATCTACTCCACCTCCCTACCTTGTGAGTGAAAGTCGCTCAGTCATGTCCGACGCTTTGTGACTTCATGGACTATAAAGTCCATTGAATTCTCCAGGCCAGAATACTGGAGTGGGTAGTACACTTTCTCTTCTCCAGGGGATCTTCCCAACCCAGGGATCAAACCCAGGTCTTCTGCATTGCAGGTGGATTCTTTACCAACTGAGCCACAAGAGAAGCCCAAGGGAAGCATAAGGGAAGCCCCCTACTTTGGGTCCTCCAAAGTTTCTGAAAGAGTACAATTATACAAAATAGGAAGTGATGATCAAAAAGAACAAGAATGTTGTTGCCTTATTCTTTTAGCTGCCAATTCCTAGAGCCAAGTTCTGAAAGACTGGATGCCATTTATTGAGAGCACAATTAAATACTCAGTGGTGGCAAACTTAGAACTGTCAGGAAAAGAAAAGCAGTGCACACAGGCCCTAGGGACCTCTCCATTGTACATGGCCAGGAAATCTGTCCTCAATCGGGTTAAACATATTTAGGACCAGACAATAGTGAAGAGATTTATTCAGACATTTCCCAAATACAAAATAGCCTCATGAAGTTACTACAAGAAAGTGTTCTGGGATTCCGGTAGAGGCATGAATCCTTTTGTACCATCATGACAAGGAAGCTTTCTGTGACACTAGTTACCTGCTGCTTTATTATTCCATCTTTTTTTTTAAGTTCATGTGTGGCCAGAAGTGCTGATGCCAAATAAAGAAACAAGCCCCCTATAAGAAGGTGCAGTTAATTATGAAATTAGATAGAAAAAGAACTAGTCAATTTTCTGGAAATAAAATTTATGAGGAGCTTATCATACATTCCAAAAACGCAGTAACTGACAGTGATGGAGCCCCTAATTCATCTAGGCTCAAGTAGAATTAGCTACACTCCTAGCGAAACCAAGAAGGACCCTGGGCTTCCTGGGCACGGAAGCCTTTCAGTCTCCCATTCCTAGTTTGTAGGTAACACATTCCAGATTTCATGACCTTCCTGATTCTCAAAGGGCAGATTCAAACAGTTGTTAATCAGGGAAGGAAGGGGGCATGCAGACAAGGGAGAAACAGCCAAGAAATAATAGAGCAGCCTTGGGGCAGGGGCCGGCTTCAGCACTAAGGAATACATATAATAATATCTTTGACTTCTACAAGATCTATAATCTCAGAACCTCCAGAATAAAAACAATAATCACAGAAAACTAACTAAAAATGGTCACATGGATCACAGCCTTATGTAACTCAATGAAATAATAACCCATGCCATGCTAAGCTATCCAAGATGAATAAGTCATGGTGGAGAGTTCTGACAAAACGTGGAGAAGGGAATGGCAAACCACTTCAGTATTCTTGCCTTGAGAACACCATGAACAGTATGAGAAGGAAATAAGATATGACACTGGAAGATCAGCCCCCCAGGTCAGTACATGTCCAATATACTACTGGGGAAGAGTGGTGAAATAGCTCTGGAAATAATGAAGAGGCTGGGCCAAGGCAGAAATCACACCCAGTGTGGATGTGTGTGGTGGGAAAGTAAAGTCCAATGCTGTAAAGAATAATATTGCATAGGAACCTGGAATATTAAGTCCACGAGTCAAGGCAAATTGGACATGGTCAAGCAGGAGATGGCAAGGGTGAATGTTGACATTTTAGAAATCAGTGAAGTAAAATGGACAGGAATGGGTGAATTTGATTCAGATGACCACTATATCTACTACTGTGGGCAAGAATCACATAGAAGATATGGAGTAGCCCTCAGGTTAACAAAAATGTCTGAAATGCAGTACTTGGGTGCAATCTCGGAAATGACAGAATGATCTCTGTTTCCAAGGCAAACCATTCACCATCACAGTAATCCAAGACTGTGCCCCAACCATTAATGCCGAAGAAGCTGAAGTCAAATGGTTTTATGAAGAGCTCCAAGACCTTCTATAACTAACACCAAAAAAGATGTCTTTTTCATCATAGGGGACTGGAATGGGAAGTAGGACGTCAAGAGATACTAGGAGTAACAGGAAAATTTACACTTGGAGAATAAAATGAAGCAGGGCAAAGGCTAATAGAGTTTTGCCAAGAGAATGCACTGGTCATAGCAAATACAGTCTTCCAACAACACAGGAGATGACTCTCCACATGGACATCATCAAATGGTCAATACTGAAATCAGATTGATTATCTTCTTTGCAGCCAAAGATGGAGAAGCTCTATAAAGTCAGCAAAAACAAGACTGGGAGCTGACTATGGCACAGATCATGAACTCCTTATTGCCAAATTGAGGCTTAAATGGAAGAAAACCACTAGGAAAACCACTAGGCCATTCAGGTATGACCTAAATCAAATCCCTTACAGTGGAGGTGACAAATAGATTCAAGGGATCATATCTGATAGAGTGTCTGAAGAGCTTGGATGGAGGTTGGCATCTGGTCCCATCACTTCATGGGAAATAGATGGGGAAACAGTGGAAACAGTGGCAGACTTTATCTTTTTGGGCTCCAAAATCACTGCAGATGGTGACTGCAGCCATGAAATTAAAAGATGCTTACTCCTTGGAAGAAAAGTTATGACCAACCTAGACAGCATATTGAAAAGCAGAGACATCACTTTGCCAACATAGGTCCATTTAGTCAAGGCTATGGTTTTTCCAGTGATGTTGGTTTTCCAGTCATGTATGGATGCGAGAGTTGGACTGTGAAGAAAGCTGAGTGCCAAAGAATTAATGCTTTTAAACTGTGGTGTTAGAGAAGACTCTTGAGAGTCCCTTGGACTGCAAGGAGGTCCAACCAGTCCATTCTAAAGGAGATCAGTCCTGGGTGTTCTTTGGAAGGAATGATGCTAAAGCTGAAACTCCAGTACTTTGGCCACCTCATGTGATGAATTGACTCGTTGGAAAAGACTCTGATTCTGGGAGGGATTGGGGGCAGGAGGAGAAGGGGACGACAGAGGGTGAGATGGCTGGATGGCATCACTGACTTGATGGACGTGAATTTGAGTGAACTCCGGGAGTTGGTGATGGACAGGGAGGCCTGGCGTGCTGCGATTCATGGGGTTGCAAAGAGCTGGACATGACCGAGAGACTGAACTGAACTGAACTGAACATGGTACACCTTAGGAAACATCACTACAAACAAAGCTAGTGGAAGAGATGAAATTCCAGCTGAGCTATTTCAAATCCTTAAAGATGATGCTGTTAAAGTGCTGTGCTCAGTATGTCAGCAATTTGGAAAACTCAGCAGTGGCCACAGGACTGGAAATGATCAGTTTTCATTCCAATCCCAAGGAAGGGCAATGCCAAAGAATGTTCAAACTATCACACAATTGCATTCATTTCATATGCTAGCAAAGTAATGCTCAAAATTTTACAAGCAAGGCTTCAACAATACATGAACCGAGAACTTCCAGATGTACAAGCTGGATTTAGAAAAGCCAGAGGAACCAGAGATCAAATCGTCAACATCAAATTGATCACAGAAATAGCAAGAATTCCAGACAGACATCTACTTCTGCTTCATTGACTACACTAAAGCCTTTGACTCTGTGGATCACAACAAACTGCAGAAAAATTCTTAAAGATATGGGACTACCAGACCACCTTACCTGCCTCCTGAGAAATCTGTTTGCAGGTCAAGAAGCAACAGTTAGAACCAGATATGGGACAATAGACTAGTTTCCAAATTGGGAAAGTAGTACTTCAAGGCTATATATTGTCACTCTGCTTATTTAACCTATATGCAGAGTACATCATGTGAAATGAGACTGTATATTATCACCCTCCTTATTTCACTTATATGCAGAGTATATCATGCAAAATGCCAGGCTGGATGAAGCAAAAACTGGCATCAAGTTTGCAGGGAGAAATATCAATGACCTCAGATATGCAGATGACACCACCCATATGGCAGAAAGAGAAGAGGAACTAAAGAGCCTCTTGATGAAGGTGAAAGAGAAGAGTGAAAAAGCTGGCTTAAAACTCAACATTCAAAAAACAAAGATCATGGCATCTAGTCCCATCACTTCATGACAAATAGATGGGAAAACAATGGAAACAGTGAGAGACTTTATTTTGGGAGGCTCTAAAATCACTGCAGATGGTGACTGCAGACATGAAATTTAAAGATCCTTGCTTCTTGGAAGAAAAGCTATGATAAACCTAGACAGCATGTTAAAAAGCAGAGACATTATTACTTTGCCAACAAAGGTCCACCTAGTCAAAGCTATTGTTTTTCCAGTAGTCACACATGGATATGAGTGTTGGACCATAAAGAAGGCTAAGCACTGAAGAATCGATGCTTTTGAACTGTGGTGTTGGAGAAGACTCTTGAGAGTCCTTTGGACTGCAAGGAGATCAAACCAGTCATGTCAAAGGAAATCAATCTTGAATATTCATTGGAAGGACTGATGCTGAAACTGAAGTTCCAGTACTTTGGCCACCTGATGCGAAGAGCTGACTCACTAGAAAAGACCCTGATGCTGGCAAAGACTGAAGGTAAGAGGATAAGGGGACAACAGAGGAGAAGATGGTCGGATGGCATCAATGACTCAATCGACATGAGTTTGAGCAAGCTCCGGGAGATGGTGAAGGATAGGGAAGGTGTGCTGCAGTCCATGGGGGTCACAGAGTTGGACATGACTGAGTGACTAAAGAACAACACTGTACAAGAGGTGGTGACCAAAACCATCCCAAGAAACACAAGAATGCAAAACGGTTGTCTGAGGAGGCCTCTCAAACAGCTGAGAAAAGAGTGAAGCAAAAGGCAGAGAAAGGGACAACTATACCCAACTGAATGCAGAATTCCAGAGAATAGCAAGGAGAGATAAGAAAGCCTTCCTAAGTGATCAATGCAAAGAAACAGAGGAAAAGACTATAATGGGAAAGACTAGACATCTCTTCGAGAAAATTGGAGATAGCAAGGGAACATTCCATGCAAACACAGGCACAATAAAGAACTTAAATGGAAAATACCTAACAGAAACAGAAGAGATTAAGAAGAGGTTAACATTAAGAAGAGGCAAGAATATACAGAACTGTATGAAAAAAAAAGGTCTTAATGACCCCAAAAACCACGACGGTGTGGTCACTCACCTAGAGCCAAACATCCTCAAATGTAAAGTTAAGTGGGCCTTAGGAAGTATTACTATGAACAAAGCTAATGGAGGTGATGGAATTCCAGCTGAGCTATTTCAAATCCTAAAATATGATGCTCTTAAAGTGCTGCACTCAGTATGACAGCAAATTTAGAAAACTCAGCAGTGGCCACAGGAGTGAAAAAGGTCAGTTTTCATTCCAATCTCAAAGAAAGGCAATGTCAAAGAATGTTCAAACTACTGAATAATTGTACTCATTTCACATGCTAGCAATATAATGCTCAAAATTCTTCAAGCTAGGCTTCAACAGTGTGTGAACTGAGAATTTTCAGATGTCACAAGCTGGATTTAGAAAAGGCAGAGGAACCAGAAATCAAATTGCCAATATCTGTTGGATCATAGAAAAAGCAAGAGAGTTCCAGAAAAACATCTACTTCTGCTTCACTGATTATGCTAAAGCCTTTCACTGTGTGGATCACAACAAACTATAAAAAAATTCTTAAAGGCATGGGAATACCAGACCACCTTACCTGCCTCCTAAGAAACCTGCATGCAGATTGAGAAGCAACAGTTAGAACAGGACATGCAACAATAGACTGGTTCAAAATTGAGAAAGGAGTATGGCAAAGCTGTATATTGACACCCTACTTAATTAACTCCTACGCAGAGCACATTGTGAAAAATGCTGGGCTGGATGAAGCACAAGCTGGAATCAAGATTGATGAGAGAAATATCAACAGCCTCAGATATGCAGATAATACCATTCTAATGGCAGAAAGCAAAGAGGAACTAAAGAGCTGCCTGATGCAGGTGAAAGAGGAAAGTAAAAAAACTGGTTTAAAATTCAACATTCAAAAAACTAAGATTATGACATCTGGTCCCATCACGTCATGTGAAATAGATGGGGAAACAATGGAAACAGTAGCAGGCTTTATTTTCTTGGGGTCCCTAATCACTGCAGATGGTGACTGCAACCATGAAATTTAAAAGATGCTTGTTCCTTGGAAGAAAAGCTATGACAAATCGAGACCGAGTATTAAAAAGCAGAGACATCACTCTGCCAACAAAGGTCCATTTAGTCAAAGGTATGGTTTTTCTAGTAGTCATGTATGGATGTGAGAGTTGTACTATAAAGAAAGCTGAGCACCGAAGAATTGATGCTTTTGAACTGTGGTGTTGGAGAAGACTCTTGGGAGTCCCTTGGACTGCAAGGAGAATCAAACCAGTCCATCCTAAAGGAAATCAACCTTGAATTTTCACTGGAAGGACTGATGCTAAAGCTCTGATACTTTAGCCACCTGATTTGTAGAGATGACTCATTAGAAGATACCCTGATGCTAGGAGATATAGAAACACAGGAGGAGAAAGGGTTGATAGAGGAGAGATGGTTGGATATCATCACCGACTTAATGCACCTGAGTTTGAGAACACTCCAAGAAATAGTGAAGGATGGAAGTGTCGCATGTTGCAGCTCATGTGGTCCCAAAGAGTTGGTGAGGGCTTAGCTACTCAACAAGAACAAATGAACACAAGAACAAGTGAAGTTAGCATTCTTCATTCCAGAGAAGACCACCCGAGATCAGATTAAAAAAACTAGAGAAACTCATCAAGAGATTGCCTTAGACCAGATTAAAGGAGTGCAGGCCCTGGCACACACTCTCATCTTATCATTAACTCTGCCCTTCAACCACTGCTATAAAACTCCTTATCAAATTCTCCCAGGTTGGGATACAGTTTGAGAGCAGGAGCTCACCGTGTCCCTTTTAGCCTGGCAAAGTAATAAAGCTATTCTTTTCTGCTTAACCCAAAACTCTGTCTCCAAGATTCAATTGAGCATTGGTACACAGAGGCTACGTTTTCAGTATCTCTGACAACCTGTATCTCATTACAGCAACCTTAAAAAATAAGTATTACTGTAATGTATATCTTATAGATGAAAAATTTAAACTAGAGAAGTAATTTACTCAAGATAAACAGCCCATGTAATTAACTGCCACACTACATGACTGTCTTACTGTGTGATATTGATCAACTTAACTAATCAAATTTTGTCTGCTCCCCATAAGCTAGAAAAACAAACCTTGTTAAAAGCTTTAGAGTAGCAATCAAATCATAATTCTCTACTGAGCATAAAACTGTAACCAAGTAGGACCCTATGGAGCCTTCCAGGGACAGACCTCTGCTCTAGCTTCTCTCTGCAGTATCTATATAAGAGCAGCTGATACCCATCCCCTGAGCTGTTTTACAGATGCTGAAACCCTCACCATGTAGCCCCCACCTCCCCAGCCTACTGAAGACTAGGGATTGATAATGTTAACCCCTGTGACACACTGCCCTGTTACCTCACTGCCAACATATCAGAGAATTGCCCATGAGCTGATCACATACCCTGGGATGCCCCTCCCTCACCTTGCCTTTAAAGTTTCGCTGGGACTTTCCTGGCGGTGCAGTGGTTAAGAATCCACCTTCCAAGGCAGGGGACATGAGTTTGATCTTTGGTCTGGGAAGATCCCACATGTTGTAGGGCAACTAAGCCCATGTGCCACAACTGCTAAAGCCCACGTGCCCCAGAGCCAGTACTCTGCAACGGGAAGCCACTGCCATGAGTAGCCTCCACTCACCGCAACTAGAGAAAGCCTGCGTGCAGCAACAAAGACCCAGCGCGGCCAAAAATAAATGTTGTAAGTAAGTGAATAAATGCTTTGCTGCAACCTTTAGGGGACTTCAGTGTTTCTGCGCACTAGCTGCCCTGGACTCCTTGCTTGGAGCCCTACAGTAAATGCTGTAATTCCCTTCACCACAAACCGATGTCAGTAGATTGGTTTACTGCACACAGGCAAGTTGACCAAAGTTTGGTTCTGTCACAAAACTAAAGATTTAATTAACCCAGATTAAAAGATGATACTGTAAAAAATATACCATAAAGACAGAGGAAAGAAAGGTACTTTCTTGATGAAAATTGGGGTGGGGAGAAGCCAAGCATGCTCTTAAGGTCTAAAACAAAGTTTTCCTATTAAAGACAGAAAGAATTGGAAATGGTACAGACAGCCCAAGGATTTTTATTTCAAGTTCATAAAACTCACGAAACAATTTATATCTGCAACCCCCTCCCTCAAATAGCAATAAGGTTAAACGTAGAAACAAATTTGATGCAAAATATTTATTTCCTTCACGTTGCATTTTAAGGAATGCACATTTCTCAAGTCAAAAAGCCGTTTATCCTCTCTCACAGGAAATTATGCCCAGAAGTGGGAGACATGTGGCTGGCCAGGCCACATAGCTAGGACACACACCCTGCAAGAGCTAGGAGAGAACGCTCAGCCTGGCTTGCGTTGAGAATGCTAAGAGATAACTCATTTCAGAAGCCTGGCTAGCAAGCTCCTTTGATGATGGGCTTCAGCAGAGGAGTGGGGAGGTTCAACTTTACCAGGAGTAGCAAAATGGAAGCTTCAAGTCCCTAGGACAGAAGTAGAAAAATAACCTCAAATATGCTTTGTTCAGAAGATTTACTAAGGGCACAAAAATGTGTCCATCATTGTTAGACTGTGATTACAGAAGAATGACGACTGTGTTTCCAAGGAGCCTACACATAGTCTAGGATGAGAAAAACAAGATTTCCAATAGTCTCCAGCTAGAGAGAGCTGCCAAGCTCACCAGCAGTGGAAGCAGAAAAGTATGGTTTCGTGATATGGAGATGTTGCTTCTCAAGACTTAATAGCTTCCATCATGAAAGATGCAGGCTTTGTGTGAAGTGATGGCTCCAGGCACAGGGGGTTGGGGGCTGTGGGGCAGAGGCAGCAGCAGCCACAGCCCATGGGTTGCCAGGCTTATCGTAGGAATTCAGAGAGAAAAAATCAAAGCAGCCATATTTTAACAGAAGGAAGACGGCAGCTAGAAGACTTCCAAGCAATCACCTCTCCTTTACTTGAACTAGAGAGACATTTGGGGGACCAAAGTACAAAATTAACCATTAACACACATTCTGAATGGTCCCTGATACTGATGACCTAGAGAAATAGTATCTGTTACCTCTGAGTTTAGAAAACTCTTTCTTAGTAAATTACAACTAATAAAAAGCAGTTCTTGAGCTGCGAGTAAGGCATGCTCCTTGTGCACATGTGCTCAGAAGCACACGTGACGATGTACAGTCAAACAGACACACAAATAAGAAAATACCTTAGTTACAGACTATAGTGATTTCTGCTAATAAAAAAGCCTGCTTAAGGACAGCATATAACAAAGGAAATTGGCCTGTGTTGTTGGGTAGTTATCCCATTTGAAAATCTTATAGTGAAAGAACAGTAGGTGACGTAACTGAATTATTAAAACTGAACAGTACCTAAGAAATCCATCCACTACAGTAAATGTCCTAGAGGTTTCTATAAATATGGAAGGAAAAGAAATGTGCTCTCAATAGATTTATTGAGATTAGCAGTGCTAAGCAGACCAGACTCTTAACAAGCAACATTTGACAAATCTTATTACTGTCATTTCATATAATACGTGTTGTTATGTAACTAAAGTTTCTTAGCTATTTCCAATTGTAATACTCAGCTGTGGCACAGGGTACTTTATTATTTATCAGTTCTCACAAATCTCCAATGAGCTAATAAGCTAATGCTCTTAAATGCATGCCCGCTGAGAAAAACTTTACAAGTCACAGCACACGATGGCTCAGAGAGAATAGCTACATATTAATAAAAGTAAAACTGATTTAAAGGTGAAAAAACCTCTATATTCAACATGCTTTAAAAATATTTTTTAGTATAGTTAATTTTTGAGACAAATTTTGATAATCCTTAAATTGAAGTAATGATTATTAAATACTGCTATATGAAGGTTGAGGAACTGTAACCGTATTTTCTCATAAGGATAACGAAACAAAGATACTGGAGAAAAAAGAACTGATGAAAATGGAAAGGGAGCTGTTGGTTGCAAACAATAATCTAAGTTTTGTATTTTAAGCTATTTCAATAATAAAGACTGAAATCTCTTTCAAGTTAAAATATTTTATGCATGTTGTTGTTTAGTCACATCTGACTCTTTTGTGAACCCGCGGACTGTAGCCCACCAGGCTCCTCTGTCCATGGGATTCTTCAGGCAAGAATACCAGAATGGGTTGCCATTTCCTTCCCCAGGGATCTTCCCGATTCAGGGATTGAACCTGCATCTCTTGCTTGGCAGGCAGATTCCTTACCACTGAACCACCTGGGAAGCCATTTTATAATTAGCCTCATCTTTATCCTTTACCTTATCCATAATATAATAAGCATTGTTCTAAGGAGACAAGAAATTTAACAAGTTTTTTCCAATAGTCTATGAATGCTTTTTCAATGTACTTTAAGTGTTTAATTCTTAAATTCCAGAAACAAAAAACAAACCAAAAAAACTAAGAATTTCCAAGTTCTTAAAATCTATCAAAGTTCTTAAGAGATTTTGCCAAGAAAAGCCTGCTACATTTAAACAGTATCATTCCTAACTCCTGCTGAGCATCTGTCAGTAGGTTGTGGATTTCAACCAATTCAACCCACCATGGCCAGGAAACTGACAAAAATGATTTTGAGGTTCTATGCCTACTGAATTTCTGTTCTTGATCCTCCTGATACCTTGGCACACAACCCATCAATAAAAAATCTTGATCTTCCTGTGTGACTAAGCTTAAAAAGACAAGAAGGACACCACCACGAGAGACTGAACAGCAGATACTCCTAGATGATATGTTTTGGAAACCAGAGTTTGCTGGGCTCATCTTTGCAGCATGTCAGAAAACGCCCACATCTTAGAACTTCAGCTTATGCTGGGACATCATATTGGCTGCTTTGCCAGGGTTGCAGACGCTGCCTGGAGAAATGTTGTCTAAAGCTCACCACTCAGTCAGTGCCAGGCAGCCAGCAGTTGGAAAAGCAAATTCATGGCCTTCCACCAATCAGAATCTCTGACGTAGGGCCCAGGAATTGGCTTCAAGGAGCTCTCCAGGTGATTCCCATACTCACTGAAAAGCAACAACAACTTTTGGACCCCTGTGTGCTGGATGTGGAACTTTAGCTAGAGACCAACAGGAGAAAAATGAAGTCCCTCCACACCAGCAGCAGGGACCTCGCCTTGGGAGCTTGAAATGAAGACGGTCCTGCTCAGCCCTCCAATGACTCAGCATGTTAGTTAATAGATCTCCTCTGTTCTCTGAAGGGTACTGCCTTGGGCAATCAGCCCCGGCCCCCTCCTCTCTGCCCAGCCTCTCAAATAGTAGCTAGAATGTTCTGGGCTTCTTTTCGATCTTTCTCTTCTCAAAATCCTCATTTACCCAACAACTTGCTTCAGCCAGGTGTCAGGGGTGAGCAGTGGTTTTCCTGAGCTAAGAAGCTATAGAGTTCCTGATAAAAATTCAAAACAGAATGAAACAAAACTGATAAAACTACATGTTATTAATTTCTGTACTATCAGTAACGAAAAGGAAAGATTTCTGGAGATGCCTGTATTTTAAGCCCAAGAACGAATCATATAGGCACAGGGGGAAACTAATAGAGAGGATATAGGTTTTGTGGGCCACTCCTGAGAAATCTGTATGCAAGTCAAGAAGCAACAGTTAGAACCGGACACAGGGACACAGAACAATGGACTGGTTTCAAATTGGGAAAGGAGAACGTCAAGACTGTATATGGTCACCCTGCTTATTTAACTTATATACAGAGTATGTCATGAGAAATGTTGGGCTGGATGAAGTACAAGCTGGAATCAAGACTGCTGGGAGAAATATCAATAATCTCAGGCATGGAGATGACGCCACTCTTATGGTAGAAAGCGAACAACTAAAGAGCCTCTTGATGAAAGTGAAAGAGGAGAGTTAAATAGCTGGCTTAAAACTCAACATTTAGAAAATGAAGATCATGGCATCCAGTCCCATCACTTCATGGCAAATAGATGGGGAAACAATGGAAACAGTGGCAGACTATTTTTGGGGCTACAAAATCACTGCAGATGGTGACTGTAGCCATGAAGTTAAGAGACGCTTACTCCTTGGCAGGAAAGTTATGATCAGCCTAGACAGCATATTCGGAGAAGGCAATGGCACCCCACTCCAGCACTCTTGCCTGGAAAATCCCATGGACGGAGGAGCCTGGTGGGCTGCAGTTCATGGGGTCTCTAAGAGTCGGACAAGACTCAGCGACTTCACTTTCACTTTTCACTTTCATGCATTGGAGAAGGAAATGGCAACCCACTCCAGGGTTCTTGCCTGGAGAATCCCAGGGACAGGGGGGGCCTCGTGGGCTGCCGTCCATGGGGTCGTACAGAGTTGGACACGACTGCAGAAACTTAGCAGCAGACAGCATATTAAAAAGCAGAGACATTACTTTGCCAAAAAAGGTCCATCTAGTCAAAACTATGGCCTTTCCAGTAGTCATGTATGGACGTGAGAGTTGAACGATTAAGAAAGCTGAGCACTAAAGAATTGATGCTTTTGGAGAAGACTATTCAGAGAGTCCCTTGGACTGCAAGATCAAACCAGTCAATCCTAAAAGAAATCAGTCCTGAAGATTCATTGGAAGGACTGATGCTGAAGCTCCAATACTTTGGCCACCTGATGCAAAGATCTGACTCCTTGGAAAAGAGCCTTATGCTGGGAAAGATGCTGGTAGGAGAAGGGGATGACAGAGGATGAGATGGTTGGATGGCCTCACTGACTCGATGGACATGAGTTTGAGCAAGCTTTGGGAGTTGGTGTTGGACAGGGAAGCCTGGTGTGCTACAGTCCATGGGGTCACAAAGAAGTGGACACGACTGAGCAACTGAACTGAACTGAACTGAACAGATCAGGTATGAGGGAGGCTGAGCTGGTCAGGTCTCCCTGCTGGATTCCTTACCTTTCTATTTAATTAGAACTGATTGAACAAAGAGTTCACCTCCAAATGGCAGTCTAATCATCTCCATTCACCTAGGTTTGTTACAACCATTTAATAACTCTGGCCAACCATGAGTCAAGTATTCAAGGTGTTTTAGGCTACATTTTGGTGGCTCCAGGAGCCCAAACAATGAGCTCAGAGGGCATTCCTGGGTTGGGAGTGGAAGGCCTTTGAAGGCCCGGCAGGCACTACTACTTTGCAGCACCCTGAAAAGTCCTGGTATTGTGCATGCTTGCCTCCACCCACCCATTCCACCACCAAATCTGGAAATCTGTGACTACAGGATGGAGGTGGTAGCTGGGAAATGCGTTTTTTACAAAGTTTTCTAGGCAATTCTGATACACATGCCTGACTTTGCCAATGGATAATCAGAGTTCAGTTGTCTAAGTTTTATTATTGCACATTCAGTTTTTATACATAATTCAATGGTGGCTATGCTGTGATTACTGAGACATGACTTTCACATATGTGACATGTTATTTAATGCCTCAATTTGATCTATGCATGGTTTGATACAGGTTCTCAACCAAAACATAGGTCTAAGCATGCAAAATTAATAGCTACTGTAATTTTTAATTTTGAAAATCTCAAACTTTACTGGCAACTCTTTTAACCTTGCACCATTAAAATGAAAACACAATTTGAAGACAGCTACATTTATTAAACATTTTTTCATCAGTATGAATCCTGGCAATGCACTGAACAGTGCAGCAAACAGCCCGCTGGGATGGGCAATCATTAGTTTCACCTAAAATACAGTAAAGTTCGAAAATATGTACTTCTGCCGGTTTAACCCTGGTTTCTATGATTAAAACATTTGAAGTAAATAAACCAAACTATACCTCAATGCACCTCTACTGATAGGAAATAAGCCTATCTAAAATGGCGACTGCGGTGAATTTTTACAATAAAAACCGTTTTCTCTTTTTATTTATTGTAGAAACAATATTACCACATAAAGAGAAAATTGAATTTACCCATAGTTACACCAACCTAACTTGCCATTTATGTATTTTTAATCTTTATCCACAAACATAACTTTTACAGTTGTAACTTGTGTATTTATACAATTTTGAGAAAATCACAAGTCTTAATATACAGGATTTTATGTATATTCCTCTTAAAGAAAATTATACAGTGAAAAACCTACAATATGCAGTTATGCCCATTAATCCCATCATACCCAAGAGCTTCAACCTTCCAGACCAAATTATAATTGCTTTTCCTCCTGCACTTGAGCACATGAGCTAAGACAAGGCTCACACTGGTCTGAGTTCACCATCTGTAAAACAGCACAGGTAAAATACTGCTATGATTTTCTAAAGTTTTCATCTAGGTTGTTCAGCACATTTTCTTTGTGCAGTCTTTATAAAAACTTAAAATTACATCTAAAACATCCCCATATTAATCGTATCAATAATCTTCGATAATTCTTAACTATTATTCCACTTTTCTTGAGCTTGTTTTTAAGGCAAAGCAGTTAATATAAATGATAATAAAGGGCATCTGTATCTAAGTACACAGGTAGAGTAGATTCTGTGATGGCAGAAATACCAGCCTGGATTTATTCAGACTGTCTATGTGATCTTGGGCCAATCATTTTGTCCCCTTGCTTTACTTTACTGTAAAATGAAAAATGAATATTTGCACTCTATCTCTTTGGGGCTCTTACGGCAAAAACCAAAATATAAGTAAAACATTTTGAAATCCTCAGATGAAAGGTACTAAATTTTTTAAAGATTTCATTTTTATTACTATTCATTGACAAATATAATTTATTAACCTGTATACTAAAACTTGTATGTAGCATTCTGATTAAAAAGCTGTTTCAGTAACAGGTCAGGAGAGTGTGCTGGTTTCATTTGGTGGCACGCTGACATCTAGTGGAGATTTATGGTGTGCTGCGGTACCACACACCCCACAGTAACCCCAGTTCTATGAGGACAGACAGAAGCAAAAGCACCTTTGGGTCTTTATGCAACGCATCAAGAAAATATTCCAACAAAAAACAGGCATACTTCCTGTGTATTTTTCACTTGATCAATTAAAAATATTGGCAGATTCTCAAGACATCTAGTCAAAAGTAGTGGGAGCATGCAGATGGGGGTGGAAAAAGTCGTTTGTTCAGCACTGCAGTTGAGGGAGGTCTTCCAGGATCTCCCACTAATCCAGAGTTTAAAAGTGACGACCTAATTATGTGCTCACCTACTTTTTTTTTTTTTTTTTCCCCAGCAATGAAGACAAGCAAGACTGGAGGGTGGGGTGGAGAAGAGGAGGAAAGGGACAGGAGGGGAGGGGAGGGAAGGAAAGCATGCGGGAAGTAAGTTTTCTAGGGTTTTCATTACATCTATAAATTACATTTTGTACCTCTGTGTACCAGAATTTTATTAAATCCAGAGGGAAAATGTCTTTCAGCAATGTATGTGTAAGATTTCTGGCTTATCACTGAACGTTTATCTAAATATAATACACTGCACTTACTTTGGAATAAAAATATACAATAAAATGTTTCTACTATTACACCTAGCTTTCATCAACATCTAATGCCATCATTAAAGCATGGCTGTTTCCTTGCCATCCCTTCCAAAGACTACAAGACGTGTACGCCTAGTGGCCTTGAGAGGAAGTAAATTTGACCCTCACATTTTTAACACGTGACTAAATTAAGATAAACAAATACTGATTGGAAGACTGTCACAATCACATCAGATCAGCTTCAGTACAAATGTAAATGCTGTCTCCTCACCCCCGACCCTCCTTAGGGAAAGTGCGAAGATCTGAGTCAAGTTGTTCCTACTGGATCTAAACCCGCCTGCTTCCTCGTTTTCTACTGAGCTTCAACCAGTGGATGACGGTTCTTGACACCACTGCTTAACAGCTTTAGTCCAATGAACAGGAAAGGCTGAAGAGGATGCATTCTGGAAGCTGGAATAAAGAATTTGTTTTACACTGCTGTGTGCTTAGCCTCTGGTTCTGGCAGACCCTTCAACCACACCTCTTCTGGAAAAAAAAAAAAAAAGTAAAAACATCTTACTGTTGGTCTGGAGGAAAAATGGAATTAAAAGAAACCTCAAGGATTAGGACATGTGTGATTTTTCTCTAGAGAAGAATGTGCATGAGTTTGTTCCCACCACACCCAGAATGATTCTAAATTCTTTTAACTCCTCTCTTTGTGTCTGAGAATCGAAGAGTCATCTAGAAATGATTAGACCAGACCACCTCTCAAGTGTAAAATCTAGAAGAATATTATGGCAGCTACATTACTTAAATTATAATTGAACACTCATATAAATATGTATCATCAGTCATTTAAATTAATAAAAAAAGAAAAATACTCACTTATGTCCTTCTTGGCAATTAATAGTAAACTTCAATCTTCAGAGCCCAGAGACAAAAACAAACAAAAAACAACAAAAAAAGATGCGACACAACCTATTAGCACAAGCAAAAACAATGTTCTAATAGCGAAGCTTCATGCTGTATTCAAACATGTAATTATCCATACAATTTGCAACTGTATTGTTTTACTGCTTAAAGTCTTTCCAGATACTTTACACTGCCCAGTGTTTTGCTACTAAACACATTTTCCCCATCACTACATTTCTGCAGTGTTGTTCACTGTTTTTTGTTCTTTTAGATAATTGAGAAAATTCAGGCCCAGAGAAGTAAAAAAAAAACAAAACAGTTCTAATAGAATAAAAGAGTACACAGAAAATGGGAGTTTAGTTACTCCATCACAGGCTGACAGGCTGGTAGTTATTTTGGCTGGAGTTCAGAAACTGCAGATCCAGGAGAAGTGAAGTAATTACTATTGGAATGTTTTACTCACAAAGAAAATATATCATTGACCTTTAATTACTCTAAATGATAATACACTGAAAACTTAAAAGTTGTGATCTTTCTATTCTTTCAAAAGTGTCGAAATGTGTCAGGTGGCAACTCTTGGTAATTAGTTTATATTTTATTCAATGATAAAATGTTATTTGATGACAACATTTTAGTAGAAATGATGATTTTAAAGATTCCTAGTCTAGAGGGGACCTGACCTCAGAGCTAAGGTTACTGTCCCTGTGTTAAATATGCAGATGGCAGTGATTTTTAGACACGCAACGAGTCACTTGGGTGTGTACATGTCCTCCTAAGGCACTCTTCTAGTTCCGTTGTCCCATGTACGCCACTACGCGGTAGACAGGAACTAAGCTCCCAGGTGTGTTCAAAGTTGCACACGGTAAAGAAGTGACTCCTAAAGAGATCAGTCCATGGATGTGTTATATGAAATAAATCTAGAAAAGTGGTCAGAGTACCCTTCACGAGACATTTATTGTCAGAAAAGAATTTACATTAGAGAATCAATAAAAATACAGAATGCCAGAATGCCCCTTTATTTGTGATCTTGGTTTCCCTGGAAATGTAGAAAAAAGAGAGACAAGTTTGACTTACAGAATCCGAGGAAACTTTTTATTGATCTCTTTATCCTTTCAGCACTGAGAGAGCAGGCAAAACACTATTTTTAACTCTGGCTCAAACGAGTAAACCTTTTCCCAAAGCTTAAATGAGGTGGGTGTTTTCTCCACATCATAGCACCCTCTGCTAAATTAACCATCAACGTCCTCCATCCATCAAAACCCCAACCCAGGGCCGACTGCGGAACGACGGTGCCGCTGCTGTCGGCCTGTAGACGGCCCCGCGGGGCGTTCCCGTGTTGCGGGCGACTGGGGCTGCTGGCTCCTCAACACCCAGTCGTCCCCTAATGACCACAGAATTATGTAAGTCCTACTTTGAAAATACATGGAGAAAAGACATTTCCAGCTAATTACTGAGAAAGCTCTAACAAACTGCAAATCAAAAAGAATACAAAATGATTTCTAATTTAAGTAACAAAACACAGGGCTCTAAATATGCTGTTCTTTGCAATCCTCTAGCCAGGCCTTAAATAAGGAAATGCTGTCTTAGCAAGGTACCCGAGGAGAGGTGTTACCTGGGGCAATCACGTGAAACTGGGGAGAGATGACCCACACGAGACCTAAAAGCCTTTCTTCAGACTCACTTCAGTCACATTCAAAAATCCTCCCCTTGGATGTTAACTAACATGAGCCTAACTTACAGTTAACTTTAAACCTGGAAAGTTTTGTGCCCATGTTTAAACGTGGCCGAATACTTGTTAATCTTCCTAGGAACATCCCTATAATGAAAATAAAAACAAGTGTTGCCATATGCCAAACTGATATAGTGCCTATCCACTGATAATGTGCTTGCCTATGCTTGGAATGTCACTTTATGAAGGCGCTTACATATAGTTAATATGTAAGCTAAAACACTTCCAAATATTCAAATCCAGAAAAAAAAAAAAAAAAGTACAAAGTTGCCCACTCATCACTGAATTATTCTGGATTGAACAGAAGGCTCAATTTCAGTACTGCCAAATGCTCTTAGCCTCACAAGCAATGAACCATCTGTCTTGAAGCACCAAGTATATCAATTCGGATTTAAAATACTGGTGTGCCTAGCAAAGTATCTTAAGCTATCTATCCATTTTCTGATGCTTGAGACTTACCACACAGCCAGCAACAAGGTTATATGCATCAATACTTTGAACTGCTTGTAGTAAAAGAAATTATAAAAATGTCAGACCATCAGAGAGTTATAGCCCCATAAGCAGAAAGTCTTGAAGAAGAGTCAGAAGATTAAGGAAGTTTTCTCAATGAGTCACTATTGCTATTTCTCTGACAAAATATTTTTAAGTTATAGAACGGCTGCCATTGGCAAGAATGATTCTGGTATTTCACTAAAAACAAGTGTATCTGAACCTACTACTGAAATAAATACTGCTTCATCATGGGAGCATACTGATGTCATGACAGAAAGCTGGGTTTCAAAGGAGTCTGGACTTGATTCTGAAAACAGTGGGCAACCACTCAAGTCTAAGAGCAAGGGATGTGCTTACTCTAAGAAGATTAACGCGACAGCAGCATGAAGAATGAGTAGGAGTCCTTTGGATGGATGAGAGGATAACTTAAAAGGCTCCTGAAGATAATGGGCCCGAATTAGACCTAGGACTGGAAAGGAGAAAATAGAACCCAAACATGACATCTGTCAGAAACAAGGAAAAAAGACAGCAAAGATCAGCCTGTAAAAGTATAAGATAGTCTAAAGAATACTATATGATTAATTTAGGTTAAAAAGTCACACCCTACTTCAGTTCAGTTCAGTCCCTCAGTCGCGTCCGACTCTTTGCGACCCCATGAATCGCAGCACGCCAGGCCTCCCTGTCCATCACCAACTCCCGGAGTTCACTCAGACTCACGTCATTGAGTCAGTGATGCCATCCAGCCATCTCATCCTCTGTCATCCCCTTCTCCTCCTGCCCCCAATCCTTCCCAGCATCAGTCTTTTCCAATGAGTCAACTCTTTGCATGAGGTTAGGTTCAGGTAATTAGTAGAGTTGGATTTAAATGTGCAATAATCACACAGCAAAAGCACTGTTCAGCAAGATTCAGTAAGGAGAAAAGTTGACAAAGTATCTCTTACTTCCTGACTCTCTAGGCAAAATTGAGTGGTGAGCCAAATGGGTCTGTCACTGACAAGGTTTTCAGAAAAAATAAGCTAAATATGCTCCATTTCTTCTGTATGAATCTTGGGAAGCAGGAAGTCAGGACAGGAGCAGGGAAAGGCAAACAGGGCATGAGACCCGGTCCTTAGCTCATTGCCCCATGGGTTCACTGGAAATGAAATTTGCCCTTCAAATTCCCTACTACCAAGAGTAACGTAAAGACAGAAGGCCTGGAACCGGGAGTGTCCTTCCATGGAACCAGGGCGAGAAGTAACAGGAGTTGGCATCTCTATGTCCTTCTCTCACCACTATGTCTACAAAGTAGACTTGTTCTATTTCCTAGAATCACCTGAATGGGCAAGAAAGGATTTTTGACAAGCCATCTTCCTGAAAGCTCTCTGTGCTTACCTAGGACATCTCTTTTCCTGACTAGGCTTTGATGAGCTCTTTAGGAAATTTATTTTCCTCCACTTCCAGCATTTAAGCAGCATTAGTTATAAATACTTTGGAGAAGGCAATGGCACCCCACTCCAGTAGTCTTGCCTGGAAAATCCCATGGATGGAGGAGCCTAGTGGGCTGCAGTCCATGGGGTTGCTAAGAGTCAGACATGACTGAGCGAATTCACTTTCACTTTTCTCTTTCATGCATTGAAGAAGGAAATGGCAACCCACTCCAGTATTCTTGCCTGGAGAATCCCAGGGACAGTGGAGCCTGGTGGGCTGCCGTCTATGGGGTCGCACAGAGTCGGACACGACTGAAGCGACTTGGCAGCAGCAGCAGCAGTTATAAATACTTAAATCTGTTGATCTGAATTTTTAAGTGTAGTTAAATTTGGTGTCAAGGTAAGCTTCTTCAATGACAAGGAAAATCACCTGAAGGGAAGAAAATATTAAGGTGCTTAAGATTCAACTCAGCTAACAGTTGCTAGCCATACTTGAGGAAAAAGAAGAGCCATTCCAGACGCTAAGGAAATTTTGATTACTTGTTTACTATATTACTTATTCACAATTAACATGTAACTATAAAATCACAGGCTCATCTAGACAGACAACTCACTTAACCATTCATTTATTCTCTCAAAAATAAATGACCCCTCTCCTGGGCATGGAGGACTCACACAGACACATGCGCTTTGGTCACCCCATCCTCCCTTTCGGCCAACAGCCACTTCCTAATTAATAGAGGTGTGGAAGTCACAGGGAACTTCCCACTATCACATCTACCTCCAGCCTGGACCTATCCCCTTGCCTTCTGCTTGTTCTACTACTATGGGTGGTATGAGACGTTACGTTCCCAGCAAAGAACAGCCACTTCACGTCTATGCTAGATCCCATCTCCTTCTGCCTAAGTAGGACAGCTCGAGTTCAGTGAAGGCCAATACTGCTTTAAGTAGGGATACGCCCCTCAAGAGCTCCTAGTGTTGTCAGGAAGAGAGAGAGATCCAAGGGGAGTGCAGAGAGCTTGGGAAACACCTGGAAAACAGTGCAGACAATCTTCTCTAGGACACTGCTTCTCTGCCCTGCTCACCCATTTCTCCCTGTTCATCTTCCTCATCAACATACAGTATAATTCCCCCCATCTTAAATAAAGGAAACTACCCTCCATTTCTCTATTGCAAGACTGTCAGAAGTCTACAGTTTGTTACCTTCGGCACCTACTCCAACAGAGCTTTTGATCTTGCCACTTTTATTAGTCACTGATGACCACTGCTCATCAGGTGGGAAATAAAACAGCCACATCTGCATCTTAGTTCGGAGAAGGCAATGGCACCCCACTCCAGTACTCTTGCCTGGAAAATCCCGTGGATGGAGGAGCCTGGTAGGCTGCAGTCCATGCGGTCGCTAAGAGTAGGACACGACTGAGCGACTTCACTTTCACTTTTTACTTTCATGCATTGGAGAAGGAAATGGCAACCTACTCCAGTGTTCTTGCCTGGAGAATCCCAGGGACGGGGGAGCCTGGTGGGCTGCTGTTTATGGGGTCACACAGAGTTGGACACCACTGAAGTGACTTAGCAGCAGCAGCAGCATCTTAGCTGGATCCTCAGTCCCATCTGAAGCTGCAGATCATTCCCATCTCCAGGAAACTCTTCACTTTCTTTTTGGGTCCCCATGCTCTCCTGGGGATGTCCTTCTACTTCCTGGGTTCTTCTGCTGATTCCATGTGTCCTTGGCTTCTGAAATTGGAGTGCCCAGACTTCTTTCTTCCCTAGCAGCACTCATTTCCTTGATGATCTCATCCAACCCCATAGCTGTAAACATCAACTATCCACTCATGAATCCCAAATGTATGTGAATGACCCAGAACTAACTCCTAAATCTCAGAACTGGATATCCACTGCTCTGACGTCTCTCTACGGACATTTCATAGGCGCTTTGAATTTAACCTGTTAACATGAAGCTCTTCATCTTTCTCCATTCCTGCTCCACCTCCAGACTCATCTTAATTAACTACAATTCCAGCCTTCTGGTTTTCTCAGGTGCTAAACTTTGACTTTTCACACCACAGTTAAGTCTATCAGCAAAACTTATTAGCTACCTTCAACCAGAATCTGATGATTTCCTACTACCTACACTAATGCTACCCAGGTTGATGTCAATCTCTAAGCCAGCTCTAACCCACCAAGTCTTTTCCCTAACAGTAATCAGAAATTCCAGAACATGTCGTAATCTCATCACTGTTTGACTACAACACTCCAGTGGCTTTCATCTTATCTGGAATACCCAGACTCCTTCCAAGGCACTATTAACACACTAAACGGCCCTATGTGACTTGTCAGCAGTCAGTCTTGACTTTGCCTCTTACTCTTCTAGTTGCTCACTCTACCCCAGCTTCTCCGGGGTCTTGTCATTTTCTGCAAGCATTGAGCATGCTCCTGACTCCTGGGTCTTTTCATCTGCTATTTCCTTTGCCTGGAATTTCCACACTCCTCCTCCCCTTATCCTTTACATCTTCAGCTCTTGGCTGACATTTTTGGTTAAGCCTTCTCTGATAACCCTTTTACAACTGGCCTACACCCTCCCCTTTCTCCCTCATGGCACACATTGCCTGCTTTAGTTTTTGACATAGCACTTACCATCATATATATATTATGTAATACAAGGGCTTCGCAGGTAGCACTAGTGGTAAAGAACCTGCTTGTTAATGCAGGAGACATGAGATGTGGATTCGATCCCTGGGTTGGGAAGATCCCCTGGAGAAGGAAATAGCAACCCACTACAGTATTCTTGCTTAGAGAATCCCATGGACAGAGGAGCCTGTCAGTCCACAGGGTCACTAAGAGTTGGACACGACTAAAGTGACTTAGCACATATTATATACATACAACACTCCCCCGCAAAAAAACCTGTTGTCACCTTGAACTGGAAAGTAAACAACCTACAACAGGGATTTTCATGTGCTTTGTTCAATGCTAATCCTAAGCACTAAAACCAATGTTGGCCAGAATACACGACTACTAACTTACTGAGTGAAATGAACCTGATCCCTGGTTTCTAGGGGCTCATGATCAAGTAAAAGGTAACTAACATACAAATAAAATGTGTGTCATTAAAAATAATTACAGAAGAAAAAAAGCTGTCCCACATGACTCAAAATGACCTTTACCATTTGGGGGTTGTGTAGCCAGGGCAGCAGTGGGCTAACACGATCCTAAAAAATAATGTAAGAATCAAGTAAGGGGTGCCATTAATACCCCTGCAACTCCCCGTATCCCTCGTAATTACTCTCCTTCATCACTACATAGCGTGAAATGCTCGTACATTGACTTGCTATAAGCATGCCTGTCTCAGTCTTAGAGAATCTCTAACATTCCTCACACACTTGCCCCTTGAATATCAGGACTTCCCTTGGTGATCAACAGTGCTCAGTAACCTGTTTCTCCCTGGGTTCATTCTCCACTCTGGGTGTGAGATGGGCCAACATACCTGAATTTGCTCAGCCAACTTACGAAATACTCACGTTATAAGAAACTGGAATTACACTTCTGGAATCAAGGGATCTTTTACCCAGTCAACACACAGGGCAATAAACATAGGGCAATAAAGAAAAAAAGTGACTCATTTGATTCTTTATCCTATTCTATTCCTCTTTTCTCACAGAAGATAGAAATGGGAAAGAAAAACAAAATGAAAAGATTTGGATAATATTTCAATGACTGACTTTCAACACTCTAGGACTGCCCCTCTCCATACTACTATATGGGTACACTTGTTCCTTTTCCCTAAATTATTTCTCTTAAGAGAAATTTTTTCAAAAGTTACTTTTCATTTTTCTTACTAGATTTCCGTAACAGAATTACTGTAAGCAGATACATATATTCCACTGTGTCCTCTGCCTTCTTACCAGTAAAAAGGAACAGGAGAAATATACCAAATAAGATAGTAATGATAATGGGAAACAATGAACATTTTGTAGGGCAGAGAGCATTTTGGTATAATTAAGGACTTTTAAAATTACAAGATTAATTCATTCTCCACTTTAAACAAGTAGATATTAAGTAAGTTATGAAAATAACCCATTGCTACTTCTCACACTTCAAGTTAACAGGAATATCCAGTATCTACCAAGTATAAAGCACTGAATCAGCATGACAGGGAATTAAAGGTGACAGGACTGACATGCTTCACATGGATGGTCCCTGAACAACCTTACAGAGATTACACCCATGATATCATATGCATTCATTCAGTAAACATCTATCATGGAACAACAGATACTGGGCTGAGATACAGAGACAAGGACTACAGATATTATCCTCCAAAAGCTCACTATCCAGAAATATACAGGGTGTTAAACTGAATATAACAACAAAACACACACTAGAGATATTGGGTATTCAGAGTAGTTTGAAAGAGAGTAATTATTTTCAAAGCATCAAATAGTATTAAGAAAGTTTAACATCATATAGATTAGACACAACTTACCAAATTATTATACTAATATGTTCATAGCTAAATCAGCTGAGACATTTGTTTTAATTTCTTGTTCAGTAGAAAATGAATACACGTTAACAAAGATATGTTCTCCTCTGCTAAGAAGAGGGAAAATCTATTTGGACAGAAAAAGGATAAACTATTTAAGGATGTATTCATCTCTGCATGTGTTACAGTGCCTGAAAGAACCTTCAATAAGCAAACTTAATTTGTAGAATAAACTCGCAATGGAGGCCAGTTGGTATATAGCATAACCACCCCCCGCCCACCCACCCCATCCAAAGGAAAAGAAAGAAAACGAGAAACAGACTGATGGACTAAAGTTACACAACAGTAAAATGGAAAGTTTTCATCAGAAGAGCTGAACTTGAGAAAAACTTCAGGGAACTGGATTTGGGGGAAAATTTGCTTTTTATGTTCTGTGTTAAAAAGACCTGAATAATTAACTGGCTTTAGCCTCACTGGACTTCAGCAAGATAACCTATAGATGTAAACTGAATTTGTATTTCTCTAAATGTACCCATTGGTAGAATCTAGGTTCATTCTGTCTGACAAGGTTTTAACGCCACTTAATCATTGTTGGCAACACAGTTTATAAACCAGTCCCCCAAATTCATTTCATAACCACTTTGAAAGGACTATCATTCCACTGTGTAGAAACACCCCATTATACACTGGAGCAGTACATTTAAATCAGAGAATAACTTTACCCCCCAGAAGTTAACAAACTAGTTACCAAAAACTGATGTTTCAAATACCACCTGCCTATTAAAATTATGAATTATTTTCTATTATTTGGGCATTACTTGAAAAACTTGGTAATTTAGACAGGAAGCAATGGGTTTATTCATATATTCTATTTATCTAAAGAAATACTGAAACACAAGAGGATAATTATTGTAGAATCATTATCTCAGCCTCTTCAAATAACTTGCAATAGTTTTATGAAAATAATGCTTCAAATCACGCCATAATTCTATCCAAAGACCCTAACATAAATGTCAACTGAAAATGTGTACAGTATTAACTTGACTACAATCCTGGTTAACAGGTGAAGCCACACGCAGGACTGCAACTGGCTCAAACTTTACTATATAATCATTTTTGTATTGTTACAAGAATATACTTGGGCAAGTAGTGGACTGACTCCAAGTACACAACACCTCATGGTTCTTGTTAGAAAGAGTAATGTACACACAGGCCAAGACAAACCTCTAAATTTTATCCCCATGATACCTGATTAAATTAAAAAAAAAAAAAAGACAGTGTCTAGACAACTAATACATCTTATTATTTTGAAAAGGCTCATCATTAAATGATAAAATTTATCAATACAAATTTTTTCATGTGGCAATGTGATGGCATAAATAAATTTAAAATATCATCACTTATCTCATTTTCCAAATTAAAAAACGGAAACCAGTGATATTGAAAGTATTCTTATGACAAATATCTAAGAAGATAAATAAACGTACCTCATATTCACTGGAATCAATTAATAAAGTGCTATTTTGTAAGGTTCCATTTGAGACTAAAATAGAAGATTAAAATAAGGATTGACTAAAATGCAAAACTGTACTCATAGATTACCTTTCAGAAGTTTTCAATTAATCTATGTATACCTGCTTTTACATATAAACATATATATTCAATATTAACTATAACACTATGAACAAAACCACTTAAGCCTACTGGTGAAGAATGGGGATTGTACCTCCATTCACATCATGCTGGCTGTTTAATCTGCAGCAAGTATTTAACCTGTTCATCTATCAGTTTTATTCTGTCAACTGAGGATCATCAAAGCACCTCTCTCTGAAAGCTTTTTGGGGTGATACTGAATGAGATAAGGCACCTCAGTGACTAAACAGAGCCCGGCGTGTGCTGCATAGGCAGGCCCTGAGGGCACACAGTGAAGATAGGACACTCCAGGCTCAGCAGGGTATATGGTGCCAGGGCTGCTCTTGCATACTACAACATTTGGACCTGGAACTTGTAAAACTTGCTCTTAATGAATGAGGGAAAAAACCTAGGTTTTAAAATATCACATTCACCTCCAGAGCAAAGTTTTATGAGGAAAAAAAAAAATCCCCTATTTGTAGTATACATGGATGGACACCTATGTAACTGGGAAGTAGATCAGAAATAGAAAAGATTTTTACAAATTTAGAATTTTAAGGAATCCAAGTGATGACTTATTTTTCAGTCCACTTGAAACTGTGGCCTGTTCCCTGCAAAAGAAAGCAGAACATGCGTAACAAAATTTTATAAGATTAGAATGACTGAGTTTAAAGACTAAGAGAGAACAGGGAAATAATTAAATTAACTTGTGTTTTACAAAAAGGTTGAAAGTGTCTTATTTAAGGCCACAAAGGTAGTTTGTGGAAGAGCCACAAATATTTTTATGTCACCAATTCTTCCCACTCTGTCCCAGGTGAGTACTGGACAAAACCTGCAAGTAAGCAGGTTGATGGTAGCAAATAGGCTCATCATAGCAAATGAAGGAAGTACAAGAATTGCATCCCCCAAATATCCTGATATTCAGTATGATGAACACTTTTCTAGCATCGAGAGTTTATTAATCTAGGGTACAGGACGTACAATGGTGGAAGTGGGTAAAAACTACTTTCTACCCTTCACCTACATAGAAATCCTCAAGAGCTTACGTAAAAAATCCCCATTCTCATCACACTGACTTGACTCCAGTTCATATTATTAGTTACTGCTTTTAATATTCAAGGCTCAGAGGTTTTCATGGGCCTAAGCCTGTTTGGTGTACTTTTGTAATGAGGAGATATTTGAAGAGTAGGGGTGTTAAGTAAAAGTGTGATTTTATTTTACACTGGTTTAAGACTTCTACTGACAAGTACTCTAGCAGGAGTCCATCATTCTTTGTAAGGGTATGTACAACTCGAAATGCTTTGCTTTATTATCTTGGAGCAATGTACTTCTATGCTAAGAGTTTCACTCTATGCATTTTAAGATGGTACTCTGTTTCCAACTTTTGGACTGGATAAGACATATCCCCATATTCAACAAACCTGCAGCATGACCAGGGAATTACCTTAATAACTATCCCAGCAAGAGGAAAACATTTATACTCTGCGGACCAATTTAAATATTGAAAAGTAAATTAACTCCTGTAAGAAATCTAGTATTTAATAATTATAACTAGAAAGAAGAAATCCATATAACCTGTAAACCCTTAAAATTCTCTATTTTTTCAACTGAGAATTAATGCTACATCTGCACACTAATCTGGAGTTCTATTCTACCTTCAGGATAGACGAAAGTTTGTGTTCAACCAGCTATCTCTGCTTGGCAAGTGCCATAATAAGTATGATAATATACACCAAAAAACACCATGAAAACTCAGGAATAGGATAAATTAAAAAAAAAAAATGCATGAAAGACACAGAAGGGATACCGGATTAAAGTTATTTGGCAATATTGCCCAATGGTGGACAGAAGTCACCATTTTGGATATAAAATCTTCCAAGCCAGGATTTTATGTTATTTTGATGTCACATCATCAAAGTAGAGCTTTATGTGTTTTTGAGACCAATGGTTAAAAATGTATTTCTGTATATTTAAGCTCATGTATTCTCTCATTAGGACTTAGAGGAAAAAAACTCTACACATTTATAAGATTTCAAATGTTTTCCATTTAATAAATGATTTATTTGTACTAGTCCTTCGTAGTCAATCTTCATATTCACATTTTTATTTCAACAACAATCATCTCAGACACGCCTTCTAACAAAACTGACTTAAAATATTACGACAGGAAACTATGCCTTCAGGAGCATGTTTATTGTGTTTGAGATGATACATCAGGTGCTCTCTGAGCTACAAAGGGTAAAAGGAAATCCTCTCGTTACAAACTGACAAAGGTAAAAGGTAAAACATTTTTCACAACAGCATGAACCACATACTCAGAAATAGATCTGGGTTTAATACAAATGACATAATTCCTAATCATCTACGGCTACTTTTATAACTTCATACAGATAATGAATTAGGCTAAAATGCACTATAATATTTGGTAGACTTCAGGACCAGTATCCTTAGTACATCACAAAATACATTTTGATATCCCAAAGAAGCAAGACTTGCAAGTAGGCGTTTTAAACAGAACTAATCTACAGCTACAAAGTTCTACTCTTGATAGCATTTACCTTTTTGGGGAGTCTCCCAGTCTCCAAAGGATAAAAGCAGAGAGTAGAATCAGTATAACATATACACAGAAGTCCGTATTGTAAAGGCTATAAAGATCTGCAGCACAGTGGGAAGATGCCTTCTGCTCCTTCACACTGCATACAAATTATGTGAATTATGTTGCGTATCGCTTGGTCCACTGTCTGGCTATCCTGTCATGTTCTGCTCTGTTGGTCAAATACTGAGTGGCTATGCTTCCAACCAGAGGATCCGCTGGAAAAGTGGAAAGAACATTAGAAGATATTATACAGTGTCTTAACGATTCAGTTCTAGCAGTTTGGAACTGAAATGTTGATTTTTCAGCAGCATCTTGATATATAATGGCTAATTTCTCAAAAAGAAAAATGCTTAAAGTAACATAATCATCTTTATATTTTAATATTCAAATTAGAAAAGCCTTCTTTAAAAATAAAGTTAATAAAGCTTTTAAAATGTGTCATTTTTTTAAAAAATGTGTGCATCTTTAATATATAAAAACTATTTTTCACCCTTAGCATTTTACTGAAAAGTAAGTGTGCCAGTATTTGTTTTCCTATGGATACTTAAAAATTAATTTTTCCAAATGCAGATCCTATGATGCAAGGTTTTTCAGAATGAAATATTTCTTTTATTCTGTACAATAATATGATTTAAATCATCATCCTTACCTCCATTTGAAAACTTGCTTGCCATTTTGTTTTAAATAATATTCTGAGCGGGAAATTGAATCTGAGACGTAAATTTTATTTTGAGCTTGTTTTTCAAGAAGGTCCACTATGTACATGTGGTACAAAATTTGAAGCACATCAATCAACAGCCAGTAAAACGTAAAAAAGCTCTCTTCCTTCCTTCCTCCAACTATTTAGAAGTTTCTCTTCCTGGCAAATGATTTATAGCATCTCTACCCAGAGACATTATATGTATTTATAAGCATTTAGAATATTATTGTTTTGCCTATTTTTCAGTGCTGTGCTTTTTTAGCTTAATGTATCTTCAAGAGTTTTCTCCATTAATTCACACAGAGCTACCTCTTTAAGCTACATCCTCTGTTAATGGCCATGAAGGTTCTTTACAATCTTTTGCTTTAATAAATGATGCCACAATGAATATCCTTCTACACATCCCTATACTATCTCTCTCTCTCTCTCTATGGTACATATGCAACTGCAGGGTCTAAAATAACAGTAATAGCCTTTGGTGGTTGATTAAATATTTAGGAAAAAATAAGTCAATTTGTTTACAAAATGACCACTTAGTAAGATATCACATGCGAAATCCCACACCTATACATTACTTTTTCAAGTCAGCTACCCACATGAAAGATCGTGTGTGGCAGTTAAGCATTTCTTAAAAGCTACACACTAATGACTTTATTCCTGAATTTTAATAATCATAATCTAGTCTAACTCTCTCATCAGTTATCATTTTAATATCCACTATTACCACATCTAATAAAGCTAACCATAATCCAAAAAGGATGGAAGGGAGAACAAGGAGCCCTTCATTGCTGAGCAGCTGACTGCATGCAAGCACATGACAGCAGGGAAGGAGCAAGAGGAGATGCTGTCAGAAACACTCGCATCAGAAAGGGTCTGCACAACTCCGTAATTCAGAAAATAGGGAGTTCAGCAATGACAGGGAGAAAGTAAGTACAGGATAGTACGCCATTAACAACGGCTTCCCTTGTAGCTCAGTCGGTAAAGAATCTGCCTGCAGTGCAGGAGACCTGGGTTCGATCCCTGGGTTTGGAAGATCCCCTGGAGAAGGAAATGGCGACCCACTCCAGTATCCTTGCCTGGAAAGTCTCATGGACAGAGGAACCTGGTGGGCTGCAGTCCATGGGGTCACAAAGAGTTGGGCATGACTAAGTGACTAACACTTACTTACGCCGTTAACAAACTAAAGGAAGTTACTGTGAAACTTTTGGTCTATTCTAATTGAAATGGTATTGATAAGCTTCTCAAAAAGTGTTTTTTGCTGACCTTTCTACCAATAGCATTTACTTCTTAAATTCACCTTAGGCCTTAAGCTAACTGAGAAAAATGCACTGATTTTTGGAGCCTCACTGAATGTTAATAAAAATCTACTTACCAGGGTTGCAGTCTGTCAAAAGAGAACAAATTGACAGCAAAACCTTTGAAATAGTCAAAGCAGGACTCCAGTTGTCTTTAAGGATGTCCAGGCAGATGACTCCCTGACTATTGATGTTGCAGTGATAGATTCTGGTGCGGAAAGTAACCTAAGGGCAGCGACATTAAAAAAAGATAAGCTTTATTACCAACCAAAACTCTCACTAGCAAAAATGAAGTGGAACATGTTACAGATCATAGCAAATAGCATATAACTGAAGAGCTAATCAAACACTAGTTTTTGTAATAGCAAAATTAAATTATTTTATTTAATTCAGTTGCAGGAAATTTTGTTTTTATCCAGTATAGCAGGAACTACATTGCTTTTAAAACAAAGCGAGGTGCAGAATTGTTTAAATAAATGATACAGTAATTCAATATATGTATGTGCGGGCATGTACACATACACCCCTGTTTAAAAACAGGAAATGAGGGAGAAAAGAAACGTTTTGGTGCCAAAGGTGAGAGAAAGTAGTGAAGAATTTTTTAAACATAAAACTAAAGTTACATTAGTAAAAAAAGGCCATCAACTCATCACTAATCTCTCGCCATGTGTCAAAAAGTACTGCAGAAGGTTGGTAAAATCACCAGTGTTTCTATTTCTCAGACTTTAATTTCCCCAAATGGCTCACTGTCTTGTTAGAATAAGACAGTCAAACAAAACAAGTAAGGTCTTAAACTACTGAATAAAGGAAACCATTATATCCTTGAAACATGTGGAAAAAAAGAGAGTAACTCATAGAAACAAATACTGGCAAATTTCAAAACAATCACAAATTCAGTGGTTAATTCTTAATTTAGAACTGCAAAATAGAAAAGATAGTTCACGAACCCTTTTAACTGATAATCTCCCAAGTGGAGTCTGGAAAGAAAACGGGTAAAGCCCTCAAATGTGTATTTCCGATAAGGACGCATAATTAAAAACAAGAAAGCAACCATTGGTGTAGTGGGGAAGGAGGAGGAAGAGACTACAGTAGTACCCATTTTATCTACACTTTTACCCTCCACGGTGCCAGTTTTAGACCCCTCAGATCAACTGGGATCCAAAGACATTAAATGCAGAAGTTCAGAAATGAACAATTTATAAGTTTTAAACTGTGCTGTTCTGAGTAGCATGATGAAATCTTGTACCGTCCTGCCCTGCCTGAGTGTTCAGCATAATCCTGCCAGTCACAGGCTACTAAGTAGCATCCTGGTTATCAGCTCAACTGCTGCAGTACTGCAGTGCTTGCGCTCAAGCCACCCTTACTCAACTTCATAATTGCCCCAAAGCTCAAGAGCAGTGATACTGGCATTCAGATCTGCAAAGAGAAGCCATGAAGTTCTTGTGTTGAGTGAAAAGATGAAAGTTTTCAATGTAATAAGGGCAGGAAAACAAATTCTACTCTGAGGTTGCTAAGATCTACGGTAAAAATGAGACTTTTATCCACGAAATTGCAACAACAACGGGGGGGGGGGGGGGGGGGGGGGGGACACGACACGGACTTGTGCTCGTTTTGCTGTTGTACCTCAAGCCGCAAAAGCTACAGCCACAAGTGCTTAGTTACAATGGAAAAGGCATTCAATGTGTACAAGATATTTTGAGAGGGACCACAATCTCGTAACATTTATTACAGTACATTACTATAATTGCTCTAATTTTATTATTAGTTAGTTAATTTCTTACTGTGCCTAATTTATAAATTAAACTTTATCATAAGTATTTATGCATAGGAAAAAACAGCATTATATAGAGTCTGGTATTATCTGTGTTTTCAGGCATCCATTGAGGGTCTTGGAATTCTGCTTCTGAGGATAAGAAAAAACTATGGTATATAATTCTAGAACTGTTCTAACACAGTACATGCTAGTTACACAGAACTCCTAAAATGTGGCTGGTAAGAAATAAGATGGGCTAAAAGTATAAAATACACACTAGATTTCAAAGACTCAATACCAGACAGAGAATGTAAAATAGGGCATTCATGATAATTCTACTGATTACATATTGAAATGACAGTATTTTTGGACATGCTGGATTAAGTAAAATGTTATTAAAGTCAATTTCACTGTTTCTATCAAAAATGACACATGTAGCCTGCATTATATTTCTACTGGCTCTGCTCTAGAATATGGGAATAACCTATGTTCGTATCATTGACAGCTGACTACTCAATAGAGAGCTTACAAAACATGATTAATATTTTGAATACTTTCAGCTTTTAAACCAATGAACGAAAAAGAATTAAATTTCTATTATTCTTCAAGAAGTTCAATATCTTATCTGAACTTCAAAAATAAGCAGAACTGTAGAGAAGCAATTATACCTAAACCAAGATAACAGCAGAAGTTTTATTCTTTTTCACTTGTCCAACTATAGAACTGAAGAATGCTTCAAAACACTATATAAGACATCTTAGGGAAGAGGAAGGAATCAACATTAAAGGGCTAGAAAATAAAAATATTGAGACTTTAACAAGAAAAATTAACATGCTAAGTTAATAAACACTGTATTAACCAAAACAATGATGACAAATCATATATACGTAACTCTGATAGTCCATTTCTATTTTCATTAAAAGATGTTAAGAAAAATGTGTTTTCCTTTAACAAATTATCCCTCATGTATAAAAACAATTTCATAAAAACTAAATCTTGTAAATTTTTTTCTGCTAATTTTTCTACCATGTTAAAACCAATTTCCAATATGAAAAATGAGGCAAGTAGAAATAAGCATTACTACAGATACAGTCATGAGCTATTTTGCTGAAGTTTTGCTTTCCTGTATCATACAGGAAACTTAAGGATTTAAGGCAAACTAAATAGTTAATGATATGCTGGAATTTAACATGTGTCATTCTGAGTATGAATACAATCTTCAGTTTTATTAACATGAGGGTTTTGTCACTGTCTTTGATTATCAAGAGATACTAGACATACTGGAGAACATTAAATAAAACAATCAGTTAAAAATCTTAGATGCTGATGGGACCACTTAGGAAAGCTCTCAAAAACTGACAGCTATAGTTGTGAGCAAATGCCTGTAGCTGATAAGGAACCCTGGTATCTGCAATTTGAGGTAAATACCACTAGGTGGAACTGTTGTTACCTTATTCAGTGAGGGAATAAAAAAACAATATTTTTACACACACACATAACAGGCAGGCATTGAGCATAGGCTCTAAATCGTTACACATATTTTAAATAATGGAAGCAATGTAAGGAACTACATTGAAAAGAAAAACATTTCATGAAAGCTGGCTTAACATTTCTCTACAACATCTTATTGCCTTCTCCGCTTATAAGTCTAACTAGAGCATAATTAGACTCATACTTAATACTGATGGTAAAAAATGCTGGCTTGACCCTTTTACAGGGAGAAGTCAGAAGAAGAAACTAGTCAAGTAACTGCTATGTTTAAGACTTTAAAAATAATTGTCAGTCATTACAAGACACAACTGAACCCTTTTCGCTGTTATCCACATAATTCATACTTAGCCTCTCTCATTCTCTCATAATTCTCACTCAGCTTCTCTCTTTCTCATTAATGCATCATACTTACAGTGGGCACAAAATAAATACATTAAATAGTATTAGTTCCCTCTTCTTTGTTATACGTTTCTAGTTTTTGCTTATCTATAGAGTATTCAGCAAAAAATTCAAGATACCTAACTCTTATTTCCGGAAGCTGTTAAATTTACCTTTTATCCCAATAAGTTTCTTAAGTAAGGTTCATATGATATTTTCTCTCATACCATAATTTATTTGCTTATTGATATGCAAAGTGGCATACCTTTATTTAACACACTCTCCACTGATTGTATACAAAGCTATTTGTAAAACAGAAGTCAATTACCACCACATTTTAAAAATCATTGGTTAGAAGAGTTTCCACATAATCCATGAAAAACAGTAACTTCATCCACACATTAACTCTTATGATAACTGATTCTGGAAAAGAGTTAAGTATTAAAGAATGCAATTCTAGGTTCTTACCTTTGGTGGCTTAAATGGATAATCGGATGAAAATGTGATATCCAGAAAAAACACACCACCTTCATATACAGAACCTGGTGGACCAAGTATAGTCGATCTCCATTCATAAATGTTATCTCCTTTAGGCCCAGCACTATTTAAAAGAAATTAAAAATCAATGTGTGTATCTGTGATCTATGAATATTAGCATCTTAAACCAATTAAGTATCAAAGGTAAATTAGCAACTTATAACAGTACGAGATAAATATAAAAGAAATAAGCCTCAACCAACTTGTGCAGGGATGTGTGAATAAACACATTTGGAAATAGTTCTAACTTACAGAAAAATCACAAGAACGAAGAAACTTTATCCAGAATTCCACTTTGCTCATTTGCTTTAGTCAACTCCTTTTCTCTTTCTCCATCTCCCCCTTCTAAATTACACGCACACACATGCACACACACACAAAGTGCTTTTTTTCTAAGCCATTTGAGAGAAGGCCAATGGATCATAGTCCTTTCAGAATATTTATTCTGAAATAAATATTTCAGTATCATTTCCTAAAACAATCTAATACAACTGCAATATAGCTACAACTTCAATAAAAGTAAAATCTGTACAATACCTACAATCTGCAAAATAATGTCAACTGACCCAATGATGCCTCAAAAAAACCCTCAATTTTCCTCCAGATACAGGATCCCAGTCTTGAGATCGACCATCTATATCCAGTGTCTTTAGTCTCCTTTAACATAGAGCCTTTCAGCCTTCCTTTGCCTACGACAATATTGAGCATTTTTGAAGAACACAGTTCTTATTTAATAGAATGCTCATCACTGTGAACTTGTCTGGTGTTTCCTTGTGATTATATGCAGGCAGTACATTTCTGGCTAGAAGAGAACGTAAGTGATGCTGTGTTCTTCCCAGGGTGTCATATCCAGCGCACACTGGTGATGGTAATTTTCATTATCCAGATCAAGTACTACGCGAGTGCAACCAAGAGGCAGTCTTTGGAAACTCAGCGTGTGTGCTCAGTTGCTTCAGGCATGTCCGACTCTGTGACCCCATGGACCATAGCCTGCAAGGCTCCTCTGTTCATGGGATTTTTCCCAGCAAGAATACTGGAGTGGATTGCCATGCTCTCCTCTAGGCAATCTTTCTGACCCAGGGATCGAACTCGAGTCTCCTGTGTCTCCTGCATTGCAGGTGGATTCTTTACCGCTTGAACCAACAGGAGAGAAGCCTAAGACTGTGCAAATATCCCACTCTTCATCAGCACTTCTATCCTAGATTTAACATCGACTTGTGATTCCTGGCTAAAGTGAACTTTACTATGATAGTGATAAAATCATAATTTTCCAATGTCAGCATTTCCTTCACATTTGTGTTTGAACCCTCTCTTCTCCTATCTGTATGAACATGTGTATTATTTTGGTGAGGTCTCATGGATTCTTGGAGAAGGCAATGGCACCCCACTCCAGTACTCTTGCCTGGAAAATCCCATGGATGGAAGAGCCTGGTAGGTTCCATGGGGTCACGAAGAATCAGACACGACTGAGCAACTACACTTTCACTTTTCACTTTCATGCACTGGAGAAGGAAATGGCCACCCACTCCAGTGTTCTTGCCTGGAGAATCCCAGGGACGGGGGAGCCTGGTGGGCTGCCGGCTATGGGGTCGCACAGAGTCGGACACGACTGAAGCGACTTAGCAGCAGCAGCAGCATGGATTCTTACCTTTTTTCCTAACGATTTAGAATTCTTACTGCATTTAATTATTTTGATGCTCATATTATCCCAGAATTGTCCAATGGGAACATCTTCAAAATGACCCTTGTATCCTTATCATAGGCCACCATCATTTTGGGGGAAGCATTTTCTTACTTTTTAGCATTACAGTATGTTCCAGGCTCCCATCCTTGGAATCTGCTACTTCTTCAAGGAGCCCTGGTTCCCTTTAGTGCGAATGTATCTCAAGGTCTGAGTGCCAGGTGGTGCTAAATCCCAAGTACATTACATTGTGTTCAACACCATCATTTCATTTATAAACTACAATGACAGATAAATAAAATCTAAACTCACAGTACTTTTCAAATTTACCTTACAGACTTCTGTTTTGCTCTAACCTTATAGACTAACTTAACTTTCTGCCCTAAAGTATATATAATGCTTTTCTTCTTTTAGCGATTGTAAGTTTAGAAATAATCCGCATGTTTGATTTAAAATAAGTGCAAACCAACATTGATAGAGCAATGACATTAGGACTTTTAAACATACATTAAATGATCTGACCATATCTTAATTCAGAAAAACATACACTGTAGACTGTAAACATTAAGCAAGCAATGCTATCAATAATCACTCTGAGAACAGTTCATACAGAAAGAGTGTAGAAAACGTGATGGTACAATCAAAATGTTTATAGTATGTTTCAAAAACCTATTTTTAAGGTAGATATACATGAATTATAAAATCTTACTATTATGGCCTATTTTATGGCCAAAAAAGATGTCCTTTTCATTATAGGGCACTGGAATGCAAAAGTAGGAAGTCAAGAAACACCTGGGGTAACAGGCAACTTTGGCCTTGGAATACTGAATGAAACAGGGCAAAGACTAATAGAGTTCTGCCAAGAGAACACACTGGTCATAGTAAACACCCTCTTCCAACAACACAAGAGAAGACTCTACACATGGACATCACCAGATGGTCAACACCGAAATCAGACTGATTATATTCTTTGCAGCCAAAGATGGAGAAGCTCTATACAGTCAGCAAAAACAAGACCGGGAGCAGACTGTGGCTCAGATCATGAGATCCTTATTGCCAAATTCAGACTTAAATTGAAGAAAGTAGGGAAAACCACTAGACCATTCAGGTATGACCTAAATCAAATCCCTTATGATTATACAGTGGAAGTGAGAAATAGATTTAAGGAACTAGATCTGATAGATACACTGCCTGATGAGCTATAGCATGAGGTTCGTGACATTGTACAGGAGACAGGGATCAAGACCATCCTCATGGAAAAGAAATGCAAAAAAGCAAAATGGCTGTCTGGGGAGGCCTTAAAAATAGCTGTGAAAAGAAGAAAAGTGAAAAGCAAAGGAGAAAAGGAAAGATATAAGCATCTGAATGCAGAGTTCCAACGAATAGCAGGGAGAGAAAAGTAACCCTTCCTCAGCGATCAATGCAAAGAAATAGAGGAAAACAACAGAATGGGAAAGACTAGAGATCTCCTCAAGAAAATTAGAGATACCAAGGGAACATTTCATGCAAAGATGGGCTCGATAAAGGACAGAAATGGTATGGACCTAACAGAAGCAGAAGATATTAAGAAGAGGTGGCAAGAATACACTGAAGAACTGTACAAAAAAGATCTTCATGACCAAGATAATCATGATGGTGTGATCATTCACCTAGAGCCAGACATCCTGGAATGTGAAGTCAAGTGGGCCTTAGAAAGCATCACTACGAACAAAGCTAGTGGAGGTGATGGAATTTCAGTTGAGCTATTTCAAATCCTGAAAGATGATACTGTGAAAGTGCTGCACTCAGTATGCCAGCAAATTTGGAAAACTCAGCAGTGGCCACAGGACTGGAAAAGGTCAGTTTTCATTCTGATACCAAAGAAAGGCAATGCCAAAGAATGCTCAAACTACTGCACTCATCTCACATGCTAGTAAAGTAATGCTAAAAATTCTCCAAGCCAGGCTTCAGCAATACGTGAACTGTAACTTCCAGATGTTCAAGCTGGTTTTATAAAAGGCAGAGGACCCAGAGATCAAACTGCCAACATCCACTGGATCACTGAAATAGCAAGAGAGTTCCAGACAAACAACTATTTCTGCTTTATTGACTATGCCAAAGCCTTCACTGTATGGATCACAATAAACTGTGGAAAATTCTGAAAGAGATGGGAATATCAGACCACCTGACGTGCCTCTTGAGAAACCTATATGCAGGTCAGGAAACAACAGTTAGAACTGGACGTGGAACAACAGACTGGTTCCAAATAGGAAAAGGAGTATGTTAAGGCTGTATATTGTCACCCTGCTTATTTAACTTATATGCAGAGTACATCATGAGAAACGTTGGGCTGGAAGAAGAACAAGCTGGAATCAAGATTGCCGGGAGAAATATCAATAACCTCAGATATGCAGATGACACTACACTTACGGCAGAAAGTGAAGAGGAAATAAAAAGCCTCTTGATGAAGGTGAAAGTGGAGAGTGAAAAAGTTGGCTTAAAGCTCAACATTCAGAAAACGAAGATCATGGTATCTGGTCCTATCACTTCATGGGAAATAGATGGGGAAACAGTGTCAGACTTTATTTTTGGGGGCTCCAAAATCACTGTAGATGGTGATTGCAGCCATGAAATTAAAAGACGCTTACTCCTTGGAAGGAAAGTTATGACCAACCTAGATTGCATATTCAAAAGCAGAGAGATTACTTTGCCAACAAAGGTCTGTCTAGTCAAGGCTATGTGGTCATGTATGGATGTGCGAGTTGGACTGTGAAGAAAGCTGAGCACCGAAGAATTGATGCTTTTGAACTGTGGTGTTGGAGAAGACTCTTGAGAGTCCCTTGGACTGCAAGGAGATCCAACCAGTCCATTCTAAAGGAGATCAGTCCTGGGTGTTCTTTGGAAGGACTGATGCTAAAGCTGAAACTCCAATATTTTGGCCACCTCATGCGAAGAGTTGACTCATTGGAAAAGACTCTGATGCTGGGAGGGATTGGGGGCAGGAGGAGAAGGGGACGAGAGAGGATGAGATGGCTGGATGGCATCACTGACTCGATGGACATGAGTCTGAGTGAACTCTGGGAGTTGGTGATGGACAGGGAGGCCTGGCGTGCTGCGGTTCATGGGGTCGCAAAGAGTCGGACACGACTGAGAGACTGATTGGGTCTGATCTGATCTTAAGTACCAGTTTTGTTTATAAAAAGAAGACAGTTTAACCTAATTCAATGACATTTCCTTTTCTAAGTTAATTTTTCCCTTGATGACTCAAAGTAATCATTATAAAACTATAGTGTGAGACTTTTACAGTGTAGCTGCTTTACTAAGCTGCTTCTAAACCATACAAGTTCTCCACACACTGATGACAATAATGACCATGATAAAAGCAGCAGCTAAGGTTTACTTCATAAGAAGCCAAGCATTTTTCAAAGCACCATAGTACACATCTCACTGAATTCTCCTTACAAATCTATAAAACATACAATTATTATATCACTATTTTTTAGATGAGGAAACTAAAGTTCAGAGAGTTAAATAACTTTCCATATATCCCATAGCTATAAAACATTCTGATAGAATTTGGATGAAATCTGAATAAATCTCTATTGACTTCAATGGTTTTGCTATACATATATTTCTTCTTATAATTTCTGTGCTACTATGTGTAATTTAATCTTCAGTCAAATTTCCCAAATATTTGGGGAGCAATACAAGGAGAGCTATTCTCCAAAGAAACTGAATGAATATCCTCAGTGATACTCTTTGGTTTTTGGCAGAATTATGTTATGCTTGAGATGGCTGGGGATTACTATACTTTAGTGATTCACAGAATTTCAGCATGAAAAGGATCTGGTTGACGCTCAATCCCTCCTTTTACACTTGAAGAACCCAATTCACAGAAAGTAAGTCCTCCATCTCAAATCCTCTCTTCCAGGTGGTAGAAGAGCTGGGACTCCCACAGCAAATTCCTGGTTCTTAAGTTTGCTTTCTTCTCAGTTAGGCTATTTCTGCTACAAGACACTAAGGATCTGGTTATGACAGCAGGATATGAAATGTGGTTTTCCCCACTGTCTTGGTGGAGAAGGAAATAGCAACCCACTCCAGTGTTCTTGCCTAGAGAATCACATGCACAGAGGAGCCTGGTGGGCTGCCACCTATGGGGTCGCACAGAGTCGGACACGACTGAAGGGACTTAGCAGCAGCAGCCACTGTCTTGGAGTAGACCTAGCAGGGCTGTAGCTCATGGTTGTGTTCTAAGAACACCTAGCCTAAGGCGCAGGACTTAAAGGAGATATGGGTTCGATCCCTGGGTTGCGAAGATCCCCTGAAGAAGGAAACGGCAACCTACTCCAGTATTGCCCTGAGAACGCCATGGACAAAGGAGCCTGGTGGGCTACAGTCCATGAGGTCACAAAGAGTCGGATACAACTGAAGCAACTTAGCACAGCACAAGGTAAGTTAGGGCTAAAACTCAGCCCTTGTTGGCTGCCCTATCTGGAATAAGGGCCTCCTTTCCCTCTTCCTTTCTCACAAAGGTGCCACCTGCTAACCAAGATGTGGGTTAGCGGGGAGGTAGATGGAGTTGAGGGTAGGTGGCAGGGACATGCTGGATATACGACTGACTTCAGTCTAATTCAATTTACCACAACATTTTACAGGCTAGTAGCTGACTTACCACTGAGGCGTCATAACTGAGTAGAAAAGGGGTGCTAAATGCTGGCAATCTCAAGACAGGTCCTAACGACACCTTTCCACTAGTTCTTAGTCTCTCTTTTCCAAAAAGAACAACACTCCAACAATTCTATACTCCATCCTGGATCATCAGTTTTTCCCTCTCTGGTGAATCATGCCCACAAGAATACTAAGATGCCATTTCCTCAATCTTTGAGCTAACCTTGATTCCTCTACTGCTTCCAGCTCTCATTTCAGTTACCTCTAACAGGCTCTTACCCCACCACCACCACCACCACCCTCCCCCCCCAACCTGGAACAGCTCTCATCCAAGGTCACCAGTGACCTCATCAGGGCTCTAATTGCTCATTTCTCAATCTTCATCTTATAGACACAGTTAGTCACTTCTTCCTCCTTGATGTGCTTTCTCTGCTTCATTGTCCTTCCTGGTTTTCCTCCTAACTTTCTTGGCCCCTCCTTCTCAATCACTAAATGCCATTATCACTACGGCAATCACTATTGCCATTCCTTATCTCCCTAACTTCTAAATATTGCCAATCTAGAGCTCAGTCCTTAAACTTCTTCTCCTTTCTACCTACATATACTCTTTTGTTGATCTCCTGCTGCTTTATGGCTTCCAATAGCAACAGTAAGCTTTGAACCCACCAATTTGTATCCCCAGCCTACATTTCTATACTGATTTTCAGGGCTAGAAATCAAAATGCCTACTAAACAGTATTTATTTTCAAATCTAATATTTTGAATCCAATAATTTTGAAAATTTTAACATGACCCAAATTGAATCCCTGATCCCGATTCCTCTTACAAGTTTCCCTACTTTGGCCGATGCTCAGGGCAAACGCCTAGACCTCACCCTTGACAGCACTCATCTCTAGCCCACATCTGTAAATTCCATTGATTTTATCTTTAAAACATACCTCAAATTCTACTACTTCTCCCGATCACCTCAACCCTGACTGAAAACACCAGCATCCATTGGCAGGTTAACTTCAGTAGCCTCCTGGTTTCCCTGTGGGACCCTAACCCCACCACGGTAGTCAATCAGCTCACCTAACTGTGGTCAAAACCCTCCATGATAAGGCTTCCCTTCTTATTCTGTGTTAAAGTTCTATGACCTAAAGGCACTGTGTCATTTGCTGCTATCCTTTTTATCTGCTCCTCTTTTCCTTGTTCAGCTGGCTATACAACTCTTTCTTCAACATATAATGTACAGATCCACCTTGGGGCCTCTGCAGCAATGTCTCTCTGCCTGGAATGCTCTTCCTCAAATATGCACATGGTTTGTGCTCCACCACCTTCTTAAGGTCTTTGTTGACTCAAAAACCACCTCTCAGTGAGGCTTTTCTTGGTCGCTCTCATCTAAAATGTCACAGACAATCTCCACACATTTCATCCTTCTATTTTTCTCCATAGCATCAATCAGTCTCTAACATGTATTTTATCTATTCCTCTCACTTACTATTTATTGGTCTGTCTCCCACTAGAATATAAGCTCCATGAGGCTGCAAGATGTGAACCAGGCTCTTTAACTTTCAGTGGGCTGGGCTTTTACGCCCCGAAAAACAGATGTATTTTAATCATTCAAAGTGACTACAGTGTTATGCGATCTGCCCAAGCTGAGATGAAAGGGAGATCTTGGAGCATGTTTAATGGCAGGAGAAAGGGAAACGAGAAAGTGAAAAAGGAACTTTTTCTTTATACAGGTATCCCCTACTTTTTAAAGATTCACTTTATGCCACTCTTATGCCACTTTATGCCTGCTCTTACGAAAGACCTGCCTGTTTTCATCAACCAAAAGAGACCTGAAGAGGATCTTTGCTTTTGCAAAAAAAGGTGAGAGGTGAAAATAGCGAACAGTCTTCACTTGCATTTAACACGGAGGCGGCGCGTCCTGAGCAGTGAGGGCAGCACCAACAGCCGCCTCCCCCAGGAACTACACTCTGCGTCTCAGCATCAAGCTTCCGTAGCTCTGATCTGTGAGTCTGTGGGCATCTGTGCTTTATTTTGATTTATTTTGTGCACTGTGAGCAAGACATGTCCTAAGGTAACTGCTTCTTCACTTGACGTCATTTAGGCTTACCAAAGGTTTCCTAGGAGCACTCTTACTTTCAGATGGTGGGGTAAACCTGAATTAACTTCGGAAGAAAAGGTTCATTTACTTAGTAATTTTACTGATACAGCGAAAGTAAAATCCATTTCAGTTCTGAGTCGAATTATGCAAAATCAGAGACAAAATTAACAGGAACTTTGTTTACTGAAATCTCACTATTTGCTAACACCAAAAAGAAAGATGAATTGTTAAATTCCATAATTAAGGACTTAAATTTGTTTAAATACTATAAAGAAAATGAGAAGTACTTTTATTTTACTGTTTTTCTCCTTTCCTCCCTTTAAATACCATGTTTCCCATAAGTTATTACATCTTCTACACAAAACAAACAAAAGTAAAAAGCAAGTAGAAAGTTAAGCTTGATAAACTTGCACCTGGGAATTTTCTGTTACCAGCTGTTCTTATTGTTAACGACTGACATTTTTTTAAACATTAGCAGCAGGAAAACTGATCTTAGCAAAATCCATTTTCTCATCGCTTGAGTATTAATTTAGCAATTACTGTTACTCAAGGGTCATAAACACTAGCCTTTCACAGAATTGGAGTGCCCCATAAGAAATTTCAAATGCTTAACAACAGATTAAATTTTATACATATCCCTTTTAAAAAATATATATAATTCTTTTATCCACATGGCTTTTTAATTCCATACTAAGCCAAATGCAAAGATCTGAACTAAAATCTATATGGTTTCTATCCCTATGGCCATCTTAAAATAAGCTGAATTAAATTCAAGGAGATAAGACTATCAACAATGACATAAGACGGACATACTATGAAAACTAGTATAATGGTGAGCGTCCCATTCTAAACCATTAAACTGATAAAATAAATATACCTGCATGTAGTACACATTTAAAATTTAAAAATTACTAATACAAAGTTCTTACTTAAGCATGGGTTTAATTTTATGTCTACAAGAATGAAAGAGCTTGAACTAAGACAAAGTGAAAGTGAGGTCGCTCAGTTGTGTCCGACTCCTAGTGACCCCATGGACTACCAGGCTCCTCCGTCCATAGGATTTTCCAGGCAAGAGTACTGGAGTGGGGTGTCATTGCCTTCTCCAGGGGGTTTTCCAATCCAGGGATCAAACCCAGGTCTCCTACATTACAGGCAGATGCTTTACCATCTGAGCCACCAGGGAAGAGTGAACTAAGAAAATACATTCATATAACCTGAATAGACCTATTTGAATAGACCTTATCCACCATGACTAAATTTTAAAACACTACATTGATACATCTATTATAAACACAAATAAAACCAAAGAAGAACTAAATAAATGGAGAATACTCTATGTTCATGGGTAAGAAAACTCAATACTGTCAAGATGTCAGTTCTTTCCATCTACAGAGTCAATGCAAATCATCAAAATCCCAGCACATTACTCTGTATATATCAACAAACTGATGATAAAGTTTATATGAGAGACAAAGACCCAGGAAAGCCAACACAGTATCAAAGGAGAATGAAGTCAGAGGACTGACACTATCCAACTTCAAGACTTACTATACAGCAACGGTAATCCAGACACTGGGGAACTGGCAAAAGAATAGACAAATGGATCAACTGGACAAAAACAGAAGCCAGAAAACAGACCCACATAAAATCGAGTGACCTTGACAAAGGAATGAAGATAATACAATGCAACACAGATAGTTTTTTCAACAAATGGTGCTAACAACAGCTGGACATCCATATGGTAAAAAAAATAAAATTTGGGCACAAACCTTACACCCTTCATAAACATAAACTCAAAATGGATCACAGATCTAATATAAAATGTAAAGACATCATTAGGGAATTCTAAATTAAAACAAGATACCACTACACCCCTACATGAGTGGCCAAAATCCCAAACACTGACAACAACAAATATTGGTGAAGATGTGGCGCGACAGGAACTCTTATTAACTGCTGGTGGGATGCAAAATGGTACAGCCTCTTCAGAAGGCAGTTTGACCAATTTCTTACAAAACTAAGCATACACTCTTAACACACAATCCAGCAACTGTGCACCTTGGTACTTAATGAGCTGAAAACTTATGTCTATACAAAAACCTGCACATGGATGCTTAGAGCAGCTTTATTCATAATGGCCAAAACTTTGAGGCAACCAAGATCACCTTTAGTCAGTGAAGGGATAAATAAATTGGTATTAATATATTCAGATGGTAGAACATTATTCAGTGTTCAAAAGAAGTAAGCTATCAAGTCATGAAAAAACATAGAGGAAACTTAAAAATGCATATTCTCAGTGGAAGAAGCCAATCTTCCACTCATACATGTTGTATGATTCCAAATATATGACATTTTGGAAAAAATAAAAACTATAGAGTTTGTAAAAAGATTAGTGGTGGGTAGGGTTAAAGGGAAGGATGGGATGAACAGGCAGAACATTAACAAATGTACCAGTGTGTTACGAGATGGTGGTGAGGAAGCTGTGTATGTGGGGACAGCAGGTGTTACGGGAATTCTCCATACTTTCTACTCAATTTTGCTGTGAACCTAAAACTGCTCTAAAAATAAAGTTTATTGATTAAAAAAATACAAATAAAGTTAAGAACAAGTAAACTTTTCCATATTAAAGCAAGTTAGTAACCATTTCTTTAACTGTTGGTTTATGAAAAGTTTCAAACTTAAAAAGGGATGCTTACCCTCCAAATCTGTTTTAAAATCAATTAATTTGGAACTTGGGTCACATTTTAACCATATTAATACAACTGGTAGTTTCAATGCTGGCTCATAATTCAGTTTAAACAATTTCCCGATAACTTTAAATGAAGTACTATATATGTGAAGATCCCAGACTTTTACTAATGAAGACATCATGAATATCTATTATTCCCTCCAAGTTGTTAAGGCAAACACTTTCTCCTCCTAGTCCCTTTCACTCTGTTGGCTGAAGACTATAGAGTTCTACCTTCCCTGGGACACTAAAGTGGAGTGTGGGGGAGAAGGTAATCTCAGTGATCAATGAGTAACTCACTTTAACGAGGTTATCTATGGTGGTCAGGGCTTTGGGATATTCCTGGCATGTATAAAAAATTTAATTACATTAAGTACATCAAATGCTAAATGGACATATGTGTGAAGTAGACCAAGCAACCTTTGTATTGGGAAAATATGTCCCCAAAGAAGAGCTGCAACAACAACAGTAACCACGTGCACTGACTGAGCATTTGGATGTCGCTGATACAGCCAAGGGTCACTACATTAAATGCTGTGTATCTCATTTAAGCCTTGTAACAATCCTGTGAGATAAGACGCCCGGTCCCCAAATGAGAAAACCAAGGCTCACAGCAGGTAAGCAGCTCTGTGCAAATTCTCCATGGCTAGTATGGAGGCAGACACAATGAGTTTATCTACAGAGAATACAATCTTAACCATACCTTTATATTTCTTTTCAAATTTCAAACATTTGTTTTTTAAGTGAACAGGTGCTACTCCTGAGTTCACTATTAGGGAGCAATGATATAAGACAATGGGAGAGGGGAAATGGCTTAGAAAACTAAAATATAGACCTAGCAGTCTGTTGGAGAAGGAAATGGCAACCCATTTTAGTGTTCTTGCCTGGAGAATCCCAGGGACAGGGGCACCTGGTGGCTGCCGTCTCTGGGGTCGCACAGAGTCGGACACGACTGAAGCGACTTAGCAGCAGCAGCGGCAGCAGCAGCAGTAGCAGTCTGTCAGCAGTTCACAACTATCTTCCCTTTCCCCATCCCCAGAAAGTTTGCCTCTTTCTGGTAAATTTAAAGCCTTGAGAAGTCTGCAGCAGCATTGCTTATTAAGCCATACTGTGTCTTGCTGAGCATATGAATTCACTTTGAACCTGAAGTATGTGCTTGAGCTTTTGCAAAAGTTTGCACACTTCACCACAGTTGACTCAATGGAGAAAATGGAAACAAAGTTATTCATTTATTCATTAAAGATTTAAGGGTCTTCTATTCTGTGCTGAGCACTTATGCAGAAAACTAAAGATATAAAGGCCACCGCCTTCAGGGAAATTACTGCCTACCTGGGAATATAGTGAGTAACCAAACAAACGCACACCTGTGTGCATGCGCACACACACACACACACACACACAAGGGAACAGATAACGTGCTACAAAGGACAAGTGTATTTGCTGAGTGACCTAGTTAGGAAGCACAGGGAAGATTCGCAGAGTAACTGATGTTTGAGATGGTATTTGAAACGCTCAGTGGGGGGTAACTAGAAAAGCTTAAGGGAAGAGCTGGGGAACACTAAACAGCATATGTAAATGCCCAGAGGTGTAAGGAGCAAGGTGACCGGCAGGGCCCGGAAACAAGCCTAGCGTGGTAGACGCATAGAGAACAGGGGAGAGTGCAGTGAGAGGAGAACTGAAGAGGGAGCAGGTCCCTGTCGAGCTATATTATAGAGCCTGACATCAAAACATTCAAGCAGGGGCAGGGCTGTCATACTATTACATTTTGAAAACATTCCTCATACTGCCATATGGAAAATGGTCTAGAAGAGAACCAGAAAGCCTGTCAGTGGACTACTGTGATAATTCAGGTGGAGATGAAGGTGGACTGGACTAAGGCAGTATTAGAGATAGAGAGAAGACAATGGATCGAGAGAGAGTCAGGAAGGAAAAATCAACCAAACTTGTGTTGTTTGGAATATAGGAGGTAAAGGAGAATGAGGTATCAAGAACAGTTCAGTTTTCTGGATGTGCAACTGAGATGCATACAGAGATTAGGATAGAGACAATGGAAAAGAAGACGGCTTGGACATGCTAGGATTAAGATGCCTTTGAGATGTACAAGAAATAGATGTATCACAATGTCAAAGCCTTGCCTGTGTTAAATATTTACAACTCAAAGTAGACACAAATGTCTGAGACCTGAGTGCACAGGTGGTAACTAAGGTCCTGCAGATGAGGATAAACCAGATTATGGAAAAATACAGGGATGAGGAGATGACACTTAGAAAAAGAAAACCACGTATAAATCATGATAATATATAGCAGGCCACGACAAATATATAATACAGTGACAAGAAAACTAAATGGGAGCAAAGCAAAAGAGATTAATTAATACATGAAGAGCTATGGGGGGAAATGTGGCTTTGAAAGAGAAGACTTCATCTGCTAAGAATATGGGGACCACACCAACTCACAGTGAGGAAAATCAAAACGTAATTTGGAAAGATCGGCAAGACATGTTAAATAGGGCGGGTGGAAGAACAAAAAAGAAAACAGCAAGTACAGAGCAATGGATACAAATACTTCTATTACAGGTGTAAACTACAACGGCTATCTGCATGTGCATGTTGGCAATATAAACAGACTCTTTCTGGAAAGATATACAAGAAAATGCTAATATGGTTTCCTCTAAGAAGAATCTGGTGCTCTGTAGTAGAAAGGAAACCTACTTTTCACTGTATACCCTTTTCTATTCTAAATGGTTTCCTATGTACCAAAAAAAAAAAATAAAAAAATAAAGTTTTGCCTTTTTTTTTTAACTTAATTAAAAAAAATAAGGGGAAAAAGAACAACCCAGTGAGTTTTATGTGACTAAAGTACCAGACCACAGGAGAAAATCTAAACCACACAGGATTTTAAGCAGGCAGAGTGAATTTCTATGATATGTTTGTTTTCCTCAATCCTAGCACTTTGGCACCTGAGACACCCTGATTCTGGAATAACAACGATTTAGAATGACTTACCCTTTCTTAAGTAACATCCTTGCCCCCATTCCTTGTACATTTTAAAGTTTGGAGCAAAGCAAAAGAGAGATTAACGTCCAAAATTAATTTACATTAATTTGTCCAAAGTTTAAGCTTTGCCATTATACTGTAAATCTGTATCATGTGTCAATCATATTTAACAGATCGTCTCATTTTAATTTACCATCCTCTACTGAATAGGACAGACTATGACTGGGTAAAATACAACTAAGAGATGATAAATGGACCAAGCTCTAGTCTAGTTTATCATGAAGGTTAAATTAAGCACACATCTGTCTTTTAGTTTTTCTGTATGTTTTGTTTTAAAGTTTGAGCGCCAAGTATGAACTGTTTGTGCTGTACGCTCCATTTTCGTTCAAAACTTTATGAAGCCCACAGTGAATCCCTGACCTGCAAAAATCTTTCAAAATTAAATAAATCTATTTCCTGCTTATGTTCTATTTTATGAAAATCTTTTTCCTTAGTGGATAACATAATTATAAAGCTTCATAACATCGGCAGTACATATCGATATAAAACAGTAAGCAGGGCACTTTCAAAATTCAGTGCTAATGGCCCATTCTTGTAACATTTACTGAGCAGCCACTGTATGCTGGGCACTGTTAGGTACTGAAAATAGTGATGAACAGAAAAGACATGATCTTTGCCCTCACAGAGGCTGTACAAATACTGCACAAATATCACAAAATTATGAACATGAAATGAAAAGAGAAAGTGATGTTGCTCAGTCGTATCCAACTCTTTGTGACCCCATGGACTATAGCCTACCATGCTCCTCCATCCATGGGATTTTCCAGGCAAGAATACTGGAGCGAGTTGCCATTTCCTTCTCCAGGAGATCTTCCCGACTCAGGGATAGAACCCAGGTCTCCTGCATCGTAGGCAGATGCTTTACCGTCTGAGCTACCAGGGAAGTCTTGAAATATGAAACATGAATAATGCTGGTTAAATGCAAAGTCACTTACATAAGCAGGATTTCTCCCAAAAAGAGTACTTAATGAACTTATCCTTTGTTTTATGTTTTGTCCTAACATATCTAGGGAATGGACTATATTCCTTTCAGTTAACACTGGTTCACTCAAGTAATAAAGGGAGAGGGAGGGGAGGAACATTGTGGACTAAATCTCCCAGGTGATTTTAATAAGCAACACTCTTAAGGACAGAAGCGGAAGATATTAAGAAGATGTGGCAAGAATACACAGAAGAACTGTACAAAAAAGATCTCCAGGACCAAGATAATCACAATGGTGTGATCACTCACCTAGAGCCAGACATCCTGGAATGGGAAGTCAAGTGGGCCTTAGAAAGCATCACTACGAATAAAGCTAGTGGAGGTGATGCAATTCCAGTTGAACTATTTCAAATCCTGAAAGATGATGCTGTGAAAGTGCTGCACTCAGTATGCCAGCAAATTTGGAAAACTCAGCAGTGGCCACAGGACTGGAAAAGGTCAGTTTTCATTCTGATACCAAAGAAAGGCAATGCCAAAGAATGCTCAAACTACCGCACAATTGCACTCATCTCACATGCTAGTAAAGTAATGCTAAAAATTCTCCAAGCCAGGCTTCAGCAATATGTGAACCATGAACTTCCTGATGTTCAAGCTGGTTTTAGAAAAGGTAGAGGAACCAGAGATCAAATAGCTAACATCTGCTGGATCATCGAAAAAACAAGAGAGTTCCAGAAAAATATCTATTTCTGCTTTACTGACTACGCCAAAGCCTTTGACTGTGTGGATCACAATAAACTGTGGAAAATTCTGAAAGAGATGGGAGTACCAGACTACCTGACCTGCCTCTTGAGAAACCTATATGCAGGCCAGGAAGCAACAGTTACAACTGGACATGGAACAACAGACTGGTTCCAAATAGGAAAAGGAGTACGTCAAGGCTGTATATTGTCACCCTGCTTCTTTAACTTATATGCAGGGTACATCATGAGAAACGCTGGGCAGTAAGAAGCACAAGCTGGAATCAAGATTGCCAGGAGAAATATCAGTAACCTCAGATATGCAGATAACACCGCCCTTATGGCAGAAAGTGAAGAGGAACTAAAAAGCCTCTTGATGAAAGTGCAAGAGGAGAGTGAAAAAGTTGGCTTAAAGCTCAACATTCAGAAAACGAAGATCATGGCATCTGGTCCCATCACTTCATGGGAAATAGATGGGGAAACAGTGGAAACAGTGTCAGACTTTATTTTTTGGAGCTCCAAAATCACTGTAGATGGTGATTGCAGCCATGAAATTAAAAGACGCTTACTCCTTGGAAGGAAAGTTATGACCAACCTAGACAGCATATTCAAAAGCAGAGACATTACTTTGCCAACAAAGGTTCGTCTAGTCAAGGCTATGGTTTTTCCAGTGGTCATGTATGGATGTGAGAGTTGGACTGTGAGGAAAGTTGAGCGCTGAAGAATTGATGCTTTTGAACTGTGGTGTTGGAGAAGACTCTTGAGAGTCCCTTGGACTGCAAGGAGATCCAACCAGTCCATTCTAAAGGAGATCAGTCCAGGGTGTTCTTTGGAAGTAATGATGCTAAAGCTGAAACTCCAGTACTTTGGCCACCTCATGCGAAGAGTTGACTCATTGGAAAAGACTCTGATGCTGGGAGGGATTGGGGGCAGGAGGAGAAGGGGAAGACAGAGGATGAGATGGCTGGATGGCATCACCAACTCGATGGACTTGAGTTTGAGTGAACTCCAGGAGTTGGTGATGGACAGGGAGGCCTGGTGTGCTGCAATTCATGGGGGCTGCAAGTCGGACATGACTAAGCAACTGAACTGAACTGAACTGATTACTATATCTGAAGCCATGGGTTGCAACCTTGGCTGCCAAGTGGAATCAACAGTGGACCTTTAAAAATTACTGATCCTTAGGCTATAGCCCCGAGAGATTTTGACTTAATCAGTGTGAAGTATGGGGTGTGGCCTGAGCTTAAGAGAGATTTAAAGGGTCATCAGGTGATATAAAGTGTAGCCAAAAACATTCAAAAGGACTTGGGGGAGGGGGGAGAGCTGATATGCAGGAAGAATGGGGAAATACTCAGCTATGACATAATTACCTAGGCTCTGTACTCCTATTGTACAGACAGATGTTAATAGGCTACAGTAATTTCTTGCCAAAACTCATTATCATCTTGGATCATAGTGAATTTATGAAGGTGATGCTGTTCTGTTGGGCTCAGCCAGGGGCATGATAGCCTCCCTGGACAACTCCTCCATCACCATCTCCGAAAGCTACAATATAACCAGCAAAATGTGTGCTCGTTGCTCAGTCATGTCCAACTCTGCAAGCCCATGGACTGCAGCCCACCAGGTTCCTCTGTCCTTTTCCAGGCAAGCAATGTTTGTTGCTCAGTCGTGTCTGACTCATCGCGATCTCATGGACTGCAGCCTGCCAGACTCCTCTGTCCATGGAATTCTCCAGGCAAGAATACTGGAGTGGGTTGCCATTCCATTCTCCAGGGGATCTTCCCGACCCAGGGATCAAACCTAGGTCTCCTGCATTCCTGGAAGAATTCTTTACCGTCTGAGTTACCAGGGAAGCCCAACCAACAGAATACAACAATTTTTAAAAGTGTGGTCAAATGAGAAACTGTCTCAAAAACATCCTTACTCATACAACGCACAAGTAATTTTGCCTATACATTTGTCTCTAAAAAGTAAAATGTTTTACGATAGTTTAAGATTCCTGCTCGTCCTGTTCTCTGCTTTCTTAACATTTCCTTCTCCTTCTCTGACTACAAAGCAGAGGCTGACTTATAAGTATCAGGTAGAGCAATCATAGATAGGTAAAATAGTATTCTAAATCCTATTTATATTTAGTAATTTCTCTCAGTTCACCCTGTAACATCTAGAAAATTCCACATAATTTGGGAAAACAATTATAATGATTATTAAATCTAGAAGATTAACCAGTAACATCACTAGATATTATTATGACCATCAAGCTATAAAACACTTTTAAAACAGACCTAAATAACACCTGCAACTATCATTCAGGGACTTAAGTAATATCATCTAAAAGAATATACAACAGTAAAAGATTCACTAAAACAATCAAGAATACATTAATCTATGTGACACAGAACAGTTCTACTAGCATAACACTGCACACTGACACCAGGTTAGAAATGTGAAGTCACAAAAGCAGCTGCTGCACAGTAAGCTAAAATCAAGTACTCCTTAGGATAAGACGTTATAGAAACCACAATCTTCTACTGATGAACACTGGCCTTCTGTCACCTTGAAAGATCCTTTTTACCCCACTTCCATCTCTTATTATCTGGATTAACCTGAAGTTGAGTTATACATACCCTACTTCTTTTTATATATATATATATATATATATATATATATATATATTCCACAGATATTATTACACATACATTCTCTCTCTATATATATATATAACTTTGAGACAACATTTCACAGAAACTACATATAGATTGTTTCTACGTCTAGAACTGTAGTACTGTATATTTTGCATTTACCAAACGTCATAATTATCTGTCCAACTGTCATCTCAAACTCAACAAGGTCAAAATAATCTTCAAAACACAACCTGGCCCTTGTAAAGATCCAAAATTATAGTACTTGATAGCAGAAGTGTGGGAGGAACAGTCATGCTCACACATTACTAATGGGCGGAGAGAGGAGTGAACTTTTTAAAAGGTCTTTAGCCACAGTGTCAAGAGCCATTTGGTCAAGTAATCCCACTTCTAAGAAGCTGTCCTAAGAGAATAAACAGAGATGTGGACAAAGATTTTTGTATAAGGAGGCGCAAAGCAAATTAACAATGAAATGCAAATGTCCAACAAAATGGTAACAGTTAAATGACGAGGTTTTCAATGAACTCTAAAATCGTCACTACAAATCATGATTCTGAAGATTATTTACTGACACGGAGAAATGCCCATAACAGATTAATGTGGAAAAGTGTCACAAAACTGTATTAGTGGCAATCAAAATGTATAAAAAATAGGTGTATATACCATATTTTAAATAAGTTAGATGAAAACATTAAAAGTGGTTATGTCTACAATGGAATCATAGTTGATTTTTATTATGCGTATTTTTGCTTTTGTGTCTTATCAAATATTCTGTAATAATTATACTGTGATAATCAGAAAATAATGTTATTTTAAAATACAGCACTTTCACTTATCGTTTCAGTTACACAGACTTGAGTTTTAAGCTTCCTTCTTCTCCAGGCCACGTATCCAATCATTCAACGAACCCTTTTAAGCAACTGTTCTGATAGCACAAGAATGGAAGCAGCCAACTAATTGTACTGGGAAGGCTCAGAAATCCTCTGGAATCCTTGGAAAAATTCCTAATGACTTTGAACATGCCATTTCTCCTACCTCCATGATAATCCCTGCCTCTTTCAATATACTTTATTAGAACTCATTAACAGAAAGGCCTCCCTAATGCTATAGAGACTTCTCCCCATTGAAGTCATCTAATACTCACTGCTGTTCGGTTTTTTGGTTAGGTTACACAGATGGGGGACCAACTGGAGGAGAACAGAGAAGCTTGAGGTCAAGGCAGATAAAAACATTAAACAACTCCTGAAGGCACCAAATGGTAACATGTTACACAATAACAGCCTTGAGCTGACAGGACTGAGTGATGTTCAGCACACATTCTCTGCTTCCTAAAACAGGCGAATGGACATTAATTTTCAAACATCTGAAAAAACTCAATTATTCTTGAAAACTGGTATGTTAGAACAAAGACATATGACAACTAAATGCACTGTGGTATCCTGGACTGGATCCTGGCACCAAAAAGAAAAAAAAAAAAAAGAGTATTAGCGGAAAAAAATTTGAATAAAGCCTACAGTTCAGTTATTATTAATCTTTTTAGCTTTGACAGATATTACAGAAGCCTTCACAAATATTTTTCATTTCTGATGGCTTTTTCTTGCCTAAGGGATAGGCACCTAATATCAATAGTACTAAGTCAGCGCTAAGGTCTGCCCAGATCAGAGATGAGGTCTTCTGCCTCACATTCCAATGCTCTCATAAACGACACTGCCTCATGTTCAAGTCTTGGTTGTCATTCAATCCACCGAGTGAAAGCACCAGCCATGGAAAGAATATACAATAAATCTACTATACAGACAGACAAAACCCATAACAATTTGCACTGTTAAGAATCTTTGTGTTTCACGGCACTCACAGAAAACCGTACATCTATTTTAACAACTAGTATTGAGCTATACCAATCACTGATATAAAAGACATTTCATACTAAGCTTCCATTACCACTCAGTGCTCCTATGAGGAGAGGTAAAGGCCTTTGTCTCAAGTGCTATTAAGCACTGTACAATCTACTTTAAAAAGGAGAAAAAAAAAATGCCAGTGAATCTCTGAAGCATTATTTTTCACTGTACTTCTTTATAAAGTAAAGGAGATGTGCTAAAGCATCAGAAGGAGCCTCTAAGAGTCTACGTATGAAAATTCAAGTCTCCGTGTTCTTCCAAGGTAAAGACTATTTCACTTACTGCACAGTCCAACTCTTTTGATTAACCTAACAATGTGACAATAAGGAGAATAGTTTTATAAATATCTCAGAACTATTTTGTTAAACATTTAATCTATGATTACTCTGAATATTACAGCTGCTGAAAAGTGACTTCCTTTATCGTCAAGCTAAGTATTTTCCCAGTATTTTACCCTACGGACTACGCGACTGAGCACACGTGCACACACGGACGCACTGGCGACTGCCCACCCTCACCCTTTACACCACACTTCACACTAAAGAGAGGCTACAATTCTTCTAACCATGAAAGTTCAGATGTTACAGCGTTTTTATACGTCCCAAAGCAGCTAGTATAATGCTTTCCACGTAACACTTAATAAATGCTTGCTGAGTAAATGTCAAGCATGATAAAAGGCATCATGGCAAAAGACTGATTATTTACAAAAATATTTTTGTTCCAGCCAATATTTTATTTTACGAACATCAAAAGTCAGGCACTGCAGACCGTGGTAGAGACAAAAATAAAGAAAAATAAAACATCATACATCTAGATTTACAGAACAGTTATATGCCAAATAGCATAATGTGCAAAACGATGTCTCACGGAAGGTTCAATGTCCCATGGAAGGATGGAGGAGGATGCATCAACTCTGCTTAACTGTGTAGAACAGAAGACGCTATGCATGCCTGAATATAAGGCAATCCACCATCTTCCCAGTACAAAGAGATAAAAGCTTTTTGCTTCCAATCTAAACACATCAATTTTTAGCAAAGTCAAGGAAACTGTTAAATGATCATTTAAAATAATTACTAGCTTACAGATATTTAAATCACCCAATAAGAAATTAATTTGCAAATAATGCTTTTCTTCACTCTCATATTCAGTTAAAATTTTATTCAACTCCTTGATGCCAGGGTCTTCATCATCACCAGAATCATCTCGAGAGTACATGAACTCACTTTTAAGTTATTGAGATACAGCTCTTCTTGACTGTACAACTGACACTGCTCTCAAAAATTTTATGCTGGCCAAAAGTACCATCTGTACAATTTTAAATGTTTTTTTTCATTCAACCTAAAAAGGCATATTCACTATATACTCAATGGAACCATTTATTATATTCCTTCTTAAATGTATTAATCAGCTTTCTTGTGTCACTAAGTCATGTCCAACTCTGCAACCTCATGAACTGCAGCATACCAGGCTTCCGTCTTTCACTATCTCCCAGAGTTTGCACTAACTCATGTCCATTGAGTCAGTGATGCCATCCAACCATCTCATTCTCTGTTACCCCCTTCTCTTGCCCTCAATCTCTCCCAGCATCAGTCTTTTCCAATGAGTTGGCTCTTCACATCAGGTGGCCAAAGTATTAGAACTTCAGCTTCAGCACTAGACCTTCCAATGAATATTCACGGTTGATTTCCTTTAGGACTGGCTGGTTTGATCTTCTTGCTTGTCTTCTGAGTTATAATTTATAACACAATGTCACATTTTGAAGTGGACAACTGGTTAGGTTGCAACATCAACCACAATCACCTTGTAATATCACCACAATCACCATAGGGAACCTTTCCACCACCCAAAAAGGTTTCCTCATACTCCTTGCAGTTAATCTCCTCTCCTCACCCCTATCCCCTAAGAACAACTGTTTTGCTTTCTGTTGTCACAGTTTCTCCTTTTCCAGAATGTTGTTATCAGTAGAAATAGAGAGTACACAAAGCTTTGTGACTGGGTTCTCACATTCAGCACAATCTCTTCAGACTCATTCATGTTTTGGTGTGAATCAATAGTTCCTTCTATTATACAGATATATCACAATTTTTATTTACTCATCCAGTTTGTAGACAATGGGTTGATTTCAGCTTTTGGCTATTAGGACTAAAACCACTATAAATATTCAAAGTACATCTCTGTAAAAACGTTTTCATTTCTCTTAAGTAAATCCCAGTAAGTGATATTGGTGGGTGTACTCGTTTCTTAGAATTGCCGTAACAAAGTATCATAAACTGAGTGGCTTAAAACAACTGAAATTTATTCTCTTCCACCTCCGGAGGCCGGAAGTGTAAAATCAAGGTATTGGTCAGGCAATGATCTCTTGAAGCTGCTAGGAAAGAACCTGCCCATGTCCTTTACTTAGCTGATGTGTCTGTAATCGTCAGAAGTACCCCCTCTTGCCTCTGTACACTCCCTGTCTCTCTCCTCTTCTTCGGACAAGTGCTGGATTCATACTAGACTAAGTCATACTGGATTAAGAACTCCCTACTCAAGTAACGTTCAAAATTCTCCAAATCAGGCTTCAACAGTATGTGGACTGTGAACTTCCAGATATTCAAGCTGGATTTAGAAAAGGCAGAGGAACCAGAGATCAAATGCCAACATCCGCTGGATCATCGAAAAAGCAAGAGAGTTCCAGAAAAACAGCTACTTCTGCTTTATTGCTATGCCAAAGCCTTTGACTGTGTGAATCACAACAAACTGTGGAAAAGTCTTCAAGAGATGGGAATACCACACTACCTTACCTGCCTTACCTGCCTCCTGAGAAATCTGTATGCAGGTCAAGAAGCAACAGTTATAACTGGATATGGAACAACAGACTGGTTACAATTCGGAAAGGAGTACGTAAAGGCTGTATATTGTCACCCTGCTTATTTAATTTCTATGCAGAGTACATCATGAGAAATGCTGGATTGGATGAAGCACAAGCTGGAATCAAGATTGCCAGGAGAAATATCAATAACCTCAGATATGCAGATGACATCACCCTATGGCAGAAAGTAAAGAACTAAAGAGCCTCTTGATGAAAGTGAAAGAGGAGAGTGAAAAAGTTGGCTTTAAACTCAGCATGGAGAAAACTAAGATCATGGCATCTGGTCCCATCACTTCATGGAAGTGATGGGGAAACAATGGAACAGTGACGGCCTTTATTTTGGGGGGCTTCAAAAATCACTGCAGATGGTGACTGCAGCCATGAAATTAAAAGACGCTTGCTCCTTGGAAGAAAAGTTATGATCAACCTAAACAGCATATTAAAAAGTAGAGACATTACTTTGCCAACAAAGGTCCGTCTAGTCAAGGCTATCATTTTTCCAGTAGTCATGTATGGATGTGAGAGTTGGTCTATAAAGAAACCTGAGCGCTGAAGAATTGATGCTTTTGAACTGTGGTGGTGTAAAAGACTCTTGAGAGTTCCTTGGGCTTCAAGGAGATGCATCCAGTCCATCCTAAAGGAGATCAGTCCTGAATATTCACTGGAAGGACTGATACTGAAGCTGAAATTCCAATTCATTGGCCAAGTGATGCGAAGAACTGACTCATCTGAAAAGATCCTGATGCTGGGAAAGATTGAAGGCAGGAGGAGAAGGGGATGACAGAGGATGAGATGATTGGATGGCATCACTGACTCGATGGACATGAGTTTGGGTGAACTCTGGAAGTTAGTAATGGACAGGGAGGCCTGGTGTGCTGCAGTCCATGGGGTTGCAAAGAGTTGGACAAGACTGAGTGACTGAACTGAACTGAACCGACTCAAGTGAGGCCTTGTATTAAGCTGCAATGATTATTTCTAAATAAGGTCAGATTCGATGTACTAAGACTGAGCACCGAGACATACCTTTGGATGGGGAGGGGTGGGAGTGGGCACAATTCAAATCCCAACAAAGAGTCCTACGGTAAGTGTATGTTTATAACAACCAATTGCTAAACTATTACTCAAGTGGAAAGACTAGAGATCTCTTTAAGAAAATTAGAGATATCAAGATTTCATGCAAAAGGGGCACAATAAAGGACAGAAATACTATGGACCTAACAAGCAGAAGATATTAAGAAAAGGTGGCAAGAATACACAGAAGAACTATACAAAAAAAAAAGATATAATCACTTAAAAATAGTTAAGGACTCAGATAAACACAATGGTGTAATCACTCACCTAGAGCCAGACATCTTGGAATGCAAAGTGGGCCTCAGAAAGCATCACTATGAATAAAGCTAAAGGTAGGGGAGGTGATGGAATTCTAGCTGAGCTATTTCAAATCCTAAAAGATAATCCTGTTAAAGTGCTGCACTCAATATGCCAGCAAATTTGGAAAACTCAGCAGTGACCAAGGGACTGGAAATGGTCAGTTTTCATCCCAATGCCAAAAATGCTCAAACTACTGCACAACTGCACTCATTTCACATGGAGCAAAGTAATGCTCAAAATTCTCCAAGCTAGGCTCCAACAACAGTAGGTGAACTGAGAACTTTCAGATGTTCAAGCTAGATTTAGAAAAGGCAGAGGAACCAGAGATCAAATTGTGAACATCAAACTGATTACCATATAAAAAGCAAGATAATTCTAGAATAACATCTGCTTCTGCTTCATTGACTACACTAAAGCCTTTGACTCTGTGGATCACAACAAACTGTGGAAAAATTCTTCAAGAGACAGGAATACCAGACCACCTGATCTGCTTCCTGTGAAACCTGTATGCAGGTCAAGAAGCAACAGTTAGAACCAGACATGGAACAACAGACTGGTACAAAATAGGGAAAGGAGTATGTCAAGACTGTATATTGTCACCCTGCTTACTTAACTTCTATACAGAGCACATCATGCAAAATGCCAGGCTGGATGAAGAACAAGCTGGAATCAAGATTGCCAGGAGAAATATCAACAACCTCAGATATGCAGATGACACTATCCATATGGCAGAATAAAGAGCCTGTTGATGAAGGTGAAAGAGGCGAGTTTCATTCTGGCTTAAAACTCAACATTCAAAAAACTAAGACCATGGCATCCAGTCCCATCATTTCATGGCAAATAAACAGGGAAACGACAGAAACAGTGACAGACTTTATTTTTCTGGACTCCAAAATCACTGCAGATGGTGACTGCAGCAATGAAATTAAAAGACGCTTCTCCTTGGAAGAAAAGCAATGACAAACCTAGACAGCATATTAAACAGCAGAGATGTTACTTTGCCAACAAAGGTTCATCTACTCAAAGCTATGGTTTTTCCAGTAGTCATGTATGTATGTGAGAGTTGGACCATAAAGAAAGCTGAGCACCGAATAATTTATGCTTTTGAACTGTGATCCTGGAGAAGACTCTTGAGAGTCCTTGGACTGCAAGGAGATCAAACCAGTCAATTCTAAAGGAAATCAATCCTGAATATTCATTGAACGGACTGATGATGAAGCTGAATTTCCAATATTTTGGCCACCTGTTATAAAGAACCAACTCCTTAGAAAAGACCCTGATGCTGGGAAAGATTGAAGGCAGGAGGAGAAGGGGATGACAGAGGATGAAATAATTGGATGGCATCACTGACTCAACGGACATGAATTTGAGCAACCTCTGGAGATGGTGAAGGACAAGGAAGCCTGGCTTGCTGCAAACCATAGGGTCACAGAGAGTTGTACATGACTGAGCAACTGAACAACAATCTATGTCTATCTCCATATATGTAAATACATATCTCCTTACATCATACAAATCACAGAATAGCAGGTATCTTAGAAATTTTTCATTTGCAGGCTTCATTTTTAACTCCTGAAAATAGTTTTGTCCCTGAAATAATATACACACAAATACTGAAATGAAATATCTCTTTTGCTACAATAAACAGAAATTAAAAGTTCAGAATACTGAGTCGTGATTTTTGTCATTTATCTAAATAAAATTTATTTACCTGAAATTATATAAAATACCAGTGTTTTCCTACCCCTTTCTCTACTTTTCATAAATGACAATCTCAAATCAGGTATTATTATACATCTAAGTTTAGTAAAATTTTCATGACAATGATAAAGCTGTATTTCTATTACTAAAATCATTTCACCAGTTAGAAGCTACATTTTGTTCCTCTCAGTATCTCCTTTGAAACTTCAACATGAATAAAAATGAAAGTTCTAATACATACTAAAATTTGAGAAGGGCATAAAATAATATTGAGACATGCTACTTCCAAGAGATTTCAGGTAGTCTTACCTAAAATTACGTGAAACATCTGCCTATAAATTACAGTGTTTCTGAATCATAGTTGAGAATAAGGAAGCACACTTAAAAATTATATTGTTTCAATCTCATTTCCTTTGCATGTCCAGATTATGGTGATACACTTGAAATTTTTTCTTTCACATTTTCAGAGACTGAAAAAGAAATACCAGGTAAAGAAGATTGAGAGAGTTAATAAAGAAATGCACACAAATGAGAAAATTCTAAGATGCAGAGAACATACTGAAAACAGCAAATGATTCTCCCTCCAATATTTTTTGGAAGATCATTATCCTATTTATATTATCTATGTTACAGAGGTTTCCTTTGTTAGGGGTCATTTGAATAAGCTAGTTAAATGGTTTTTTCTGTAGTCTCTACATATGAAAGAATAATATAATCTTTATTAGATAGCAGAAGCTGACTCTGAAGAGAAATAAATGTCACCAATTAAAAATTAATGTTTAATATGTTATTTCATACAATTGCTACTAGATGAATAAGTAGGGTCATGTTCTATTTTTCTTTTCCTTTGAATGAGGTTTGCTTTAGCTTTTGTAAGATATTACTTCAATAGGAGAGTTCATTTTGTCAGAGATGTCTCCCAAGGAAAACTGGACAAGGTACATGCTCAAAGCAGCACTGGAAGCTTCTGCTGCTTCAGAGGCGAAAAACCTCAGAAGACTGATTATTGGCAATGTTGGGTTTCCAGATTTTGCTAATGGACTCCCTTTCCTGGTGCAGGTTTCCCACTGCAGAAAATAACTCTTGGATGATAAGCACAGGTTACATGGCATTTGCAAAGCTGCATTTGTGAGCCTGGCAAACTCTGAGTTAGAAACAATGGAGTTTTAAAAATCTTTTAAGTCTGGAATGGAACCATTTCAAATCTGAAAAGGAGCTGATAGGAGTTAAAATGTTCCACAATCCTCGTGCTGTATGAGAGGGTGTCTACTTCTTTAAGTAGACATGGTTTAACGTTTCAAGGGAACCATAAGAAAATAATGTGTGTATCTTCCAAAACTAGATAAAGAGGCAAAATATGAGGAAAACTGACTCACTAGAAAAGACCCTGATGTTGGGAAAGACTGAAGGTTCCCTGAGGGGGAGCTGCAGTCCATGGGGTTGCAGAGTCAGACATAACTGAGCAACTGAACTGAACTGATGAAGACAAAAAGAAACTAATAAGCCTGTAAAAAAACCTTCAATAAATTTACAAAGGGAGAAAGAAGTACAAGAGGTAATAGTGAGACAGGGACAGGAGAGGATAGAAAATGGGAAGTCCTAAGTAAACGGTAGAAACAAACCCCAATTCCAATCAATATAAATAATTACTTTTCAGAGATCGTCAAACTGAATTTTCTCTCTCTCTCTCTCACCATACAGAGAAATAAGGTATTTTTAAAAGACAAAACCCAAAAGCTGTAAGGATAAATGCTTCAGGGAATTCCCTGGCATGCCACAACTAACACTCGATGCAGACAAATAAATAATTTGAAAAAAAAAAAAAAAAAAAGTTTTGGACAAGACTAGCAAAATATAAACACCTCTGATGAGACTGAAAAAAAGGGGCACAAACAATAAATATGAAAAAAAAAAAACCTTAGACAAATGGTTCTACGCCTAGAAAAACATAAATTATTGAAAGAAGCAGACTATGAGAATATAAGAGGTAATCTCCACCTTTCTGTTATGCCAAGCCACTCCAAATATAAAACTACCAGGTCCAAATATTGCTTTATGGAAGAGTTTTATTAAATTTTGAGCACAATATTATTCCAACTTTAAAACTTTTTAAAGAACCAAAAACTTTCTTCTGAGGCCAATATAAACTTGATATTAAAAATAGGCTAATAAAGTAGAATTTTTTTAAAAAGTTAAAAGCTAATCTCACCAATGAACACAGATGCAAAACTCCTCATAACAAACCATCTCCAAAAGTGTTTATATCATGACCAAGTTGGGAATGCAAAGCTAGTATGACATTAGAAAAATATACAAATGCAATTTCTCATATTAACAGATTAGAGAAAAAACACAACTTTTTTTGAAGCATAAAGCAGATAAGCATTTGATGAAAATTTTAATACTCAATGAAGAGTTTACATAAGAACACTACAAACAACAAAAATATCATTTTAGAAAATTAGAAAAAAGGATTTCATTAACTGATATGATCAACAGTAATCTTTCAAACATACACATCAAACATCATTTTTTAATTTTTTAATTGGAGGAAAATTGCCACACAATGTTGTGTTGGTACTGTGCTACAATGTGAATCAGCCATAATTACACATTTATATATATAGCTAAATGCCATTTTTAAAGATTAAAATTTGCAACACTTCAATGTCTCAATTAAGACAGGAAACCCACATATGACCTAGTGGATATTACAGTGAGATAAAGAACTAAAAGGAAAGGGAATTTTTTTAAAAAAAAGAAAGAAAATTATCCGAGATAATAAAAATGAATAAATATAAAGCTTAAAAAACATAGAAGCAAATTATTAGATTTGATAAAAAGAGTTTAGGTAAGGTTACTAAATACAAGAACAGAAAAAACAATCAACTTAATTTCTAAATGGAAGAACAAGAACAAATTGAAATATTTAGATGATATAATTTATAATATCAAAAATACTAAACTCTTAGAAATAAACCTATCAAAAGATATACAATACTTACATGGACCAAATTATGAAACATAAACAGAAATCAAATAAGTTCTAAATTAATGGGATAGTGTATATATTAATGGACAAAGAGAGTCAACACTTTTAAGAATTCACTTCTGATTTGACAGAGTCAACAAAATTTCAATCAAAACCACAAGAGAATTTTTCTAGAATCTGATAAGCAGATTCTCAAATTATATGGATCAGTCAACAGCTCCTGATGAAAAAGGTATAGATTCTTGCCATACCAGATAAAGATTCATTAGAATTTTAGTAGTTAAAACAGTGGGGATTCCCAGGTAACACTACTGGTAAAGAACCCGCCTGCCCATGCAGGAGACACAAGAGACGTGGGTTCAAACCCTGGGTCGGGAAGATCCCCTGGAGGAGGGCACGGCAACCTACTCCAGTACTCCTGCCTGGCAGGCTACAGTCCACAGGTTTGCCAAGAGTCAGACATGACTGAAGTGACTTAGCACAGCACAGTACAGTTAAAACAGTCCCATGTAGTATCTGTGTAGAGACAGAAAATCTCATCAACAAAAGAGAAAAGCCCAGCCTGGAACCATGCAGAGAATCATGAAATGATCAAGAGGTGGCACTCCAGTCAATGGAGAGGTTATTCAATAAATGGAACTAGAACAGTTACCCACATGGCGGAAAAAAATGCAACTGGACCAAGAACTTACACTATCCAAAGAACCAACTCCAAACAGACTTAAAATAAATACAAAAGATAAGCCTTTAAAAATAAAATACTGATAGTATATTTATGATATTATACAAGGTAGAGAGTTCTTAACCATGATATAAAAAGTTCTAACTATACAAGAGAATGACACAAATGAACTAGGAAAAAAAAAATAAAAAACTGCAAAGCGTCAGTACTGATAAGCATATATAGCAAAGAGAACTACAGCACTCTGCTGATGGGACCATGACCAACTTAGCATTATCTTGTACAAACGAACATACACACACCCTGTCATCCTAATTCTGCTCCTATACACATACATAAAGAAACTACTCACACGTACCAGAACACACATTAAATAAGCACTGAATTAAAAGTGTTCACGACAAAACAAAACTCAACACCCAACACTTCCTACTACTAGCAGACTATCAAGGTGCATGTGTGCGTGCTAGGTCGCTTCAGTAGTGTCTGACTCTTTGAGATCCTATAGACTGTAGCCCACCAGGCTTCTCCAGGCAAGAATACAGGAGTGGGGTTACCATGCGCTCCTCTGGGGATCTTCCCACCCAGGGATCAAACCAATGTCTTTTGTGTCTCCTGAATTGGCAGGCAGGTTCTTAACCATTAGCGCCACCTGGGAAGCCCATCAAGGTATTTTCATATAATGAAAAGTATGTAAGACTGAAATTTAATGACCTATAACTACATGCCATGACTCAAATAAATCTTGACACATGATTTAAGAGACAAACGAGTTTCACTTTGAGATGGTAACATTTAAGGACTGTACCTAAGAGACAGGCCCACTAAACATCAGCTTTGTAAGACAGTGGGGCATATGGCCGTGAGACCCACAAGGCTATACTGAAATGAAAATCAGGGTTTAAACAGACTCACCAAGGCTATTCCACAGGGCCCAGCACAGAGCAGCTGACTGAAATAACTTGCCTTTCCATAGAGGAGGTCATCTGCTTATCTTGAAAGCTTCTACCTGTGGGCAAGCCTCTAATTTAAGGCACATCTAAGGGTCTTCAGAAGTTCTCTCCAAACAGGAAGCCAACAGGCCATCATCTTCACTCTCTTTCTACTGGACTCCAAGTTGTTGGCATCGCCAGTCTACAAGGAACTTGTGCACAAATCTGGTGCCCCTCTCATGCCCTGGTTCTGATGGCCAGCAGGGCTTGGGTTCAACAGATGGTAAACAGTTCTTAACTAGATTTCATCCCAAGGTTCAGTTCAGAGAAAGCACACAGAAACACTTAGTCTTCCTCTGAATACTTTAAAAGATATTACCTGAGAATTTAGCTTCCAATTTGCCTGAACCTAGGTGCTGATTCAACCTGCTTATTTAACTTATATGCAGAGCACATCACGAAAAATGCCAAGCTGGATAAAGCATAAGCTGGAATCAAGATTGCCGGGAGAATATCAATAACCTCAGATATGCAGATGACATCACCCTATGGCAGAAAGAGAAGAGGAACTAAAGAGCCTCCTGATGAAGGTGAAAGAAGAGAGTGAAAACACTGGCTTAAAACTCAACATTCAAAAAACTAAGATCACGGCATCCAGTCCCATCACTTCATGGCAAACAGATGGGGAAACAACGCAAGTAGTGAGAAACTATTTTGGGGGCTCCAAAATCACTGCAGATGTTGACTGCAGCCATGAAATTAAAAGACGCTTGCTCCTTGGAAGAAAAACCATGACAAACCTAGACAGCATATTAAAAAGCAGAGACATTACTTTGCCAACAAAAGTCCATTTAGTCAAAGCTATGTTTTTTCCAGTAGTCATGTATGAATGTGCGAGCTGGACTATAAAGAAAGCTGAGTGCCGAAGAACTGATATTCTTGAACTGCAGTGTTGGAGAAGACTCTTGAGAGTCCCTTGGACTGCAAGGAGATCCAACCAGTCAATCCTAACGGAAATCAGTTCTGAATATTCATTAGAAGGATTAATGCTGAAGCTGAAACTCCAATATTTTGGCCACCTGATGCGAAGAACTGACTCATTGGAAAAGACCCTGAGGCTGGAAAAGATTGAGGGTGGGAGAAGGGGATGACAGAGGATGAGATGGTTGGATGGCATCACCGACTCGATGGACATGAGTCCGAGCAAGCTCTGGGAGTTGGTGATGGACAGGGAGGCCTGGCATGCTGCAGTTCATGGGGTCACAAAGAGTCAGACAGGACTGAGCAACTGAACTGACTGAGGTGCTGATTAAGAGCCTTCCTTTTGAGACACTGACACACCCTGAATTACTTGAAGCAACTAAGAACAAAGGCTGCCTGGTACTATCTCAAGATTTAAAAGACAACTAAGAGGTATGGGAGAGTTTAACAACAAACAATAAAGTTATTCTACTACACTAGGTCACTACTCCTTTAAGAGATGGCTGAACAATCTAAAGCATAGAAACCAACACAAAGTCAAGGAAATGAAGAAACAAAGGAAGATATTCCAAACAGAAGAATAAGATAAAATGTCAGAAAAAGACCTTAATGAAACAGAGGTAACTGATTTACCTGATAAAGAGTTCAAAATAGCTGGCATAAAGATGCTCATGGAGGTCAGAACAACTTATAAACAAAGCAGGAATTTCAACAGAGATAGAAAATATAAGAAAATACCATGCAGAAATCAATTTGTAGTTCAGCCACTCAGTCGTTATCTGACTCTTTGTGAATCCATGGACTGCAGCACGCCAGGCTTCCCTGTCTATCACCAGCTCCCGGAGCTTGCTCAAACTCCTGTCCATCGAGTCAGTGATGCCATCCAATCATCTCATCATCTGTCATCCCCTTCTCTTGCCCTCAATCTTTTCCAGCATCAGGGTCTTTTCCAATGAGTCAGCTCTTCCAAGCAGGTGGCTAAAGTACTGAAGCTTCACCTTCATTATCAGTACTTCCAGTGAATATTCAAAGTAGAGTTCCTTTAGGATTGACTGGTTTGATTTCCTTGATCTCCTTGCTGTCCAGGGACTCTCAAAAGTCTTCTCCAGCACCACAGTTCAAAAGCATCAATTCTTTGGTATTCAGCCTTTTTTATGGTTCAACTCTCACATCCATACAGAACTACTGGAAAAGCCCTAGTTTTGACTATATGAACCTTTGTAGGCAAAGTAATGTTTCTGCTTTTTAATACACCAAGTTTGTCACAGCTTTCCTTCCAAGGAATAAGCGTCTTTTAATTTCATGGCCGCAGTCACTATCTGCAGTGATTTTGGAGTCCAAGAAAATAAAGTCTGTTACTGTTTCCATTGTTCCCCCATCTATTGCCATGAAGTGATGGGACTGGGTGCCATGATCTTCGTTTTTTGAATGCTGAATTTCAAGCGCGCTTTTTCACTCTCCTATTTCACCTTCATCAAGAGGCTCTTCAGTTCCTCTTCTCTTTCTGCCATATGGGTGGTGTCATCTGCATATCTGAGGTTATTGATATTTCTCCCAGCAATCTTGATTCCAGCTTGTGCTTCAACCAGCCCAGCGTTTCTCATGATGTACTCTGCATATAAGTTAAATAAGCAGCGTGAGAATATACAGCCCTGATGTACTCCTTTGCCAATTTGAAATCAGTCTGTTGTTTTATATCCCATTCTAACTGGTGCTTCTTGCCCTGTACACAGATTTCGCAGGAGGCAGATCAGGTGGTCTGGTATTCCCATTTCTTTAAGAGTTTCCCACAGTTTATTTTGATCCACACAGTAAAAGGCTTTAGCATAGTCAATGAAACAGAAGCAGATGTTTCTATAGAATTCTCTTGCTTTTTCAATGATCCAACAGATGTTCACAATTTGAACTCTGGTTCCTCTGTCTTTTCTAAATCCAGCTTGTACATCTGGAAGTTCTTGGTTCATGTACTGTTGAAGCCTACCTTTGAAGATTTTGAGCTTTGCTACCAGAAATCACAGAGCTGAAGAATACAATTGAACTGAAAAATACAATAGATGGGTTTCAACAACAGACTAAAGAAGGAGGAGGATGAGTAAACTCAAAAGGAACCACTGAAACCCAACCAATCAGAGCAGCAAAAAGAAAAAAAAGGAATACAGAAGAGTGATAATATGAAAGACTGAGAGTAGCTTATGGGACTTAGGGGAGATACTCAAGAGGATCACTATAAACATCACAGGGTCCAGAGGGGGAGAGACAAACGGACAGAAAACGTTTTGGAAGAAATAACGGCTAACAGAAATGGTTCATTTCTATATATTATCAGGAAAAGGGCATTTTTAAAAATTCAATTTAAAATTGCATCAAAAAGCATAAAATACCTACGAATTAACTAAGGAGGTGAAGACCTGTACAATGAGATCTATAACACTAATGAAACCAACTGAAGAAACAAACAGAAAGGTATTCTGTGCTCACAGATTGAAAAATTAATAGTTTAAAAGTTCATATGGTCCAAAGCAATGTAAAGATTCCACACAATTCCTTTCAAAATTCCAATGACATTTTTCACAGAAACAGAACAATCCTAAGATTTGTTACGTAACCACAAAAGACCCTGAATAGCCAAAACACTCTTGAGAAAGAAAAAGAAAGCTGGAGTTATCACACTTCCTGATTTCAAACTTTATCACTAAACTACAGTAATTAAACCAGTATGGCAATGTCATAAAGACAGACACATAAAATAAATGGATCAGAATAGGGAGCCAGAAATAAACCCATGCCCATATGGTCATTTAATATGCAACACAGGAGCCACGGGGAAAGGACAGTCTGTTCAAAATGGTGATGGGAAAACTGGACAGTCCCATGCAAAAGAATGCAACTGGACCACTATCTTACACTGAATACAAAAACCAACTCAAAATGGATTAAAGACTTAACAGAAGACCTTGAACCATAAAAAGCCCAGAAGAAAACACAGGCAGGAAGCTCCTCCATGTGGATCACCAAAAGCAAAAACAAACAAGTGGACTTACATCAAAAGCAAAAGGAAACAAGCAGGACTACATCAAACTGACAGGGAGTTCTGCACAAAGGAACCACCAACAAAACAAAAAGGCAACCTGCAGAATGGGATAAAATATTCGCCAATCACACATCTGACAAAAGGTTCATATCCAAAATATAGTTTAAAACAGATATGATTCAATAGCCAAAAAAAATATGATTTAAGTATGGGCAAAGACTCTAAGTAAACATCTTCCCAAAGAAGTCATATACATGGCAAACAGATACAAGAAAAAGTGCACATTGTCACCAATCATCAGAGAAATGTGATCCAAAACTACCATAAGCTATCACCACACACCTGCTAGAACATCTACCGTCAATAAGACAAGGGATAACAGTTGTTGGCATGGACGTAAAGAAAGAGGAAGACTTCTGCACCTCTGCTGGCAGAGCAAATTGGTGTAGCAAGGGTAGAAAACAGTACGGCAGCCCCTCAGAAATTCAAAAACAGAACTACCATGTGACCCAGCATTTCCACCTCCGAACATTTATCTGAAGGAAATGAAAATACTGACTCAGAAAGACATATGCACCAGAATGTACACTGCAGCATCACTTACAGTAACCAAGATATGGAAGCACCCTAAAGGTCCACCGATGGGTAAGTATATAAAGAAAACATGGTTTATAAATATAATGGACTATTATTACTCAGTCACAGACAAGAATGAAATCTTGCAATGGAGGGAACTTGAAGGTGTTAAGTCAAGTGAAATAAGTCAGACACAGAATGACAAACACTGAATGATCTCACAGGTGAAATTAAAAAAAAAAAAATGATACAGAGACTAGATTGGTGGTTGCTGGAGGCAGAAGGGATGCAGAGTGGGCTAAATGGCTGAAAGTGGTCAATAAATTCAAACTTTCAGTTATATTTAATGTATAGCATGTTGACTACAGTCATACTATATTTTATATTTAAAAGTTGCTGAGACAGTAAATCTTAAAAGTTATCATCAGGAGGAAAAAAATTTTAAGTATGTGTAGTTACAGATGTTAACGAGACTTATTGTAGTGATCTTTCATAATATATATATACATAAATCAAATCACTGTTATACACCCAAAGCTAATATGTTAACCCTCAATTATATCACACTAAAATTTTTTTTCAAAATATCAACAAAACAGAAACAGAAGATGGTAGAAGTCTAATCAGACTTAAACTGAAGAAAGTAGGGAAAACTACTACAACATTCAGGTAAGACTTAAATCAAATCCCTTAGGACATACAGTGGAAGTGAGAAATAAATTTAAGGGACTAGAAGTGATAGACAGAGTGCCTGATGAACTATGGACAGAAGTTCATGACATTGTACAGGAGACAGGGATCAAGACCATCCCTAAGAAAAAGAAATACAAAAAAGCAAATGGCTGTCTGAGGAGGGCTTACAGCCATGAAAAGAAGAGAAGCAAAAAGTAAAGGAGAAAAGAAAAGATATATCCACTTGAATGGAGAGTTCCAAAGAATAGCAAGAAGAGATAAGAAAGCATTCCTCAGTACACAGTATTCAGTGCAAAGAAATAAAAGAAAACAATAGAACGGGAAAGACTAGAGATCTCTTCAAGAAAATCAGATACCAAGGGAACTTTTCATGCAAAGATGGGCACAATAAAGGACAGAAATGGTATGGACCTAACAGAAGCAGAACATATTAAGAAGAGGTGGCAAGAATACACTGAAGAACTGTATAAAAAAGATCTTCACGACCCAGATAATCACAATGGTGTGATCACTCACCTAGAGCCAGACATCCTGGAATGTGAAGTCAACTGGGCCGTAGAAAGCATCACTACGAACAAAGCTAGTAGAGGTGATGGAATTTCAGTTGAGCTATTTCAAATCCTAAAAGATAATGCTGTGAAAGTGCTGCACTCAATAAGCCAGCAAATTTGGAAAACTCAGCAGTGGCCACAGGACTGGCAAAGGTCAGTTTTCATTCCAATCCCAAAGAAAGGCAAGGCCAAAGAATGCTCAAACTACCACACAATTGCACTCATCTCACACGCTAGTAAAGTAATGCTTAAAATTCTCCAAGCCAGGCTTCAACAATACGTGAACCGTGAACTTCAAGATGTTCAAGCTGGTTTTAGAAAAGGCAGAGGAACCAGAAATCAAATAGCCAACATCCTCTGGATCATTGAAAAAGCAAGAGAATTCCAGAAAAATATATCCTTCTGCTTTATTGACTATGCCAAAGCCTTTGACTGCGTGGATCACAATATCTGTGAAAAATTCTTAAAGAGATGGGAATACCAGACCATCTGACCTGCCTCATGATCAGGGAGCAACAGTTAGAACTGGACATGGAACAACTGACTGGTTCCAAATAGGAACAGGAGTATGTCAAGGCTGTATATTGTCACCCTGCTTATTTAACTTATATGCAGAGTACATCATGAGAAATGCAGGGCTGGATGAAACACAAGCTGGAATCAAGATTGCTGGGAGAAATATCAATAACCTCAGATATGCACATGACACCACCCTTATGGCAGAAAGTGAAGAAGGACTAAAGAGCCTTTTGATGAAAGTGAGAGAGGAGAGTGAAAAAGCTGTCTTAAAACTCAGCATTCAGAAAATGAAGATCATGGCATCCAGTCCCATCATTTTATGGCAAACAGCTGGGCAAACAAGGGAAACAGTGGCTGCCTTTATTTTTGGGGGCTCCAAAATCACTGCAGATGGTGACTACAGCCATGAAATTAAAAGACGCTTTCCTTGGAAGGAAAGTTATGACCAACCTAGATAGCATATTGAAAAGCAGAGACATTACTTTGCCAACAAAGGTCCGTCTAGTCAAGGCTACGGTTTTCCAGTAGTCATGTATGGATGTGAGAGTTGGACTGTGAAGAAAGCTCAGCACCGAAGAACTGATGCTTTTGAATTGTGGTGTTGGAGAAGACTCTTGAGAGTCCCTGGACTCTTGCAAGGAGAGCCAACCAGTCCATCCTAAAGGAGATCAGTCCTTGAGTGTTTATTGAAAGGACTGATGTTGAAGCTGAAACTCCAATCCTTTGGCCACCTGATATGAAGAGCTGACTCATTTGAAAAGACTCTGATGCTGGGAAAGACTGAAGGTGGGAGGAGAAGGGGATGACAGAGGATGAGATGGTTGGATGGCATCACCGACTCAATGGACATGAGTTTGGGTAAACTCCAGGAGTTGGTGATGGACAGGGAGGCCTGGAGTGCTTCAGTCCATGGGGTCATAAAGAGTCAGACACAACTGAGCGACTGACCTGAACTGAATTATATTATGGTACCAAGTATATAACCAAAATGAGGGCAACAGAGGTTAAGATGGTTGGATCTTATCACGGGCTCAATGGATATGAATTTGAGCAAACTCTGGGAGACAGTGAAGGACAAGGGAGCTTGGTGTGCTGCAATCCATGAGTCACAAAGAGTGAGATACGACTTAGTGACTGAACAGTAACAAAATATAACGCTCTAGAATAAGCAAAAGATATGGCTCAGAGGTAAAGAACCTGCCTGCAATGCAGGAGACCTGGGTTTGATCCCTGGGTGGGAAAGACTCCCTGGAGGAGGGAATGGCTGTATTCTTGCCTGGAGAATCCCATGGACAGAGGAGCCTGACAGGCTACTGTACACAGGGTCACAAAGAGTCAGACACGACTGAAGCGACTGAGCACTCATACTGTTTTTAGGAATATACAGAGAACCTGTATTTTTAAGGTAGTAAGGGAATACTTTTTTAAAATCTCAGAGCAAGGGGAAACTTTTTCCCATGCATTATGTGTATGAATACTCAATTACAGTATACTTAAACAAGCAAAATAGCAGAGTATACTTTTTCTGCAGAAACAGATGCCTAGGAAAGCCGAGTTACAGCAATGTTCGAGTAGGAAACCACAAACAAAACCTAGCTGAACTACATTCAGCTGTAATAATTTATTTAAAAAGTGATACTAGGAGAGAATTTGGGCTTTTAAGTCACTCTAAAAGCCTTTAAAACATACAATATGCTAAAACTTGTCTTTCATCTCATAATTATATAACACTTCCCCCCACCACAGACCTTAAAAAAGTGTGGCCTATATAATGTTCCACTGACAAACCTTTTTAAGGCTACCCATAAAAAACTGTTTTTTTAAGTCAAATCTCAGAATTAAATGGTTTTACATCTAGAATTCCTGGTAAGGTCTTTTCATTTAATGGGTTGGATAGTTCTATTTTCAAATTTATTTAGTATTTTAAATCATGGTTAACCATGACTATCATTTCAAATAAGAGGTCTGGCTAGCCATGAGGCATATACGAACATCTTAACCAGAGAAGCAAAAAGCAAGATACTGTTACTATAAAACTTGCCTACACTTTTTGTTGCAGTCCATCTTATATACTAAGATTTAATTTGCATACACATGCACATACATAAATAAACACAGGTGTATATTTGCTATAAATTTGAAATTAATGTGACTTATAAAAATATATGATCTTTATTTTCAAAGGTTGCAGTTAACATTTAAAGGAGTAAAGATTACCTAAGGAGTTCTGAATAAAGTTTTAATTAAAAACAATGAAAGATTTCATAAATGAGAGATTTCTGACTGGTTCCATGCGTGTGTGCTAAGTTGCTTCAGTCGTGTCCAACTCTTTGTGACTCTACGGACTGCAGCCCGCTAGGTTCCTCTATCCATGGGCTTCTCTGGGAAAGAATACTGGAGTAGGTTGCCATGCCCTATTCCAGGGCATCTTACTGGCCCAGGGATGGAACCCGAGACTCCTGGGTCTCCTGCATTGGCAGGCGGGTCTCCATCTGGGAAGTCCTTCTGACTGGTTAGTAAAATCCAGATGAAAACATTTAAAACACAATTTCCTAGGTAACTAGTTATCAATTTTATGTTTATAATACCACAGAAATTATACAAAATGTTACATGTTGGACAGGAATTTCAATCAATATCAAATACGAGTTCAGGAACAGTTCACGGATAGATACAGCAGGTCCAATCCCAGTACTGCCGCAGACACAGTTAAACATGACCAGACTGATCAACACAAGAGGAGAGAGAGGCAGCCCAATCAAGGTAAGGTTATCTGCCTGAAGTGACGAAACAAACGTCATACACAAACATTTAAATTAATGGCTTATTAAACACAAATCTATCCCACTTAACCCCTTTGATATGCAACTTTACCCCCAACTCTTTCTCTTTTCTCAACGTTTGGAGGGCATTTCCCCAGGATTATCCAACAATGGTTGAAAGACCCAATATCCGCCTCACAGAAAATACATACCCACAGAGGTGCCTCTTTCTTATCTTCAGACAAACAAGACAGAAAAAGTACCAGAAACAAAAATTCCCTTTAGCGCCCACAGGTGTCTTTTCACAGATTTTAACTGAATAAGTTACGTAGGTCTATTCTATGTCGTCTTAAATAAAATCAGTTTACAAGAGATTGCCAAAACAATCTATAGAGTATATAATCTACATTTGCTATCCTTAAAAACTTGTCTTTCTGTTTCTATGAAAACATCCCAAGTATTAGCCTCAAATTATTACTCACAATTTTTGACTAAATCTCACAAAGAATTTGAGTTTGCTATTTCAGTTTTTCTGCCGTTTTAATTAAAGCTATTCATTATACCAACACACTTGATCCTATAGCAAAAGTCTCTTCAGTTGTATCATTTTATTAACTGCTCTGCTGATCCTCTACATAAAATAAAATTACTTCCTGGTATTATTCAAATTTTAACAGTTCTGAATATTAAAAATAATTTTTATACATTTTACATAAAATTTGACTACAACTTTAAGTACAACTTTCTTTAATCCATTTCCTGCTCTCTTGAAATATCTTAACAGTTTTAAAAATAAAGAAGAGCTGTACATTGACTTTAGAGTTATTTATAGAAGATAAATTGTAAACTTGATTTTTCCTTTTTTTTCTCTTTATTATTAAGTCTAACAGATTGTCACTAAAGTAATTCTTTACTGGTAACTTATGTTGATGTGACTCTGGAAGATTATAACAGATAATAATAGGATTCAAATCCAGAATGAATTTAATATGATGACCCTATATTTCTATCATTTCTGGATGTCAGTCGCTTAAAACCGGAAAAAAGTGACTAGTAGCATTTAACAACTATGATTAAAGGTACCTCTTAGATAACTGTTTAATAATCTTTAAATGCATACATTCCAGGCAATTATATCTGTTTTCACAGTAAATACTGAAGGAAACTATTGAAGTTATCTTGCCCAACAAGGCTGAACACAACTGAACATCAACTATCAGGGGCAAAAATTGGGAACATCCTCGGTGACGAAGATCAACACGATGATACCGTGCAAACTGTACTTATTTGTAAATAAAATACTAAAAAAAATGAAAACATTTTCAAAAGTAAACTTACTACACTGCTTTATATACTATTAAGAGTAAGGTTTCTGGTCTCCTTAGGAGTTGTTATTTAGTCGCTCAATCATGTTCGACTCTTTGAGACCCAACAGACTGCAGCACGCAAGGCCTTCCTGTCCTTCACCATCTCCCACAGCCTGCTCAAACTCATGGCCATTGAGTCAGTGCCATCCAACCATCTCATCCTCTGTCATCCCTTTCTCCTGCCTTCAGTCTTTCCCAGCATCAGGGTCTTTTCAAATGAGTCGGCTCTTTGCATTAGGTGGCCAAAGTACTGGAGCTTGAGCTTCAGCATCAGTCCTTCCAATGAATATTCAGGACTGATCTCCTTTAGGATGGACTGGTTGGATCTCCTTGCAGTCCAAGGGACTCTCAGGAGTCTTCTCCAACACCACAATTCGAAAGCATCAATTCTTCGTTCCTCAGCCTTCTTTATGGTCTAACTCTCACAATTACTTCGGAGAATGTTTAGCATATCCAGCAAAGTGGTCTGATCTCTATAGACTACTGCCTAGACCCACCCTAAAGCCAAAACTGCACCTCAAAATACTGTTGATTCTAAAAATTACTTGATGTTTTTAACTCTCTGAATACTTCCAACTTTGATCCCAGAACCCATCCACCTGTTACTAAAGCCACAAAAAATGATTATGCTGGACTCTAATAAAAATTTTCATTAGCAATTTTTAAAAATTGGCTATCCTATCAATGGAATCATGAGAATTATTTTGCTATTTTTCTGCTTTTACTAGTGGAGCTGATATAAAATAATATAATAACACACATCAGAAAGACCTATTTTTGAAATTAGTCCATCTGAATTAGTACAATTTAAGCAAATTACCCTAAATAAACTAGATTGCATATTCAAAAGCAGAGACATTACTTTGCCAACAAAGGTCCATCTAGTCAAGGCTATGGTTTTTCCAGTGCTCATGTATGGATGTGAGAGTTGGATTGTGAAGAAAGCTGAGCGCCGAAGAATTGATGCTTTTGAACTGTGGTGTTGGAGAAGACTCTTGAGAGTCCCTTGGACTTCAAGGAGGGCCAACCAGTCCATCCTAAAGGAGATCAGTCCTGGGTGTTCGTTTAAAGGACTGATGTTGAAGCTGAAACTCCAGTACTTTGGCCGCTTCATGCGAAGAGTTAACTCATTGGAAAAGACCCTGATGCTGGGAGGGTTTGGGGACAGGAGGAGAAGGGGACGACAGAGGATGAGATGGCTGGATGGCATCACCGACTCGATGGACATGAGTTTGAGTGAGCTCCGGGAGTTGGTGATGGACAGGGAGGCGTGGCGTGCTGCGATTCATGGGGTAGCAAAGAGTCAGACACGACTGAGTGACTGAACTGAACTGAATCCTAAGTAAAAATAAATAAATAGACACCTTTAAGTGGCGGGCATACAAGAAGTTACTACAGAATTTTTAGCTTTGCTGTACACTTAAACATTTTCATAACAAAATGCTGAGAAAAACTAGACATAACACTGACTCCTATCTACACAGGAGCATATCACAATTACAATTTTATAATATTTTATACACAATAATATTGTGTGTATATATGATGTGAAGTCTGAAAATAAACTGAGGGGAAAAAAAGTATAATTTATAGTTCTATAACTCTATTTTATTGGCGCTTTACCTAATCTCATTATTGCCTGTTCTTTTCATGACTGAAACTCAGTTTCTAAAATATTCCATTAAATGTTCCTTCCTATTGAAAACTTTTACTTTTCATACAAGCTGAATGACTGTAGAATGGTAGGACAGAAGGATGCAGTCTCTCACTCCTCCCTGATCAACTCTTAACATAAAGAGTCAATCTTTTATACACTGTCAACCATTTTCTAAGAACAAGTCAGTCAAAAGACTACTCTCGGGAGAAGAAAGATGAACATATTAATAAATATATATTTTTAAATAATCCTTTGGTGACTCATTGCTAAAGTCCCCATGTCAACTTCTGGCTCATAATGGAGGACTGAACATACATCTTTCTCTCTTCCCCTTTCTAACCTCTTACAGAAAGAGGGTAAAAGGGTAGGGAGTGACTAATCAGATGGATGATACACAGGAGTGCTGGGAGAGGTTACAAGTATGACAAATTATCTACAAAGGACAGGATTTTCAATTGCTCTATATCACTCATGACAGTGAGGGGCAGCAAGGAATAAAAAGGGTGTCCTTAAATTAAGGATGATAATAGTAATCATAATATGATGACAGCTAACATTTACTGAGCAGCAACTTAAGTGACAGGCACTATTTTTAAGTATGTTCTATGTGTTAGTTCGGGGCTTCCCTGGTGGCAGTAAAGAATCCGCCTGCCAGTGCAGGAGATGCAGGTTTGATACTTGGGTCAGAAAGATCCCCCGGAGAAGCAAATGGCAAGCCACTCCACTATTCTTGCCTGGGAAATCCCACGGACGAAGGTGCCTGGCGGGCTACAGTCCATGGGGTCGAAGAGTCAAACACAACTTAGAGACTAAACAACAATAATATGTACTGGTTTGTTTAATTCTCACACCTAAATCATGATTGTATTATTATTTTCATTTTAAAAAAGAATCTGAGACACAAAAACTTAACAGAACTAAAGTCACACGTCTAGTAATTGATCTTACCAAGAGACAGTCCATGCCCTTAATCCCCTTGCTACAATGGATGTCTCTGATTTTATGCCCACAATTACCCAGAGGTTATCAGAGTGGGGTTGTTTAGCTACTGCTAAACAATCAGTCCTTCCAATGAATATTGGAAGTCGAGTATAAGGGATGCCCGCACTATTCATGGGGCCAAAGCCCTCTGTCATCTTTCTGATGGCACATAGCACCTCGTGATTCTGAGTAGCAGATTTAGCATCAGATGAAAAGGTAAAACATTATATGTTACAAATACCATTGGTAATGGATATTCTGTGGCTATATTGTTTGAGAAATCAGGAGACAAAGATAGAGGATATAATATTTATCTTAAACTTAAATTTTGGAAATTAAGACAAATGATTTTAATTTCTTAATTTTAGCAATTAAGACAGATGGTCACTTATTCATGGATTCTGTATGTGAATTCACCGACTACCCAAAATCAACACTAGCTGCACTTCTGCAGTCAGTCAAGGCATGTGCGGTAGCAAACAAATTGTTTCAGCTAAGACAAAACAAGACAACACCCTGCCTTCCTGTTTCAGCTCTCATACTGTAAACAAGTGCTGTTTTCATGGTCTATTTAGCACCTATTTTTCCCATTTTTTGCACTTTCCAGGGGGGTCCCTTGCCGTTTGAAATGGCCCCTAAACACAGTACCCAAGTCTATCTAGTGTCTATCCCTAAATACAAGAAGGCTCTGAAATGCCCTAAGAAAATATATGTGTTACGTACACTCGCTTCAGGCATGAGTTGCAGGATTACTGGCCATGGGTTCAAGGTTAATGGATTAACCCTATAGATAAGGTTATCTTTAAATAAAAATACAAAGTCATGCATTCATCTGTTGATGAAAATGTAACCAGAGGTTCGCAGGAATCTAACATTGTATTTCCTTTAGGAACAGTGGTTCACTATTCACTAATTCAGTGTTTGTGGCAATGCTAAAGAATATAACCACTGCAAATGCTGGAAACTGACCGAATTTCTTTTTCAAACCATCTGATAAATCTTCCTGAAATGGATGGAATTAGTAACTTAAGTCTTATTTTAAAGACAATCTTAATGAAAAGGTTAAAATTTCACAACCATCATGTAACTATTAAATATTCATTGTTTTAAAAAGCAGTCCGTAATTCCTAGATTTACAGTATATTTACACCATAACAAACGTTAATCACAGGACATCACACAGGACATTCTCACTTAAGTTCTAATATCATTAACAACATCTTACTGTGTTATACAATTTCCAAAATGATACACACACTATTATTTTATTTTTTACAAAAGTGGTGAGTGAGACAGGTAGCTTTTACTCTTAACAAAAGAACTGATCAAAAGAGAAAAACTAGAAATTTCACGCATAAGGAAGACCAAGGTCATGGATTCTCGGGACTGTTACTCTGAACCTGCAGATACACTTAGAAATCATTTAGGTTAAAAAAACAAAATCCAAAAACATTTCCTAACCTACATACGAACTTTGAAAAAAATAAATAAAATATAAACTAACAGAAGCAGATAATTAGTCTACGAGAAGAAACCCATAGCCTCAAACACTACTGAATTTACAACAAAACATTACTGAATTCCTTTATTTGCTCTACGACCACAGATACAGTAGAAACAGCACATCTAAGAAGAAAAATTGTAATTAGGGGGTGGTTGGGGTTTGCAATTATGTGAATAATTAACTTTAAGAACTTGAGTTAGGATAGAAAAATGTACTTTAAATGAATAAATAATTTCAAGAGGGAGAACACCACTCCACTGGGATTAATATCCTGTTGCCAGTAAACACCACAATCTTAACCAATCTCATGTTTTTTAAATTCCGACTGTAAGTCCACAGAGTGGTATACTGCTGTAGCAATTAACTACTCCATATTGTTGTACCCATTAAACCACCTTTCCTGAAATAATTACTGCTTCTTATGCACAGAAGTCTATGAAATTACTGACACAGAGTATACAACAACACTTCCATTAGTTTCAAATGCTCATACGTTAAAATACTGAAACATCCCCAAATACAGTATTATGAAACAGGAAGGATAAAATCCCCTTTTTCCTTTCCACATTTTATCATTCTCTGAATCTAAAATTTTAATTAGGATTGTAATCTACCCTGTCAGCTACAACCGTATCACTAGATTTTATACTCACATCAAAGGATTCCCGATATGTTAAGGATACCTGGATATGTTAAGAATTCCTGTATATGTTAAGATGAATTTAAAGCTTTCTACTTCTATGACTACCTAATATTGTTTTCTTGTGCATTATTTACTTCTAACTATTCACCTTCTGTTAACTTTATGAAAACTAGTTTTAGCATTCCTCTGAATCTACAGTTAAGGCTTTTATTTGTTCTTAAGATACCAGAACCAAAGGGAATTCATTAACATTTGCTCAGCAGATGGAAAGGTGGTAGTGGCAATGTTGAAAGATTTATGAAATAAGGAGCAAGACAACAATAATCTGGTTTTAGTACATTCGTACTTACAATCATTATCTTATCAACTATTATGCGTTGAACTCTGCCCCCATCCCTGTATGTTGAAGTCCTAACCTACAGTACCACAGAATAATCAGAAACAGCCCTCAGAGTGGGAGAAAATAGTAGCGAATGAAACAACTGACAAAGGAGTAATCTCCAAAATATACAAGCAGCTCATACAATTTACCAGAAAAACCAACAGTCCAGTCAAAAAGTGGGGAAAAGACCTAAACAGACATTTCTCCAAAGAAGACGAACAGATGAAAAGATGCTCAACATCGCTCATTATTAGAGAAATGCAAATCAAAACTACAATAAGATATCACCTCACACCAGTCAGAATAGGCAACAAACAATATTGTTTGTAGGAAGTCTACAAACAGTGAATGCTGGAGAGGGTGTGGAGAAAAGGGAATGCTCTTGCACTGTTGGTGGGAATGTAAATTGATACAGCCACTATGGAAGATGGTATGGAGATTCTTTAAAAAACTAGGAATAAAACCACCATATGCCCAGGAATCCCACTCCTAGGCATATACCCTGAGGAAACCAAAATTGAAAAAGACACATGTATCCCACTGTTCACTGCAGCACTATTTACAACAGCTAGAACACTGAAGCAACCTAGATGTCCACTGACAGATGAATGGACAGAGAAGCTGTGGTACGTACTATGGAATATTACTCGGAATAAAAAGGAACACTTTGAGTCAGTTCTAATGAGCTGGATGAACCTAGAATCTATTATGCAGAGTGAAGTCAGAAAGAGAAAGATAAATATTGTATTCTAATGCACATACATGGAATCTAGAAAAATGGTACTAAAAAAAAAAAAAGAAATAGTCACTGCAGAAGTAATTAGTTAAGACAAAGTCATACTGGAGAATAATGGACCCTAATTCCATATGGCTTCTAGAGTTTCAAGAAGAGAAGAGATACAGAGACACTCAAGGAAAAGCTGGCCGTGTGATAATGGAGGCAGAAATTGAAATGATGCATTTGCAAAAACAAGGAAGACAAGGAATGCCAAGGATTGCCTACAAACAGCAGAGACTAGGCTAGGCAAGGAAAGAATCTCGCCTACAGGTTTCAGAAGGAGCATGGTCTTGCCTACTTCTTGTTTTCAAGAACTTCTAGTCTCTATTGTCTCTGTTAGACAATAAATCTGTGTGTAAAGTCACCCAGTTTGTGATATTTTTGTTACAGCAGCCCAAAGAAACTAGTATATCAACCTTTAAAAAAAAATAAACAGTAAACAGACTAAAAAAACTGGTACACTGCACCCTCAGATGAAGATAAATTTTTATATAATTATAAATGAAGCTCCCTACTCCTAAAAGTTCTGTAGTTACTATGATTTCTTCAAAATGCAAAATGAAAATAAAACCCATGCTGCGCTTTCTAAAGTAACAACTGAAACAAGAAGTTAAAAAGGCCACTGCTCAGTGCACAGTGCACTTTCAAAGTCTGAAAGTATACACTGTAGACAGGAAAAAGAGATTAAGGAAAAGTTAATGTTTCTGAGTGACATTTATGGGGAGTAAATTTTGAGCAACAGCTGAACATGTTCCAATGATTTAATGTCTGTCAACTAAGAATTTCACACAAACCCATATACTCATACATTTCAGAGCTACAAAGAAACTTCAGAGTTTTAATATTCCCAACCTCCTCATTTTACAATGAAAAAATCTGAGACCAGAGAACCCAGATCTCTCCTGCTCCTAGCCCAGATAATCGTCTATCTGGAAAATTATTCTCCCCTATGCAAGAGGCATGAGCTTTTCTAGATCCTCCAGATACTGGGGGAAAAAATTATATATGTTGTATTACCATACTATGTCCATTAACTGATTATCATTGTTACCAAATCAAAGATGAAGAATCCTAACAAAAGGGAATATCAGAATGAAAAAGCCCTAACTCCTGCAATTAAAAAGACTTCCTTCAAGCAGTTCAGAACGTTCTTATTAAAAGATCTAATAAAAGAACAAACATAAAAAAACTGAAACAAAATACAGAGCTGTCAGCATGTAAGACAGGCACACAGTTTTAACTGTCTACACTCCCCTGGGTCCTTCAGCACGAAAGTTAATAATGAATGGATCATCCACACTGAAGTATGTGTATGTGGGTGTACACACATACCCACATCCAACCCCAAAAGATACATAGTATAAACACTATGTCTTCCTATAGGTCAAATATATATGTGTACAGATGAAAATGGTAACCACATGTGTGAACATGGGTGCTTGTGTGTTTATATATGCATGTACATCACATGTGCATGGATATCACAGCCCTTTGAGGGACAGAATCTTTAAATATAAACAGTGTTCTTTAGATTTTACTGACATAAAGTAATAGTATAATATAACCTTTTTTTATTAGTTATTTAAGAATATTCATTTTAGAGGAGATAATCAACCAGTACCAAGAGCAAAGCAAATGAAAGTCCAACAGGCATGAATGAAACCAAAGCAAAGCCACTGTGGCAGTCTCATTATGAACAACAAAATCAACTAGGGTGATCTTCCAGGTACAAAGAGAAACCAGAAAGCACAGATACTGTTGAAAGGAAATGGAAAAAAAAGTAAACCCAGCTTGCAAGTTGGAAGACTATAGTTGACAACATGAAAGATGGGATTCCTTCATGAAAATCAGCAGTAAGGCAGCAGTCAGGAGGACTCAGTCTGACGGGTAAACTGCTTTTTAGCAAGGCAGCCCAGGTCCCATATCCTCTAGCTATCAAAGCCCCATTTCTAGTTGGGAGCTGAAAGATGAGGCAAGTTGAAGGAGTATCCTGTATATAAGTATAATTTAAACAAGATATTTAAAAAAAATTTTTTTTTTTAAATTTACCACTTTTTAAATAAGTAACATATGAAACAAAAGCATAAGTACTTCTACACAAAACAGACCAAGAAAGAACCCAGACCTGAAAGGGACAGATGACTCAAATCTAGAATCAGTCACCATTACCGAAAGGGTAGTGTATATACTACTACATATACAAGTGATAATTTTGGACTGTATTCATGTTGAAGAATTGACGCTTTTGTACTGTCATGTGGGAGAACTCTTGAGAGTCCCTTGGACAACAAGGAGATCAAACCAATCAACCTCAAAGGCAATCAACCCTGGATAGTCACTGGAAGAACTGACGCTGAAAATGGGGCTCCAATACTCTGACCACCTGAGCTGACTCACTGGAAAAGACTCTGACACTGTGTAAGACTGAAGGCAGGAGGAGAAGATGGAGACAGAGGATGGGATGTTTGGATGGCCATCACCGACTCAATGGGCATGAGTCTGGGAAGCCTGGTGTTCTGCAGTCCATGGGGCCTTAAAGAGTCAAGACATAACTTAGCAACTGAACAACATGCCAACTATCTCCCCTTGGAGAAAACTGCCCAAACTGCAGGATCCATGGTCCAGTCTTAGCGGAAAACCGTTGGCCTCATACAAGAGAGACTCATACTTGGTTTCCCATCCTAACCCTAGACTTGTCCCAACCTGAGGTGCACCCACCTCTAAACTTTCATTTCTGAGCTCCCCTCACTGGTTCTACCCTTACTCATCCCATGGGACCCCCTTGGGCCTCAGACTTCACCTGAACACTTCCTCAATCTCCTGAGAGTCCTGGCCACTGCCCTGCTCTAATTTGAGCTCCGAGTGCTACACTTCTTCCAGATTTCCCAATTCCTTTGGCCCTCCTTTAGGCTCTATGCTCTTTCTCCCTGTCCCAGGGAGAGTTCCACCCTCAGTTCCAGGCTTTCCTATCATCAGGGCTTTTGAACTGTGGTGTTGGAGAAGACTCTTGAGAGTCCCTTGGACTGCAAGGAGATCCAACCAGCCCATTCTAGAGGAGATCAGTCCTGGGTGTTCACTGGAAGGACTTATGCTGAAGCTGAAACTCCAATACTTTGGCCACCTCATGCGAAGAATTGACTCACTGGAAAAGACCCTGATGCTGGGAGGGATTGGAAGCAGGAGGGGAAGGGGACAACAGAGGATGAGATGGCTGGATGGCATCACCGACTCGATGGACATGAGTTTGAGTGAACTCCGGGAGTTGGTGATGCACAGGGAGGCCTGGTGTGCTGCAATTCACGGGGTCGCAAGGAGTCGCACACGACTGAGCGACTGAACTGAACTGAACTGATCCCTGGTTTAATTCGGTCTTCCACCCTAAGCTCTCTTTTGAATCAGACCCAGGTGTTCCTCACTCTCTCCCTCATCTTCTTGTTTATGATAAAGTCCTAAGATGGGATCCAAGTTGCTAGTCCCAAACCCACCTCTTCTCTAAAGTGTCCTGGTATTTCCAGGCTCAGGCCTCTAACACAAAGAGAATTCTTTCTCTCTGGGCCCTTGGTTCATCCTATCTTTTATACATCTCTCTAGACTACTAAATAAACATTTAAAGTGTCAAACCCTTTCCATTTAAAATGAAAATTTTTAATAAAAAAAAAATACAAAAAAACTTTCCTTCATTTTCCTGTACAGCTACTGGCCCCAGCCCCTCTCCCCTCCTCCTAACTATCCTTCTTAAAAGAGCTGCCTCCTCAGACATCTCCACTCTGCCTTTCCCATTCACTTCTCACACCGCTTACAATGTCTCTTCACTTCCACTCCTCTCCAAAAGGAATTCTGCTAATGTCACCTCCGAGAGGCCAAATCCACAAAACATATTAAACACTCAAGTTACTTGACCTTTATGCATTCCTGAAATACTATCTTCCTTAGACTTTCTTAACATACTCATATGCTTCTTGTTTTCTTCCTATCTCTCAGGCAAGTCCTTTCAGTCTATTTGCTGATGCTGTCTCTAATCAGTCATTTAAAGATGACATTCCTTAGAACCTTTCCCCTGCCTTTTTATCTTCCCAGTTTACATTTACCCAAGTGAACTTAACCCATACCTTTTGCAATCTATATACCTGAAATTCTCAAATATTTATTTCCAGCCCAAACTGCTTCTCTGAGCTAGACAAGCAGCATTCCATTCCTGATGAATGTCCCTCATCTTATCACTCAAACTCAGAATGCTTAGAAATGAACTTAGAATCTTCCCAACTCAGTCCATCACAACCACAACTCCTGAAAACAAAATTTCCAACCCCTCACTTTGGTCTTCATACAAGATTTCCTATCCCAGAATACAGCACCACATCCACTTGACTGTGTACGTCTGAACACAGGAGTCTCTTTAATAGCCCGTCTTTACCATCCATAGCTTTTCAACCACTAGGTTCTGTCCATCCTTCTGGCGCATCTCTTACATGTACTCACTTCTTCCCACCCACACTGCCACTACTATTATCTCCCTCCTGGAAGTGACGTCACTGATCTCTCAGTGTCCTCTCCTCCTCTCCCTTCTGCAGCAGACTGTATTTTTCAAAAATGACTCCATCGGTGCTGTGGTCCAAACACTTTTTCCAGAACCTTCCCATTCCCCATTAAGAGGTATGGTCTGTTTCTCTTTTCTCAAATTTGGGTAGGATTTTGAAACTACCTTGATGAACAGAATGCAGCAGAAATAATGCTGTATGACTTCTAGGTCAGAAAAGGCAATGTAGCTTCCATCTAGAGTTCTCTCTCTCTGCCTCTCTCTCAGAATGCTTGCTCTTGAAACAGCCATTATGTTTTAAGGAAACCCAGGCCACATGGAGAAGCCACACTCCAACTCCCTCCCCCCATCGCTTTTTCTGCAGGCAGTGAGCTGCTAAGTTATAAGGAATCTAAGCAGCCTATAGAGAGGCCTACGTGGTGAAGAACTAAGGCCTCCTGCCAACAGCTATATGAGTGAGCTATCTCGAAAGTGGGTCCTCCAATCTAATCAAGTCTGCAAATAACTAGAGCCTGCTGATACTGCAACTTCATGGAAGATTTTTAACCAGCCAGAATCACTCAGCTAATCCTCTCCAAATTCTTGACTAGAAAGAATGAGATAATCATGTTTGCTATTTTAACCACTGAGTTGTGGGGTAATTTATTAAGCAGCAATACATAGCTAACAAAATGCCTATGGCATCTATATTTTTCCCTTATTACGCTTAACACATTTGCAATGAAAAATTAATATATATGTCTTCCTGACTAAACAGGAAGAAGCATATGGACGGAGACAAAGCCTGACTTGTTCACTACTATATTCTCAACATCAAGCGATGTCTAATACCATAGTAGGGACTCCAGAAATATTCAATATGAGAAATGTCAATGTTAATATCTCTAAATTCATGACTACAAATCTGTTATTAGATAATAATAAAACTTTATTCTAAAGTGTGACATCATCAAATGACTTAAGACCTTAATTCAAAACAGAGATATTAATTACATACATATGTATATAAAACATACATACTGATATGGGGTATGTATGTGTGTTTATCAAACTATTAGTATACATAGAATATACTGCATTTTTTTTTTAAACTGGTCAGATCTTCCAAACTGTTTTCAGGCATAACAAAGAGATATTTCTGCGCTGTTAAACGTTAAAACCTCTGTGCGCTTACCTGACAATGTGTAGTTGTAAGACAAATGACTTAAAATCAATTATAGACACATAAGCATGAATCTATGAGCGTGCGCACACATGTATGTTTGTGTGTACAAACACACCCACCCCTCCCCTACCATAACCATGATTACTTGTTTAAAGGCTAGTGAAGCACCTAAATATACAGAAAACTACTTAGGAAATAATGTTCATCAGCAGGCAATACTGATTCAAATGACAACTATAAGAGACAAACATCTTGGCTCTCTACTCAATAAGACAAAATATGTGCCTGACTTATGTCTGAAAATTCCCAGCATACACTATTATATGTAACATATATGTTAAAAACCCAATCTAATTGATGTTGTTAATCTATTCAGGATTGCCTCACAAAAAAGGAATACATATACTATTAAAAACTGTCATTCTTGGCAAAGGACAAAACAAATCTGTAGCTGGTAATCACACTCCTTTCTCTCAAAAGAAGACAATAATTAATTTCTCCCCTTCAACCTAATAACTGAGTCCTTTACCTCACAGTAGAACAAAATAGAGCTGCCCTTACACATAAAATCAAAGTGTAATTCTGAAAATACTAAAGGAACAGGAAAACATGATGTATTCTATGGAGTCCACTTTTCCTAATAAAACTCTCTCAGGGAATTTAAGAACAAATAAACAAAAATCACTGTCCATATTGTGAAATTAAATAGTTGGAAAAAATGTTATAGCCAATCTTTATTATTTGTTCTTCCTAAAAGCAGTTAAAAGTAAGATACATGGCTCATTCACTTCAAACAAATAAAACAATAAATAATGGTATGATACAATTTTTATAACACTACTTGCCAGAGGATCTCAGTGATTAAACTGTTATAGCTCATACAAACTGGCATTCAGATGAAAGCTAAAGAATGGAAGAACATTACCTGACAACTAATACAGGGAGAAATGATGTTTCTGTATCATGCTTTCTTTGCAGCTACTGGGTTATCTTGCTGAAAGAAAATTTTGCTTGAGGAACACTAGAAAGAACACTGGTCTGGAGCTTTTGTTCTGGCTCTGATCAAAAAATGAGACCTCATGCCAAGTCACTAAATCACTCCTTGATTTTATTCACTAACAACATTGGGGGCTAATCGTAGGTACGTCCACAAAGGCCCTGTCTTTTATGATGTGCAGTTGAAGTAGTAAGTCTTCAGTAGCAAGTCCTAACCCAGGGCACTCACTAATCAAGAAATCAGTAGGCTCACTTCTGCAGAGGCACCCAAGACACACAGCAGTCTGAGACAGATATGAATATTGCCAATAAGTGCATCCATGTAAGATGCAAAAAGAAGAGAATACAACAAAAACTACACACAAGAGGTACATATCGTCAATCCTCTAACATCACACTTTTTATCAGAAAGGGCCGTTTTCCCCCTAAAACAGTCAAAGGCCATTTTATTCTTAAATCCCACTAGGAAATACTATTTATTCAAACAGAGAAAAAGGAAAAATAGAACATGATATTGAGAAAAAGTCTAGTAGCTACTGTTTTCCTTTTATGTCTAACTGTGAAAATCAAGTTCACATGTAACTTCTGAAACCATTCTTGGGAGCCACAAAACAATGATCAAACCTAAAACAATGCCAATCCTAATAGCATTTTTACACCACAGTGAGGAAGCTGTTCACTCTGATAGAAATATTAAAAACCTGCACAGCTCCTGCAGAGGAGCTCCCTTTTAGCAGTAACAGCGGTGCTATTACCGAGGAGCACACGGCAAGATTCAGAGCAGGCAGGCAGGCACGCCTGGAAATATGTGACCACCCCTCTGACTTCTTCAACAGCCAAGAGGATCAACCACTCCTCTCATCTCTTTATTTTAAAAAGAAAGCATCTAAAAGCAACCACCTCAAAAAATAATCCTTCAATATTACAAAGGATAGGACAAAACAAAAAATAGTAGTATAGTAATATGTTAGTAAACAGCTCTAGGGGCTTTCCTTGACTCGGTGGTGAACAATCCACCTGTAATGCGGGAGTCGCGGGTTTGATCCCTGGGTTGTGAAGATGCCCTGGAGAAGGACATGGCAACCCACTCCAGTATTCTTGCCTGGGAAATCTCACGGACAGAGGAGCCTGGCGGGCTACAGTCCATGGTGTCGGAAGAGTTGCACACAACTTAGCAACTAAGCCATTAACAGCTCTAGGGCACTGACCCTTCTACTGGTCTCTGAATGAAAATAAGAACTATATAGAGAAACATAAGTAATAATACACAAGAATATTGTCTACCACAAATACATATCCTCTAATTATTGTACCAGCACCATGCCAGGATTAATACTTCAGTAGACTCTCACCCTACTGTTCCTAGTTGGTGAAACATCATCAAGATTCAAAAGGCATAGAACTAAAAAAAATGAATGTGACTGTAACCCCATTACAACCATGTGCCTGTCTAGAAGATAACAAAAATAGTACTTACAACATGAAAATGCAAATACATTGAGAGGACAACTGATGAACAAAAATATATTGATGAAACTGAAAAGTTTATTAAAAAATCATAAAGTGTATTTTTATGATAAAAAAGCACTTATAAAATAGTTAAGTGCCAATTTCCTTTATTAATACCACCTTGCAAATCCTTAAAATGCTGTTTCTTACATTTCCTAAATAAATGAGTATTAGCACATACTTTACAGTACCGGAGTCAGAAGGAATGTTCACAATCAACACTTGAAAAGAGAAACGCTGAAAGGAAGTAATTTATATTTGTTCATGAATTCAGGCAGGTATATACTACAGTAGACTAAGGCAATATGATAGTAATTTAGAGTGGCTTTGAAGATAAATGGAGGAAAATAGAATTCATTTTTCATTCACTTATTTTATAATGTGCTCAATCACTCAACATTAAAAATATTACATGCCTAGGAAAAATATCACATTGGTATTAATTACTGAGGAAAATCAGGAATTAGATAAAGCATTCTTTGAAAACGAGCAGACAGGTGACAAAAAAGTCAAGAGTTGGCTAAAAAAGGGAATTCCCCGGTGGTCCAAAGATTAGGACTCTGCATTTTCACTGCTGAGGGCATGGGTTTCATCCCTGCTAGAAGAACTAAGATCTTACAAGCTGTGCAGAACCCACGAGGTATGGCCAAAAAAAAAGGTTAGCTAAGAGAAATAACTTCTTCCTTCATTTTATACAAATAGTATAAAATATACTGTTGTAGAACAACCACCTTTAACACTGCTATGGCATTTTTTTGCATTGCCGTAGTATTTAATGCATCAAGACCCAATGTTGTTCTATTCAACTAGTTTTACATTTCCATTGGAAAATAAATCAAATTATGGCCTAGTCTGAGGAGGAACAAGTAACGTAAGACTGAATGACTTCTCAAAGATGGTCATAATCCATCAAATTGTTATTTCAAGTTTAGCTTTCAAGAGGTTAAGCTGCCACCTCTCAGTAACTATTTAATGTCTCCTGTAAGAAGCCGACTTGCCTTAAAAATGCTCGGTGCCCTTTGACCCTCTTTAAGTACACTTTCCCCAACTTAAAGCCCCGAGGAATTCCCTTTCCACTCCACTGCCCTCCTCACCACACGAGCCAGGCCCAAGTTACCACTTGGTCAGAACCCAGAGCTGCCCAGCATTCATTCCCCTCAATGGCTGAGCACTGGGATACCTCTCCTTACACAATCAGCTTTGCAGTACACACACCTGAACCTCAGCTGGAACTAAGAGCGGGTTTTCCAACAGTACTCAGTTTCCACACACACAAACAAAACGTCTACAGCCACTTTAACAAATTACAAGAGCAGCGCCGCACAGCACTTAAAGAGCACGAACTCTGGAGCGAGCATGCCTGAGTTCAAATCTTGGTTCCATCTTTTATCAACTGTGTGATCCTAGACAATTATTTTCTCTCTCTGCCTCAGTTTTCTTAAAGTGATAATAACATCCATAAGACTTTTGCGAGACTTGGAATAATGCACAGCAATAGTTAATTGTTCAAGAAATCCAGCCAAATCTCATGTTGAAAAACAAAACCCTGATAACAAAACAACTGCTTGACTGGTACAGCAATCATATGTATCTATACTGTAGAGACCCATGATGTCACAACTGCTGATTTTATCACTAAGGCCAAAGTTTAAATTGATTATATCTTGACCTGTCAACCCCTACTTTAAAAAGCCAGACTAGAGACTAAACACACACTGTACTTTATTTTCAGGATATGCTTGGGGAACAAACACAAACCGACATGTCTATTCCTGAAGGAGCTTAAAGACTGAAGACTCCATTCACTATGGTGGCCACTAGCAACATGTGGTTACTAAAATAAAAATAAGCAAAACTAAGGAGGGATATGACTATGCCAAAGCCTTTCACTGCGTGGATCATAATAAACTGTGGAAAATTCTGAAAGAGATGGGAATACCAGACCACCTGACCTGCCTCTTGAGAAACTTATATGCAGGTCAGGAAGCAACAGTTACAACTGGACATGGAACAACAGACTGGTTCCAAATAGGAAAAGGAGTACGTCAAGGCTGTATATTGTCACCCTGCTTATTTAACTTATATGCAGAGTACATCATGAGAAACGCTGGGCTGGAAGAAGCTGGAATCAAGATTGCCGGGAGAAATATCAATAACCTCAGATATGCAGATGACACCACCCTTATGGCAGAAAGTGAAAAGGAACTTTCACTTGATGAAAGTGAAAGAGGAGAGTGAAAAAGTTGGCTTAAAGCTCAACATTCAGAAAACGAAGACCATGGCATCTGGTCCCATCACTTCATGGGAAATAGATGGGGAAACAGTGGAAACAGTGTCAGACTTTATTTTTGGGGGCTCCAAAATCACTGCAGTTGGTGACTGCAGCCATGAAATTAAAAGACGCTTACTCCTTGGAAGGAAAGTTATGACCAACCTAGAAAGCATATTCAAAAGCAGAGACATTACTTTGCCAACAAAGGTTCATCTAGTCAAGGCTATGGTTCTTCCAGTGGTCATGTATAGATGTGGGAGTTGGACTGTGAAGAAAGCTGAGCGCTGAATAATTGACGGTTTTGAACTGTGTTGTTGGAAAAGACTCTTCCAAGTCCCTTGGACTGCAAGGAGATCCAACCAGTCCATTCTAAAGGAGATCAGTCCTGGGTGTTCACTGGAGGGACTGATGTTGAAGCTGAAACTCCAGTACTCTGGCCACCTCATGCGAAGAGTTGACTCACTGGAAAAGACTCTGATGCTGGGAGGGATTGGGGGCAGGAGGAGAAGGGGACGACAGAAAATGAGATGGTTGGATGGCATCACCAACTCGATGGACATGAGTTTGGGTGGACTCCAGGAGCTGGTGATGGACAGGGAGGCCTGGCGTGCTGTAATTCATGGGGTCACAAAGAGTCAGGCACGACTGAGCAACTGAACTGAACTGAAGGAGGGGTAAATTAAGAATTCAGGTTTAACAGATACACATTACTTTATACAAAAACGATAAACAAGGTTGCATTGTATAGCACAGGGAACTATATTTAATACCTTTTAGTACTCTGTAATGGAGAAGGCAATGGCACCCCACTCCAGTACTCTTGCCTGGAAAATCTCATGGACAGAGGAGCCTGGTAGGCTGCAGTCCATGGGGTCGCTAAGAGTGGGACAGGACTGAGCGACTTCACTTTCACCTTTCACTTTCATACTGGAGAAGAAATGGCAACCCACTCCAGTGTTCTTGCCTGGAGAATCCCAGGGACAGGGGAGCCTGGTGGGCTGCCGTCTATGGGGTCACAAAGAGTCTCGGAATTGACTGAAGCGACTTAGCAGTACTCTATAAAAGAAAAGAATCTGAAAAAGAGTGTGTGTGTGTGTGTGTGTGTGTGTGTGTGTGTAAAAGAATCACTTTGCTGTACACTGGAAACACTGTAAATCAACTATACTTCAATTAAAAAATAAAGTAGACTTAAAGTACAAATTCAGTTCCTCTCTCTTACAAGTCATCTTTGAAACACAGTTTCCATATGTGGCAGGTTAAGTACTTCAAGCATGGCAGGAAGGTCTTGGGGACAATGCTGGTACAGCCAGAGCCCTGAAGCAGCAGCACCGCTCCAAAGGCCTCAGCTCACCATTTTATGACGCTCCATTCATCAGTACGGCACACACATATTAACCCAGCGCACCTCTAGGAGAGGAAGAGCTGGAGACCAGAGCTGACCCAATGCAAGATCCAGCAGACTAATTAATTCCAGTTCCAATTTCCACCTCCTCATCAGAGAATAATGTTCTACAGCTATTAGCCCAAGTAGTTTCAAGCATAAAGCAAAGAGGAGATGATCAATTTTTACTAAGTTAACAGCTTTACTTAGTACACAGTTTTACTTCACATTCCACTTCCTCTCCTTTCCCTCAGTTCAGTCTACTCTAAAATGAAGGTACTAGGAAGTTTGTTTACCAATGGCAAGTAACAGCTGGGATTTACTAAGTAGCTATGTGGCAAGCAAGCTGGCCATGGTTCTCCCCATGCTATACTGCCAAGATGAGGAAAAAGGACAAGGAACCTAGCTGCTCCAATTTGACCCAAGAACTCTGAAATCCGGAAGGGTCCCTTCCTTTCTCTTTCTCATTTCATTCAAAGGTGTGGCAGGCAAATCATAATTCCACAGTTATGAAATCACCACAAACTATTAGAAAAGACAGAACTATAATCTCTCTTGCCAAATCTGGGTCAAGGGAGTTGTAACAACTTTAAAGGATTGAGCTATGAAAGAAACCTGAGAACACCTGGCTCAAAATGTTACCTGTTCAGAGATGCCTCAGGCTAAATTAGTTTCACTGTTTCCTAACATTTCCAAAGCAGTATCCTGCATAACTTTTAAAGTAATTTTATTCTGCAGTTTTGAAAATATTGAAGTACTTTTAGTACTAGTATCATACATCAAACATTATTCCTTCAAAAATCAATCTTCTCTGAAGTATTAGAGGGCCCCCAAAAGATTTTTAACTAGTATTTATTATTAGCAAAACACAACTATTTTGAGGTCAGGTTGCTTTATGATGAAAAGAGACCCAGAGAGAGTTGTCAGATTTAGCAAGTAAAAATGCAGAATGGTCTCTCAGAATTATTTTTCACAACTGCATATGAATCTATAATTATCTCAAAAAGTTTATGTGAAGAAAAACCCAGGATACCCAGTTAAAATTGACTTTCACATAAACAAGAAATATTTAGTATAGCCCATGTATATGTGGGACATACTTACACTAACAAGTTATTTGTTGTTTATCTTAAATTCAGATTTAATTAGGTGCCCTGCATTTTATCTGGTCACCCTAGACACCAAAGAATTAGCCTTAATGGCATCTGGAAAGGCAAAGAGTGGAAGTCCTCAAAATCTGAAACCACATGAATATGGAGAGGGTAAATATAGACAATGGGTGGAGAGGTGCCTGTAAAACATGTAGGGGCGTGCCTGAGGGCAAACCTTAAGGCTCTGAGAGCGCAAGAGAATCCTGTCAGAGGAACTTTCTTCTGCATTAATTGTACTCAATTCTAGATCCCAACCTGTTAATTTTAACCTGTTGACACAAATCCCAAACGGTGCCACAGACTTGAGCCTCTCCACCCTGCTGGGTTCTGGCTTGCTCTGAGTGAGGGACTCTAGAAATGCCTCTGATTCTGTTCCTACAGAAGAACTAAACTTTGAACCTCTTCCTTCCAACTGCGGCAGCCCATCCACTGTTTAGATGAGTAGTGCCTGGTTTAGTTCTATTACATAAGCCAAGACCTTGGCTATACGGTCTTCTAAAACAAGTGCTATACACAGTTAAGATTATCCAGTTGAGGTTTAAAAACCGGTTCTGGTAGTCATTTAAAAAATTTAACATTTGTAAACATCTTTGCCATTCCATAAATCAAACTCAAATGTACTTTCCTATTCAAAAACTTTTAGTCACAGATATCTCAAAGATTAAAACTATAAAAATAGACCTGTTAAACTGAATTCCAGTTAAAACTGGATTTTAAGGAATAGGGGGAAAATACACATTTACATAAATATTAACATATTCTTCAATAATTTCTGATAATGGGAAGCTATAAACCAGAGGCTGCTGCTGCTGCTAAGTTGCTTCAGTCGTGTCCGACTCTGTGCGACCCCATAGACGGCAGCCCACCAGGCTCCCCCATCCCTGGGATTCTCCAGGCAAGAACACTGGAGTGGGTTGCCATTTCCTTCTCCAATGCATGAAAGTGAAAAGTGAAAGTGAAGTCGCTCAGTCGTGTCCGCCTCTTAGCGACCCCATGGACTGTAGCCCACCAGGCTCCTCCATCTATGGGATTTTCCAGGCAAGAGTACTGGAGTGGGGTGCCATTGCCTTCTCTGATAAACCAGAGGAATTAAAACCAAATACTCTCAAGTACCAAGTAGGTAATGTAAATTACTTAATGAGCCAACAACGTTGGAAAGAGTGTTATGGTGAAATAAATATCTATCACCCCAAAACTGATACACACTGGTTTTTCAACTCAACCCCACTCACCTGACTTGTGGTAAGCCACTTAACATTTGCAACTTTTCTCATAACCTAAAAACCGACCCAATATATCAGGGATAGGCATGAACCGTAAGTGCATAACATTTCACACTTACTCCACTCACCCCACCGTGATTGATTCAATGATGATCTCAAATGATTAAAAAGATGCAGCTGGACCTCTGACAGAACAACTCAAGCCAGGAATCTCACTCTACTTCCTACTGCATCTGAACCTACAGGATGCAACAGGGAGGCACTAGCAGTTATCCTATAACCACAACGAGAAAGTGTGTCCAGTGCCGGAGTTAGCTAAAAGGAAGCAGAGCTGGCAGGTGGAGAGGTGGCCAACTCTACCGTGAACTCAGTTTTGTGAGACAACTTATTTAGTTGTACCATTACTCAGTTAATGCCAACAAATTAATGCTTTTCTCAAGCATTAATTTTTTAAATTTTCTACTATTGCAACCAAGTGAGTCCTAACACAGTCATTCAAAGTCCGTTTTCTAAAACAGTTCAGACAAACACACAGTGCTGCGTTTGGCTTACAGGCTGCCAGTGTACAAGCATATGCAGATGCCAACCCTGTGGTTTTATTTATATTCTTTACAAAATATTTTCAGTGTAAGATACAGTATATCTTAACATTTAGTATACCACTACTAGCCTTCAAAACTACATGTAACAAAAGGCCAAGAAGCAACAGCAGCCTTGGTTGTCACTGTATAAGACACATAGATAAGGGGGACCCGAACAAACTTTTTGGCCAGCCCAATACATACACTAACCCTTGCTTTAAAGGTGTTAATGTAAAAAATTAAACTCATAACAAATGACATTTCAACTTAGAAGGGCAATAAAAATACATTTTAAGTCCTCTGTAACCTTATTAAATAAACTCCTCCACCTAGGAATCCTAATTAAACCAAATACACTTCCTATTACAAAAGTGATATTTAAGATAAACTCCCCATTCTCAAAAAGATCCCTTCTCAAGCAAAAAGTAAGCACATACTACCATAAGACAGCAATAGTGAAGAATCACGGGCAGAGTGATATATTTCAAGGCAGAATCCCTTGGAAAACAGCCTGCATTTCTACACTGGGTACTGAGCTTTCTTTAGGACCTTTCACATCTGATTACCTCCAGCCAAGAAGGGTTTTTAATCTTCCTTTTACAAAGTGGAGTGTGCCCCAGTTCTTGAAATCTATGCATAATAAAAAGTGGTGAGAGGGAGTAAAAGACAAGTTAACCCATGACAGATAGAAAGACATGGCAAACATTCTAAATCCATGCTGCCCAATACAGCAGCCATTAGTTATATGTGGCTATTAAGTACTGACAAAGTGGCTAGTCTGAACTATGCTGGAAGTGTAAAACACAGACCAAATTTCAAAGATACAGTATATATTGTTTACATGTTGAAATAATAATTTTATATATCTGCATTAATATAAACTTTAAAATTAATTTCACATTGCTTTTTAATTAGTAGTATTGCTACTAGAAAATTGAAAATTACATTTGTAGCCTGCATTACATTTTTATTGGACAGCACTGTTCTAGGTCATAACTTTTAAATCTGATGTATTTGATGTATTTTAAATCTAGAGTATTTTCTTCATTTGAAACCATTCCTAAAAGAGATAAGCATCTGCCAATTTACATGACCTACATTTCCTGTCACACCTCCATACTTCTCATACAATCTCTTAGGACTTGTTAATACCTGAGAACAATACAAATCAGAATAAATGTATTAATATATAATATAGATTACACTTGAACATTATGCTGTTACTAATACATTAGTGCTTTGTAATGCATATCGTTAAAACAGAAATCCATTAATACAAATCCATTTCAAGAAGTGGTTAATAAGCCAATCATAAAGTCAACCTAATTCCTAGAATTTTATTCGCCAGCTAGGTATGGAAGGCCACATGTGGTTCCAGCTAATGACAACTGGGCTTCTATGATACTGTAATTAATGCCTGTTGCTTATGATATTCAAGCCCTTTGAATCCCCAAAGTGCAACAGCCAGAAAATAACAGCTTCCTTGTAAACTTCCATTATTAAAACACAAAAACATAGACAAATATCACTTTTTCTAGTCACTGAATATACAAAAGTGAGACAAGCACTGTCCTACAAGAGGGTTAAAAAGGTAAAATTATAAAATCTCATTCATATTTGAAAGTAATATATGAATAGATTTGAAGGATGAACTGCATCCAGATCATTTCCCCCTAGAACCATCCATTTGTCGATCAGTTCCAAGTCTCTTTAACCACTACAATTCACATTACAGGCTCATCTGCTACACCTCTAAACACCAACCCCTCCTTTCAACACTCTGCAGAGATTTCCTACTACCATTGCAGGTCAGGATCCTTACCCTCAATTTTGAATCTCATCAGGCTAATCTCTCTTTTCTTCTCTACTTTTCTGCCTACTTCACTACATTGTGCTTGAACAAACCTACTTTTATCTGGTGCTCCATTAACCCATCCCTTCTCCAAATCTTCTCTTTTATTGTATTTCTACTTCCTGTTCCCCCACACATTCATAATGGGGAAAGAGATTTACACGACTCAAGACAAAACACGATTTTATTTTTCTTTTCCCCAGCTATTTAAGAAGCTCTTTAATTCAACTTTCAACATGCAAGTTCTCAACTTTCAAAAGGGTATAAAGTTATTTTTCATCCAACTATCTTTCCTGAATAAGTAACATATGTTTCTTCATACTAATTTACATTAAATGTAATAATTCATTTCTAAAACTCTAAAGTTTGGAAAGAACTTTGTGGTCCCCAAACTTCCTGAAATGTTCCTCCTGAAATGTTACGCATTAAGTATTTTTCTGCAGGCTTTCAGCACGTCTTTGAAGCAGCCCAAAAGGGCTTCCCAGGTGACTCAGTGGTAAAGAATCTGCCTGCCAACATGGGAGACACAGGAGACATGTGTTTGATCCCTGGGTCAGGAAGATCCCCTGGAGGAGTAAATGGCAACCCACTTCAGTATTCTTGCTTGGGAAACCCCATGGACAGAGGAGCCTGGCAGGCTAGTCCATGGGGTCATGACATGCATGCACAAGGAGTGCCAAGCCCTCTAACAATGTTTCTACTTTTTGCTTCTTTAAGAACTTAAGTTCATATCTTTCACCTAACCATTATAAACCTTGGTTTACATCAGTATGATTTTTATTTTTGATATTTTTATTACTGATATGATCTCTTTATGAATAAACACAGCCTGTAATGCTGAGGTAAACATTTTCCCTGTGTGTTTAAAGTTTCATTCCTTTTCACATCACAAGAGTTTTTACTTAACATACTGTAATTTCAATCATCTCCTTTACACTTTTGCTAATGGATTCAAAATTAATCCTTATAAATCAACTATACTTCAATAAATTAAAAAAAAAAAAGGAAGTTAATTTTCAGGTCTAATCACAGCCACTGCGTTGTATACAACCCCAGAGCTTTCCATTTACCCTGAATACAGAGTAGTACAGTGTGAATGGTACCCCTGAAGTGGTACTATGTGGATGTTCTGGTTCAACCAACAATACATTTTCCAAAGTAAAAACAGTTTGACTTTTCATGATATATTTAAGATTTTTACCCATCTGGAGCTTATAAAGTTGTAACTGACAATTTAAAAAATCACTATCCATTTATCCAAACTTCACTTAGTAAGTAATTGTAATTTCATGTTTTGGAAAGTTTAACAGATATTTTTAAGGTATCTGTTAAACTCACTGTCAATCTGAGCTTCTATTCAACAAAACTTTAAAAAATACATATATATCTTCCGTATGCTAGAAACTGGGCTAAATGCTGATAATGAAGATTGCAAAAGATGATAGCTGAACAAAAAAATCTTAGTCTTACCAGAGAAATAAATCAATGACCATGCTGTACATTTTCTTACTCTGTCCTACTACTCATTGCTATTTGTGGACTAGCACTATTTTTTGTTACACTAATTGGTTCTAATACTTCATTTTATCAGAATGTCTTTCCATAAACACGCCTGTTTATTTTTCCATATAACTACTACTTACCATTACATGTAACAACTACTTACCATTACATGTAACATATACAAGTTATATAATATCTAGCTCACTAGAAAAAAAAAAAAAAGATGAAATTGCATTATCCGCATTCTGAGAAAGGAGTTAAATAACTTGCTCAAAACCTCACAGTTAATTTGTGGAGCTGGGACTTGAACTCATATTTGTCTAACTGCAAAGCCCTTTATCTGGGTCAGCTGGACTTCCTGGCTATATACAAGGACAGTTTGAGCTTGCCTCCTCTGTGTTGGGGGCAAGGGGCTGGGGCGGTGGTGATCCAGCTCTGCTTTTCCAGTATGAATTTGTATTAGAGTCACAGTTAGTACCTAATTACAATTCAGGTACCTTGGTTCCCCCCACCCCTAATTTTAAAAGAACGGTTCACAAGTATTTTCAACAAATAGAATAATGGGCTTTCTGTTAATGGGGAGTATATTTTATTTTTTTAAGGAAGAACTCTCTTCTACCTCACTGTTTGAGAATCAGTTAAAATACACCAGATGGTGCTCAACATCACAAATAAAGGCAAATCCAAGCTACCAGGAGATGCCACTTCACACCCACTGGAATGGCTCTCATAAACAGACAGAAAGTAAGAACGGCAAGGATGTAGAGAAAGTTGAGCCCTTATACGTTATTGGTAAGACAGTAAAGTGGCAAAGACTCTGTAAAAGGAGTTTGGCAAGTGTAAGACATTGCAGTTTCACTCCTAGGAATACCCTAAAGAACTCAAAACAGATATTTAAACAAATGCCTGGCATTTGTTTAAAAAAACACAAGGCCAGCAACACTATTCACAACAGGTGAAATGTTCAAACCACCAAAACGTCCATAACTGATGAGTGGGGAAAATGTACCAAATGCTTTTATTTCATATTGTGTTTCTTTTTTAAAAAACTGAATTGCAGTTGATATACAGTATTATATAAATTAAAGGTGTATGATACAGTAACTGACACTTTTTAAAGGTTATATACTCCATGTACAGTTTTAAAATGCTGGCTATATTCCCTGTATGCACAATATATCCTTACAGCTCACTGTACACATAATAGCTCATACCTCTTAATCCCCTACCCTTGCTGCCCCTGCTCCGTAACCATTTATTTGTTCTCTATTACCAGTCAGTCTGTTTCTTTTCCTTTTTTCGGTTATATCATACTATGCATTTCTTGAAATGCTCAATAACTTTTCTTCTTTAGCCTACTGTTGTGATGTCAGAGGGCTGGGAACATTCTTCACAGTCTTGCAACAAACTTCCTTTGTTTGAGGGGTACTGAAAGTGAAAGTGAAAGTCGCTCAGCCATGTCTGACTCTTTGCAACCCCATGGACTACACAGTCCATGGTATTCTCCAGGCCAGAATATTGGAGTGGGTAGCCTTTCCCTTCTCCAGGGTATTCTTTTCTAATAAGTGAATTCTACTTGTTTTTATAATTTTAATACTCTGTTCATCAATGAAATTAGAGCATTGTCATTTTGACAGTACTGGTATCATTTAGATCATATTTGCCTCCAAACACATTTAAGGTAGTTTATCTTCTTTTCCTATGCTCTAACCATGGTAAACAGCTACCATTTGGAAGTTTAAAACATCTTACATATAAATCTACAGAGAAATTTATTAAAAGTATAAAGTATTTTTTAATTTTAAATTTTTTAAAGTTTTTTTTTGTTAACAAATAAGCTAATCCATGTTTTCAAATGAATCATCCTTTGTCAATTAGTTTAAGAGGTTGCTGTTGAAGTTTTTTCCTTTTTTAAAATAAAAACACCTAGTAAGATTTAGGGATGTCTCTGGTACTTTTAGCCCATGCCATCTTCCTTTGAAGTTGTAACTTACTAAGTTCTGATTTACTTCTATTTTCAGCTGTTTGCATTAAAATGTCATGCCCTCATTAAGTCACTAGCTACACACACATACCTACACATATGGCCCTGATTTTGCACACGCCTCCCACAGGCTTTACTAATCTTTTGCTCTATGACACAGCAATCAAAAGTATAGAGGGTGCTTACATTAAGAAATAGCTAGTCACTAAAAATCAAGACCATGATCTTAACTGTTCTTCTCTAACCTCACAGAGATTAAATGGTGTTTCATTATCTCCTCTGCCCCTTCCCAATTCTCCTCATTCCAACAATGACCCTAAGCCTCAGAGCACCACTTCTCAAAAAAACTGATTAGAGTGCAGCTAGCACCTAATACTAGGACATGCTTCTCAAAATGCACATGCTCAGAACACCCTTGGACCAAGAATTAGAATCTGTGCTTTGGATAATGGTTGATTACAAAAAAATCTCCTGATTCACCAAGTCTAACCAGAACACTACCCACATATATACTATCAGGGTTAAGGTAACCCTACAATTTATCATACTAACTGGGGTATTTCTGAAAGTGAAAGGAAATGCCATTAACAATGACACTAAGACAAAAGATAAAAACCAGGATGTATGGTCAAAATAGGTTCCTGTGTTATGCCGCACCTTTGAAAACTTGGCTAGTCTCAATACTACTTTCAACTTAGGAGTTCACTAACATTATCCTAAAATGTAGTACAAGAGTATTACACTAAGAGTTGAAAATATAAAGAAACATAAGATACACACCCAGTCCTGGTGCCCGGTTCAGCTGGGAAGAAAGGGGATGTGACAAGACGCGCGAAGTACCAGGGAATAAATCAAGTCTCTCAAAAGACAGATGTGCACCAAAAGCTTTTCAAGATGTAGGATTTAAAATGGGTCTCAAAGGAGCACTATTAATTGGTGGATGAAAATCACTCGAGATCTTGAGAGAAGGTAAACAAAGATGCAGAGCCTAGAAGCCCATGTTATGGCCAGGGGATGGAAAGCAGACCACTTCTGCTAGAGCACAGCTTTTATACATTAACAGAAGATAAAGATAAGTTAGGAACCAAAGGAAGAACATTTTGATGGACACCCACTAAAATTCCTGAGGGAATTCCATAATCAAAAAGCAGCCGTGGGACTTCCCTGATTGTCCAGTGGTTAAAAACCTGCCTGCCAATGCAGGGGACAGGGGTTCGATCCCTGGTCTGCGAAGATTTCACATGCAGCAGGGCAACTAAGTCTGTGGGCTACAACTACTGAGCTGGAGCTCTGGAGCCAGCCAGTCGCAACTACTGAAGTCTGCACGCCCTAGAGCCTGGGCTGCAACAAGAGAAGTTACCACAGTGAGAAGCCTGCACACCGCGCCTGGAGAGCAGCCCCCATTCACCGCAACTAGAGAAAGCCAAGAGTGCCCAGGGGAGATGAGAAGGGAAAAAGACACAAGGGTGAAAAAAGAATACGCACTACACCAACACAGTCACACCATACATTTTTAAAAGGAAATACTAAATGGAAAGAAGAGTCATTAGGAGAAAGAAGAAACACCTCAGGAATGTCAGCAAGAAGTTGAACGTAAAGAAATTTAAGAAGGCACTTAAAAAATAAATTAAAAATAAGTCACACGAAAACATTAACAGCTAGATTATCAAATAGCCTTAGAAAATAACTAGAAGAGAAAAAGACAGATTACAAAAAGATGAAAAAAATACAAAAAAAAGACAGAAAAGTGGGAGATATGGCTCAGTAAACTAAACATAAATGGGCAGACAGATAGTGGATAAGAAAAGATGACAGAATTCAATGGGCTTAAAAAAAAAAAAAACACCTCTCAGAAACAGCATGAGGTTAATAATTAGAGACACAAGATAAATGAAAAGGCCCAGTTTGAGGCAATGGGCTAGCAGAAAAATCCAATTTTTATTTTCAGATTTTCCTGTAAATAAAACTAAACTCACTAATAATAAAAAGATCAAAAGAAAATGTAAAGAAACGTATTTGCCAGAGAGTGTGTATATGCACATGTTAAGATCATACAAAAAGCTTAAATTCAGTATAAGATTTCAGAGTTTAGGGGAAGTATAAAAAAGTAAAACGCTACAGGAAAAAAATAATTTCTGTATAAAAGACAATTTCATATGTAGTAAAATCATACATATTTGGTCATAATAGATTTTACATAAGTCTATTACAAATTATACATTACTGGAAGCAATGCTACACAAAAATATTTTTATTAAAATATTATGATTGGATATCATTACAGTGCGGAATCTAGACCAGTAATCTGCAGCTGGAAGTGTTAATCCTTTCCTGCTGCTGTTGTTCAGTCTCTAAGTTGTCTCCGACTCTTTGTGACCCCATGAACTGCAGCATGACAGGCTTACCTGTCCTTCACCATCTCCCAGAGTTTGCTCAAATTCATGTCCACTGAGTTGGTGATGCCAACCAACCATCTCATCCTCTGTTGCCCCCTTCTCCTCCTGCCCACAATCCTTCCCAGCATCAGGGTCTTTTCCAGTGAGATGACTTCTTCCCATCAGGTATCGGATACTTCCCAAAGTATCGGAGCATCAGTCCTTCCAATGAATATTCAGGGGTGATTTCCTTTAGGACTGACTGGTTTGATCTTCTTACAGTCCAAGGGACTCTCAAGAGTCTTCTCCAGCAGCATATTCCAAAAGCATGAATTATTTGGCTATCAGCCTCCTTTATGGTCCAACTCTCACATCTTTACACGACTACTGGAAAAACCATAGCTTTGACTACACAGACCTTTGTCAGCCGAGTGATGTCTCTGCTTTTTAGTACGCTGCCTAGGTGTGTCATAGCTTTCCTTACAAAGAGCAGACGTCTTTTAACTTCATGGTCGCGGTCACCCCCTGGACATTTGGACAAGGGAGCAAGAGCTGCGTCCTGGTGGCCACAGTAACTGGGAGAGGCCCTGCCAGCATGAAGCCCAAAGATGCTCAGTGTCTTCTAAAGCAAAGCACGTGCTGCTGTGCACCAAGTCGCTCCAGTCGTGTCTGACTCTCTCCAACCCCACGGACTGCAGCCTACCAAGATCCTCTGTCTACAGAAGTTTCCAAGCAAGAATACTTGAGTGGGTTGCCATTTCCTTCTCCGGGGATCTTCCTGACCCAGGGATCTTCCGCGCATCTCTTACATCTCCTGCATTAGCAGGCGTGTTCTTTACCACTAGTGCCACTTGGGAAGTCCAAGGCAAAGCACAATGCAGTCCAAAATGCTGAAGGGGACACTGATAAGAAACACTGTAGATGGACAGAGAACACTGCTTTTCTTGTATATTTAGATAAAATAAAGTTCATTTTTAAATTTAATTCTTGTGATTAATTTGATTCTGATAAAGGTCTCTGCATTCCACCTTAATCTATTTTAATCGAGAATTTAAAAACAGACATATAGTTCTAATATAGGAATTTCAGTTACTAAGACATTGATTATCCCTTCACAAATTAAGATATGGCCAGGAGAATATCTTATGTTTAAAGTGACAGCGTCAAGAAGTATTCAGTTTTCAAAATAATACCTAGGGCAATGGATGAGTTGAATAACATGCCTTTGCATTGTTACCACCAAATATGTCCATGCAACTTCTACGCATGCAAAGTTTCCTAACAGCGGCCATATACTAAAGGACTGCAACTGAATGAAAGAGAACAAATACACATTCACGAATCAGAAAAGGATAGGTAACCAACTCACTATTTTGAAAAGGAGGAAAAAAATAAATCTGATAAACAAGAGGAAAAATTAAGCACTTATTCTGCCTTCACTATAGAACTTACCAGACTGGTAACCAAATAGAAGATGTGGGCAAGTTTCTCTTTAGACAAGTATTCCAGTGGCTACCAGCATCACAAAAACACAACCAGATTTTCAGGTGTTTCCTGATGAAATAGTTCACTATCACCTATGAAGCGGTTTTGTCAAAAGAAAAAAAAGCGGGGGGATGGTAATCAATCCTGAATATCCAATACCTAACTCCCAAATTTACAGGAAACGCTGAACAAAAAGATACTAAACTTTGCCGTCAGAGTGCAACAAGCAAAATCCAGACTTAAAAACTCAGCCCTGTTTCATTTAAATAATCTGCAAAAATGAAAAGGGGAAACACAAAAACAAAAACAGAAAGAAATTAAAGATTGGATGATATATAAAACACATCAACCAATTACAACGTGTCTATCTGGATACTGATTCAAATTACCTTTGAAGAAGGAAGGTAGACAATCCTTAAGACATTTGTAAATTTGAACATGACTGATTTAAGAATTTTGATGATATTTTTAGATGTGTTAGTGGCACTGGGTTAAATTAAAAGTCTTTATCCTTTGGAAATGCACCTGTAGCATCTGTTCTTTAAAAATGCAGATTAAATCGAGATTTGCTTAAACATGATATAGGAGGGTGAAATGATTGGGGTTATAGATGACATAAGATTGGCCAAGAGTTGTTAACAATTGAAACTAGGTGAAGGCTACATGGCTATTTATCACACTAACCTGTTTACTTCTGTAGATGTTCCAAGTTCTCCATAATAAAAGTTAATTAAAAAAAATTAAGAAACCTCAGCAGGAGGGAAAAGTGATCATTTGCAACATGTTTATTTAGGGCTTATAAAAGAAAATGAATACTTAGCATAGTCCTCTAATGGATATGGAGATATAAAGCATCTGGGAGGACATAACAGAAAGGTCTTTAAAAATTTTAAACAGACACTGGTGTAAATAAAATAAAGAAAAACTAAAGGTGCACTAGTTAAAACTGTCATTGAATTCCACGTGGTCACATGCATCTCAAGTTGTGTTCAAACCATTCAATTGCCGCATTTTTCCCTCTTTGTGATTGAAGGTAAATTTACTTCAAGTATATATATTACAAATCCAACAAATATCACTAATCTCCTTAGAAACAAGTGTGAAACAAAAAGAAAAACATAAAGCCAAGGCCTTAAGATGCCCTCTAAATTTTGTTGTTACTACTGTATTTTTTATTTTTATTTTTTTTTGTTACTACTGTTTAAATTGAGAAGACTACAGAAAGCAGCAGGAAGCCATAAAAAACATGTAGCCACAATCTTCTGAGATGGATTCTCTTGGGGACCCTAAATAAATGGATTCTTGACCTACTAAAATTTAATGTAAAAAAATGATCCATTTGTAAAGGACCCATAAGATTGTAAATGGCAAACAAACTACAAATAACCACCCTTAGAAAGGGAATGAATGGTGTTTATAAAAAGCAAGTCCCGTGGATGTAAAGGGAGAATCATCATGATGATTTATAAGTAAAGGAAAATAAAATAAAAAGGTAACAAAATTCATGTTTCCCTAGGCCCTTCACTCAAACCAAAACATGTGGAGCTATACTCCCAAAAGCAATTTCAGACTAGAGATGTCTTTATTTTTCCCCAGACAAGCTAGAAGTTAAACAGAATGACAAAGTATATTTACTCTGGGACAGTGCAGCAGGAAAGAAACTTCAGACTGGCAGAACTGGTCCAAATCCCTCCAAAATAGGCAGAGAAAAAAAAAGAGGTAGATTTAAAGTCATTCCTTTGCTCAAAGAAAAGCCTTACACAAGGAACTACAAGTCAGAGAACAAAGATATGCCTTCTCTGTTATGATCATATTCATTCCCTGACCTTCTTCCTTACAAGGAAAGAGAGAAGAAAGCTGAGCTGGCAACTTGGGGAATGCTCCCTAAAAAAGAAAATGATTCTGTCTGAATGATTTAAAAAAAAAAAAAAAAAAAAAAAAAAAACACTAATGCAAGCCTAGCATCCCCAAGGCAAAGAAGAAAACTCTTCTTTCTCCAATTCACCAACTGAACCTCACTTCCCAGGTTCTAAAACCATGGAGTACGCTGGATCCTTCAAGAGACTATAAGCAAACAGAGGGGATACACTCACACTAAGAATGCACCTACAGACCATGAAACAACTCTGAATGCTTTTACCGGATTTCTCAAGCAGCAGTGTACAGAAGCAAAAAGTGCTTACATTTACGTCAAAACTAAGCCTAGATTTTTGCCCTGGAGCTGTTAAGTATATATATGTACTACATGTGTGACAACTCTCAGATTACCTTTTGAAACCTTAACAAGAATGATACTTCATAGGATTGCTTTGGGAATTAAATAAAATAGCATATTAATAGGCACTATAGTATGGAAATCCAGTAGAGTTGTCAGGCTGGGTGCTCAATTATTTCCTCTTTCTTTTTCTGAAGTGAGAATGAAAGTTGCCTATTCATGAACCACATACAGTTTGTACAAAATATAGGCAGAGAAATTTCTCTCTAAATATCCATATGCTCCCCAACATTTTCCAACCACCTTGAGGTCACGTGATTAAATCCGTATCTTACTTTCAGACCAAAGCACTTACAGCCAGCACATGACCCTCCAGTTATCCTGCCTGGACATGTTGAAAATGGCAGAGCTACAAATTGTAAGCTGCATAGATCCCAGCCAACACATGGAAGAGCTACCCAGGAGTCCAACATATGTTGAAGTTAATGCAACACACAACAGCTTAGCAAAATTTAATATCTTCTTTTATAGCCTGCTGCTGCTGCTGCTAAGTCACTTCGGTCGTGTCCAACTCTGTGCAACCCCAGAGATGGAAGCTCACCAGGCTCCCCGGTCCCTGGGATTCTCCAGGCAAGAACACTGGAGTGGGTTGCCATTTCCTTCTCCAATGCATGAAAGTGAAAAGTGAAAGTGAAGTCGCTCAGTCCTGTCCGACTCTTAGTGACCCCATGGACTGCAGCCTACCAGGCTCCTCCGTCCATGGGATTTTCCAGGCAAGAGTACTGGAGTGGGGTTCCACTGCCTTCATATGCATACATAACAATGGTAAGTATTATGCTTAGGTATCATGGGCTTCCCAAGTGGTTAAGTGGTAAAGAATCTGCCTGCAATGCAGGAGCCCCAGGAAGCATAGGTTTGATCCCTGGGTGGGGAAAATCCCCTGGAGAAGGAAATAGTAGCCCACTCCAGTATTCCTGCCTGGGAAATCCCATGGACAGAAGAGCCTGGCAGACTACAGTCCATGGAGTCTCAAAAGAGTAGGACACAACTGAAGCAACTTAGTATGCATGCATGCTTAGGTATTAAAGGATATCTTCCTTTCTGTGTAATTTGGTATGTCCAGAATGAACAGAATAGTTAAGAGAGAATACTGATAGCAAAGTAGAAAAATAATCCAACATACACAGAATAACTTAGAAACCGATACTTTTAGTTTCACCTCAAAAGGAGAAAAAAACTCTAAAATCAAGAATCTAAACTCTCTTCTAGTTAATCATACAGGTTAGACAATTAAAAAAAAAGAAAAAAAGCAATGATCCAAAAATAAAAGCTGAGAAACTAAAAACAGCTACGAGGAAACAGGTAAAGGAAAGGAAAGCAGAACAAGACTTTAAACACCTTGCACCGTGGGGCAGCAGCTGGCGCCGCGTGTCACGGTCACAGCAAGTACAGGGCCACGACTGCCACCCTAATCCCGGAACAGCCCCAACGCTCTAAAAATCAAAGACTGCAAAATAATTTGGCAGCAACACCAAGCAGGAGCTAACCTGAAACTATCTGTAGTGCCGACTTATCCCACTTAGTGAGAACATTCATACAGTCTGGGTGTAGAAATATGAATGTTTGATTATGGAGTGCTGCCCCAGATCCCACTGGCAGTGTTATATAAACCACATCACATTCCCTTTCTAAAATCTGAATTTTCACATTCTGAAACATTACTGGCCCCACAGGTTAGAAATAAAGGACTGAGGACTTGTAACAATAATAGGATAATCTCTGTATTGTCTTAATGATAAAAATCAAAATCAGATGAAGAGCACGGCTTTCTAAACTGTTTGCAGTTTAATGTACGGTATCAAACTGAATTTTGATGATTTCCCAATGGTTATTTACACTCAATGATACTTCAGTATTTCTAGTAGCACACAGATATAACCAGCCTAAACCTAAATCATGAAGAGGGTATAATGAACGAGTAGGAGACTAGTTAATTAATTAAAAATATTGCTATAAGTGTTTCTGGCCTCAGTAGAACATAATTTAAAAGGCATTCAATGTAGCCGTAAACTACAGCGCAAGAGTAGTGGAAGATGGGGATACCAGCTCTGAGGAAAGTATAGGAGAAATGTATATGCACTATGCATCACTACTGAGATAGGAAAATAATAATAAATGAACTATGTAAAACTTAAAGAGGCAAGGTATTGGAATTAACATCTACAGCAGGATTTCTCAACCACTACTGACATTTTAGGCCAGATAAAATCTTTGTTGGAGGGGGGTGACTGAGGTATTACAGGGTATTTAAGAGCATCCCTGACCTCTATTCACTAAATTATTAATAGCAGCTCCTCTTCCCCCAGTTGTGAAAAGTCTCTAGGCATTGCCAATTGTTCCATAGGACAACTGGAGTGGGGTGTGAGAATAAGAAGGCAAAAATCGCCCCCCGTTGAGAACTGGGGAAAGAGAAATATTAAAGGTTTAAAGATGTTTCTTCTTCTTGATTCTAAAATGCCAAATAAGCTACCCTGTTAAAGCCATATAGAAAGGAGAAAAAAAAATCTTTCTAGTTCTCTAGATCTACAGGTGGTTTTATTCTGTTTTTAATCTTTATTTTATAAGAAAGTCGAGAATGGCAGATCAAGATCCACTGGAGCACCCCTGTACCCTAAGGAGCAATGACTTGTTGATCTTCTTATAACTAAACATATCCATCTGTTGTTACAGCTACTCATTCAAGGAGGGAGTAAGATACCAGCTGGTTATCTATAGAAAGGAACAAAACAATTTGAGTCTTGCATGTAGCTGCAAAGTAACCACGTAACTTTTTAAATGCACAGTTTTCACCCACCTTCTGATTACATTATCTGCACTGAACTTAACAGATCCCTAATAAAAATGTGACCTGTTGAGGGCGAAGAATATTATTTTCAATTACACCATTCCTTTGGAAAAACTTTTCAGTCATAAAGTACTGAATCTTTCTGCTACACTGGCATGCATGAGGGAAATAACTAGCTTTACTGCAAACCAATTTCTTTTTAATAATACAAATGGTAGCCAAATACCTCTGAACAATCATATTAAAAATATGGGGATTTCCCCAGTGGTTCAGTGGTTAAGACTCTGCCTTCCAATGCAGAGTGTGCAAGTTCAATCTTTGGTTGAGAAACTAAGATCTCACATGCTTTAGTGTGAAGCCAAAAATTAAAACACACACAATTATGAAAAAGTAAAGAATATATGGGATATTTCATAGATCTCCAATCCAAAGTCATTATTTTGTCTAGAATTTCTATTCCTGTCAATTTGACAGACCAGTTGGAAAACACCTTCAGTCAGAGTAGTTCTATACTTATCTATTTTACAAACTGAGCATCCAACAGAGATTTAATTTTTATAAAAAGGCTATTACAGGATTTTTTTCAAGAGTTGAAAACAAAAGGGCTAGATGATTAATGAAACAATTTTGTTTTATGAAATAGAGTACCTTCACATAGCACATTTTGGCTAACATAAACAATAACAATCAAATGCAAACATAAAAAAGAAAAAGCAAACTATCCATATGTGTGGGAGGATTTAAAACCAAGTATTATATAAGCAACCAATCTATGTAGATTCACATGTCACTTTCATCATGATCTGCCTTCATATGTCAACTAGAGAAAGCTTCCAAAATCTCTTCTTAGATCCCAGAGAAGGAAAGAATGTTATGTTCAGATAACCAGCAAATTATATCAATTCAGAATCAATTTTACAAAATTATTGATATAATCTCATTCTCAGTAAAACTATGAATTCCTATAATGGAATACTAGAAGAGAAAACATATCACAACTATTTAAAAGTAGTTTATTATAATCCACTGGACAGAACATTCTCTGCTGCATTAGGGTTCATTAACCATTAGCATATTTCTTTAAAGAGGATACACAATTTGTTCAACCTTGCCCAGTGTTCTTAGGTTTATTTTCTTTTTTACTCAAGTTCCAAGGAACTGCTTTTAACTAGCTCCTGACATTCCCAATAGGTGCAGAGCTGATTAAGATAAAATTATTCCAATAGTTGGATGCTGATGCACTGGAGAAAATGCCAGCAAAAGTGAAGACATACTGCTAAGCTAGCTCTTTAACCACGCCTCAACCACTTTATCGACCCAATTCACATTAAGGAATTTCTAAACATATAAATTCATCTAATCTTCACAACAAATTTATAAAGGGGGTATAATTTTAACCTCTTATTATAGAGATAAGAAACAGAAAGACAGAAACATTCCATAACTTATGTAAGGTAACACAGCTATTAAGTGCCAGAGCAGGGACTTGTACTCAGTCCAGTTCAAGCACCAGTGCTTTTCAAACCTTAAAATACACACAATCCATCTGGAAATCTAGTTGAAATTCAGATCCTGATTCAGTACTTTTGCAGGGTGGGTACGCAAGATTCGACATTTCTAAAAGAGTCTACAGTTCTAAAATCTCACCTGTGATGCAGATGCTACTGGTCTGAAGACCACCCCTGAGCAGCAAAGTTCTATCTTCCCTAGAAATAGCGCAAGGCAGTAGTAATCCGCAAAAGGAGGCAGAGCTCATCCACAGACAGTTGGCTTATGAGTAAATCAGGGCTTCCCAACTACTGGTTTAGAACTTAATTGCTTTTGTTCATTTTTTAGAAAGAAGGAAATGAGCAAAATTTGCAAGCATCGTAGCACCCACTTTCAGGTTCCGTATGTTAATACAATAACTTGGTACTGTAACGCCTCCCTCTCAGTAAGGCCTTTCTAACATCCAAAAACTATTTACAATGTCCCTGAATGTCTACTTTAATATGGGTTCAATCTGAACATATTAAAGCATATTTTTAGAGCATAGTTTTGTACTGTCTCAGATAGGAAAAGAATTAAAGAGACTGAGTTAAAAATCTAGCACCTTTCTAAACTTCCATCACCTGTCAAGTCCTGAATGGACATCCTCTGGGGAACAGATGGAACATAAATGTCTTATAGCACATCACTCAATTCTACTTAATAACTTTCTCTAAAAACAGATAAGGAAAGGCACATAATACAATCTCCCTTCATTCTCACTGGTGCATCAACTCTTCACACTCTAATCTAGAATAAAGAATATAAATTGAAGCCACTAAGTGTTATATCTGTAAATGCTTTGGCCTAAAGCATACCAATATCTAAAAACGGAAATGCCATCAAATCACTGGAAATAACATTTTATCACACATTTATACTACCAGGAAAAGAAATATCAATACTACCCAAATACATTTCAGACAGGTTTAAAGCCACATACTTAATTCAGTAATTAAGTCTATCCTATGATCACCCTGGCTGTATACATATTTGACACAGCTATATAAATACCTAAAAAATATTTTATTAATTAAACACAGGAAAAGATTTAAGAAAAAATCTTAAGTCTGAGTAATTTTGATTTTGTTGAGTTTTCCTGTATTTCATTCAAGTTTTTTTCTCAATGTACACAGACATACTTTACATTCTTCTCTGAAAAATTAAAATGTATCACATACTTTGACAAGCTTGTAAAAATCATATTCAAAACCACAATGGAATTCTGATTAACTACACGTGAAAGTCAAAATAATTAGGCTTCATAGATTTCAGACAATATGAATTCACATATTTTCTAGAATTTATTAATAGAGTCCCACTATTAATTATAACATAAATTAACAAATTTAAACTGTACAATCACCATAAAGCTAAAATTCTCACCTGTGAATTATAAGAACACCACGAATACGTATTTGACACAAAGGTAAAAATACAAATTTTAAATTAGCTGTCAAAAATCCTAAAAATGTCTCCGCTAAACCTTACTATTCCAAACTCCTGCTCAAGAACAAGACCTAGATGCTCTTCCATTCAAAAGAATCTGAAGACTTACAGAAAAACACATAAAAATATGTGAATATTTCACTTGTCCAGCATATGAAAGAAGACTGTCCCCAAACTACTAAAAACAAAAACAACTTCTCCTGTCTCCTACTAAGACTGATATTTTTTCTTTTTCTTTTTCCTCTATTAATCACTCACACAGTCACAAAAGAACTCATACATTAAAAGCAGCAGAGAACTGAAAGGTGTCATTTGCAGTAGTTAACAGTGATCGCAGGTTGTGAGGAGGGAAAGCACAGATTATATATGTGTGCCAAGTTACTTGCTCAACGAGCAAGCCCAAAGGATCACCATTTCACCAGTCTAATCACTAAATGCGCAGCATTATTTCATGGACTGAAAGGAAATATGGTATATAAAGAGAAAAATAAAAGCAAATTAAACTAAACTTTCTATCTGTAAGACAGACTACACTTCCTCTACAGTAATCGTCAGTGACCTTGAGGAAACATATCTGGGTTAAATGGGCAGAGCACATTTCTTCAGCAACCGTAACACTACTGCTCGCAAGACATCCAGCATGTGTCTACTGGGCTTAGCAAATTCACATACAAACACTATTTAATAGTTTGTGCCATTTGCAGAAAATCAACCAAAACCTTTAAAAAATGTTTGACCTTATATGCAATTTTAAAACAATAAAGACTTTTGAACCCATAGATTTTTACATCTTCTATAATGAGAAATACCAGAATACACTGTCCATGTTAAGTAATTCTTCCAGAGAGCAAATTTAACCTGACCTCCCTAAATGGCTACAGATTTGACACACCATTTAGAAGCCTGAAAGGAAATACTGATTTATTTATTCTCTAAAGCAGTGCTGTTCAACAGAAATACAACATGTGCCACATACGTAATTTTAAATTGTCTAGTAACTGTATTAAAACAGGAAAAAAGAAATTAATTTTAAAACATTTTACATACCAAAATAACCAAAACCCAACATATCAAAATATTAGTATTTCAACATGTAATAAATATTTTTTGAAAATCAGTAAAATATTGTGCATTCTTTTCTTCATATTGTTTCCAAAATCTGACGTGTATTTTACACTTACAGAACATCTCATTTTGGACTACAACCGAAGTGGTCAATAGCCACAAGTGGTTAGTGGCTGCATTACTGGAGAGCGCAGCTAGCTCCTAAATACTACTTTGATATTTGACATACTACTATCTGTTTAAAATTAGCTCACATTCATGTTTCCATTTTGAACTGAAATGTCTGATTACAAATATTAATATAAGCAAATAAACATCAGATCACCTTATTAGAGGACCCAGTTAACATACACAATAAGAAGCGGTTGGATTATATCCTATTATATCTCAAGTAGATTTCAGAAATAGGTCTGATCACCACAGTGAACACAACTTGTAGAAAAATATAGGTAAGACAAGAAAACACTTTCATATCAAACCGTAACACTGCTTTATTTCTAGTAGCCATTCTGGTTTCTGAGTACCTATCTGCAAATTATCTACAAGACAGTTTTTCTAAGTTTGATGAATTTTGGAAGTCATACAGTCACAGATGAAAAACTGAGCGCTAAGAGGAATTTAAATAATATTTCAGGGAAACAATTCAAACCAATTACTTTTAATGCACCTTATACCAACCAACAATCTTAAATCATTCTACATGAGTTTCACTGAAATGACTTCTTCCCACAAATTCCAACTCATTCACTATCTTTTATACACATATTTCTAGGACCAAAAATACTAAGGATTTTCCCAAGTAATTAAACCATCTGATTAAAATGTAAATAATTCCAACAATGCATTTTCTAGAAAACAGCAGCTAAAACCATTAGCTTAGCACATAAACTCTGTCCTAAAGGCAAGTTACTGAATAAATCAAACAGAAACAACTATACTCCTGTTTACTGCATTTACATTTTTGTAACACCACATTCAGCAATTTCTAAATTTGGAAGGTCAGTTCAGATTGCACACAAGCAGTAACTTTAAAGCTTGGCAAAATTTTAGAAGTTTCTGCAATATACTTCTGAATAAACACACTACAGAACTATTACAAGAGAGTAAAAATCAGCACCGTTCATACTAATCCCAGCAAGAAGCAAAAATCAATATATTCATAAGTTCAAAATGTATGATACACTCTAAAAAGGTTTTTTTTTTTCCTCCCAAATTTATTTGATTCACCCAAGACAATTTTTTTTCAATCCACTTGCAAAGCTGAAAAGAAGCAAGTGTAGCCTCTTCTGCAGCACAAATATCCAACAACGATACATGAATCTCTGGATATTTTTCCACAATTTGAAATTAAAACAACACAATTTGTTTCTTACCTGCAGTTAGGAGGAGGATCAAGGGTTATTTCAGCTAGCTCCTTCTGAATTCTGTTAGTGAAATGAGAACAGACAAAAAGGATTTGAGAGTCTACAGAATAACCGGGGAATCACACTGCCCTCTACCACCATGCAGTTAAATGCAAGGCTGGCTGCGCCCTCAGTAATGCTAACATGGCTGCTCCCTCTTTGTTCTCAGAGGCATAACCCAAATCCCTTAACAGAAACTTCGCAGCTTTTTTTCTCACTTGCTACTGTAAGTAATTAAGACATTCACACCTGATTTGAGAACTAGCCCTCCACTTGTACTCAGAAAAGGAGGTAAAATGTATTTTAAAGCACTTTTTACCAGAGAAATTCTCTTTTCAAGCTTATATGCAAATGAGACAAGAAGGGAGGAGGGAAAGCACTAGAATATTTGACAATGACTCCAAGACACTTTACCAAGGTAAAAATTAACAAGCTACTGCAAGTGCACATTAATAATTTTGACAATATTTTACCTGTCAGAAAAAAGTTTGAAATTTACAAATATTTTTACCAGTGAAAAACTTTCAAAGAATTCTGATATCTGTATTGAAGTAAATCTGTTTCTCCCCTGACCTTAAGTGCAGCACTCAAATTTAATAAATTTGGGAGAAAAGATAGACAGCCTTGAGGTAAGAGGAAAAAGAGCAGTTCTTATTTTATTCAAATTTATAATGCTTTCAAAACTTAAGATATGTTTAATATGTTCATCAACAAGATTGTAAGAAACTAAGGAGGATTTTAAATTATCTCATGGACTGCTGTTATTTCATAAAATATTCTAGTTATTAACACTTGATTATTGATACAATAGAGGTGAAAATCCACAGACTATCACTAACACAACACCAACATTCGATCAGCTTTTATATTTTCTTTTTCTTTTGGTTGAGATCAACAAAAATCAATAAAATGTCGATATCGACTAATGCTATAGGCACACCTGATGTGTAATTACTAAAATTCACAGGTGTTCCACTTACTACTACCATTGATTTGAGTCCCATTGACAGCATCTTTTTTTCACTATCACAGAAATATAAATCAACAGAAAACAAATGATCTTTCACTTATACCCAACAAAATATGCTTCTCCTGCTGTTGAGTATTAACATGTCAAGCATATCCACAAATTTTAGAATGAAGAGGCATAATGGCAAACTTCTCAATCACCAAGTGCCACCTAACACGTAAAGGGCTACTTTTCAGTTTTACCTACTCTCACAAGGACACAGAGGTATGACCAAAGCTTAATTAGAAAAAGTAAAACCTTAGATGAATGACTTTAAGTCATGCTTCTAAAAACTGAAAACAGACCTGAAGTACAATTTTAAAATCTGCCTTCAAACACAGCCAAGGCCCTGAGTTTAAAAATCTTCTAGCAAACATGACCATTTCTGATCATTAAGTTTCATGAAGAGAGGCAGATCTCTCCAAGTGTCACCTTCAATGAAGATGAATATAACTCATAAAAAGACAACATCCTCAAATGTACCAGCTAATCTGGGATCACCAAATTTTCCTTGCCAACTCCTTAATCTGTCAGATGTTACTCCAATCTCTACTCAAGGACACTCTCTCTGAAGTTACCAAAGCACAGAACAAGTTGGCTTAAAAGTCTAATTCTAGGGAGGTGGCTTATATACCGCCTAAAAAGAATGACAACTCATTCAAGTCCAAACAACACCGATAGCAAAGGAAATATTTTGAACTACTGCTACTGATGTTAAATCAACAAAAGCGTCCATGTGGAAGACAAACGGACAACGTGCTTAGTCCTTTTTTTGGAGGTTACCTTTTAGCACTAGTGGATAATTTAGCAGTGGTTTTGCTAGAGAGTTTGGTGTTTTTCTTCTGCTGGGTGGCAGAAGGTTTCCTTTCTTCTTGTTCTTCAGGCTCTGGAGCGGCTGGGTCTCGCTGGTCTGCATCTGAACTCCCACTGCTGGTGCTGGGACTCTCATCATCGGATCTCTGCCGATCACTGGACATCTTGGTGAAGTTATTTCTTGGAAAACTTTTTAAAGAAAAAAACGGGGAAAGAAAGGAAATGTAAATCTAAGAAATAAACCGATAGCATTTTCTTCTCTTCATCTTCACCTAAAATCGTGTTTTAATGAAAACGCTTCAAAAGTGTTCACACTTATCTCATCCTACAGCAAGGTTACAGGCGAGGTGATGTGTCTCACAACGGCAGCGTTCAGGGATTTGCCGAACTCAAGTTAGAAAACCCACTCACATTTTTTTTCCATCCCTTGGACAATCTATCAATTGTCTACTTTCTCAGAAGGCATGAAACAGATTTGCCAGGGAACTTAGGGAACGAGCATTAATAACATATGACACACTGTAAATAACAGATCTCGCTGAAAAATGTTAAAAAGTCACTAATAACGTCTAAATATTTACACACTGACATTGGTCAAAGCTACCAAATTCCTTTTCCGAGAGGAAAACATACCCTGTTAATCGCCCATATGCTTATTTAAGGTGGTGATTCCTCCTCTGTGCACGTAAGCCTTTAAATACAACACTTAGGAATTTAAAAAATCAACTAACAAGCTGTTCTGGCCACGGCCAGCAGCGAAGATTCATCCGGCCAAGACCAAGCTGCCACCCTGGGAAAAGCAGAATTCAAACTGCACCTTCTGCAAAGCTCCCCATGCCATCAAGGTTCCTCGCTCAATTTTTACATCACGGACCGACATTTTGTCCAAAATAACCCCCCCCCCAAAAAAAAATTTTTTTTTTTTTTTTTTTTTCAGAGGAAAAACAAACAAACAAAGCCTCAAGAAGTGCAACAAATTTCCGCGCCCGCCGAGGCGAGCCGCGGCCGGCGGCGGCCACGCAGCTCGGCGGCCCTTTGTGGGGAGGGCCGCGCGGGGGCCGCGGGCAGCGCTCGCCGCGCCGGGCGCCAAGTGATGCGAGCAGCCCGGCCGGCCCCGCGGCTGCTCGCGGACACCGGCGGCGCGGGCGCCCGGCGCGAACAAAGCTGCCCGCCCCCGCCCCCTCCCCCACCGCCGCCGCCCCGGCCGCCCCCCACGCGGCCCCCCGGCCCCGCCGCCTTACCTCGGCCGCCCGCCCGGCCCGCTCGCGCGCCGCTACGGTGTGGGGGAGGGAGAGAGAAAAAAACCCTTCCTTAAGGAAATGGAGGCAGCTGGGGGGGGGGAAAGGGGGGGGAGGGAAAAAAAGAAGCCGAGGAGGCTCTGGCCGGGGAGTGTGGAACATTGAAAGTCGGAGGGGGTTGTGCAGTGCCGGGCTCCGGCCGGAGGGTGGCGCCGCCCAGCGCCTTCGGAAAAAAGGGGGGGTGGGAGCCCGGCTGGGCGAGGGCGCGAGCTCCCGGCGAGGCTGAGGGGACGCGGGAGACCCCCGCGCGCTGTGGCCTCCCGCCGCCGCCGCCCGGCTCGGCTCCTCCCGGCCGCGCAGTCAGCAAGTTCCGAGGCGAGCGCGGGGGGAGGGGCGGGCGCGGCGACGGCGCGCGCTCTCGCTTGCTGCTTGCCTGGCGGAGGGGCGCGCGCCGCCGGCGGCCGGCGGGCGCGAGCTGTTCCCGCGCGCTCCCGCGCGGTCTCTCCGCGCCTCCCTTCACCCGGGGGGCGCACGCGTCCGCCCGCGCGCGGCCCGGACAAAGAGCGCGGCGGGGACCTGGCGGACTGGCCCCTGCCGCCCTTGGCCGCGGAGCCCTTGCCGGAGAAGGCGGGGACGCGGGCGCCGTCTCGCGGGGCCGCTGTGTCGCGGGGTGGCTTCCGGCCTGAGCCCGCCTCCGGAGCGAGGCTGCCCATTGGACTACCCGCCCCCACAGGCTGGAGCTGGGGTCATGCCCGGGCTGGCCCACTCCCCTCTTCCAGCGCACGGGCCAGCGTAGTCCACTGGGTCCCCATGCCTGGGCAAGGGCCTGGGTCGCGTGGCGGTAGTCCCCCACTGCTCTGGAACATTGGAGACTAATGGGTGTCGTTGACTAGGCCAGGTACGGAGGCAGAGGAAAGCTGCCACCTGCCCCTCCTGAGAGCTCACGGGGCAAGATGAGGTCTTGGACACTGAGGGAAGAAAAAAGGATTTCGAGACCAGGTGGCCAGCCTCTGTTTCTCTTTGGCCCTCGGCCTTCCAAAGAGAAAGGTCCTATGGATGCTTTCAAAACTTAAAAATTCAAAACGATCAAAGTGAAGAGGAACGTAAGGAGGGTTCATACCTGATGCTTTGCTAGATGCTCTTCTGATGTGCATACTAGATACCAGTTCTGGAGAGCGAAATCCCTAAGTGGTACTGGGTCAGAATGTCCACACAGAAAAGCTGCAGATGGGGGATAGTGAAGGTTAGTTTTGTTCTGCCATTCTCAGTCTCCAGGTGGACTCTGCAGCTTTTGCCCCGGGGAACAAAGTGGCCAGAAGTACAGAAACTTCCGGTTTGCAGCCCAGACCTTCTCCAGCTCCTGAGAACTTGCTCCAGTGATGGAGCCCCAAAGGAATTTGTGGATTCCTCTCCCACAAGTGTCAGGGGCAGGGGTGCTGGGAGAATGTGGAGTTCACAGAGAATGGCCGAGTCATAACAGATTAAATAGAATTAAAGGAAAAAAGAGAAAAAGGCTGAGTGAGCCAATATGCTTATTTTTCCTCCAAATAGAAAAGTTTTGGTAAAGGATTGCTTACAATTCTAATGAGTAAGTTACATTTCTGTGTTTTTTCCTAAGACACATTCAGTGAACATTTTGGAGGTCTATGCCCCAGGTGCTGGATGCAAAATTCACTCATTCAACTACTGCGTGACTAAAGCCACATCTCTCTACTCTGTGTTAGAAGCAACGGATCCAGAAGGGGAACAGGTAATTAAAGAGCACCAGGTTGGTTAGAAGGAAGGACACTAGTCAGAACGAATATGAAGTCTCAGATGTTGAAGACAGAGCATAGTGTGTGTGTTGACAAGCAGTTTGATTGGGCTGGATTAAAGTGTACTTGTGGAAAGAGCTTGTTAGTGAAAATACCGGCAGAAGGTTCTCCCAACTTCTACACTGTGCTAGCAAAAGCCAACCAATTTGGAGTTTGGATTTTTCTCTGTTTGGAATGTGAAGTTGTGAAAGGAAAGCTATATGTTTAAAAAAAAAAAAAAAAAAGGATTGTTTTAGGAAATCTAATATCACAGAAGTAGACTGAAGGCCCAAAGGCCATGGACTGATGGGGTTTGGGTGGAGCTGGGAGATAAAAGATATTTAGTTATGTTTTGGTAGCATTTTCCATGATAGAAGAAACAATAGTGAACTAAAAAGCAAGGCAACTAGATTCTAATCTCATTTTACTAGATTCATGTGACCTCAGGCAAGTTACATTTTCCAATTAAATCTTTCTCCTCTCATGGCTCAAAAATTTCATGATTCTTCATTGTGTTTGAAGTCATGGAGTTCCACACAATATTCACACAACAGAATACTTAGGAACTACCTAATGCTAAGAAATTGGAGTGAAATAGAGGTGCTGCCCTTACTGAGCTCATTGTATAGTGGGACAGCCAGAAATGTAGACTACAGAATGAGAAGTGCTACATTAAAGGAGTGAACAGAATGAGTGATGTATTAATAATTATTAATTAAAAATTAGTCATGGAATAAATTATTAATTAAACTTGAGGTTATGTATGGGTCAAAAAAAGTAACAACGAACTGGGCCTGAAAGGATCATTAAGTAATAATATAACCAGTGCTCTGGGCAAATTATCTAGGACATAATAAGTGTTCAATAAATAGTACTCAGGAAATGGCAACCCACTCCAGTATTCTTGCTTGGAGAATCCCACGGACAGAGGAGCCTGACGGGCTACAGTCCATAGGGTCGCAAAGAGTTGGGCAGGACTGAAGCAACTGAGCATGCATGCATGCACAAAATTGTTGAAGTCACCAGAAAGAAAATGAATGGTTCTGTCGAGGTTAGGGACATTAGGGGCATGCCCCTACAATAGTAGGTAAGCAGCTGCTTTTACCCTTGAAAATAGGAACCATGTCTTATATGCATTCATGTCGGCATACAGAGTTTGCCTAATGCAAATTATTCTATAAAGTATGCAATAAACATTTTCCCGTATGACCCCTCAAAATAGTACGACAAAGTAGACTTCAGCTACTGCAAGAAGATGGTTCCCTCTTGGTTTCCTCTTTTTCTGTTCTTGGTATGGGATCCTGCCAGCTTCTAGCTCACAGCTCTGAGAAAGTCAGAAGTAAGAGGAAAGATACAAAATTCAATATTGCCATGAAGACCTCTTCTTCCCTTCCTCTCACAAATGCCGTGACCTAAAGTAACTGGTCATTACAAGGAGAGACAAGGCAGGTTCCAGAATCCTTTAGACTTCCCTGATTTGGGAATTGCTTTTTCCCATGCTTTTCAATAGGTCTCAGTGTTATACATGTACATAAGTATGTGTGTGTATAACCAAGAATTCTATAGGAATACACATTTGATTTGCTTAAGTTTCTGAAGTGAGTAATTATATAAACTATAGAGGGGCCACAGATCTTTTAAAATCACCCACCATGGCCAACAACATACCTTATACACAATGGATGTAGAATACTTGTTACTTTGCTTTGCTGCTTTCATTTATTTCCTTCCACACAACAACCTTTCTCAACATCCTTTCCTTTTACCCTTCTTTTTTTTAGGCTCTTTCAGATGTTATCCAGTTATGTGCATCCATTTGTCCTCTGGCTATAAAATTATCTTTCTCTATCCATTAAAAAAAACAAACAAACAGATTTTGGTTTATTAGGAAGTCATTTCTTGGCCCGGGCTTAGTTTAAGAAGCCAAGGTTGCCATTGTTACTCTCAGTGTCTCTGGACCTCCGGAGTCCAATGCGCCGATTGGCATCTAGTGTGCCCCCATTGTGTCGTGTGTACAAAACCTGCCGTGTGCCATAGGCTGGGCTGGAACCTGGAAATGGGAAGATGGCTTAAACCTCTATTTGACTTCAGGGCACGAAGCTCAGTGATCATTTTCTCCTTTTCTCCTTTGACATAAGTCTGAGGGAAAGTATATACCAAAAAGGGCTATGTCTTTATTCCATAAAGAGCTTGTCCACATGAAATGAAAGCATAAGCACCTTAATAAGGCAAAAGGCATGAACAGATAAATTTTTTTTTTCCTTTAGCCACACCGTGGGGCTTGTGGGATTCTAGTTTCCAGACCAGTGATCCAACCTGGGCCCTCTGCAATGGAAGCATAGAGTCCTGACAACTGGACCACTAGGGAATTTCCTGAACAGATAAATTTTAAAAAGAAATACATTTATTTAACCTTATTTAAAACACACACACACACACCACCACAACATTGTAAAGTAATTGTCCTCCAATAAAACACACATATACAACTCAATCTTGCTCAGTTCAGTTCAGTTGCTCAATCGTGTCTGACTCTGCGATCCCATGGACTCAACCTTGCTAGGCAGCAAAAAAAGGGAAAATTAAAATGAAATACCTACCAAAATAATGAAAACAATTTTCAGTGTTTACAATCATTGCTGGCAGATTCATAAAAAAAAAAAAATTCCCATTGTCTATTTTCAGTAGCATGAGAGTTGGTACTAGCTGTTTGAAAAACAACTTCAAAGTTTGTGTCGAGTCTTAAATATGTCCATGTCCTTTAACCAAATTACTCCATTTCAAGAAATGTATCTTAAAAGGTACTCTAACTACAGAAAAAATAATATTGAAAAATTGGGAGTTCTCTGGTTCTTCAGTTGGTAAAGAATCTGCCTGCAGTGCAGGAGACCTGGGTTCAATCCCTGGATCAGGAAGATCCCCTGGAGATGGGAATGCAACCCACTCCAGTATTCTTACCTGAAGAATTCCATGGACAGAGGAGTCTGGCAGGCTACAGTCCATGGGATTGCAGAGTCAGACACAACTGAGCAACTAACACACAACTATAGGAAAATGACTATAGAAACTGATTCACCCAATGAAATTTACAGTTATTACAGTAATTCATATGAAGATTATGCAAAACTACAAAAACAGATTATGATAACATCATTTATTATTATGATAATAAATGAAGGCAGGATTTGTTTATTTTGTGAAACCAGAGCTTGACTTAATGCCTAGGAAGAAAACTGGCAAAATAGTGCTCAGTAAATATCTGTGCAAAATATGGCACAAAAATGAATTTGTACCATATCTTTACAACTAGCAAGACCAAAATATATGAAAGGAATGTACTCTAAAAGGTTAACTATGCTTATATTTTAGAGCAACTATGAAAAATCTTTTTAACTCTTTTTTTATTAATTTTCTTCTTTTAAATAAACAGGTACTACTTTTATTACAAACCTGTATGCAGGTCAGGAAGCAATAGTTAGAACTGGACATGGAACAACAGACTGGTTCCAAATAGGAAAAGGAGCACATCAAGGCTATATATTGTCACCCTGCTTATTTAACTTATATGCAGAGTACATCATGAGAAATGCTGGGCTGGAGGAAGCACAAGCTGGAATCAATATTTCCAGGAGAAATGTCAATAACCTCAGATATGCAGATGACACCTCCCTTATGGCAGAAAACAAAGAAGAACTAAAGAGCCTCTTGATGACCGTGAGAGAGGAGAGTGAAAATGTTGGCCTAAAGCTCAACATTCAGAAAACAAAGATCATGGCATCCGGTCCCATCACTTCATGGGAAATAGATGGGGAAACAGTGGAAAAAGTGTCAGACTTCATTTTTGGGGGCCCCAAAATCACTACAGATGGTGACTGCGGCCATGAAATTAAAAGATGCTTACTCCTTGGAAGGAAAGTTATGACCAACCTAGACAACATATTAAAAAGCAGAGACATTACTTTGCCAACAAAGGTCTGTCTAGTGAAGGCTATGGTTTTTCCAATAGTCATGTATAGATGTGGGAGTTGGACTATGAAGAAAGCTGAGGGCCGAAGAATTGATGGTTTTGAACTGTGGTGTTGGAGAAGACTCTTGAGAGTCCCTTGGACTGCAAGGAGATCCAACCAGTCCCTCCTAAAGGAGATCAGTCCTGGGTGTTCATTGGAAGGACTGATGTTGAAGCTGAAACTCCAAAACTTTGGCCACCTGATGCAAAGAGCTGACTCATTTGAAAAGACCCTGATGCTGGGAGGGATTGGGGGCAGGAGGAGAAGGGGACAACAGAGAATGAGATGGCTGGATGGCATCACCGACTCAATGGACATGGGTTTGGGTGGACTCCAGGAGTTGGTAATGGACAGGGAGGCCTGGCGTGCTCTGGTTCATGGGGTCGCAAAGAGTCGGACACCACTGAGCAAGTGAACTGAACTTTTATAATGAGAAAAAATGATATGAATAAATACAGAGGGAAACATTTGGCGAAAATTGATACCCTTTTAACAGTTTTCTAATTTGTTATTTTTATAAATTAAAAAAATGAAAATTCAAGTGGACTTTCAGATTGTCAAAAGTTTTTAGGTTGATAGAAAAAATAGGAAAGACCATTTTTAAAACTGTTAAAAGGCTGTGAGAGGGGTTGTTGTTCAATTACTAAGTTACGTCTGATCTTGATTTATTTCCTTGCAGTCCAAGGGACTCTCAAGAACCTTCTCCAGCACCACAATTTGAAAGCAACAATTCTTTGGCACTCAGCCTTCTTTATGGTTGAACTCTCACATCCTTACATGACTACTGAAAAAACCATAGCTTTGACTAGACAGACCTTTGTTGGTAAAGTGATGTCTCTGCTTTTTAATATGCTTTCTTGGTTTGTCATAGCTTTCCTTCCAAAGAACAAGTGTCTTTTAATTTCACGGCTGCAGTCACCATCTGCAGTGATTTTAGAAACCAAGTAAATAAAGTCTCTCACTGTTTCATTGTTTCCCCATCTATTTGACATGAAGTGATGGGACCAGATGCCATGATCTTAGTTTTTTGAATATTGAGTTTTAAGCCAGCTTTTTCACTCTCCTCTTTCATTTTCATCACGAGGCTCTTTAGTTCCCCTTAACTTTCTGCCATTAGAGTAGTGAAGTGAAGTGAAGTGAAGTTGCTCAGTTATGTCCGACTCTTTGCAACCCCGTGGACTGTAGCCCACCAGGCTCCTCTGTCCATGGGATTCTCCAGGCAAAAATAATTGGAGTGGGTTGCCATTTCCTTCTCCAGGGGAATCTTCCCAACCCAGGGATCGAACCCGGGTCTCCTGCATTGCAGGCAGATGCTTTAACCACTGACCTACCAGGGAAGCCCATTAGAGTAGTAGCCTCTGCATATTTGAGGTTGTTGATATTTCTCCTGGCAATCTTGATTCCAGCTTGTAATTCATCCGGCCTGGCATTTTGCATGATGTACTCTGCATATAAGTTAAATAAGCACAGTGACAATATACACAGTTGATGTACTCCTTTCCCAATTTTGAATTAGTCAGTTGTTCCATGTCTAGTTCTAAGTGCTGCTTCTTGATCACATACAGATTTCTCAGGAGTCAGGTAAGGTGGTCTGATATTGCCATCTCTTTAAGAATTTTCCACAGTTTGTTGTGATCTACACAGTCAAAAGCTTTTAGCATAGTCAATGAAGCAGAAGTAGATGTTTTTCTGGAAGCCCTCTGCTTTCCCCATGATCCAGCAAATGTTGGCAATTTGATCTCTAGTTCCTCTGCCTCTTCAAAATCAAGCTTGTACATCTGGAAATTCTTGGTTCACATACTGCTTGAAGACTAGCTTGAAGGATTTTGAGCATAACCTTACTAGTATGTGAAATAGGCTCAAAGAGAACAATGTTTGGCATTCCCCTTCTTTGGAATTGGAATGAAAACTGAACTTTTCCAGTCCTGTGGCCACTGCTGAGTTTTCCAAATTTGCTGGCATATTGAGTGCAGCACTTAACAGCATCCATCATCTTTTATGATTTTAAATAGTTCAGCTGGATTCCATCACCTCCACTAGCTTTGTTCATAGTAATGCTTCCTAAGGCCCACTTGACTTTACATTCCAGGATGTCCAGCCCTAGGTGAGTGACCACACCATTGTGGTTATCCAGGTCTTTGAGACATATCTTGTATAGTTCTTCTGTGTATTCTTGCCACCTCTTCTTAATCTCTTCTGCTTCTGTTAGGTCCTTGCCATTTCTGTCCTTTATCATGAGCATCTTTGCATGAAATGTTCCCTTGGCATTTCCAATTTTCTTGAATAGATCTCTAGTATTCCCTATTCTATTGTTTTCCTCTATTTCTTTGCATTGTTCACCTTAGAGGGCCTTCTTATCTCTTCTTGCTATTCTTTGGAACTCTGCATTCAGGTGTATCTTTTCCTTTCTCCCTTGCTTTTCAGTTTTCTTTCCTCAGCTATTTATAAAGCCTCCTCAGACAACCACTTTGCTGTTTTGCATTTCTTTTTCTTTGGGATGGTTTTGGTCACTGCCCCTGTACAATGTTATGAACTTCTGTCCATAGTTCTTCAGGCATTCTGTCTACCAGATCTATCCCTTGAATCTATTTGTCACTTCCACTATATAATCATAGGGATTTGATTTAGGTTATACGTGAATGGCCTGGTGGTTTCCCCTACATTCTTCAATTTAAGTGTGAATTTTGAAATAAGGAGCTCATGATCTGAACCACAGTCAGCCCCAAATCTGATTTTGCTGACTGTATTTCCATCACTGGCTGCAAGAACATAATCAATCTGATTTCAGTATTGACTATCTAGTGGTGTTCATGTGTAGAATCATCCCTTGGGGTGTTGGAAAAGGGTGTTTTCTATGACCAGTGAGTCCTCTTGACAGAACTCTATTATCATCTTTGCCCTGCCTCATTTTGTACTCTGAAGTCCAAACTTGCCTGTTACTCCAGGTATCGCTTGACTTCCTACTTTTGCATTCCAATCCCATATGATAAAAAGGACATCTGTCTCTCGCTCTCTCTTTTTTTTTTTTGGTATTAGTTCTAGAAGGTGTTGTAAGTCTTCATAGAACTGGTCAATTTCAGTTTCTTTGGCATTAGTGGTTGGTGCATAGACTTGGATTACTTGTGATGTTGAATGGTTTGCCTTGGAAACAAACCTAGATCATTCTGTTGTTTTTGAGATTGCACCCAATTACTGCATTTCAGTAGCTTCCCTGTTGGTTCAGATGGTAAAGAATCTGCCCACAACATGGGAGACCCAAGTTTGATCCCAGGGTCAGGAAATCCCCTGGAGAAGGAACTGGCAACCCACTCTAGTATTCTTGCCTGGAGAATCCCATGGATACAGGAACCTGGAGAGCTACAGTCCAAGGGGTCACAAAGAGTCGGACATGACTAAACAACTAACATACACACACACACTGCATTTTGGACTCACTTATTGACTATGACAGGGAGGCCTGGCGTGCTGCAATTCATGGGGTCGCAAAGAGTCAGACACGACTGAGTGACTGAACTGATTGACTATGAGGACTACTCCATTTCTTCTAAGTTATTCTTGCCCATAGTAGTAGATATAATGGTTATCTGAGTTAAATTTGCCCATTCCCATCCATTTTAGTTCACTGATTCATAAGGTGTCAGTGTTCCATCTTGCCATGTACTGCTTGACAGCATCCAATTTACATTGATTGATGGACCTAACATTCCAGGTTCCTATGCAGTATTCTTCTTACAGCTTTGGGCTTTACTTGCTCCACCAGACACATCCACAACTGAAAGTTGTTTCCGCTTTGGCCCATCCACTTCTTTCTTTCTTGAGCTATTGATACGACTTCCACAATTCCCAAGTGGCGTATTGGATACCTTCCAACCTGTGGGGCTCATTTTCCAGTGTCATATCTTTTTGCCTTTTCATACTCTCCATGGGGTTCTCCAGACAAGAACACCAGAGTGGGTTGCTGTTTCCTCCTTCAGTGGACCATGTTTTGTTAGAACTCATCTCTTTGACCCATCTGTCTTGGATGGGTCCTGCATAGCATGGCTCATAGTTTCACTGAGTTAAGCAAACCCCTTTGCCACAACAAGGCTATGATCCATTAAGCAGTGTGTGAAGGGGCTCTTCATAAATAAAACAATAAACCCTTGCTCAAGGACAGATAGATCACTGAAACAGAAATAATGAGAATTAGGTGATTTAATATATAGCAAATGAGACTTCATCAAAAACATAGAAAAATGAAGGATTATTTAATTAATAATATTTCATTAATGATATTGAGGTAGCTAGTTCCCAATATGGAGAAGATCACTTAGAATCATACCTTATATCTCAACATAAATTACAGATTAACTCAAGAGTTAAGTTTTATAAAGTCACTCCTTGGAAAAATTAGAATAATTTGATTACTTAATATAGATAGAGATGAGTTATGATATACTATGCTATAATCTAACAAAAAAAATCACAGAAGAAAAAATATATTTAATGAGGTACAAAAATTGAATACTCAATATGCTTACCAACACACATACACATGCTATCACCAGGCTGAAACAGGAAAATAGACAAAGCAGTTTGTACTATGAGAACAGATTAATATATACCAAATATAATTTTATATAGTTTTACAAAAATATCAAATTATCATAGACAGTTAAAGGACATGTTAAAAAATGGAGATTATTAAACTATATGTTGCTCTAAGAAATATATATATGCATGTGTATATATATATACACACACACACACACACATACAGTGCAACAAAATAGAGGAAAACAATAGAATGGGAAAGACTAGAGATCTCTTCAAGAAAATTAGAGATACCAAGGGAACATCTCATGCAGAGATGGGCACAAGAAACAACAGAAATAGTATGGACCTAGCAGAAGCAGAAGATATTAAGAAGAGGTGGCAAGAAAACACAGAACTATACAAAAAAGATCTTCATGATCCAGATAATAATGATGGTGTGATCACTCACCTAGAGCCAGACATCCTGGAATATGAAGTCAAGTGGACCTTAGGAAGCATCACTATGAACAAAGCTAGCAGAGGTGATTGAATTCCAGTTGAGCTAATTCAAATCCTAAAAGATGATGCTATTAAACTGATGCACTCAATATGTCAGCAAATTTGGAAAACTCAGCAGTGGCCACAAGTCTGGCAAACGTCTGTTTTTCATTCCAATCCCAAAGAAAGGCAATACCAAAGAATGCTCAAACTACAGCACAATTGCACTCATCTCACACATTAGCAAAGTGATGTTCAAAATTTTCCAAGCCAGGCTTCAACAATATGTGAACCATGAACTTCCATATGTTCAAGCTGGATTTAGAAAAGGCAGAGGAACCAGAGATCAAATTGCCAACATCTGTTGGATCATAGAAAAAGCAAGACAGTTTCAGAAAAACATCTACTTCTGCTTTATTGACGATACCAAAGCCTTTGACTTGTGTGGATCACAAGAAACTGTGGAAAATTCTGAAAGAGATGTGAATACCAGACCACCTTACCTGCCTCCTAAGAAATCTGTATGCAGGTCTGGAAGCAACAGTTAGACGTAAACATGGAACAACAGACTGGTTCCAAATAGGAAAAGGAGTATGTCAAGCTGTATATTGTAACCCTGCTTATTTAACTTAAATGGCAGAGTACATCATGCAAAATGCTGGGCTGGATGAAGCACCAGCTGGAATCAAGATTGCTGGGAGAAATATCAATAACCTCAGATATGCAGAAGACACCATCCTTATGGCAGAAAACAAAGAAGAACTAAAAAGCCTCTTGATGAAAGTGAAAGAGGAGAATGAAAAAGTTGGCTTAAAGCTCAACATTCATAAAACGAAGATCATGGCATCTGGTCCCATCACTTCATGGCAAATAGATGGAGAAACAATGGAAACAATGAGAGACTTTATATTTGGGGGCTCTAAAGTCACTGAAGATGGTGACTGCACCCATGAAATTAAAAGATGCTTTCTCCATTGAAGAAAAGTTATGACCAACCTGGACAGCATATTAAAAAGCAGTGACATTATTTTGCCAACAAAGGTCCGTCTAGTCAAGGCTATGGTTTTTCTAGTAGTCATGTATGGATGTGAGAATTGGACTATAAAGAAAGCTGAGAACTGAAAAATTGATACTTTTGAACTGTGGTATTGGAGAGGATTCTTGAGAGTCTCTTGGACTGCAAGGAGATGCAACCAGTACATCCCAAAGGAAATCAGTCCTGGGTGTTCATTGGAAGGACTGATGCTGAAGCTGAGACTCCAATACATTGGCCACTTGATGCAAAGAATTTACTCATTTGAAAAGACCCTGACTGGGAAAGATTGAAGGCGGGAGGAGAAGGGGATGACAGCAGATGAGATTGTTGGATGCCATCACCAACTCGATGGACATGAGTTTGAGTCAGCTCTGGAAGTTGGTCATGGACAGGGAATCCTGATATGCTGCCATCCATGGGGTCACAAAGAGTCAGACACAACTGAGCAACTGAACTAATACACACACAGGGGTATATATAGATATACACAGTATATACAAGGGTATATATGTATATAGGCTCATATATAATATATATACACATATATACAGAGCTGTATATACATACACACACATATATACAGGGGTGTGTGAATATATGGGCTTCTGTATATAATATATATACACATATGTACAAGAGTATGTATAGCACAGGCGGCTGTGACGGTGCACATAGCGTGGGCGGCTGTGATGCGGCACAAGCATGGGCAGCTGCGACCGCGCACATAGCATGGCCGAGAGGAGCTACCCCACATCCGAGGTCGGGGCAGCGGCCGGGAGGAGCAACCCCACGTCCAAGGAGCGGTGGCTGTGGGGGCACAGGAGGGCCTACAGGAGCTATTCCACGTTCAAGGTCAGGAGGGGCGGCAGTGAGGAGATACCCCTCATCCAAGGTAAGGAGCAGTGGCTGCGCTTTGCTGGAGCAGCGTGAAGAGATACCCCACATCCAAGGTAAGAGAAACCCAAGTAAGATGGTAGGTGTTGCAAGAGGGCATCAGAGGGCAGACACACTGAAACCATAATCACAGAAAACTAGTCAATCTAATCACAATAGGACCACAGCCTTGTCTAACTCAATGAAACTAACCCATGCCCATGGGGCCACCCAAGACGGATGGTCCACTGGAGAAGGGAATGGCAAATCACTTCAATATTCTTGCCTTGAGAACCCCATGAACAGTATGAAAAGGCAAAATGATAGGATACTGAAAGAGGAACTCCGCAGGTCAGTAGGTACCCAATATGCTACTGGAGATCAGTGGAGAAATAACTCCAGAAAGAATGAAGGGATGGAGCCAAAGCAAAAATAATACCCAGTTGTGGATGTGACTGGTGATAGAAGCAAGGTCCGATGCTGTAAAGAGCAACATTGCATAGGAACCTGGAATGTCAGGTCCACGAATCAAGGCAAATTGGAAGTGGTCAAACAGGAGATGGCAAGAGTGAACGTCGACATTCTAGGAATCAACGAACTAAGATGGACTGGAATGGGTGAATTTGACTCAGATGACCATTATATCTACTACTGCGGGCAAAAATCCCTTAGAAGAAATGGTGTAGCCATCATGATCAACAAAAGAGTCCGAAATGCAGTACTTGGATGCAATCTCAAAAATGACAGAATGATCTCTGTTCGTTTCCAAGGCAAACCATTCAATATCACAGTAATCCAAGTCTACGCCCCAACCAGTAATGCTGAAGAAGCTGAAGTTGAATGGTTCTGTGAAGACCTGCAAGACCTTTTAGAACTAACACCTAAAAAAGATGTCCTTTTCATTATAGGGGACTGGAATGCAAAAGTAGGAAGTCAAGAAACACCTGGAGTAACAGGCAAATTTGTCTTTGGAATACGGAATGAAGCAGGGCAAAGACTAATAGAGTTTTCCCAAAAAAATGCACTGGTCATAGCAAACACCCTCTTCCAACAACACAAGAGAAGACTCTACACATGGACATCACCAGATGGTCAACACCGAAATCAGATTGATTATATTCTTTGCAGCCAAAGATGGAGAAGCTCTATACAGTCAACAAAAACAAGACCAGGAGCTGACTGTGGCTCAACTCATGAACTCCTTATTGCCGAATTCAGACTTAAATTGAAGAAAGTAGGGAAAACCACTAGACCATTCAGGTATGACCTAAATCAAATCCCTTATGATTATACAGTGGAAGTAAGAAATAGATTTAAGGGACTAGATCTGATAGACAGAGTGCCTGAAGAACTATGGATGGAGGAACATGACATTGTACAGGAGACAGGGATCAAGACGATCCCCATGGAAAAGAAATGCAAAAAAGCAAAATGGCTGTCTGAGGAAGCCTTACAAATAGCTGTGAAAAAAAGAGAAGTGAAAAGCAAAGGAGAAAAGGAAGGATATAAGCATCTGAATGCAGAGTTCCAAAGAATAGCAAGAAGAGATAAGAAAGCCTTCCTCAGCGATCAATGCAAAGAAATAGAGGAAAACAACAGAATGGGAAAGACTAGAGATCTCTTCAGGAAAATCAGAGATACCAAGGGAACATCTCATGTAAAAATGGGCTCGATAAAGGACAGAAATGGTATGGACCTAACAGAAGCAGGAGATACTAAGAAGAGGTGGCAGGAATACACAGAAGAACTGTACAAAAAAAAAAAAAGATCTTCATGACCAAGATAATCATGATGGTGTGATCACTCACCGAGAGCCAGACATCCTGGAATGTGAAGTCAAGTGGGCCTTAGAAAGCATCACTACGAACAAAGCTAGTGGAGGTGATGGCATTCCAGTTGAGCTATTTCAAATCCTGAAAGATGATGCTGTGAAAGTGCTGCACTCAATATGCCAGCAAATTTGGAAAACTCGGCAGTGGCCACAGGACTGGAAAAGGTTAGTTTTCATTCCAATCCCAAAGAAAGGCAGTGCCAAAGAATGCTCAAACTACCGTACAATTGCAGTCATCTCACACACTGGCAAAGTAATGCTCAAAATTCTCCAAGCCAGGCTTCAGCAATACGTGAACTGTGAACTTCCTGATGTTCAAGCTGGTTTTAGAAAATGCAGAGGAACCAGAGATCAAATTGCCAACATCTGCTGGATCATCAAAATAGCAAGAGTTTTCCAGAAAAACATCTATTTCTGCTTTATTGACTATGCCAAAACCTTTGACTGTGTGGATCACAATAAACTGTGGAAAATTCTTCAAGAGATGGGAATACCAGACCACCTGACCTGCCTCTTGAGAAACCTATATGCAGGTCAGGAAGCAACAGTTACAACTGGACATGGAACAACAGACTCGTTCCAAATAGGAAAAGGAGTACATCAAGGCTGTATATTGTCACCCTGCTTATTTAACTTATATGCAGAGCACATCATGAGAAACGCTGGAGTGGAAGAAGCATAAGCTGGAATCAAGATTGCTGGGAGAAATATCAATAACCTCAGATATGCAGATGACACCACCCTTATGGCAGAAAGTGAAGAGGAACTCAAAAGCCTCTTGATGAAAGTGAAAGAGGAGAGTGAAAAAGTTGGCTTAAAGCTCAACATTCAGAAAATGATTATGGCATCTGGTCCCATCACTTCATGGGAAATAGATGGGGAAACAGTGTCAGACTTCATTTTTTTGGGCTCCAAAATCACTGCAGATGGTGATTGCAGCCATGAAATTAAAAGATGTTTACTCCTTGGAAGAAAAGTTATGACCAACGTAGATAGCATATTGAAAAGCAGAGACATTACTTTGCCAACAAAGGTCCGTCTAGTCAAGGCTATGGTTTTTCCAGTAGTCATGTATGGATGTGAGAATTGGGTGTGAAGAAAGCTGAGCCCTGAAGAATTGATGCTTTTGAACTGTGGTGTTGGAGAAGACTCTTGAGAGTCCCATGGACTGCAAGGAGATCCAACCAGTCCATTCTGAAGGACTGGGATTTCTTTGGAAGGACTGAAGCTAAAGCTGAAACTCCAGTACTTTGACCACCTCATGCGACTCTTTGGAAAACATTTTGATGCTGGGAGGGATTGGGGGCTGGAGAAGAAGGGGACGACAGAGGATGACATGGCTGCATGGCATCACTGACTCGATGAACATGAGTTTGAGTGACCTCCGGGATTTGGTAATGGACAGGGAGGCCTGGCATGCTGTGATTCATGGGGTCGCAAAGAGTCAGACATGACTGAGCGACTGAACTGAACTGATGTGTGTGTATATATATATATATATATATATATATACACACAGAGACATATATATACAGGTATGTATATATATACATATATAAAACACACACATATGATATATATGCATATATACATACATATATATGGCTGCCCTGGTGGCTCAGATCGTAAAAAATCTGCCTGTAATGCAGCAGACCTGGGTTCAATCCCTGGGTCAGGAATATTCCCTGGAGAAGAATATGCACTCCGATAGAAGAAAATACACTTTAGTATTCTTTCCTGGAGAATCCCATGGACATGGGAGCCTAGCGGGCTATAGTCCATGCCACAGGATCACAAAGCGTCAGACATGACTGAACAATGAAGCACTGACACATATGTGTGTGTGTATATATATATATATTCCACAAAATTTGCAATCTAAAAGCTGCATGATGCCAAATACTTGTGGGAATATTATAAGAAGGGCACTTTCCTATATTGCTGGTAGCATTGTAAATTGATATAACCTTTTTTGGGAAAGCAATTTGGCAATGTGTTTCAAGAATCATAAAAATGTTCATACCCTTTAACCTAGTAATTCTACTTCTGGGAATCTATCCTAAGGAAATAATCCAAAATATTAAAAAATGCCATATGCTTGACAATGTTTATCCCAATGTAATTTATACTATATAAAAATGGAAACCACTCAAACTGTCCCACATAAAGGCTATGCTTTAGTAAATTATGCTCCATTCACTCAATGGAATGTACATGAATATAAAATAGTGAGTATTATAACTATCATTTTCACTATCAATTCTTTCTCATGGTAAATCCCTTTCTGTGAGATCAGCTCATGTCCTTCTTAGTTAATAAAACTAACAAAGATATCATGCATCATCTTTTTAACTGTTGTTTTTATTTAACATTATGTCACTTAAATTTTCTAAGATGTTTTACATTATGTCATGTGTAAAATCAGGTTAAGTGCATACTTTCTGCTTCAGGAAACAAACTTCTATACACAATATGATTGCCTGCAAAGTGTATACAAGAGATTTGGAAGACATATGCCAACAATCATTTTGGGTTAAGGGCCAGTTTACTTGTGATTCTGGCCATCTTTTCCATATGCACAAATGGTTATCTAATTGGAAGAGATTCAATAAGAAACAACATGTTTTAATTTAGGACTGCAAAGAAAGTAGCTTAACAATGATAAACAAGTTTACATTTTAGTTAAATGTCTTTATACCAAAGAAGCAAAATAATATTTTTAAATGGGGTACTGATTAAATATGTTACGAGTTATACTTCAGTTTTCTACAGATCCAAATTCTAGAGATTTGTCATCATTTATAAAAGATCTCAAAGGTGTGCCTAATAAAATGTCAGAATGCATTTGATTTTAACTTCTCTGGATTATAATGTCCCAAAATATTTCAGATAAACTAAACATCACAGAGTGATGTGAGTGGGTTAAAAAAATGTGATAAATACTTCTCAGTAAGACTATGTATTCAATGTATGGTGGCGGTAAGTAGAAACTTGGCCTCGTACTAAGAAATGACTGTTTATTACCAATACTTAAATTCCAAGAAAAGGATATTGAAAAACTGACTTTTAATCAAGGAAACTGTCTCAGAGACACTTAAATTACTTTCTAAAAGTCTGCATTCTGCCCCCATTTCACTATACTGTCATATATACTAGAGCATATAGCCCATATTTCTAAATCATTAGCTCCTGCAGTCAGAGAAGGCGATGGCACCCCACTCCAGTACTCTTGCCTGGAAAATCCCATGGATGGAGGAGCCTGGTAGGCTGCAGTCCATGGGGTCACAAAGAGTCGGCCATGACTGAGTGACTTCACTTTCACGTTTCACTTTCATGCATTGGAGGAGGAAATGGCCACCCACTCCAGTGTTCTTGCCTGGAGAATCCCAGGGACGGGGGAGCCTGGTGGGCTGCCGTCTATGGGGTCGCACAGAGTCAGACACGACTGAAGTGACTTAGCAGCAGCAGCAGCAGCAGCTCCTGCAGTAATGTCAGAAGGACATCATCAGAAAATTCTTATAAGTTTGAAACTCTTTTCTCACCCTTATTCATAAGTATGAGAAAAACATCTGATATGCTGTTATAAATTTTTTAATCTTACAATAATCACTCATAATACCCTATATGTATTATATAATACTTACCACTGTTTGTAAGCAAATATCTATTTGTAAGCTTATTTCTTTAATACATTTATCTTCCTAAAAGAATAAGGGCAGTGACCATATTGGCATTTTGTGCCTAAAAAAGTGCCTGGCATGTAATATTTGGTAAATAATTCCTGAATGAATGAGTGGATACCCAAATACCATCACACTCAAAGTCAACTGAAGAAACTGTTATAGAATAACAGGAAGAAACAACCTTTCTCTACTGTCTGATATATTTATGGACCTAAGAGGAGAGTGAAAAAGTTGGCTTAAAACTCAACATTTAGAAAACAAAGATCATGGCATCCAGTCCCATCAGTTCAGTTCAGTTCAGTTCACTCGCTCAGTCGTGTCCAACTCTTTGTGACCCCATGAATTGCAGCACGCCAGGCCTCCCTGTCATCACCAACTCCTGGAGTGCACTCAAACTCACGTCCATTGAGTCGGTGATGCCATCCAACTATCTCATCCTCTGTCATCCCCTTCTCCTCCTGCCCCCAATCCCTCCCAGCATCAGAGTCTTTTGCAATGAGTCACCTCTTCGCATGAGGTGGCCAAACTATAGGACTTTCAGTTTTAGCACCATTCCTTCCAAAGAACACCCAGGACTGATCTCCTTCAGAATGGACTGGTTTGATCTCCTTGCAGTCCAAGGGACTCTCAAGAGTCTTCTCTAACGCTACAGGTCAAAAGCATCAATTCTTCGGCGCTCAGCCTTCTTTACAGTCCAACTCTCACATCCATACATGACCACAGGAAAAACCATAGCCTTGACTAGATGGACCGTTGTTGGCAAAGTAATGTCTCTGCTTTTCAATATGCCATCTAGGTTGGTCCTAACTTTCCTTGCAAAAAGTAAGCGTCTTTTAATTTCATGGCTGCAATCACCATCTGCAGTGATTTTGGAGCCCAGAAAAATAAAGTCTGCCACTGTTTCCACTGTTTGCCTATCTATTTCCCATGAAGTGATGGGACCAGATGCAATGATCTTTGTTTTCTGAATGTTGAGCTTTAGGCCAACTTTTTTACTCTCCTCTTTCACTTTCATCAAGAGGCTTTTGAGTTCCTCTTCACTTTCTGCCATAAGGGTGGTGTCATCTGCATATCTGAGGCTATTGATATTTCTCCTGGAAATCTTGATTCCAGCTTGTGCTTCTTCCAGTCCAGCATTTCTCATGATGTACTCTGCATATAAGTTAAATAAGCAGGGTGACAATACACAGCCTTGACGTACTCCTTTTCCTATTTGGAACCAGTCTGTTGTTCCATGTCCAGTTCTAACTGTTGCTTCCTGACAGGTCCCATCACTTCATGACAAATAGATGGGGAAACAATGAAACAGTGAGAGACTTTATTTTGGGGGGCTCCAAAATCACTGCAGATGGTGACTGCAGCCATGAAATTAAAAGATGCTTGCTCCTTGGAAGAAAAGTTATGAACCACCTGGACAGCATATTAAAAAACAGAGACATTACTTTGCCAAAAATGGTCTGTCTAGTTAAAGCTATGGTTTTTCCATTAGTCATGTATAGATGTGAGAGTTTGGCCATAAAGAAAGCTAGGCACTGAATAACTGATGCTTTTGAACTGTGGTGTTTGAGAAGACTCTTTAGAGTCCCTTGGACTGCAAGGAGATGCAACCAATCCATCCTAAAGGAAATCAGTCCTGAATATTCTTTGGAAGGACTGATGCTGAAGCTGAAACTCCCATACTTTGGCCACCTGATGCAGAGAACTGACTCATTTGAAAAGCCCCTGATGCTGGGAAAGGTTGAAGGTGGGAGGAGAAGGGGATGACAGAGGATGCAATGGTTGGATGGCATCACCAACTCAATGGACATGACTTTGAATAAACTCCGGGAGTTGGTGATCAACAGGGAAGCCTGGCATGCTGCAGTCCATGGGGTAACAAAGAGTCGGACACAACTGAGCGACTGAACTGAATTTTCATGAAAAGTAGCATAGACCAAACATATAGATGTCTAAAATTTTTTAGAGATATTAAAGGACAATAGGTTCATACATTCAAATAAATTAAAGGTGTTTGATATGTGACCCTAATCTATGAAATACACGTCAGGAGAACAATGACCAAATTTTCTTACTAAACTTCTTATAGAGTTATGCTCCAAAAATGAATATTGGCTTAGGTTCTTTTCTAAAAATACAACAGGGCAACAAAACTTTTTCTAATCTGCTTTATACAATTTCTGCATAGAAGAGGTAAAATTACGTGTTCTGTAAAGCTAAGTGCTAGCAACTAAGACTAAAATCAATCAACTTCAATCAATCTCAGACTCATTGGCAGGGTATTTAAAAGGATGAGTGGAAAAACAAAACTGTGATATATTTGGTCCACCTTTCTTTAGCTCTTAATCAAAAGCCTTGTAGTCAATGACCCTGAAACATGGCATCTTGGGTTCTGGTTCCCATTTCATTGTGTCAGCCTTCTAGATGCCAGTTTCTTCATCAGCAAAATGAGTCTGAAGGTTCATCCCAATTCTGGAGTCTATGGTTTATGGTAGTGTATGAGGAAGTACTGTTGAACACACCAAACTAACCAGTATGGCTGGTGGTGATTTTTTCAACTCTAGCTTAATGGCAAGATTATGCCAGCAATGATTTAAGGCCATATATAACCACACAAGTTGATTAGCCATTAAAATTTTGGCTTTAGAAAATTCAAATGTCCTTACACAAAGGCTACCATAATCCCATTTCATCTCCACCCCACCTCTACCCAGTTATTTTGGATGTATGAATCTATGTGCATCCAAATCAGCTATCAACTTAAGTGGAAAATATATATATACTGGTAGTTCTTGTTCGAAATTTTATGAAGAAAATAGTGTAATTTCTATTAATAATAAGGTTGTTTACATCAGGTGAATTTTCCACTTCTTGGTCAGATTAATTCCATTTCTTTTAATTTAATGTTTGACTGTCTAATCATGTTTTTTAAATGGTTCTATCAGTATCTTTATTTTATTTGCTATTTTTGACTGCACTCTGCTCCTCGTGGTGTCTTAGTTTCTTGACCCGGGATTGAACCTGCACCCCCTGCAGTGGAAGCGTTAGAAGTGCAGAATCTTAATCACTGGACTGCATGGGACCTTCCCAAGTGAAAAGTGAAAGTGAAGTCGCTCAGTCCTGTCCAACTCTTCATGACCCCATGGACTGCAGTGCACCAGGCTCCTCCGTCCATGGGATTTTCCAGGCAAGAGTACTGGAGTGGGTTGCCATTGCCTTCTCCAGATTAATTCTAAACTTAATTATTTTTTCTTGTCCAGGGAAAAATTTCTTAAAAAAAAAGTCCATAACTTACCTATGACCATTTTTGCTATCCACACAAAAACACCACTTGAACTTAGGGAATATAATTATTTGCACATCTAAGCCTTCATTTACTCATTTAACAAACATAGCAAATGCCTTTTTCAAGGACAAAGCACAGTGCTGGAAGATGTGAGTCAAACAGGAGGTAATACCACTTCTGCTCTGAAAGGTTTATAATCTAGCAGGATGGTTTAAGAGCGAGGACTTCAAGATCCAAGAACAGGAGTTTCCTGTCTAAAAAGCAACAGCAGAATTTCATTTAGCTCCTCTTCTTGTAATAAGCATGCGTGCATGCTCAGTCACATCCAACTCTTTGTGACCCCATGAACTGTAGCCCACCAGGCTCCTCTGTCTATGGGATTATACCAGCAAGGATACTGGAGTGGGTTGCCATTTCCTTCTCCAGGGGCTCTTCCTGACTCAGGGATTGAACCCTCGGCTCCTGCGTTAACAGGGAGATTCTTTACCGCTGAGCCTTCTGGAAAGCCCTTGTAATAAGCAGAATTAACCAAAAGTGCCTTAGAATTGCACTTTTACAACATTCAAATACATTAGAGGAGAAACCAGAGGGTGTAAAAGAGGGATTTATATTCTTATTCAACTAACATTGAGTACCTACTGAATATCGGAGGAAATTGTTTTTGAATACAGATGGCATGTTTTCCAGGCACATGCACACGCAGAGCAGGCTCTGAAGAAGTAGGCACTAGTAGAGTAGATGGAAAACAAATTCTATCTTCGGATAATTATATGATTAAAAAAGCAGCAGTTGAATTATTATTATTATTTGCATCATAACAAGTTTTTTTTTAAAGGAAAACAGAGTTCTGAGTTTAACCATCCAGCTAGGATATTTCAGATATTGGGCTCTTTTCCTGCAATCACATCTGTATCCCATCCATGCTTAGCATATTATTGGAGCTCAAGAAATATTTGTGGAATGAGAGCAAACAATTCTATAACACTTGCTGTTTTTTATGCTGTATTTTATATATACTGACTCATTTAATTCTCTCAATAGCCCTCACAAGGCAAGTACTGTTATTATACATTAATGTCACAGATGAGGAATCTGAAGCACAGACAAGTAAATGGTGGTCTCTGGCAGAGAAGCCTATGCTTTTGACTGCTATGCTATGCCACTTCTAAATATTAATAATTAGGGACATTTCGAGTGAGGGAATGGGAGGGAGGAGAAGGAACCATCCTCATTGACCCTATAGTCAGTTGGGAAAGGATTGAGCTCTTTGGGATAGGCTGGCAAAGAATAGGCAAGTTTTAGATATCCCAAAGAGGTTGCTCTTGGACAGTCTTTGGATACTGGGGTTGACAGAAACTGTCCAATGAGAAAGACATTTGCAAGAAAGCTCTTATAAAAACCAGAAATGATTTGTGATATGTTTGGGCAATTTTTCTTCTGCTAATCTCTCGCTAGTTCATTCTTCTTTAATTTTTTCAAAATAAGTTGGATCTAGTTCATTCTTTTTTGTGCCATTCTCTTTCTTTGTCCCTTTACCATTCCTTTTAGCCTGTTGTAATATTGACCTAAATTTTAAATTACCATATTTATTAAATCAAATATATATATCATTCCACTGGTCACTCCTAAAGGATATCAACCCAGAATTTTCATTGGAAGAACTGATGCTGAAGTTCTAATACTTTGGCCACCTGATGCGAAGAGCTGACTCATTGAAAAAGACACTGATACTGAGAAAGATGGAAGGCAAAAGAAGTGGGCAGCAGAGGATAAGATGGTTAGATAGCATCACTGACTCAAAGGGCATGAATTTGAGCAAACTCTGGGAGATTGTGAAGGACAGGGAAGCCTGGTGTACTTCAGTCCATGGGGTCACAAAGAGTCAGACTAGACTTAGCAGCTGAACAATAACAATATATCATCCCACTTTCATCTGCACTTCTATTAAAAAAACAACTAAAGTTATTTCAAAATTATTCCTTATTAGTTTTGTACATGCAGGTCAGTGATTCTTAATAGAAAAAAAAAAGTCTTCCAAAGTGGACTAATTGTTAAATGGTGAGAGATTATGAAAATATACCTTGGTAATCCACCACTTCAATATTAGAAGAGAAGGCCACTCTTAAATACAAAGCATTTCATACTGAAATTTAACATTTTCTTTCAAATTTTAAAGTATCTCCAAGTTTAGATTAAGGAACATTTTAACATTGATTTGACTCCTTCACCATAGGATCAAGAGTTCATTCATATCTAATGTCAGCTAAGGGATAGTTTATAGAATGCTGAACTTTCTGGGTTTCTGGAAAGAACACTAAAAGACTAAAATTATATTTGTTCATTTAGTTATGTGAATATATAAAAATAATAGTGAATCATTTACAAGAGTTGTCTGCTGCTGCTAAGCCACTTCAGTCATTTCTGACTCTGTGTGACCCCATAGACGGCAGCCCACCAGGCTCTCCCATCCCTGGGATTCTCAAGACAAGAACACTGGAGTGGGTTGCCATTTCCTTCTCCAATGCATGAAAGTGAAAAGTGAAAGTGAAGTCGCTTAGTTGTGTCCAACTCTGAGCAACCCCATGGACTGTAGTCCACCAGGCTCCTCCATCCATGGGTTTTCCAGGCAAGAGTACCGGAGTGGGGTGCCATTGCCTTCTCTGACAAGAGCTGTCTAGAGAAAACTTTCAGCATAAGTAGAAAAAACTTTCAGCAGTTTGTGCTGAGCCTGGTACAAAATATGGATTAGTGACTTAATCTGAGTAAATGTAGTCTAATTAGTACAAGAGTGCAAATATGTATACATATATGAATCTATGTGTGAATGAGTCTGCACAGACCATTTGCTGCAAAAACAAGCACTTGTTTAACAGTAAAAATAAGAATCAACATTGCAGCAGCATTCACAACCATATAACTGGAGAAACCACATGATTCAGGTGCTGCAAATAGGGAATAAGTAGAACAAGTGTCAGAGGCTGGCATCAGGAGCATAGACATAGGCTCTACATTGCCTAAGCTAAGTGGTTACAGTCTCTTAGTTGACTTAGTTGAGTGTGGGATGTGGAATGTGAAATTCTAACAAAACATTTTAAAGAGATTGATTTGGGGTGAGCAAAGGTGATATGATATTCATTTCTGTATAGCTTCTTAAAACTGATTTACTGCAGTAGCTTGTAGAAGTAACAGATGTTTATTCGAATGAATATTCATTCACTGACATGAAGTCCCGGTAGAGGACACTTTCCTCTTAAGAGGTCAGTTTTCTCTTACCGGATGTTTGCTACTCCCGTTGCCAATTGTCTATTTAGAAGACATAACACTAAGGAGCTACATAACGTGACGTATTGAAGTATAATGATGTAGAGTCTGAACCAGAGGTAAATATGCTAATTAGAAAAAGCAATAACGCTCGTATAGACATCATAGTGACTTACCTTATCCTTCTTGACAGCATCATGATAACTTCTCATCAACCAGTCATGAATTTTCTTTTAAATTGCCTTATTGGTACACTGCTTGAGCTGTAAAAACATTTATTTAAGAAAGAACATTACCCAAGAAGTGAGGTGACTTTAAATTGTCATAGAAATCAAATAAAGAACTTCATTGTGAAGAAGCTAAAAGAATTATAAAATTCTTTAAAAAAATTATGAAATTTTACATAAATAGAAATTATTATTATTTTGGGCCTAGCTGCATCTCTACTACTTGCTATACAAAATCTTGCTTTTTTCTATGTGTATTTTTACAGAAAACAGCAACATCAGAAGTACAGATAACCTGTTACAATTGTTTTGTTTCATAAATTCATGCATTGGGGTCAGTTTATCTTACCTAAAGGTACTTTCAGAGAAGGCAATGGCACCCCACTCCAGTACTCTTGCCTGGAAAATCCCATGGACGGAGGAGCCTGGTGGGCTACAGTCCATGGGGTCGCTAGGAGTTGGAGTGAGCGACTTCACTTTCACTCTTCACTTTCATGCATTGGAGAAGGAAATGGCAACCCACTCCAGTGTTCTTGCCTGGAGAATCCCAGGGACGGGGGAGCCGAGTGGCTACCGTCTATGGGGTCACACAGAGTCGGATACGACTAAAGCGACTTCACTTTCACTTTTCACTTTCATGCACTGGAGAAAGAAATGGCAACTCACTCCAGTGTTCTTGCCTGGAGAATCCCAGGGACGGGGGAGCCGGGTGGACTGCCGTCTATGGGGTCGCACAGAGTCGGACATGACTGAAGCAACTTAGCAGCAAAGGTACTTTGGCTCTGCAAAAGATTATTTTGGCAGAAGTTTTATTAGTGTGTCAAATTGTCTTTTAAGAAACTTGGCCAGGATTACTACCCAAGATGGTAAGTTATAAATTTTAAACCTTATTGCTACACACTCCCACTTCCCTCCCCCAAGACAGTAGTACTACTGAATTTTCTGGTACTATGATCCAAACACAAATTTGTTACAGAATTCCAGAATCAAATAAAAATTTTAGGAGCAGAGTTAACAAATGAGATAATGATCTGGTTATATTTCTTGGTCCATGAAATGCCTATTTAGCCGCACAACTAATCTGCGTTTTCTGTGGTGTTAGGAACAGATATGTACATGGATATCTGTAGCTAATTCAAAAGTGTCACTGTTAAGCCGTTAGAATCAGCTTTCTTGCTCAAACTCACAGATGTGTTTTCTATTACCTAACCCTTTGTATTCATGGTTTTCAACTTGGGGTTCATATTAGAATCATCTGGTAATGATTGGGGAGCTGCTAAAATTCCTGATACACAGGCCATACTCCAAACTAATTAAATCCTAAGCTCTGGAAGTGAGATCCAGACATTAGTATCAATACTTTTTTAACCCCTCCCCCCACCAGGTGATGCCAATGTATGGTCAAGGTGGAAAGCTACATAATGGTAGAGATGCTGAGAATCAGTGAGATGGAGAAACAATAAGAAAAGAACTTCTATATACTAAATTAAAAATTGTATGTCAGGGATTGTTCACATTGCTGTAGACCGATGATAATGTAGAAAGATTATTAGGCTATCTTTTTTCTGAAAATTATAACTTTATATTCATCTGTTATATGAGAGGGTAAATTTACAGATTATACAAATATTTATACCTATTTATTAAGATTGAAACACACCAGTGATATATGTTGCCCCTTATTTCAATATATAATAATTTTTAATTTGTGGAGTTCTTTTTCAAAGAAATGTCTTTGAATATTTAGCAAAAATATATTAATAAAAAACTAGGCAGAATAAATAATTTTCAAATGGTATTTGGAGGTGGCAAAGAAGTCCTTGGGAGTGAAGTAGATTTTAGCCATTCTCAGTTGAGGGAGAAAATGACAAATACATATTTTGTGCTGTTACCCCTTGCCATTTATTCATTTTCATAAAGTATGCTTTCCTGAGGTATCTTATTAGCATTATCCAGATGCTAAGAAAGAAAGATTTAAGAAAGACGAATTACAGTAGAGGCAGAAAAATTCCCCCTAACTTTAATGTAATTTCAGTAAAATTGAAAGCAGTGATTTATTTGCTTAGATATAATTAATATAGAAAGTATTTGCAGTGATTAGACTCAAACAAGCCAGGGTTCAAAACCTAGCTCTGCCCCTCCCAGCCATGTTTCCTGGAATATATAATTTATCTAGACCAGGACTCACTTTTTTTCATCTACAAAAGGGGCATATTTACGTCTTCTGTACAAGGTTGTTAATTGTGGGAGATTAAGAAATGTTGACAGAGCCCTTAGTATAGTGACTGACACATAGTAAACTCTAAATAAATGGTAGTTCTTTAGTTCTTTTTTAAATTGTTCGAGCACATTTAAAAAAAATCTTTTTCCTCCTAGGTAATATGTGCTGTTTTTTTAATAACTGCCTACCACAGACTCAGCATTCATGAGAGTTACAGAAATTTTTGCATAGTCTTAAATTTAGGCATAGAGTTGCAAGGCGAGTGTGAGTTGCTGCATAGGTGCATTCAAGGCCATGTGGGTCGAGTGCATAGACCCCCACACTCATTCACAAGTGAGGTACCCTGTTCTGTGACCCGAAGGCAAGCAAGCAATATGTGTCTCGCAAAGTTGAAATCACCTCCCATCAGGGACCATCTTAGGTACTAGTAAAGAGTGGGAATCAAGAATGTTAAATCATCATATTCTGGGAGTTGCTATATATTACATTTCATTGATTCTAACATGCACATTTTAACATCTCTGAAATCAAAATGTACCATCCAATCGATGAAGTCTTAAATCAGTCTCAGCCAGGCAGCACTTCTGATGTAGCTGCCCTGCCTGCGACTATATGAACTTGGCCATAGCTCTTCATATTGTTGTGATGCATGATAAAAACCCAAGGCCAAGTAAGTTTAAGAAAATTCTTTATAGAACTATAAAATAAGAAGTCAAAGTGATAAAAATAGCATCATAGTTTAATTTGCCATCATTTTTCTTCCCTAATGGTACATGAAATGATAATACATCGTAGAATCTAATTTTTATTTTAATGTAATAGTTTGTGTAATAGTTTGCCATGGTTTTTGTAAAGCAATTTGACAGTATATTTAAAAAAACCTTTACAGTGTGCATATATCCACTGATTGTAAGGCTCATAACTCATCCTAAGGAAATAACCAAAATTAAACCACATTAATGCCTCTATCTCAGTTGCTGTTTGGGTTAAGTTTGTTGATATAGTAGGTAGAATAATCTCCCCACCCACCCGCCAAAAAAAAAAAAAAGATATATGCATCTCTTTGTCCTTGGAACCTGTGAGTACGTAAGGTTACAGGGCAAAGGGAAATTAAGGTTGCAGATAAATTAAGGTAGCTAATCAGCTAATCTTAAAACAGGGATAGCAGCCTGGATTATCCAGGTGGGCTCAGTGTAATGACATGGATCATTGAAAGTGAAAGAGCGAGGCAAGAGAAAGAGATACAATGAGGCAGGAGGTTGGACTAATAAGCAGTGTGAAATGGAGTTATTCTTCTGTTGGTAACTTTGAAGATGGAGGAAAGAGCTACAAGCCAAGGCATGCTGGAGGCCTCTAGGAGCAAAGCAAAGAAGAAGGCAAAGAAATGCTTTCTTCCCTAGAGCCTCTGGGGGAGAATGTAGCCCACCTGACACCTTGACCCAGGTCCAATTTCTAACCTAAAGAACAGCAATGTAATACATTTTTGTTGCTATAAGACACTGTTTACAGTAATTTGTTACATCAGGAGTAAGTAATCCAGATCAAGCAGAAAAAAATGTTTATGATTGATTGCTTGCATTAAATGGTGAATATATAGTGAATAATTACTAGACTGGTGAATTTAATAGGCACTTAAAGTTCCAAAAAATGTCAGGGCCAACTGACAGCTTTTAATTTTGCTACCTTATTCTAAACTTTTAAAAATTATAACAACAGCATATTATAGCATAGTTTTACAAAGGAATAATATTAATATAACATATAAGAGCAAATATTTAAATTTAATTGGGGGGAAAACTTCTTACATGGTCCTTATTTTCCTCACTTCATCCAAAGACCAGTAAAATTATCCCATTCCAATGCTATTCTATGATCCATCATTTGGGAACCTCTGTATGAGCTGCTCTTTTGTTGATTTTAGTGTACAGATTTTAAAGTCCCTTAAAAAGAAAGAGACTGGCATAACAACAAAAATCCTTAGATAACAAATTCTTAGTTCAGAATTCTCAGAGTTTTGGAGTCAGGACATCTTGATTACTTTTTGCTGTGATTTTTTTTCCCCCCACTGCCCTCCCCATCTTTTCTTGTCATATATCCAGAATATGTTATGTTCGTTTCCTATGGCTGCTGTGGCCAATTACCACAAACTTGGTGTCTTAAAACAACAGACATTTATTCTCTTATGGTTCTGGAGGTCAGAAGTCTGAATGAAGTCAGTTTCACTGAGCTGAATTTAAGGTGTTGGTAGAGCTTTGCTTCCTCCAGAGGCTCCAGGCCAGGGAGGAACCTATTTCCCCTCCTTACAGTTTCTAGAGCTGCACTTCTCATATTGTAGACCTTACTTTCTTGTTCAGAGCCAGCCCTAATGCATTTCCAAATCTTTCTCTCTGTTGAGGTCACATGGCTTTCTCTCTTCTCTGTCAAGTCTCCCTCTGCCTCCCTCTTATAAGGATATTTGTGATTACATTTAGACCCACCCAGATACGCAGGATAATCCTCCATTCTCAAGATCCTTAATCGCATTTTCAAATTCTCATAAGTAACATTCACAGATCCAGGGATTAGAACTTGGATATATTTGGGGGCCATCATTCAGCCCACCACATATGCTTAGCTTATGTACACATAGCATAGCTGTTATGCTTACTTTAATTTAATAGGAAAATTGTAAGAATTTATTAAGTTACCCATTGAAGTTGTGACATATTCTAAGATGTCTAGGTCCTAGAAAGCCATTCCTATATGATTGCCAAAGAAAAGCTGGTCATAATACAATTAAACAATTCTGATGAATATAACCTATTTATACAGAAAGCCCTCTCCTTGGTAGAAAGTATAAACTGAATCAGATCAGTCGCTCAGTCATGTCTGACTCTTTGCGACCCCATGAATTGCAGCACACCAGGCCTCCCTGTCCATCACCAACTCCCGGAGTTCACTCAGACTCACGTCCATCGAGTCAGTGATGCCATCCAGCCATCTCATCCTCTGTCGTCCCTTTCTCCTCTTGCCCCCAATCCCTCCCAGCATCAGAGTCTTTTCCAATGAATCAACTCTTCTCATGAGGTAGCCAAAGGACTGGAGTTTCAGCTTTAGCATCATTCCTTCCAAAGAAATCCCAGGGCTGATCTCCTTCAGAATGGACTGGTTGGATCTCCTTGCAGTCCAAGGGACTCTCAAGAGTCTTCTCCAACACCACAGTTCAAAAGCATCAATTCTTCGGCACTCAGCCTTCTTCACAGTCCAACTCTCACATCCATACATGACCACAGGAAAAATCATAGCCTTGACTAGATGAACCTTTGTTGGCAAAGTAGTGTCTCTGCTTTTCAATATGCTATCTAGATTGGTCATAACTTTCCTTCCAAGGAGTAAGCGTCTTTTAATTTCATGGCTGCAGTCACCATTTGCAGTGATCTTGGAGCCCAGAAAAATAAAGTCTGACACTGTTTCCACTGTTTCCCCATCTATTTCCCATGAAGTGGTGGGACCGGATGCCATGATCTTCGTTTTCTGAATGTTGAGCTTTAAGCCAACTTTTTCACTCTCCACTTTCACTTTCATCAAGAGGCTTTTGAGTTCCTCTTCACTTTCTGCGAAGGGTGGTGTCATCTGCATATCTGAGGTTATTGATATTTCTCCCAGAAATCTTGATTCCAGCTTGTGTTTCTTCCAATCCAGCGTTTCTCATGATGTACTTTGCATATAAGTTAAATAAACAGGGTAACAATATACAGCCTTGATGAACTCCTTTTCCTATTTGGAACCAGTCTGTTGTTCCATGCCCAGTTCTAACTGTTGCTTCCTGACCTGCATACAGATTTCTGAAGAGACAGATCAGGTGGTCTGGTATTCCCATCTCTTTCAGAATTTTCCACAGTTTATTGTGATCCATACAGTCAAAGGCTTTGGCATAGTCAATAAAGCAGAAATAGATGTTTTTCTGGAACTCTCTTGCGTTTTCTATGATCCAGCGGATGTTGGCAATTTGATCTCTGGTTCCTCTGCCTTTTCTAAAACCAGCTTGAACATCAGGAAGTTCACGGTTCACATATTGCTGAAGCCTGGCTTGGAGAATTTTGACTCCACATTAATTTTGGAGCATCCTCTGAAACTCCTGGTGCACAAACTACATTCAGATTGCTGGTGTAGATAGCCCACTAAGCGCCTTTTAACAGATGCTCAGCACCGAACCCCCACCTCTCTCCCTACCCTGACTTTTTAGCAGCACATTCCTAAAATCAGCTGGTGCTAAGGCATATAAAAATGTAAATTAAAAGAGCTCTGATGGCCTCTTCTCCCCTTCTAGCGATTGCTATTAGACAACTGGAGGATCAGTTGTACTGTCAAAAAAAAAATAACAAAACAAGCTGGCAAACCCAAGCCTGGACATAACACCAGCTGTCTTTTTCTGGGCCTTGCTGCTGAGGTTCAGTAAACAGTATCTGAGTGGCTCCCACCCCCCAGCATTCAATTAACCACCAAAGAACTTGGATATGGGGAGGATTTGTCTCTGTATCACTTTCTAATAAATAAAACAGGCATCTTCTTTTATGCCAGGAAAAGGAGAGACGCTCTCAATCAATGGTTTCAGATTCAATTTTTGGTATTATAGGATTTCCCAGGAACCTCCAAGAGGATTGTCAGGGTACCCAGAGCAGACAGAACAGACTCAGCTCCAGGTTATCCACTTTAGGCTTATCACTTTTCTCTGTTTTACTTGCTGGGATTTTGTGTAATCTGTTCTGTTTAAAAATAATTCAACTACTTTTTAAAAAGTAAAATGTGATGCTAAAGAAACACTGTCTCAGTCTGTTCTGGCTGCTATAACAAAAATAATATAGACCCTGTGGCTTATAAACAACAGAAATCTATTTCTTATCGTTCTGGAGGCTGGGAAACCCAAGATCAAGGCACCAGGAGGCTTAGTGTCTGGTGAGAGCCAGCATTCGCACATGGCTATCTTCTTGCTGTGTCCTCATATGGTGAAGAACAAGGGTGCTCTCTTGGAGTTTCTCATGTAAGGGCACTGATCCTATTCATAGTGGCTCTACCCTCATGACCTAATTACCTCCCAAAGAACCTATCTTCTAATACCATCACACTAGGGGTCAGGATGTCAATGTATGAATTATAAAATATATGTGAAAATAACAGGCAAGGATCTGAGCAGATACATCTTAAAAGAAGAAATACAAATGACCAAAGGTAAATGAAAAGGTGCTCAACATCATTAATCATCAGGGAAATGGAAATCAAGATCACAATGAGAAATCACCTAACATTTGTTAGGATAACTATTATCAAAGAGATAAAAGTGTTGGTGAGATTGTAAACAAAAGGAAATTCTCATACATTGCCTGTAGGAATGTAAATTGGTACAGCCATTATGGAAATTAATATGGAGATTACTAAAAAAAATTAAAAATAAAGTCACTATATGATCCAGCAATCCTACTTCTGGACATAAAGCCAAAGAAAATGAAACCTGGGTCTTGAAATCTATGCACTTCTGTGTTCACTGCAGGATGTCCACTGATGGATGAATGAATAAAGAGAATGTGAAAAAAGTCAATCACATACAAACACACACACACGAATACACTGGAATATTCAGTTCATTTGCTCAGTCGCATCCAGCTCTTTGCGACCCCACGTACTGCAGCACGCCAGGTCTCCCTGTCCATCACCAACTCCCAGAGTTTACTCAACCTCATGTCCATTGAGTCGGTGGTGCCATCCAACCATCTCATCCTCTGTCGTCCCCTTCTTCTCTCACCTTCAACCTTTCCCAGCATCAGGGTCTTTTCAAATGAGTCAGTTCTTCGCATCAGGTGGCCAAAGTATTAGAGTTTCAGCTTCAGCATCAGTCCTTCCAATGAATATTCAGGACTGATTTCCCTTAGGATGGACTGGTTGCATCTCCTTGAAGTCCAAGAGATACTCAAGAGTCTTCTCCAACATCACAGTTCAAAAGCATCAATTCTTCGGTACTCAGCTTTCTTTATAATCTAACTCTCACATCCATATGTGACTATTGCAAAAAATCATAGCTTTGACTAACAGACCTTTGTTGGCAAAGTAATGTCTCTGGTTTTTAATATGCTGTCTAGCTTGGTCATAACTTTACTTCAAGGAGCAAGCATCTTTTAATTTCATGGCTACAGTGACCATCTACAGTGATTTTGGAGCCCCCCAAAATAAAGTCTCTCACTGTTTCCATTGCCTCCCCATCCTGGATGCCATGATCTTCGTTGTCTGAATGTTGAGTAACTTTTTCACTCTCCTCTTTCACTTTCATCAAGAGGCTTTTTAGTTCTTTTCACTTTCTGCCATAAAGGTGATATCATCTGCATGTCTGAGGTTATTGATATTTCTCCCAGCAGCCTTGATTCCAGCTTGTGCTTTATCCAGCCCCGTGTTTCTCATGATGTACTCTGCATATAAGTTAAATAGGCAGGGTGACAATATACAGCCTTGATGTACTCCTTTCCTGATTTGGAACCAGTCTGTTGTTCCATGTCCAGTTCTAACTGTTGCTTTCTGACCTGCATACAGATTTCTCAGAAATATTATCCAACCTTAAAAAGAAGAAAATCTTGCCATTTGTGACAACATGGATGAACTTGAGGGACATTGTGCTAAGTGAAATAAATCAATCACAGAAAGACAAATATTGAATGGTATCAGTTATATATGAAAGCCAAAATAGACTAATACAAGGAGAGAATAGAATGGTGGTTACCATGGACTGGGAGATGGGGGATATGGTGAGATCTTGCTTAAAGTATGCAAAGTATCAGTTATATAACATGAATAAGTTCTGAAGATCTAATATACAGTAAGGTGACTATGTTAACATTATTGTATTGTGTACTTGAAATCTCCTAGAAGGGTAGATCTTAAAGCATCCTCATGACAAAAGAAAGAATGAAAGAAGGGAGGGAAGGTGGGAGGAAGAAAGAAAGAAGTAACTGTATGATATAATGAATATGTTAATTGAGGTTGATTGAGGTGATGATTTCATTTATTAGTATATAAAATTTACTAGTATATAAAAATGTCAAATTGTACACTTTAAATACATACAATTTCTACTTGTCAAATTATAACTTAATAAAGCTGATTAAGATTGCCAGGAGAAATATCAATAACCTCAGGTATGCAGATGACACCACCCTTATGGCAGAAAGTGAGGAGGAACTCAAAAGCCTCTTGATGAAAGTGAAAGTGGAGAGTGAAAAAGTTGGCTTAAAGCTCAACATTCAGAAAACGAAGATCATGGCATCCGGTCCCATCACTTCATGGGAAATAGATGGGGAAACAGTGGAAACAGTGTCAGACTTTATTTTTTGAGGGCTCCAAGATCACTACAGATGGTGACTGCAGCCATGAAATTAAAAGATGTTTACTCCTTGGAAAGAAAGTTATGACCAACCTAGATAGCATATTGAAAAGCAGAGACATTATTTTGCCAACAAAGGTCCGTCTAGTCAAGGCTATGGTTTTTCCTGTGGTCATGTATGAATGTGAGAGTTGGACTGTGAAGAAGGCTGAGTGCCGAAGAATTGATGCTTTTGAACTGTGGTGTTGGAGAAGACTCTTGAGAGTCCCTTGGACTGCAAGGAGATCCAACCAGTTCATTCTGAAGGAGATCAGCCCTGGGATTTCTTTGGAAGGAATGATGCTAAAGCTGAAACTCCAGTCCTTTGGCCACCTCATGCGAAGAGTTGACTCATTGGAAAAAGACTCTGATGCTGGGAGGGATTGGAGGCAGGAGGAGAAGGGGATGACAGAGGATGAGATGGCTGGATGGCATCACTGACTCAATGGACACGGGTTTGGGTGAACTCCGGGAGTTGGTGATGGACAGGGAGGCCTGGTGTGCTGCAATTCATGGGGTCGCAAAGAGTCGGACACGACTGAGCAACTGAACTGAACTGAAAGAAAGCTGAAAAATAAGTATGAAAAAGCAGAAGGCTGGAAGAAGCCAAGACAGTTTTGAAGATGAACCTATTGATAAGATGTGTTCTGCCAAACAGAAAGATTTAAAGTTACATTAGGACAATGTGTCAGCCGTGGGACAGACATAGGCCAAGAGACATAAGCAGAGGAAAACGTAAGCAAGCCAGTAGTTCACAGCAGCAGGAAGAAGACAAACTTCAATAAACAGATCCAAATGTCACTTATGACATAGGCCTAGTCCTTAAGGAAAACAGCCAAACAGACTCTTGTATTGAATACTTTTAGTTCCCAAGTTCAGTACTTCATAGGAGAAAAACTCGATTCCCTCTCATCTTATGCACAAAATTAAGCTGGTAAAGGGATAGAATTAAAGACCTGATATGAAAAGCAAAACATTAAAATGTTTTGAAGAATATTTATAAACTCAGAGTTAAAATGAAAAACTTTTTAAATCAAGAGACAGTATAAAAATTGAACAAATAACCCACCACCATTTAAAAGATATTTGTAACACCATAATTAAAAAATGATTAGCATCTATTCTCTCTAGAACTCACTACAATCAATATCAAAATGATTCTATAGAGAAAAAATGGGCAAAAGTTATGAGCATGCAATTCAACAGAGGAGGAAACATAACTGGCTAATAAGAGAAACTTCTGCCATCTCTCTAATAATCATGCCTAATGTTATATAGCTGGAAAAATGGAACTATGAACTCTGAAGCCTATGCTTGTTTAAATAACAAAATATCTTGTATAAAAAGGCATTTAATAGGTCTGATAGGTACAACCTTCCTATCTTACTGTTTCACAGGGTGATTCAGAAGAGAGAATGAGATAATAGATGTGAAACACTGAAGGGCCTTTAAAGTGCTACACAAATCACTTACTACAATTTCCATCACAGCAGAAATGAAATTCCTGCTTGGCTGCAGTCTTAAAGGAGTGTATCCAGCAGTAAATTCAGAAGTTCCTGAACTCATAGCTTGGAGGTTCCAGAGAAAGAGACTCTTAAAGGAAAACACTGAACAACTGTTCTGGTCAGCCCTCTCCCCTTGACTGCTATTCCTGGGAATAACCTTATTGTAAAATGAACTCATTTACAAAGAGCTAGCTAAATCTAACACCTGGAAATAATATTAGCAATGCATGTGTACTGTTTCTTCAGTCCTTGGTGACAGTATGGACTGTATTCCACCAGGCTCCTCTGTCCATGGAATTCTCCAGGCAAGAATACTGGAGTGGGTAGCCATTCCCTTCTCCAGGGGATCTTCCCGACCGAGGAATCGAACCCGGGTCTCCTGCATCACAGGCAGATTCTTTACTGACTGAGCCACCAGGGAAAATATTAGCAATAGACTAGACTTAAAGCACTTTACTCTGATCAGAAAAGTATGGGTTGGGGGGGGATATTACCTATATTTTTATCAGATTAAATTTCTAGAATTTTACAAGAATCATATGTTGTCATAGTATAACCTAAATTATTTCGTCCGTTTCATAGTTTTCTTGTGTATCTTAAAATTTTTTAAATAACTATATTTTAAATTATAAAAGTCCTACATGTTCAGGGCAAAAATTTCTAAATAGTATAAAGGGGTAAAGGTAAACATAATGTTGTCTGCCACATCCTCAGCACTCTCACAATCAGTCCCAATAAGTAAGAAAATTTAATAACATTTTTATATTTTAAAATAACATAATAGTACAGTAAAGAAATAGTCTCCATATTTATTCAAAATGGGCAATGGTTACATTTCTTAGCAATATTAAGTATCTGAGATCCCAGGAGCAAATGGAGATCTTGGAAAATCCTAAGATTCTGAGGCATGCCGATGGCATGTCTTCAGTTGTCTGACCTTATTTCTTAATGTTCTCATGAACCTCTTTCTTTTTCCTATACTCCTTCCTCAAACAGAGGACATAAGCACATCTCTCTTTTATGGTCACATGAGAAATTGCAACACTAACCAGAAGATATAAAAATACTGACAATTCTGTAGCCCAATCTATCTCACAGAGTTTTAGAAAGTTCTCACAGAACAACTATTTACTACTACTGTTACTATTACTACTGATGATCATAGTATTAAGCATAAGAATAATATTTGAAGTTGCTACCGTATTTTAGTTGAACACTCATAGTTGCCAGACTCATTTGTTCCACATTCTACATATATAAGGCTTATCACTAATTCATAGAGAAACAAATTGAGATGAAAGATATTAAGTAACTAGCCTGTGGTTGTACAGTAAGTGCCAAAGCCTACAGTTGGAAACAGAAGCCCTCACAGCGTTCTATGATTCTTAAGTATTAAGCCTCTTCAGTCTTACAAACTTACCAAATGAAACTTCTGAAAGCACACTGCATCCCATTAGGAACAATTTTTGTGTTTGCCAATATTATAATTTGGTGAAAATTATTCGAAATTATTTTAAAACCCTATACTGATGTATAAAAGTAATATTTTCAGAATACAAGTGATCAGTGCAGATGCTTTAAAAAAATCTGTCTCTTCTTTCAATAATTAAAAATTTTAAGACCTTGCACATTTTCTTTTGGGATCATAGTTGAGATCCATGGTTTTAACTAATGCCAGTACACTGATGAGTCCCAGTTCTTTAACCCTAAGGCCAGCTTCTCCTCTCTATATACTGCATTGGGACTTTTCCAAGAGGATACCCCATAATTACCTAAAAAATAACTGTCGTATAAAAATCATTTCCATCAACGACACTGTTATATATAAATCCCCTCATAGTCTCTTAGCACTGTTTTCCCCTTTTTTCTTTTTACCACAATTGTAATTCAATATTTATCTACTCGTGCATTTTCCTCCATCACTAAAGTACTAGTTCCAAGAGGGCAGGGACTGTACTTATTTAGTTCACACAATATTCTCAGTGGGTAGAACAACATGTGGTTTATAGTTGAAACCTAAAAAAAAAAAGCATTTGGTTATAAATGACTGAAAGATATACCTGTATCTCCTCCCAGATTCAATGAGCTGATAAATAGCAAGACCACCTACATTCACATGGTCCAAGCCAGAAAATTTCGAGTCAGCACAGACTTCATTTCCACTCCAGTGACAGCCCAGGTCCTTTATCTTCTCTTTGTATGACTAGAGTAGGCTCTTTCCTGGGTCCCTTAGTGCTGGTTTCATCATCAAATGAGTTTTTATACTCCTTCCAGAGTAGTCTTTCCAAAGCATTTATTTGTCAAATTTTGTAACCTTCTAAAATATTTTTCTCTTTACCTTCCATAATAATTCCATGAAGATCTTATCAAACTTTTAGTTTCTATTTTAAAAAAACATGAGATACAGTGACATACTGTGAAAAAGTGAATCCTCCAAGATTTGAGCATGGCTCTCCATAGTCCCCCTCCCACTTTAAGAAGTAATACTGTTGTGAGCATAAGTTTGCTAAAAATTCTTTTATGGTCCTACATCACCTAGCATGGATGTTCAAATCTGTGATTTTTCATAATGGTGGTAGTTTTATTCAAGCAGGGATCCCATTCTCTCATGGATCCCATGACTAAATTAAAATATATTTTGCATTTGTATTTTCACTTTAATGATGATCTAAGATGATATAAAGAGTATATTCTGGAAGATCTCAACAACTACCTTATTTAGTGCCTTCATCTACTTTTATGTTTAGAAGAGCATGCTGAAAAACAGTATAATTTTTGCATTGTGGATGGATTATAAAAGAAAATAATGAATGTAGCTCAGATTGTAAATTGTTTACCAATAACCTGTGAACAATTTGTTCTCTTTTCCTGAGTAATAGAAACACTGCCTTTAATAATGGCTCTTATTTCCCAGCATCCCTTGCATCTGGGTGTGGCCATGGGGCATAATTAAGTGTGGAACATGCAATCTGTGGGGACTGCCCTTACACAAAGAAAGCATGACCTTTTCCTTCCCTTTTCTCTGTTCTGTTCTGTGGAAGGTATTCTCATGCCTGGAGCTAGAGTATCCCTCCTTAGACAATGAGATACTTAGTGCTCACTTAGGGCCCTTGAGGGTAGAGTAACAGGATAGTGTATAACAAACCTGAGTTTTTGATACTGTGGAGACCATACCAAGCTTGTATCACGTTCCCTGACTTACACAAGAGAGTTATAAACATCTATCCAGTTTAAATTAACCATTTGGGTTTTGGCCACTTGTACATGAACTTAATCCTAGTAAGTACGTGGACTCAATATTCAAAAATATCTTCTGTGGAAGTCAAATGACATCCAAGTAGGCTGCATAAATTAGAATTCACAGTAGTTCAAACAGGAAAAAGTGTTAGGTGAACTGAGTCATCACATGATGCACAATCTCATTTACATGCTAAACCCTGAAGATCTAGCACCGCAACAGCAGGCAGAATCATAGTAACTAACAGAGCAACGATTTATCTCGGCAAACAACATCACCACATAATGAAAATTGATGTTATTAGATATAAATTTCATTAGTTTCACAATTTTTTGTTTGTGTTTTATTTAGAAATAGTTGTGGTCAATGGAAGTTTATTTTTTCCTACAAAAATGATCCATAAGTTCACTAATTTTAGAAACACTGACCAGGAGAGCTTACTATAATGTCTAATTCTCACTCCACAGAATCTGATTAAATGGGTCTCTGGTGAGACATAGGAATCTATAACTTTACTAAGTATCCTAGGTGATTTTAATGTAGTGAGTCTTCTGGAAACAAATCAGTATATCTCAATTCTTAAATCGATTCACAAATTAATTTTAGATCTGCCCCTGTCAACAACTCGAGCTTCTTTTGTCTCACCATCACCACACACCCTTTTCCTCAGAGCCATAATAAATAACTTGATGCCTCTAAAGTTGTAAATTCTGTTTCTGCCTTGTACTTTAACTTAACATCTAAGATTTCGTCAAGCTTTCCTTTAATTGACAAAATCCTATTTATGCTAAAATAAAATCAGTCATGACTTCCTAAAAGGAGCTTTCTCTCATCCTCCTAATGCCCCTCCTGTGTGCTAACAGCTCCCAGAACCAGCTGCTATTTCTGTCAGTTATCACCCTCTATTATCATTGTTACTGGTTTGTCTATCTTATTAGACCTCGCATTTCTGAAGCACGAAATTAGCAGTGTTCTACTTGCTATTCCCATTGCCTAGATCACGCCTGGTTTTAGTGGGGGTTTACAGAGGAGCCTGATAGGCTACATGGGGTCCATGGGGTCGCTAAGAGTTGGACACGACTGAACGACTTCACTTTCACTTTTCACTTTCATGTTTTGGAGAAGGAAATGGCAACCCACTCCAGTGTTCTTGCCTGGAGAATCCCAGGGACAGGGGAGCCTGGTGGGCTGCCATCTATGGGGTCGCACAGAGTCGGGCACGACTGAGGCGACCTAGCCGCAGCAGCAGCAGCAATAGATGCTTTCTGACCAAATTAATGAGAAACTGAATGAATGAAATAGTAAACAAATGATATAATATCTTCCAAATGTGTAGAAGTTCTTAACATTTTAAGATAGATGTATCTAAATGTAGCAGTAAGTGTACTATAAATTCTAAAGTACTGGAGTTTTGTTTGTTTGCATTATAAGGAGTTTCTTTGAAAAAAATTTACCCACATCACATAGAACATGACAGGGCATTGTAATCTACCAAGATTGATTATGAAAATATCCACTGAAAAATTAAGCCATTTAATGATGTGATTCTCCACAGAAGACCAAATTATACTAATGAGCAGCCCCATGCTAAATATCCAAAATATGACTGGACAAATTTCAGGACAGAAAGAAAACAGATTACTATATAGCCCACAATGTTATGCTGTATTAGTTACTTATTGCCATGTAACAAGTAACCCCAAAACTCAGGGGGTGGAAACAACAAACATTTATTCCTTCACACAGATTCTGTGGCTTAGGAGTCTTGGAGTGGCTTTCTATAAATGGCTCAAGGTTACCCCTGAGGTTGCAGCCCAGCTGTCAGCCAGGGCAGTAGTCTCATCTGAAGGGGTATCCACCTCAGAGCTTCTGCATCTCTCCCTTGGTCAGCCTCAGAAGATCCACCTCCAAAACTGATCATCTCCTCATAGGACTCTCACTTATAACAGTGGCCTTCACTAAGCTGAGTCAAGAGAAAACAAAATTCCAAATAGAATGAGAGAGTGAGCAAGAATACCTAAGAGAGAGGCCACATTCTTTTTATAGCTTCATATCCAAAGGGGTATAACATTACATTGCTTCTGCCATATTGTATTTGTTAGAAGTGAGTCACTAAGTCTAGCCCATACTCAAAGGGACATGATGCACAATTTGAATATACCAGGAGGTAGAGATCATTGGGGGGCCATCTCACACGCTGCCAATCAAAAACATATTCTCTGTATTTTAGATATATTTTACACAGAACAAAATTGCAGCATATTGTAATGGGATTCTCCAGGCAAGAATACTGGAGTAGGTTGCCATTGCCTTCTCCAGGGGATCTTCCCCATCCAGGGATCGAACCCAGGTCTCCTGCATTGCAGGCAGACACTTTAACCTCTGAGCCACCAGGGAAGCCCAACAAATAATAAAGCAGGAAGCCCTTAAAATAATTTTTAAACTCATTTTCCCAGTTTTATGGAGATATAATTGACTTGCTGCTGCTGCTGCTGCTAGGTTGCTTCAGTCGTGTCCGACTCTGTGCGACCCCATAGACGGCAGCCCACCAGGCTCCCCCATCCCTGGGATTCTCCAGGCAAGAACATCGGAGTGGGTTGCCATTTCCTTCAATGCAGGAAAGTGAAAAGTGAAAGTGAAGTCACTCAGTCGTGTCTGACTCTTCGCAACCCCATGGACTGCAGCCCACCAGGATCCTCCGTCCATGGGATTTTCCAGGCAAGAGTACTGGAGTGGGGTGCCATTGCCTTCTCCGATAATTGACTTAGAACATTAAATTAGTTTCAGGTTTATAACAAAATGATTTGAAAAATATGCCTACATTGCAAAATGATTACCACAATAAGTTTAGTGAACAACAATCACCTCACATAATTACATTTTCTAACTTATGATAAGAACTTTTAAGATCTACTCTCTTAGCAACTTGCACAGTACAATATTTATTAACTATAGTCATCATATTGTACATTATATCCCAAGAACTTATTTATCTTATAACTAGAAGTATATATATATATATATATATATTTTTTTTTTTAATTGGAGGATAATTGCTTTATATTGTTGTGGTGGAAGCTTATATTTTCTGATTATCTTCACCTAATTTCCCTAACCCTACCTTCAGCAACCACTGGTCTGATATCCGTTTCTATGAGTTTGGTATTTTTAGATTCCATATAAAAGCTTATCTTTCTAAAGTTAATATTTAAAGTGAATTCATGTTATGTAGAGGTGGCTTCTGTGATAATATATTGTGGGCACAATCCATCCAATTGTTATTAAAATTGTTATGGTTTATGCCTTTTTTGGAATTAGAGTCAGATTAGTGCATTTGTTCTAAATATAATTCAGGTTCCTTACCATCAAATTAAAGCAAATGAGAACAATCATTTGTTATAGATATTGTGTGTTCTATTTAACTATTACCATCAGCATCATTTGACTTTTCCTCTTAACTGAAGGGGAAATAATGTTTTTTTAATTACTGGGTTAACCACATTCTACTTACACACTAGCATGTGTCTCTAGGTGGTTCAGTATGATTCCTTAAAGTAAACTAGTAGTGGATTGAAGGCAAAAGGAGAAGGGAATGAATAGGACGAGATGATAAGATAGCATCACTGACTCAATGGATATGAATCTGAACAAACTCCAGGAGAGAGTGAAGGAAAAGGGGGCCCTAGCATGCTGCAGTATATGGGGTTGAAAAGAGTCGACATGAACAGCAACACCAAAAGCCAATATAACCATGAAATATTAACTATTTTCTGTTTCTTATATGTTTTGACAAACAAATATTAGTTTAGTTGGGGACAAAAGATTTTGAATTTCATATCACTTGAAAAAACAGCAACCGCCAAGCTAACATCCATGTCTAAATCATCGTAGAAATGTCCAATCCTGTTCAAAAAGCAATTTTATGTTATTGGCTTCATTTTCTTCATTCATATTTAATAGTAGAATTAGACCTATAATAGGATACCATTATTTGTTGTATCCTTTCTTAAATTATGAATTTCTAAATTGAATACACTTTAATATATGTAAGTCTCAGTGCTAAATTTTCTAATCCTTTTTGATGGAGGTCTATTTTTAGTTCTCCAAAGCCCTGAGGTCCTTTGGAAAGGGAGGCTGTGACGGTCAGAAAGGAGAGGAATGCTCAAGATGGACACTGAGAGTGAGAATTTGGGTGCCTGACCCAGAGGCAAGCTAGCATCACGCTTTGCTACTACCTAGAAATCAACTAGATTGGGTTTTACAGGAGACCAATCATGGGCTCCTATTTCAGGCAGTCAGCTAGGATTTGTTGAACTACTTTGACGGGATTCTAAGTAGAGAAAGATCATGAAGTGCAAAATTTCATTGGAAAGAGAAGACAGATCCATAACAAGATGGCAATACAAGGTATCATATAATACATAATCAATAGTATCGCAGTTAGGCACTGCACTATCTTTATATCTATTTATTTTACTCTAATCATGCCCCTCCCCCAACTTATTTAAGGTAGTTTGCAAAAACTGCATGATTATGACATTAAAAATAATTATTGGTTCAGTTCAGTTCAGTCTGAATGCAGGAGACCCCAGTTCATTCCTGGGTCAGGAAGATCTGGTGGAGAAGGGATAGGTTACCCACTCCAGTATTCTTGGGCTTCGCTGGTGGCTCAGCTGGTAAAGAATCCACCTGCAATGCAGGAGACCTGGGTTTGATCTCTGGGGTTGGGTAGATCCTCTGGAGAAGGGAGAGGCTACCCACACCAGTATTCTGGCCTGGAGAATTTCATGGACTGTATAGTCCATGGGGTCTCAAAAAGTCAAACATGACTAAGCGACTTTCAATTTCACTTTTTCAGTTCAGTCACTCAGTCATATCCGACTCTTGGCGACCCCATGGACTGCAGCATGCCAGGCCTCCCTATCCATCACCAACTCCTGGAGCTTGCTCAAACTCATGTCCGTCAAGTCAGTGATGCCATCCAACCATCTCATCCTCTGTCATCCCCTTCTTCTGCTGCCTTCAATCTTTCCCAGCATAAGAGTCTTTTCCAATGAGTCAGTTCTTTGCAGCAGGTGGCCAGAGTATTGGAGCTTCAGCATCAGTCCTTCTAATGAATATTCAGGACTAATTTCCTTCAGGATTGACTGGTTTGATCTCCTTGAAGTCCAAGGGACTCTGAAGAGTCTTCTCCAACACCACAGTTCAAAAGCATCAATTTTTCGGCACTCAGCTTTCTTTATGGTCCAACTCTCACATTCATACATGACTACTGGAAAAACCATAGCTTTGACTAGATGGACCTTTGCCCATATATTAATACATTTATATGTATAAATATCTTTATGAATATAAAAAATTAAAATAATAGCTAGAATTTACTATATTATATTAATATTTAATATACCATATTTATAATTTTATTATATTTATAAAAATATTTATATATTAATACAAAATAATTATATAAGGCTTCAAAAGAGAAGGGGCTTTTAAAAGGGTGGGTTTTAAAAGGAAGAACTGATGTAGATAAGCAGAGAGCAGTGAAAAGCATTGTAGTGAGGAAATAGGAAAACAAGAAAGGAGATAGTGCTCTTGGGTGTCTGGGAACAACAGTTCATTGCAAATGAAAATTAAAATGAATAACTTGTATGAGTTGCTAGGATTGCTCTAAGGAAGTATCACGAACTGAGTGGCCTAAACAAAAGAAATGTATTGCCTCACATGGAGTCCAGAAGTCTGAGACCAAGGTGTTGGCATAGCCATGCTCCCTCTGAAGGGACAAGCAAAGCATCTGTTCCAGGGCTATCTTCTAGCTTCTGCTATTTCTTGGCCAGTGGGAGCATTAACTCCAATCTGTACATAGTACTCTCCTTCTGTTAACACATCTGTGTGCAAATTTCTCCTTTTTATAAGGATACAAGTTATATGGATTAGCTGTCCTTCCTACTCCAGAATGACCTTACCTTCACTATTTCATTTGCGATTACCCTATTCTCCCTGTTTTCAAATAAAGTCACATTTTGAGATCCTAGAAGTAGAGACTTCAACATACAAATTTTGAGGGGGACACAATTCAACCCAAATCAAAGCCCCCAGGAGTCTACTGAGTCTGAGGCAGTGGTGAGATGCTAAGTAATACATTTTTCTTTCTTTCTATTTTTCTTTGTGTCAGGAATACTGATGTGTTCCAGCAGATCTTTTAGAAAGAAGTATCTAGTTGTAGTGGGCAATAGCAATTGAAGAAGCAATATAACCTAGAGGCAGAGACTAATTTTAGGCTGTTCAAGGGTTACAATCTAGTATATAACTTACAAGGGGCAGCTTGATCTGGTTACCCTACCTTGCCAAGCCTCAGGGCAGACCGCTTCTCTTTGTCCTTTATCCAAATGGTTTTGCCCCCCAGTATTCTAAATGCCCCAGGTTCCTTTTACCTCAGGTTCTTTGAACATCTTGTTCTTTCTGCATAGATTGCTTCTCTGTTCCTTGAATGATTGGGGCTTCACAGGTGGCTCATTGGTAAAGAATCCACCTGCAATGCAGGAGATGCAGGAGATATGGGCTTGATCTCTGGGTCGGGAAGATCCCCTGCAGGAGGAAATGGCAACCCACTCCAGTATTCTTGCCTGGAAAATTCCATGGACAGAGGAGCCTGGTGGGCTACAGTTTATGGGGTTGCAAAGAGCTGGACATGAGCGATTGAGCAGCAGCAGCAATCTAAGCAAAGAAGGAGAAAGGCAAAGCTAGTTCAAATGGTTTCAAGTGTGAGAGAACGATAGTACCATTGGTAGAAACAAAGCTAGTGGCAGCTACATTTGGAGTCTCAGTTTTGGTACTTTCAATGTCAGATGGATGGTGATACACTTAAGTACAAAAATCTACCATAAAGCAAGGAAGGTAGATAGGTATTTGGAGTTGATGCTATGGGTCTCATGCTGGTTCCAAGAAACTCTAACAAACACTTCTGTGGGAGGTGAGGTCATATTAATCTCCTATTTGATCCTCATTTCTAACACTATATCTTCCTAATCACTTTTCTAATGTGTGTAAGTATTTCTTATTAAAATATTCTTGTTTAGTTCAGATAATTTGGACAATAAAGAAAAATATAAAGAAGACCTGATGAACTGCGCACATGTCAAAACTGATTTGCTTACCATGAAAATACAAAAATTGGTATAATATCTCTGGATGGCTGTTTGAAAATGCTACATAAAAAACTCAAAAATAACCATATATCTCATACTTCCATGTTTAGGCATTTACTCAAAATAATCAAATATATGTATAACATTTGTATAGAAGGATGCAATCTCTTTACATAGATACAACCACTACATGGTTGAATTTCCTTTCAGTAATTTTTTAATATTGAGTCTAATTGTATGAATAATTTAAAAATTCAGATCATATATACATATATTGCCTCAAACTCTACATTTTGCACCCTATCTTTGATTATAACCATGTATTAGGTTATGTCCTAACAATTTAATAATTAGGATATTTACATTTTTTCTTTTATGAAGATGCTATAACAAACATCACTTTATATAAATCTACTTTATCTAACGGAGAAGGCAATGGCACCCCACTCCAGTACTCTTGCCTGGAAAATCCCATGGACGGAGGAGCCTGGTAGGCTGCAGTCCATGGGGTCGCTAAGAGTCGGGCATGACTGAGTGACTTCACTTTCACTTTCCACTTTGATGCATTGGAGGAGGAAATGGCAACCCACTCCAGTGTTCTTGCCTGGAGAATCCCAGGGACAGGGGAGCCTGGTGGGAGGCCGTCTATGGGGTCGCACAGAGTTGGACACAACTGAAGCGACTTAGCAGCAGCAGCAGCACTTTATCTAAAGGAGATGATCAGATGTGACCACAAAGTAGAATTTGTGCCTTTAAAAATTCTTGATTCAGTATCTTCTCTGACTAGAACACTATGAGACTAGATATCAACTAAAGGAAAAAAATGGCAAAAAACACAAACTCATGGAGATTAAACAATACATTACTAAATAACAAAGAGGTTACTGAAGAAATAAGAAAAGAGATCAAAAGATTCCTAGGAAAAAATGACAATGAAAACCTATGGCACTCAGCAAAAGCAGTTCTAAGAGGGAGGTTTACAGTGATACAGTCATACCTATAGAAGCAAGAAAAGCATTGAATAGACAGCCTAACTGTACATCTATAGCAGTTGGAGAAAGAAGAACAAACCTCTCCCCTCCAAAGTCGGCAGAAAGAAGGAGATCATAAAAATCAGAGCATAAATAAGTGAAAAAGAAATGAAGGCAACAATAGCCAAGATTAATGAAACTAAAATCTGATTCTTTGAGAAGATAAACAAAACTGACAAACCATTAGCCAGACTCATCAAGGAAAAAAAGGGAGAAAAATCAAATCAATAAAATTAGAAATGAAAAATGAGAGATTATAACAGACAACACAGAAATACAAAGGATCAGAAGAGAATATTATGAACAACTGTATGCTAATAAAATGGACAACCTGGAGGAAATGAACAGATACTTAGAAAAGATCAGCCTCCCAAGACTGAACCAGGAAGAAATAGAAATGTACAACCCAATTACAAACACTGGAATTGAAACAGTGATCAAAAATCTCCTCCCAAACAAAAGCCCAGGGCCAGATGTCTTCACAGAGGAATTATATCAAACATTTAGAGAAGAGATAATAATGCCTATTTTTCTGAAACTCTTCTAAAAAATTTCAGAGGAAGGAACACTTCCAAACTGATTCTATAAAGCCACAATCACCCTGATACCAAAACCAGGAAAAGACAACACGAAAAAAGAAAATTACAGGCCAATATCACTGATGAACATAGATACAAAAATCCTCAACAAAGTTCAAGCAAACAAAATCCAACACCACATTAAAAAACTCGTACACCATGATAAAGTCATGTTTATTCAATATACACAATGCAAGGATTCTTCAATATACACAAATCAATCAATGTGATACACCATATCAACAAATTGAAAGATAAAAACCATATGATCTTCTCAATAGATGCAGAAAACACCTTTGACGAAATCCAGCATCCATTTATGATAAAAATGTTTAAAAAAATGGGCATAGAAGGAACCTACTTCAACATCATAAAGGCCATATATGAAAAGTCCACAGCAAACATTATTCTCAATGGTGAAAAACTAAAAGCTTTCCTTCTAAGATCAGGAAAAAGACAAGGGTATCCCCTCTCACCACTATTGTTCAGCATAGTTTTGGAAGTCCTAGCTATGGCAATTAGAGAAGAAAAAGAAATAAAAGGATTTCTAAGATTTCCAGATTGTAAAAGAAGAAGTAAAACTCTCACTATTTGCAGATGACATGATACTACACACAGAAAACCCAAAAGAAACTATCAGAAAATTACTAGAGCTAATCAATAAATTCAGCAAAATCAAAGGATATAAGATCAATACACAGAAATCACTTGCACTCCTATATACTAACAATGAAAAATCAGAAAGAGAAATTAAGGAATCAATACTATTCACTATTGTAACAAAAAGAAAGAAAAACCCAAGGAAACAAAAGACCTGTATATGGAAAACTATAAGACACTGATGAAAGAAATCAAAGATGACATAAACAGATGGAGAGATATTCCATGTTCCTGGGTAGGAAGAATCAATGTGAAAATGACTATACTACCAAATGCAATCTACAGATTCAATGCAATCCTTATCAAATTACCAATGGCTTTTTTCACAGAACTAGAACAAAAAATTTCACAATTCATATGGAAACCCAAAAGACCCCAAATAGCCAAAGCAGTCTTGAGAAGGAAGAATGGAGCTGGAGGTATAAACCTTCCTGACTTCAGACTATACTAGAAAGCTACAGGCATCAAGACAGTATGGTACTGGCACAAAAACAGAAATATAGACCAATGGAACAAGATAGAGAATCCAGAGATAAACCCATGCACCTATGGGTACCTTATTTTTGACAAAGGAGGCAAGAATATACAATGGGGTAAAGACAGATCTTCAATAAGTGGTGCTGAGAAAACTGGACAGCTATGTGAAAAAGAATGAAATTAGATCACTACCTTATGCCATATACGAATATAAACTCAAAATGAATTCAAGACCTAAATGTAAGAACAGAAACTATCAAACTCTTAGAGGAGAACATAGGCAGAACACTAGATGACAAAAATCGAAGAAAGATCTTCTATGACCCACCTCCTAGGGTAATGGAAATAAAAACAAAAATAAACAAGTGGGACCTAATTAAACTTAAAACCTTTTGCACAGCAAAAGAAACTACAAACAAGGTGAAAAGACAACCTTCAGAATGGGAGAAAATAGCAAGGGAAACAACTGATAAAGAATTAATTTCCAAAATACACAAGCAGCTCATACAACTCGATACCAGAAAAGCAAACAACCCAATCAAAAAGTGGGAAACAGACCTGAAGAGACATTTCTCCAAAGAAAACATACAGATGGCTAATGAGCACATGAAAAGATGCTCAACATCGCTCATTATTAGAGAAATCAATTAGAGAAGTCAAAAAGACAATGAGATATCACCTCACGGCAGTCAGAATGGCCATATCATCAAAAAATCTAAAACAATAAATGCTGAAGACTCAGTTTAGTTCAGTTCAGTTGCTCAGTCATGTCTGATGCCTTGTGACCCCATGGACTGCAGCATGCCAGGCCTCCCCGTCTATCACCAACTACCAGAATTTACTCAAACTCATGTCCATTGAGTCTGTGATGCCATCCAATCACCTCATCCTCTGTCATCCCTTCTCCTCCTGTCTTCAACCTTTCCCAGCATCAGGGTCTTTTCAAATGAGTCAGTACTTCGCATCAGGTGGCCAAAGTATTAGAGTTTCTACTTAATCATCAGTCCTTCCAATGAATATTTGGGACTAATTTCCTTTAGGATGGATTGATTCTTTCTCCTTGCAGTCCAAGGGACTCTCAAGAGTCTTCTCCAACACCACAGTTCAAAAGCATGAATTCTTTGGTGCTCAGCTTTCTTTATAGATCAACTCTCACATCCATATATGACTAATGGAAAAACCATAGCTTTGATTAGACAGACCTTTATTGACAAAGAAATGTCTCTGCTTTTTAATATGTTGTCTAGGTTGATCATAGCTTTTCTTTCAAGGAACAAGTGTCTTCTAATTTCATGGCTGCAATCACCATCTGCAGCATTTTTGGAGCCCCCCAAAATAAAGTCTGCCACTGTTTCCATTGCTTCTCCATCTATTTGCCATGAAGTGATGGGACTGGATGCCATGATCTTTGTTTTCTGAATGTTGAGTTTTAAGCCAGCTTTTTCACTCTCTTCTTTCACTTTCATCAAGAGGCTCTTTAGTTCTTCTTCACTGTCTGCCATAAGGGTGGTGTCATCTGCATATCTGAGGTTATTGATATTTCTCCCAGCAATCTTGATTCCACCTTGTGCTTCATCCAGCCCAGCGTTTCTCACGATGTACTCTGCATATAAGTTAAATAAGCAGGGTGAAAATATATAGCCTTGATGTACTCCTTTCCCGATTTGGAACCAGTCTGTTGTTCCATGTCCAGTTCTAACTGTTGCTGCCTGACCTGCATACAGATTTCTCAGGAGGCAGGTCAGCTGGTCTGGTGTTCCCATCTCTCAAAGAATTTTCCACAGTTTGTTGTGATCCACACAGTCAAAGGCTTTGGCATAGTCCATAAAGCAGAAGCAGATGTTTTTCTGGAACTCTCTCACTTTTTCTATGATCCAATGGATGTTGGCAATTTGATCACTGGTTTCTCTGCCTTTTCAAAATCCAGCTTGAATATCTGGAAGTTCACAGTTCATGTACTGTTGAAGCCTGGCTTGGAGAATTTTGAGCATTACTTTGCTAGCGTGTGAGATGAGAGCAATTGTGCGGTAGTTTGAGCATTCTTTGGCATGGCCTTTCTTTGGGATTGGAATGAACGCTGACCTTTCCAGTCCTGTGGCCACTGCTGAATTTTCCAAATTTGCTGGCGTACTGAGTGTAGCACTTTCATAGCATCATCTTTTAGGATTTGAAATAGCTCAACTGGAATTCCATCACCTCCACTAGCTTTGTTTGTAGTGATACTTCCTAAGGCCTCTTTGATTTTGCATTCCAAGATGTCTGGCTCTCTGTGAGTGATCACACCATTGTGATTATCTGGGTCAGGAAGATCTTTTTGTATAGTTCTTCTGTGTATTCTTAACACCTCTTCTTAACATCTTCTGCTTGTGTTAGGTCCATACCATTTCTGTCCTTTATTGTGTCCATCTTTGCATGAAAAGTTCCCTTGATATCTCGAATTTTCTTGAAGAGATCTCCAGTCTTTCCCATTCTATTATTTTCCTCTATTTCTTTGCATTGATCACTGGAGGAAAGCTTTCTTATCTCTCCTTGCTCTTCTTTGGAACTCTGCATTCAAATGGGTATATCTTTCCTTTTCTCCTTTGCCTTTCACTTCTCTTCTTTTCACAGCTATTTGTAAGGCCTCCTCAGACAACCATTTTGTCTTTTTGCATTTCTTTTTCTTGATGATAGTCTTGATCCCTGCCTCCTGTACAGTGTCACAAACCTCCATCCATAGTTCTTCAGGCACTCTATCAGATCTAATCCCTTCAATCTATTTCTCACTTCCACTGTATAATCACAAGGGTTTTGATTTAGGTCATACCTGAATGGTCTAGTGGTTTTTTTTCCCTACGTTCTTCAATTTAAGTCTGAATTTGGCAATAAGGAGCTCATGATCTGAGTCACAGTCAGCCCCCGGTCTTGTTTTTGCTGACTGTATAGAGCTTCTCCATCTTTGGCTGCAAAGAATATAATCAATCTGATTTCTGTATTGACCGTCTGGTGATGTCCATGTGTAGAGTCTTCTCTTGTGTTGTTGGAAGAAGGTCTTTGCTATGACCAGAGCATTCTCTTGGAAAAAGTCTATTAGCCTTTGCCCTGCTTCATTCTGTACTCAAAGGCCAAATTTGCCTGTTATTCTAGGTATCTCTTGACTTCCTACTTTTGCATTCCGGTCCCCTATAATAAAAGGACATCTTTTTTGGGTATTAGTTCTAGAAGGTCTTGTATGGGTTCATAGAAACATTCAACTTCAGCTTCTTTAGCATTAGTGGTTGAGGCATAGACCTGGATTACTGTGATATTGAATGGTTTGCTTTGGAAATGAACAGAGACCATTCTGTTGTTTTTGAGATTGCATCCAAGTACTGCATTTCAGAGTCTTCTGTTCACTATAATGGCTACTGCATTTCTTCTAAGGGTTCTTGCCCACAGTAGTAGATATAATGGGCATCTGAGTTATGCTGGAGAGGGTATGGATAAAAGGGAAATACTCTTGCATTGCTGGTGGGAATGTAAACTGATACAGTCACTATGGAAGATGGTGTGGAGACTGCTTAAAAAGCTAGGAATAGAACCACCATTTGACCCTGGAATCCCACTCCCCTGAAGAAATCAAAACTGAAAAAGACACATGTACCCCAATATTCAATGCAGCACTATTTACACCATCTAGAACATGGAAGAAACTTAGATGTCTATCGACAGAAGAGTGGATAAAGAAGCTGTGGTACATATATACAATGGAATACTACTCAGCCATAAAAAGGAACACACTTGAATCTGTTCTAATGAGGTGGATGAAAATAGAGCCCATTATGCAGAGTGAAGTAAGTCAGAAAGAGAAATATAAATATCGTATACTGATACATATGTATGGAATCTGAAGAGACGGCACTGATGAATTTATTTTCAGGGCAGCAGTGGAGAAACAGACATAGAGAACAGACCTATGGACAAGGTAGGAGGAGAGGAGGAAGAAGGGGAGATGTATGGAGAGAGTAACAGAAATTTACAATACCATGTGTAAAACAGATAGGGAATGGGAATTTGCTGTATGACTAAGGGAACTCAAATAGGGGCTCTGTGACAGGCTGAATGGTGGGGTGGGGAGGGAGATGGAGGGAGGTCCGGGAGGGAGGGGACTTGGGTGTACCTATGGCTGATTCTGGTTGATGTATGACAGAACACCACCAAATTCTGTAAAGCAATTATCCTTCAAGTAAAAAACTAAAAAAATTCTTGCTACATTATCAAATATTCTTCCAAGTAGTTCAACCAACTTACATTCTCACTACCAGGATATAACATTTTACAGTGACACCAAATGAAGTTTAAAGCTACCTCTGATTAGATCTAGGTCACTCACTGGGTCCATTTAATGCCAAGCAGGCATTTGTCTAGGCTTCATAAAGGAGACAAGGAAAGGAGGTCTTCATTACTTATCGGTCTTTAGTGACACAGATTTTAGGATACATTGATTTAAACTAATGTAATAAGTATTTCAGTCTATTTACATTGAGTTAATTTATATTGCTATTCAAATTAACTTTAATTAATTAAATTATTAATTTGAATTGAATTTCCCTGATGCTGGGAAAGATTGAGGGCAGAAGGCGAAGAGGGCGTCAGAGGATGAGATGCCTGGATGGCATAACTGATGTAATGGACATGAACTTGGGCAAACTTTGGAGATGGTGAGGGACAGAGAGGCCTGGCGTGCTGCAGTCCATCGGGTTGCAAAGAATTGGACAAACTGGGCAACTGAACAACAGTTTGAATTGCATATAAATTGCATATATAAATATAGAACTAACATCTATCTTGGAAATGTTACCCTCCACTTTTATTTTTTAGGGAATCATTAAGTTTTTTGTTTTAACATATTCTTTATTCATTGTCAGATGTTTTGGGTCTTTGTTGCAGTGCGTGCTTTTCTCAGATTGCAGAGAGCCAGGGCTACTCCTTAACTGTGGTGTGTGGGCTTCTCACTGTGGTGGCTTCTTTCGTTGTGGTGCACAGGCTCAGTAATTGCAGCTCCCAGGCTCTAGAGCACAGGCTCAGTAGTTATGGTCCACAGGCTTAGCTGCTCAGCAACATGTGGGATCTTTCCAGATCAGGGATCGAACTTGTGGCTCCTGCATTGGCAGGCAGACTCTTCACCACTGAGCCACCAGGGAAGCCCATCGTTTAGCTGTTGATTGAGACCTTTTAGCGCTATATGTGTGATATGTGAATATCAGCATCTTAACCACATAGTCATCCCATTGACATCTGTGGGAGATAAGTTCCAGGACTCCGTCATCACAAGGATACCAAAGTCTGAGGATACTGAAGTCCCTTATATAAAATGGTGCAGTATTTGTATATAACCCACACACATCCTCCTGTATACTTAATCATTTCTAGATTACTATAATAGCTAATACAATGTAAATTATATGTAAATAGTTGTAAATACAATGTATATACTATGTAAATAGTTGTTGGCGTAGGGCAAATTTAAGTTTTGCTTTTTGGAATTTTTCAGATTTTTTTTTCCTAAATATTTTTAGTCCATGGTTGGTTGAATTCTCGGATGTGAAGCCTGGGCATTCAGAGGGCTGACTGTATATGTTGGTCTCTCCTTGATTCCCCTCTTCTCTCTGGTGTATTTAGAGGTGGATTCAACAGTATTAACAGTTATGAAAAGGAAACTATTCTGAGAACAGTTTTCTTCCTAAACAGGGATTCAGACTAAATAAGCCATGCTCAAACATATTATGTAAGGGCTGTTCTCCAATGAACTCTTAGATTTTACATCATAGATGTTTTTAAACTGGAAGTATAACTTATTGCATTGCATTTGCTGCACTAGAAACTAGGAAAAGCCTCTTTGCAGAGACAGATGAGGATCGCATCCTCTAGAGTAGAGATAAGTAATGTTGGGCAATTTGGAGAAAAGCTCTCTATCGCTCTTGTAAAAACTCTGTTCTGAAATGGAGAAAAAACAATAAAGTCAAACAAAAATAGACAAAAACAGAATGGAAACTGAAGATCACCCTAGAAAAGAAGCAGAACCAGGAAAATCAAAATGTAATGACCTCAAAGAGGCAGGTAACTCTGAAATTCAAAGGTTTGAGTTGAAAATTCCTTTATATTTGATTGCTTCAACTAAGATAGTTTCATAATTTTTAAACTATGTCTTTTCTCTCTCCTCAGACACTACAAAAATTAATCCTACATTGACAAAAAGCTTTTATGTGAACATCAATGAGGAGTGCTTTTTTTCTGCATGGATGAAAAAATTTGGCTTAGAAATTTGATTAGTCATACATGTTTGGAAGCAGCTTATATGTAATACAATGGTTTCCACTTAAACATGAGGTTGTGATTATATACATTTTTGCAGATGTGAAATTTAAATTTAACAACATTTACCAAGTGGCATAATACATTATTTAAAAACTCTTAGCAAAGTGAACTGTACTTTGCTATTTTAAGACTTTTTCATAAATATTAAGATTTCATCAGCAGAGCCAACTCTCTCCTTTTTATTTTTTCCCTTTTGGCTGTGCTATGTGGCATGTGGGCTCTTAGTCCCCCAGCCAGGGATCGAACCCATGTCCCTGAAGTGGAAGCATGGCGTCTTAACCACTGGACTGCCAGGGAAATCCCCTCTATCCAGTTTTTGATACAGCCTTTAAATGAGTGGGGTAAGTGCTACCTTTTGCCCAAACAATATTTATTGTCCCCCCTCACCCTTACTAACAAATTCTCATTTTTCTCAAAGCAACAAAGTGCATCACTAAAAACACTGGCCTCCTGATGTTGCCTGGTATCCACAGTAGGTAACGTGACACACTTCTGGCCAAAGGCAAGCAGAAGTCTGCGGAGACAGTGCTCTCTTAAGACAGATACCACTCCTTCATCCTCTCATCTTATTCTTTCCTGAAACTCAGAAGTGAAGTACGGGGGTGCAAGAACCACCTTACAACCATGAGGCAACAAGTGTGATGACGATGGCTAGATGGTAGAAGACAAAAGTGGAAGGAGCCTGGGGCCTTGACAATGTCGCTGTGTATCACCATGTCCAAGCCCTAAACTGCTCATAGCTAGCCTGTTTTATCATGATATGAAAAAACTCTTCCATTTAAGCCACTGTAGTAGAGTTGTCTATTATTTGCAGCTATGCACATTTTAAACCTCATATAGTGACCATTTCTTTTACAAATCCTTTGCCCTTTTCTGCAGAGGTGAGTAGTGCCAAGTACTTAGAAAGTGGGAGGGGAGGAAAGCAGGGAGGAAAGCAGGGAGGGAGGGAAGGAAACAGAGAGAGACAGAGATGAGTATTTTAGTGAAATACTTCCACACAGTTTGTAAATAGCCACTGCCCCAAGCCTTCCAAGTGCCAGACCCTTGCCCCAGTGGTCTTGGTTATTCCCCTGAGACTTACTGGACTTCCCAAAACCCAGCATGAATCCCAGGTCAATGTCAGGCACAGTAAGAAGCCTCTAGAACCTTGCTCTCTAGAGGTCCTGCATCCTTCCAAATAGGCCTTTCTCATGCTTTAAGGTTGTTAAATATTTTGAATGTCATCTCAGATACACCATTACTTATTCATAAGGACAGCATCAATATTTTATATACCTTAAATGATAATAGTATATACTACATAATTCCCATTTACTCATTTTTCTTATAGAAAACTTTAAGATGTCCCCCCTCTCTTTCAGTTTTAACTAGATATCCATGAAATCTTCTTTATGGCAGATAATCTGGATAATAAGAGTCTTTTGTTCAGTTCTGAATTTATCAATGTTTTTCTGATTTTCTGTATCCAAGATTATTTAATCTTATACTCCAGAGACTTGTACCTTGGTTAGGCCTCTTGATCTCCTGTCTTACTCCCTTACTGCTTCAGCTAAAGGACAAAAAAGAACTTGGATATTTGGACTGGAAAAAACCATGAGTCATCTGTATTTAATATACTAACCATCATAAAGCAGGTATTTCTTACTCTTTCCAAATACTCAGTTTTAAAGTCTCGGTTATTTCTATGAACACTCAAGCCAAAGAACATGTATTTGGCTTCCTTCCTTTCTCTTTACAAATGTCACAAGAAGGCATTCCTAAGGTCTACGCTTACTTTTCTCCCTCTTATTCTTTTAAAATTTTATATTCCTCTGTAGAGGAAAAAAGCCCTATTTTAAATTTACCTCTATTTCATTTCTACTTTCTGTTTTCCTCTCCCAAATATTACTTTTCCTAATTAGATGCAATGGGAGGGGCTCACCATTGTCTTATATTAAAGCTGAAATTCTCATAGTCTTTGAAACTATATACAGAAGGGAATTTCATGGTTGTACAGGATAAGGAAGAGATTACTGAATTTGGTTAGCTACTGTTAAGTAACATTTTTCAAAATAATTTTAAATTATTCTATATATATATGGGATAAAGGATAGATTTTTTTTAAGGTAAAATTGTAACTCATACAAATATAAAATGAACATATGCTAAAGCTTTTATTTAACTCACTATTAATGAGGGAACCAGTAGATTTTACAAGTAGTTCAAAGAAAAATTACAGTCAGACCAGGGATGCTGAAATGAATCAGTTCCATCAGTTCATTCAGTCGCTCAGTCATGTCCAACTCTTTGAGACCCCATGGACTGCAGTACGCCAGGTCTCCCTGTCCATTACCTACTCCCAGAGTTTACTCAGACTCATGTCCATTGAGTCGGTGATGTTATCTAACCATCTTATCCTCTGTCGTCCCCTTCTCCTCCCGCCTTGAATCTTTCCCAGCATTAGATCTTGTCATATGAGTCAGTTCTTCGAATCAGAGGGCCAAAGTATTGGACTTTCAGCTTCAGCATCAGTCCTTCCAATGAATATTCAGGACTGATTTCCTTTAGGATGGACTAGCTGGATCTCCTTGCAGTCCAAGGAACTCGCAACAGTCACAGTTCAAAAGTATAACTTTTTGATGCTCAGCTTTCTTTACAGTCCAACTCTCACACCATACATGACTACTGCAAAAACCATATCTTTGATTAGACGGACCTTTGTTGGCAAAGTAATGTCTCTGCCTTTAATATGCTGTCTAGGTTAGTCATAACTTTTCTTTCAAGGAACAAGCGTCTCCTAATTTCATGGCTGCAGACACCATCTGCAGTGATTTTGGAGCCCCCCAAAATAAAGTCAGCCACTGTTTCCACTTCATCTCCATCTATTTGCTATGAAGTGATGGGACCAGATGCCATGATCTTAGTTTTCTGAATGTTGAGTTTTTTTTTTTTAATTTTATTTTATTTTTAAACTTTACATAATTGTATTAGTTTTGCCAAATATCAAAATGAATCCGCCACAGGTATACATGTGTTCCCCACCCTGAACCCTCCTCCCTCCTCCCTCCCCATTCCATCCCTCTGGGTCGTCCCAGTGCACTAGCCCCAAGCATCCAGTATCGTGCATCGAACCTGGACTGGCAACTCGTTTCATACATGATATTTTACATGTTTCAATGTCATTCTCCCAAATCTTCCCACCCTCTCCCTCTCCCACAGAGTCCATAAGACTGTTCTATACATCAGTGTCTCTTTTGCTGTCTCGTACACAGGGTTGTTGTTACCATCTTTCTAAATTCCATATATATGCATTAGTATGCTGTATTGGTGTTTTTCTTTCTGGCTTACTTCACTCTGTATAATAGGCTCCAGTTTCATCCACCTCATTAGAACTGATTCAAATGTATTCTTTTTAATGGCTGAGTAATACTCCATTGCGTATATGTACCAAAGCTTTCTTATCCATTCATCTGCTGATGGACATCTAGGTTGCTTCCATGTCCTGGCTATTATAAACAGTGCTGCGATGAACATTGGGGTACACGTGTCTCTTTCCCTTCTGGTTTCCTCAGTGTGTATGCCCAGCAGTGGGATTGCTGGATCATAAGGTGGTTCTATTTCCAGTTTTTTAAGGAATCTCCACACTGTTCTCCATAGTGGCTGTACTAGTTTGCATTCCCACCAACAGTGTAAGAGGGTTCCCTTTTCTCCACACCCTCTCCAGCATTTATTGCTTGTAGACTTTTGGATCGCAGCCATTCTGACTGGTGTGAAATGGTACCTCATAGTGGTTTTGATTTGCATTTCTCTGATAATGAGTGATGTTGAGCATCTTTTCATGTGTTTGTTAGCCATCTGTATGTCTTCTTTGGAGAAATGTCTATTTAGTTCTTTGGCCCATTTTTTGATTGGGTCATTTATTTTTCTGGAGTTGAGCTGTAGGAGTTGCTTGTATATTCTCGAGATTAGTTGTTTGTCAGTTGCTTCATTTGCTATTATCTTCTCCCATTCTGAAGGCTGTCTTTTCACCTTGCTAATAGTTTCCTTTGATGTGCAGAAGCTTTTAAGGTTAATTAGGTCCCATTTGTTTATTTTTGCTTTTATTTCCAATATTCTGGGAGGTGGGTCATAGAGGATCCTGCTGTGATGTATGTCAGAGAGTGTTTTGCCTATGTTCTCCTCTAGGAGTTTTATAGTTTCTGGTCTTATGACAAACCCACAGCAAACATTATCCTCAATGGTGAAAAATTGAAAGCATTTCCTCTAAAGTCAGGAACAAGACAAGGGTGCCCACTTTCACCATTACTATTCAACATAGTTTTGGAAATTTTGGCCACAGCAATCAGAGCAGAAAAAGAAATAAAAGGAATCCAAATTGGAAAAGAAGAAGTAAAACTCTCACTATTTGCAGATGACATGATCCTCTACATAGAAGACCCTAAAGACTCCACCAGAAAATTACTAGAACTAATCAATGACTATAGTAAAGTTGCAGGATATAAAATCAACACCCAGAAATCCCTTGCATTCCTATACACTAATAATGAGAAAACAGAAAGAGAAATTAAGGAAACAATTCCATTCACCATTGCAACGGAAAGAATAAAATACTTAGGAATATATCTACCTAAAGAAACTAAAGACCTATATATAAAAAACTATAAAACACTGGTGAAAGAAATCAAAGAGGACACTAATAGATGGAGAAATATACCATGTTCATGGATTGGAAGAATCAATATAGTGAAAATGAGTATACTACCCAAAGCAATTTATAGATTCAATGCAATCCCTATCAAGCTACCAACAGTATTCTTCACAGAGCTAGAATAAATAATCTCACAATTTGTATGGAAATACAAAAAACCTCAAATAGCCAAAGCAATCTTGAGAAAGAAGAATGGAACTGGAGGAATCAACCTACCTGACTTCAGGCTCTACTACAAAGCCACAGTTGTCAAGACAGTATGGTACTGGCACAAAGACAGAAATATAGATCAATGGAACAAAATAGAAAGCCCAGAGATAAATCCACACACCTATGGACACCTTATCTTTGACAAAGGAGGCAAGAATATACAATGGATTAAAGACAATCTCTTTAGCAAGTGTTGCTGAGAAATATGGTCAACCACTTGTAAAAGAATGAAACTAGAACACTTTCTAACACCATACACAAAAATAAACTCAAAATGAATGTTGAGTTTTAAGCCAACTTTTTCACTCTCCTCTTTCACTTTCATTAAGAGGCTCTTTAGTTCTTCACTTTCTGCCATAAGGGTGGTATCATCTGCATATCTGAGGTTATTGATATTTCTCCCAGCAATCTTGATTCCACCTTGTGCTTCATCCAGCCCAGCGTTTCTCACGATGTACTCTGTATATAAGTTAAATAAGCAGGGTGACAATATACAGCCTTGGTGTACTCCTTTCCCGATTTGGAACCAGTCTGTTGTTCCATGTCCAGTTCTAACTGTTGCTGCCTGACCTGCATACAGATTTCTCAGGAGGCAGGTCAGCTGGTCTGGTGTTCCCATCTCTCAAAGAATTTTCCAGTTTGTTGTGATCCACACAGTCAAAGGCTTTGGCATAGTCCATAAAGCAGAAGCAGATGTTTTTCTGGAACTCTCTTGCTTTTTTGATGATCCAGTGGATGTTGGCAAGTTGATCACTGGTTTCTCTGCCTTTGCTAAATCCAGCTTGAATATCTGGAAGTTCACGGTTCATGTACCGTTGAAGCCTGGCTTGGAGAATTTTGAGCATTACTTTGCTAGTGTGTGAGATGAGAGCAATTGTGCAGTAGTTTGAGCAATCTTTGGCATTGCCTTTCTTTGGGATTGGAATGAATACTGACCTTTTCAAGTCCTGTGGCCACTGCTGAGTTTTCCAAATTTGCTGGCATATTCAGTGCAGCACTTTCACAGCATCATCTTTCAGGATTTGAAATAGCTCAACTGGAATTCCATCACCTTCTCTAGCTTTGTTTGTAGTGATGCTTCCTAAGGCCTACTTGACTTTGCATTCCAGGATGTCAGCTCTAGGTGAGTGATCACACCATCATGATTATCTGGGTCATGAAGATCTTTTTGTATAGTTCTTCTGTATATTCTTGTCACCTCTTCTTAATACCTTCTGCTTCTGTTAGGTCCATACCATTTCTGTCCTTTATCGAGCCCATCTTTGCATGAAATCTTCCCTTGGTATCTCTAATTTTCTTGAAGAGATCTCTACTCTTTCCCATTCTATTATTTTCCTCTATTTCTTTGCATTGATCACTGAGGAAGTCTTTCTTATCTCTCTTTGCTATTCTTTGGAGCTCTGCATTCAGATGCTTATATCTTTCCTTTTCTCCTTTGCCTTTTGCCTCTCTTTTCACAGTTATTTATAAGGCCTTCTCAGACAACCATTTTGCCTTTTTGCATTTCTTTTTCTTGGGATGGTCTTGATCCCTGCCTCCTGTACAGTGTCTCAAACCTCCATTCATAGTTCTTCAGGTACTCTGTCTATCAGATCTAATCCCTTCAATCTATTTCTCACTTCCACTGTATAATCACAGGGGCTTGGTTTAGGTCATACCTGAAAGATCTATGGTTTTTCCCTACGTTCTTCAATTTAAGTCTGAATCTGGCAATAAGGAGTTCACGATATGAGCCACAGTCAGCTCCTGGTCTTGTTTTTGCTGACTGTTAGAGCTTCTCCATCTTTGGCTGCAAAGAATATAATCAATCTGATTTTGGTGTTGACCATCTGGTGATGTCCATGTGTAGAGTCTTCTCTTGTGTTGTTGGAGGAGAGTGTTTGCTACGACCAGATTGTTCTCTTGGCACAACTCTATAGCCTTTGCCTTGTTTCATTCAGAACTCCAAGGCCAAATTTGCTTGTCATTCCAGGTATCTCTTGACTTCCTACTTTTTCATCTGGTCCCCTATAATGAAAAGGACATCTTTTTTGGGTGTTAGTTCTAAAAGGTCTTGTAGGTCTTCATAGAACCGTTCAACTTCAGCTTCTTCAGCCTTACTGGTTGGGGTATAGACTTGAAGCTGTCTATTATTTAAATATTGAATGGTTTGCCTTGGAAACAAACAGAGATCATTCTGTTGTTTTTGAGATTGTAGCCAAGTACTGAATTTTGGAGTCTTCTGTTGACTATGATGGCAACTGCATTTCTTCTAAGGGATTTTTGCCCACAGTAGAAGATATAATAGTCATCTGAGTTAAATTCACCCATTCCAGTCCATTTTAGTTCGCTGATTCTTAAAATGTTGATATTCACTCTTGTCATCTCCCGTTTGACCACTTCCAATTTGCCTTGATTCATGGACCTAACATTCCAGGTTCTTATGCAATATTGGTCTTTACAACATTGGACTTTACTTCCATCCCCAGTCACATCCACAACTGGGTGTTGTTTTTTCTTTGGCTCCATCTCTTCATTCTTTCAGGAGTTATTTCTCCACTTATGTCCAGTACTTATCGGGCACCTACCACCTGGAGAGTTCATCTTTCAGTGTCCTATCTTTTTGCCTTTTTATACTGTTCATGGAGTTCTCATGGCAAGAATACTGAAGTGGTTTTCCATTCCCTTCTCCAGATGAATTAAATATATAAATGGATAAAACACTGGTCAAAAGAAGCTATTTTCCACAGGGCAGTAATCAAGTATTCCCACTAAACACAATTTGTGTTTCTATGGGTAGGAATTATTTTCATTACTATCAAATTTCTATGAGTTAATTTCTATCTCTATAAAGTTTTAAAATAGGTCAAAAACAAGCAAAGGTGGTTGCTAGCTGTGTAGACTAGCAAGGACATCCCATAATTTCCAAGTCTGTCACACTGTTTCCTTATACATGGAAGCTGGTGCAGTGTAACCAAAAAGCGGTTTTCTTTCCTGACTCCCATTCTGGGAATTAGTGTATTAGTCTTTCAGTTCAGTTCAGTTCAGTTGCTCAGTCATGTCTGATTCTTTGTGACCCTGTGAATCACAGCACTCCAGGCCTCCCTGTCCATCGCCAACTCCTGGAGTTCACCCAAACTCATGTGTATCGAGTCGATGATGCCATCCATCTCTGTTGTCCTCTTCTCCCCCTGACCCCAATCCCTCCCAGCATCAGGGTCTTTTCCAATGAGTCAACTCTTTGCATCAGATGGCCAAGGTATTGGAGTTTCAGCCTCAGCATCAGTCCTTCCAGTGAATACCCAGGACCGATCTCCTTTAGGGTGGACTGGCTGGATCTCCTTGCAGTCCAAGGGACTCTCAAGAGTCTTCTCCAACACCACTGTTCAAAAGCATCAATTCTTTGGTGCTCAGCCTTCTTCACAGTCCAACTCTCACATCCATATATGACCACAGGAAAAACCATAGCCTTGACTAGATAGACCTTTGTTGGCAAAGTAATGTCTCTGCTTTTGAATATGCTATCTAGGTTGGTCATAACTTTCCTTCCAAGGAGTAAGCGTCTTTTGATTTCATGGCTGCAGTCACCATCTGCAGTGATTTTGGAGCTTTACCAGGAGATGAAAATGAGGCTGAGGGAGAGTGGGGAGAGAGGACAGTTTCAAAGGTCAGGACTAGGAAACTGAGTAACAGTGAGGCAAACTGTCCTTTTTAACTCAGTTTGGGCCCTAGAACCACCGCATATGGTTCAAATTCCATTTTTGTCACTTAGCCATACACAAGTCACCTATTGGGCAATTTACTTAATCCTTTGAAGCTCCAGTTTCTTTATCTAGATAATGGAGTTATTATCTAAAGTACCTATGGGTAAACTTGTTGATGGGGATCAAGTGAGATGACCTAAGTAAAATGCTTACATAACTCGCTTGGCAAAGTGTCAGATAAATGTTAGCTATCATTAATATTTTTTTCAATATTATAGTTATAATGAAACTAATGTGACCAAGCTAAACAAGCTCAGATATAATAACATTACATTAACTTTAAAAACAGCTTTTAAAATAAATAGTTGGTATATAATAAACTGGATATAGGTCAAGTGTACAATTGATGTTTAGCATCCATGTATGAGGGCCCCTGAACGTGGGCTCAGTAGTTGTGGCCCAGGGGTTTAGTTGTTCCACGGCATGCGGAATCTTCCCATACCAGGGATTGAACCTGTGTCCCCTGCATTAGCAGGCGGATTCCTATCCACTGTACTAGCAGCATCACCTCCAACACCTCCAACTTTTCCCTTATCTGTGGGATAATGTGGTCCAAGATACCTAATGGATGCCTGAAACTTTGGATAGTACTGAACCCTATATGTAATATGTTTTTTCCTATACATACATACCTATGATAAAGTTTACTTTATAAATTAGGTGCACTAGAAGATTAACAATAATTTAATAATAATAAAATAGGACAATTACAGCAATAAACTGTAATAAAACTTATGCAAATGTGATCTCTCTCAAAATACCTTTCCTGTGCAAACTTAATGCCTTGGCCATCTTAACTAAGCACTTGTCACACACTGTGGCTTTAACCTTTGCAGTTTGAAGTGCAACAGCAAAACCAGCATGAATTTCTTTTTCTTTCTTCACAAGTTAATGGATAGAATATTGGTACATCTTAGCAACTTCAGATTTGATTATCTTCTTATTAAATACAGACTTTTCACCTTTTTACTTAAAGAATGCACTATGGCTTCTTTCAGAGAAGGCAATGGCACCCCAGTCCAGTACTCTTGCCTGGAAAATCCCATGGATGGAGGAGCCTGGTAGGCTGCCGTCCATGGGATCCCTAAGAATCGGACACGACTGAGCGATTTCACTTTCACTTTTCACTTTCACGCACTGGAGAAGGAAATGGCAACCCACTGCAGTGTTCTTGCCTGGAGAATCCCAGGGACGGGGGAGCCTGGTGGGCTGCCATCTATGGGGTCGCACAGAGACAGACACGACTGAAGCGACTTAGCAGCATGGCTTCTTTTAGGCATACTGGAATTGCCAGCATCTTTACTCTGGGCGTTGGAGCCTTTAGTAAGTAAAGTAAGAGTTATTTGAACAGAATCACTGTGATAGACAACAGTTGATCTGATACCTGAGGTGGTTACTAAGTGACTAACAGGTTATGCAGGACAAAGGGACAATTCACATTCTGGACAGACTGGAGTGGGACAGCATGAAATTTCATCATGAAACTCAGATCAGCACTCAATTTAAAATTTATGAATTGTTTATTTCTGGAATTTTCCCTTTAATAGTTTCAGACCCCAGTGACCTCAGGTAACTGAAACTGCAAAAAAGCAGAACTGCAGATAGAGGGGAACTACTGGGTGTAACCATCACCGTAATGAATACAGCCATCACCTCCACCAACCCCCTAACTCTCTAATTTCTCCCTCTCACCTGCCCTGCCCCCCAGACAACTACTGCTGCTTTTTGACACTATAAATTAGTTTATATTTTCTAGAATGTTTACCAAGGATATGTAGTATATATTCTTTTCTGTCTGGCTTCTTTCACTGAGCTTTATTTTGAGATTTAGTCATGCTGATGTTTATATTAATAGTTCATTCTTTTTAATCGCCAAGTAGCATTGCCTTGTATGTATATACCACAGTTTATTTACCCACCCAGCTGTTGATGGAATTTGGATTGTTTCCCATTTTTAGCTGTTACAAATAAAGCTGTCATAAACATTCATGTATAAGTGTTTATATGGAGGAACACTTTAACTGGATAAATAACAAAGAGCGAACTGGCTAAATCATACCCATAGGTATGTGTTTAGCTTAAAAAACTGCCAAGCTATTTTTCAAATTGGTTGCATAATTTTTCATTCTCACCAGTGATGTATGGACACTCCTGTTGTTCCACATCATTGCTAATACTTGGTATGATCAGTCTTTAATTTTAGCTATTCTAATAATTGTGGGGTAGCATTTCATTGTATCTATGGTTATATTTCCCTAATGATTAATGATATGGAGCATCTTTTCATATGCTTACTGTTATGAACTTTTGAATTAATATAAGGTGTTTTGCTAAAACTATGTGGGCTTTGGTCAGTTGGGTAGTATATTTCACCTAGATGAAAACTGTAGCTATAACAGATAAAATGTAAAAGCTGTAGACAGTGTCCAAAACACAGGAACATCTTCAAGGTTCATAAACAGACAGAAATGTGAATGAACAAGTGAGGCTGAAGCTACAGGCCTGCCAGATGATGAGCCTAGAAACAGAAGTGAGGAATGGATGGCTGCTGCCGGTAATGAACTAAAAGGTTCCTTCTCCCCAGGAGATGGGGGCTCTGCCCTGCTTCATAGGTTGAAGCCAGTGGCTGGAGTGGGGCCTCTCCTGCTCACCTCTTTGAAAGGAAGCTAAAAAAGAAAGGCTGTATTTCCCTACTTTTCTCCTTGCTGCTGACTGGCTATTCAGGGCTTATAGGAAGCTGTAGGCTAAGGAAGAAAGAGACCTTGTGACTAGGAACTGAGTCAAGCTGTTTCTGGTGCCAAGCTCTAAATCCATTATGAACCCATCTGTCATAATAGTGTAGAAATCCCAAAACACATTATAAGACTCAATTATGGACTTGAGATCTGAATAACTGGGAGAGAAGATAAAAGTAAGATGGGTACAGGAGAGATCCTGAGAACAAACGAAAACAATGAATCAAAACAAAATCTGCCCTTCAAAATAAAACTCATGTAAAGAGTAATGGAAAAAAGACAGCAAAATCAACAATCAGAAAATAAATCCATCCCATAGGAAACGATTTGCACTGCACAATATGACAAAGACCTTAACATAAGCTGTTCTTTCAAAGAAAGAAAGTCATTACAAAAAATAAGGCTTCAGACTTTTCTAGTGGTACAGTGGATAGGAATCCACATGCCAATGCAGGGGACATGGGTTTGATCCCTGGTCTGGGAAGACTCCATACACTGTGGAGCAACTAAGCCACTGTGCCACAAGTACTGAGCACATACTCCAGGGCCCCTGAACCGCAACTACTGAGCCCATGTGCTGCAACCACTGGAGCTCATGCACTCGGCAATGAGAAGCCTGTGCACAGCAACTGCAGAGTAGTCTGTGCAGAGCAACAAAGATCCAGCACAACCAAAAATATAAATAAATAAGTACATTAAAAAAGGAGATGATCCTTATTAGGAAAAAAAAACTAAAAAAAAAAAAGATTTCATGAAATAAAATAGGCAAAAAATGTAGATATGAAAAAAAATTAGTGAAACACTAAAAAAGAAAAATTATACTTGCAATACAACATATAGAAGATGGATAAACTCTAACCAGGTATGGTAAGCTGCAAAGACTGGCCAAATGCTCTTTGTAACTCCTACAATCAAAGGTGGAATCCATTTCTCCACTCGTCGCATCTGGACTAGGCAGCATGACTGGCCACTGTTTAGCCAATGGATCACTGGCAAAAGCGACTCAAGTGCTTGAGTGTTGGGGCTACATGCCCTTGCTTCTGGGAACACTAATGCCACCATGAATGAAGCCTGGCTTGCTACCTCCCGGGTAGTGAGAGATCATGCAGTGTAAGGGGTTCAGTCAACTCAGCCATTTGACAGCCCAGTGAAGTCCAGATCTGAGTGACCTGCCAGGTGAGTGGCTGGCAGGAAAACCATCTAGCCAACCCACAAAATAAAGAGAAATGAGAATTAAGAGATTGTTCTTATTTCAAACTACTACCTTTTGAAGTGATTTGTTAGGTTGCAATAGATAATTGATACCCTGGAATAGTACAAGGAAGAATTAGGGAATGAAAAGATAGTCTGAGAAACTCTGAGAAACTCTTTTAACACAGCACAGAGAGACAAAGGAGGTTAAAATATGAAAAGCCAATTAAGAGATACAGAGGATACACATCAAGATTTTAATATCCTTCTGACAAGAATTTGAGAGGAAGAGAATGGAGGGACAGGCAGAAAGGTAACATTTGAATCAATGAAACCTTGGAATTTTCCGAAACTGAAGAAAATCATGAGTCTCCATGTCCACAACTATTAATGTATATTTAATGGGTTTAATAATATAATTTACATATAAATAAAAGTTTATCATTCTTGTATTTGCATTTTGACTGGCATACAATGTGAATTCTGCTCAAGTTAAGTGGAAAAGGATTAGTTTCTCATTTTGAAATACAAGTTTCTAAGTTTCACTAGTGGCTAGGATGGTGGTGGGGAAGGCTTCCTTTCAGCGAGTGTCAGCATACTGAACATGCTCTGCATTTGTCTGTCAAGCCCCCTTTTCTTTTAGGAATTAACCCTCTCACAAGCCACATGGTTTTGATTGTCTTTACATCACAAGTCCTCAAGCCTAGCACTGGTATTACAGGGAGGGCAAATGAACCAAGATATTCCAAACAGTGTGTTCTCTCCTAGGAATTTTCCACTTCAGATAAATTCATTATAAACGTGCCATACATTCTTGTATTGCACACTTACAGCATACTTTTCTCACATTTCCAAGGATTTGGGAAATAAAGATGAGGCACACACATGTACTTATGCCACTGTTGTGATCTAATCTTTTGTACGTGTTCTTATTCTGCCTAAATTATCCATTTTTCAAAACAGCAGCAGATAAGAAGCAAATTTAATGTCAGGAAAAAGGCTGCTAGAGACAGACTTATTAACAGCATGGAAGAATGACAGACTGGATTTGATAGTAAGGAAGAAACTGGAAAACTTTAAAAAGGAGACACTACTAGTCAAAACACACATCAGTGGGCTGCTAATGGAGGGCTATATGTATATATGCTTCAGCAGGCTCTAAGGGCATCGATGTAAGTTTAGAGTGATAATTGTGTGGGTCAGGAAGACATTTAAAAAAAAAATATATATATATATAGTAGTCTCTATTTAATAAGGCAGGGAAGTGGCAAATGTGCCAATGCATCTGTAAAAAGATTTCTATCAAAACAAAACTTTTATTTTTTTAAAGGAATAAATACTCATGTGTAAAATTTATTCTAAACGACTTGAGATTTAACTCCATTAGTTAAACTCTGATGGTTTGTAAATGTAGCAACATTTTTTTTTTTTTTTGCACTTTGTCATGCTTGTTTTCATAGAAAGCTTTCTATCGTACCATGATGATAAAAATACATTTTTCTTTCCTTGAGATGGTATGCAATGTTTTAAATTTTACCCAAGGGAAACTCCTCTTTGTGCAATTCTGCGTAGTTCTGTTTTTTCAAAAGGGAACTGTGTGTCCTGTTAGGTTGTTTATATTTAGTATATTGACTACTGATTGTCCTGAGTAACACAAAGATCAGGACCTAATTATGTTTGCCTAAAATAATTCAATAATTATTTAATTAAAATAAACTAAAAGGTGGTGAATACTGCTTTTTCCAAATATCCTCTTTCAGACGTGTTTTGAGTTATGTTTAAAAGTGTGGTGTGTGAAGACTAATTTATCATATTAGGAAATCAAAAGATAAAAGCCCAGGGTTCCCAAGTTAGTTACCTACCAGATTAACTAATTTAGTTGTCATTTGGCATTACCTTTCTTTCAAAATAGGAATGAATATTCTGTCTTTCTATTCCCTGCTTGAATTCTTGCAGTTACAAGGAGTTCATAACTTTATAAGGCATCCCATTTTACCTTTAGACAGTTCACATTTTTAAAAACACTATTATTGCTTATACTGAAGAAAAAATGTCTCTCTGTACCTTATATCACTGAATTCAAAATAAGTTCTTTTAGTGTTTCTATATATGGGTCTTTAATCTTTTGAAGACAAAGATCATGGTTCCCCTTCTGTTTTTATTTGTTTAAAATAAATTTCACTAATTTCTTATGGTGGTTTAGTTGCTAAGTCATGTCCAATTCTTGCAACCCCATGGACTCTAGTCAGCCAGTCTCCTCTGTCCATGGGATTCTCCAGGCAACCATACTGGAGTGGGTTGCCATTTCCTTCTCCAGGGATTCTTCCCAACCCAAGAATCGAACCCAGGTCTCCTGCATTGAAGGCAGACTCTTTACCACCTAAGCTACAAGGGAAGCCCAAATTCTTATATACCCCTCTTTGAAAAAATAAATGAAAACAAAGCTTTCTTCCTTACTGCCTCCCTCTGTTCATCCCTACCCCCCTTCCATTCTTTCTTCCTTTCTTTTTTCTTAATTCAGTACAAAAGCCATGAAATGGAGCTAAATGAAGTAGGGGTGTTAAGTGGTGGGGAGAGGAGTGATGTCACAGTATGGGGTATTGGAGCCCAAGTGAGGTAAGGACAGCAGGCTTTACTGGAGATTCGTGGAATTCTAGCTGAGCTATTTCAAATCCTAAAAGAAGATGCTGTTAAAGTGCTGCACTCACTATATCAGCAAATTTGGAAAACTCAGCAGTAGTCACAGAACTGGAAAAGGTCAGTTTTCATTCCAATCCCAAAGAAAGGCAATGCCAAAGAGTGTTCAAACTACCACACAACTGTATTCATTTCACATGCTAGCAAAGTAATACTGAAAATTCTCCAAGCTAGGCTTCAATAGTAAGTGAATCAAGAACTTTGAGGTGTTCATACTGGATTTAAAACAGGCAGAGGAACCAGTGATCAAATTGTGAACATACATTGGATCATAGAAAAAGCTAGAGAATTCCAGAATAACATCTACTTCTGCTTCATTGACTATGCCAAAGCCTCTGACTGTATGGATCACAACAAACTGTGGAAAATTGTTAAAGATATGGGAATACTAGACCACCTCACCTGCCTCCTGTGAAACCAGTATGAAGGTCAAGAAGCAATGGTTAAAACCAGACATGGAACAACAGTCTGGTTCAAAATTGGGAAAGGAGTACATCAAGGCTGTATATTGTCACCCTGCTTATTTAACTAATATGCAGAGTGTTAAGTAACTAAGTGTTAGTCACTCAGTCGTGCCCGACTCTTTGCGACCCCATGGACTGCAGCTCACCAAGCTCCTCTGTCCATGAGATTTTCCAGGCAAAGATACTGGAGTGGGTCTCCATTTCCTTCTTCAGGGGATCTTCCCAACTTAGGGATCGAACCCGGGTCTACTGCACTGCAGGCAGATTCTTTACCGACTGAGCTACAAGGGAAGCAGAGTATATCATGCAAAATACCTGGCTGGATGAAAAACAAGTTGGGATCAAGATTGCGGGGAGAAACATCAAAAGCCTCAGATAAACAGATGACACCACCATAATGGCAGAAAGCAAAGAACTAAAGAGCCTCTTGATGAAGGTGAAAGAGGAGAGTGAAAAAGCTGGCTTAAAACTGAACATTCAAAAAACTAAGATCAAGGCATCTGGTTCCATCACTTCCTGGCAAATAGATGAGGAAACAACAGAAACAGTGACCGATTTTATTTTCTTGGGCTCCAAAATCATTGCAGATGGTGAGTCAGTTCAGTTCAGTTCAGTTGCTCAGTCTTGTCCGACTCTTTGCGACTCCATGGACTGCAGCACACCAGGCCTCCCTGTCCATCACCAACTTCTGGAGTTTACCAAAACTCATGTCCAGTCGGTGATGCCATCCAAAAATCTCATCCTCTGTTGTCCCCTTCTCCTCCTGCCCTCAATCTTTCCCAGCATCAGGGTCTTTTCAAATAAGTCAGTTCTTCCCCATCAGGTGGCCAAAGTATTGGAGTTTCAGCTTCAACATCAGTCCTTCCAGTGAACACCCAGGACTGATCTCCTTTAGGATGGACTGGTTGGATCTCCTTGCAGTCCAAGGGACTCTCAAGAGTCTTCTCCAACACCACAGTTCAAAAGCATCAATTCTTTGGTGCTCAGCTTTCTTTACAGTCCAACTCTCACATCCATACATGACTACTGGAAAAACCATAGCCTTGACTAGACAGACCTTTGTTGGCAAAGTGCAGCCATGAAATTAAAAGACACTTTCTCCTTGGAAGAAAAGCTATGACAAACCTAGACAGCATATTAAAAAGCAGAGACATCATGTTGCCTTTGCTGACAAAGGTCTGTCTAGCTAGTCAAAGTTATGGTTTTTCCAGTAGTCATGTATGGATGTGAGAATTTGGCCATAAAGAAAGCTGAGCGCTGAAGAATTGATACTTTTGAATTGTGGTGTTGGAGAAGACTCTTGAGTGTCCCTTGGACTGGAAGGAGATTAAACCAGTCAATCATAAAGGAAATCAGTCCTGAATATTCATTGGAAGGACTGATGCTCAAGCTGAAGCTCCAGGGATTTAGACACCTGATGTGAAGAACTGATGCATTTGAAAAGACCCCGATGCTGGGAAAGATTGAAGGCAGGAGGAGAAGGGGATGACAGAAGATGAGATGGCTGGATGGCATCCACCTCAATGGGCATGAATTTGAGACAGCTCTGGGAGATGGTGAAGAACAGGGAAGTCTGACAAGCTGCAGTCCATGGGATCTCAAAGAGTTGGAAGTGACTAAGTGAACTCAAAAGCCTCTTGATGAAAGTGAAAGTGGAGAGTGAAAATGTTGGCTTAAAGCTCAACATTCAGAAAACGAAGATCATGGCATCTGGTCCCATCACTTCATGGGAAATAGATGGGGAAACAGTGGAAACAGTGTCAGACTTTATTTTTGGGGGCTCCAAAATGACTGCAGATGGTGACTGCAGCCATGAAATTAAAAGATGCTTACTCCTTGGAAGGAAAGTTATGACCAACCTAGATAGCATATTGAAAAGCAGAGACATTACTTTGCCAACAAAGGTCTGTCTAGTCAAGGCTATGGTTTTTCCAGTGGTCATGTATGGATGTGAGAGTTGGACTGTGAAGAAGGCTGAGCACCGAAGAATCGATGCTTTTGAACTGTGGTGTTGGAGAAGACTCTTGAGAGTCCCTTGGACTGCAAGGAGATCCAACCAGTCCATTCTGAAGGAGATCAGCCCTAGGATTTCTTTGGAAGGAATGATGCTAAAGCTGAAACTCCAGTCCTTTGGCCACCTCATGTGAAGAGTTGACTCACTGGAAAAGACTCTGATGCTGGGAGGGATTGGGGGCAGGAGGAGAAGGGGACGACAGAGGATGAGATGGCTGGATGGCATCACTGACTCGATGGACGTGAGTCTGAGTGAACTCCGGGAGTTGGTGATGGACAGGGAGGCCTGGTGTGCTGCAATTCATGGGGTCGTAAAGAGTCAGACACGACTGAGCGACTGAACTGAACTGAACTGAGTGACTGAATAACAACAACAGCAACAAGGTCAAATGATTTCATCAGGTGTACCCCCATCTCTTGTCTCCCAAGCAGTGGGAACATGGCCATCTTAGCTCCAGACATTTTCAAACAAAAATCTGGGGCGTGACTCAATCTCATTCCTGAATCAGTATCTATTATGGGCTGGGAATACAATGATTGGCTTAGATTAGGTCACATGCCTACTCCTTTTGCTGAGCTTGGGTTTGAATTAATTCTACCCAGTCCCTGGGTAGGAGATAAGAAAGGGATAATTGGAAAGCCTAGGTCTTACTGGGAGAAGGAGAAATGGATCCTGTATATGCTAAAACAACTGATGTCCACACTAGCATAGCTATTCACAGTTTGAGTAATAATATCTACACTTTTCATATAAACATATATTTCTTACAGTGGGATCATTCTATGGAAACTCTATTTCATGACTTGTTTTCATTTTACTTAAAACCAATAATAAAAATCTTTCCATGTTAATGAATGTTCTTTAGAAAAATCACTTTGACAGCTACAAAATATCAATTTTATTTAACAATCTGTTACTTTTTTATTTTTGGTTGTGCTGGTAGGCTTGTGGGATCTTAGTTCCCTGACCAGGGATCAAGTCTGGGTCCTCAGTAGTAAAAGCACAGAGCTCTAACTGTTGGAGCGCCAGGGAATTCCCAAAAATCCTTTACTTTTGAACAAGTTAAGTTCTCTGCATGTTTTTCTTTGCTAAACAACATTGTGAAGACTCTTTGTACACATTTCTATGTGCACTTATCCAGGTATTTTCTCAGGATAAATCCTTAAAGATATGATAATCAAGTCAAATAATATGCTAATTTAAAGATTTTTCAGCCGTGTGTAAGTACCATTCTTCATTTGGTATTTGAAAAACACTCATCAATGTTTGTTGACTATTATCTTGCCTACCTACTCTACTTTGTCAATGCCCTTTTATATAAGTGCCAGAAAGGAACAAACAGCTCCCAGTATGTGTACAGATATTATTGGGACAAATAATTCCTTTTAAAAAGTATATATTTTCCACTGCTTATGATTCTATTAATTTGTGCATTTAGCAATCCTGATATTCACACCAATAGAATCAATAGACCACAACAGAAATTATGGCATGTTACTTCTGAGATTTGGTTATAAAAGACATGATGGGATATTCTCTCTTTCTCTCTCTTTCTACACACACACACACACACACACGCTTGTTACTTGTATCAATCACTCTGAGGTAAACCAGCTGACATATTGTGAGTACAGTGAGGTAGCCTATGAAGAAGCCCATAAGAGGAAGATTCTTGGGAAAGATGGAGGGCAGGAGGAGAAGGGGGCAACAGAGGATGAGATGTTTGGGTAGCATCACCAACTCAACGGACATGAGTTTGAGACAACTCCAGGAAATAGTGAAGGACAGGGAAGACTGGTGTGCTGCAGTCCATGGGGTGGCAGAGAGTCAGACACGACAGAGTGACTGAACAACAACAGCAGTAAGGGGAGGAGCTGTGGTTACAGCCAATGACCAGCAAGGCACTGAGCCCACCAAAACCCACGGCAGTGAGCCTGAGGGGTCTCTGCTCCAGTTGAGTCTTCAGATGATGGCAGCTTAGGTTGAGAGTTTGACTGAAATTTCTTGAGAGATTCTAAGCTGGAAGCTCCCAATTAAGCTTCTCCCTGATTTCTGACCCATAGAAACTATGAGATAATAAATGTTTGTTCTTTCAAGCTGTAAAGTTTTAGGGACAATTTGTTACACAGGAATAAAAGCCAAGATACCTAATACTGTTAATGAGATTGACCTTCTAATAAAAGCCTTTTCACAAAGAAAACTCCAAGCCCAGATATCTTCAGTGGTGAGTTCTGTCAAATATTTAATTAAGAAATAAGAATATTAAACTTACACAAAGTCTTTCAGAAAATAGAGGAGAAAAAGACAATTCTCATTTTGTAAGGCAAGCATAATGTTTTACCAAAACCATATAAAAATATTACAAGAAAAAACGGCTAATATTTCTCATAACCATAGTGGTAGGAAATCTTAATAAACTCTTAGTACATCAAATTAAGTAATATATATTAAAACCATAACATATCAAGACTACATAGGGTTTAGACATAAATGCAAGATTCTTTTAACTTTCAACATTTTACATTTAAAGTCACTTAGTTGTGTCCGACTCTTTGTGACCCCACGGGCTATACAGTCCATGGAATTCTCCAGGCCAGAATACTGGAGTGGGTAGCCTTTCCCTTCTCCAGGGGATCTTCCTGACCCAGGAATTGAACCGGGGTCTCCTGCATTGCACGGGGATTCTATACCAACTGACCTATCAAGGAAGCCAAAAACTTTCAAAAATCAACACAATTCAGATTACATTCAGTACTTTATTAGAATAGGAAAACTCTCACAATAGTTGCATGAAATGCAGAAATAGTATTTGGCAAAATCTGGCACCTATTCATAAAAAATCACACCAGCTCAGAGATAGATGGAAACTTCACCCATTTGATAGAATGCCCTTAAGGACAACCTACTACTCAATGTTGAAATTTTGTTTTCCCCTCAGTTCAGTTCAGTTGCTCAGTCGTGTCCAACTCTTTGCGACCCCATGAATCGCAGCACGCCAGGCCTCCCTGTCCATCACCAACTCCCGGAGTTCACTCAAACCCATGTCCATCGAGTCAGTGATGCCATCCAGCCATCTCACCCTCTGTCGTCCCCTTCTCCTCCTGCCCCCAATCCCTCCCAGCATCAGGGTCTTTTCCAATGAGTCAACTCTTCGCATCAGGTGGCCAAAGTATTGGAGTTTCAGCTTTAGCATCAGTCCTTCCAATGAACACCCAGGACTGATCTCCTTTAGAATGGACTGGTTGGATCTCCTTGCAGTCCAAAGGACTCTCAAGAGTCTTCTCCAACACCACAGTTCAAAAGCATTGATTCTTTGGTGCTCAGCTTTCCTCACAGTCCATACATGACCTCACAACTCTCACATCCATACATGACCACAGGAAAAACCATAGCCTTGACTAGACAGACCTTTGTTGGCAAAGTAATGGTTCTATTTTCAATATGCTGTCTAGGTTGGTCGTAACCTTCCTTCCACGGAGTAAGCATCTTTTAATTTCATGGCTGCAATCACCATCTGCAGTGATTTTGGAGCCCCCAAAAATAAAGTCTGACACTGTTTCCACTGTTTCCACATCTATTTCCCATGAAGTGAAGGGACCAGATGCCATGATCTTTGTTTTCTGAATGTTGAGCTTTAAGCCAACTTTTTCACTCTCCACTTTCATTTTCACCAAGGAGCTTTTTAGTTCCTCTTCACTTTCTGCCATAAGGGTGGTGTCATCTGCATATCTGAGGTTATTGATATTTCTCCCGGCAATCTTGATTCCAGCTTGTGCTTTTTCCAGCCCAGCATTTCTCATGATGTACTCTGCATATAAGTTAAATAAGCAGGGTCACAATATACAGCCTTGATGTAGTCCTTTTCCTATTTGGAACCAATTTGTTTTCCCCTACTTCTGTACAAATATTGCATTAGATAGACATTCTAGCCAATACAGTAAGAAAAAGAGACAAGATTTTTAAGAGAAATGCAAAACTATGGTTGTGTACAGAAAAGCCTAAAACATCTCCAAATACCTACTGATAGTAAATGAATTTAGTATATTGAGAATCCAGTCAGTATACAAAACTCAATTATTTTTCTCTACGTAGCAATGAGCAATTGAAAAAAAAAATCAGCATTTCCAGCAACAATCAAAAACCTAAAATACTTAGAAATACATTTAACAATATATAGAAGTTCTACTCTGCAAACTACAAAACACTGCTGAGAGCAACCAAACTAAACTTAAATAAATAAAAAGATATACCACGTTTTTGAATGGGAAGACTCAATATTTTTAAGACATAAGTTCTTTCCAAATTGAGCTGCATATTCAATGAAATATTAATAAAAACAACTGCAAGAATTTTGAAAAATTGACAAGCTGATTCTAGAATTTATATGGAAGGTTTGGTCAAATCTATAATAACCAAAATAATCTTAAAAGTTGGAAGGCTTACATTACTTAATTTCAAAACTTGTATAAAGGCTTAGTAATCAAAATAGTGTGATATTGGTCAAATATAGATAGACAAATAGATCAATGGCATAGAATAAAAAGTACTCCAATAGACCTATGTATGTATCTATCCAATGGCCAAATGACTTAATACAAAGTTACTAAAGTAGTTTTATGGCAAAGGAAGGTTTTCAACAGTATGTGAACCGAGAACTTCCAGATGTACAAGCTGGATTTATAAAGGCAGAGGAACAAGAGATCAAATAGCCAATACACATTGGATTGTAGAAAAAGCATGGCTTCCCTGAAAGCTCAGTTGATAAAGAATCTGCCTGCAATATGTGACACCCCATTCGATTCCTGGGTAGAGAAGATCCCCTGGAGATGTGATAGGCTACCCACTCCAGCATTCTTGGGCTTCCCTTGAGGCTCAGCTGGTAAAGAATCTGCCTGCAATGCAAGAGATCTGGGTTCAATCCATGGATTGAGAAGATCCCCTGGAGAAGGGACAGGCTACCCACTCCAGTATTCTGGCCTGGAGAATTCCATGGACAGTCCATGGGGTTGCAAAGAGTCATACACAACTGAGTGGCTCTCACTTTCATAGAAAAAGCAAGAGAATTCAGGAAAACATCTATTTCTGCTTCCTTGACTATGCTAAAGTCTTTGTGTAGATCATAACAATCTAGGGAAAATTCTTAAAGTGATAGGAATACTAGACCACCTTACCTGACCCCTGAGAAACCTGTATGCACGTCAAGAAGCAGCAGTTAGAACAGCACATGAAACAACAGACTGGTTCAAAATAGAGAAAGCAGTATATCAAAGCTGTATATTGTCACCCTGCTTATTTCACTAACATTCAGAGTGCATCATGAGAAATGCCAGGCTAGTTGAAGCACAAGCTGGAATCAAGATTGCTGGGAGAAATATCAATAACCTCAGATATGCAGATGACACCACTCTTATGGAAGAAAGCAAAGAACTAAAAAGCCTCTTGATGAATGTGAAAGAAGAGAATTAAAATGTGGCTTAAAACTCAACATTCAGAAAACTAAGATTATGGCATCTGGTCCCATCACTTCATGCCCAATAGATGGGGGAAACCATGGAAACAGTGAGAGACTTTATTTTCTTGGGCTTCAAAATCACTGTAGATGGTGACTGCAGCCATGAAATTAAAAGATGCTTGCTCCTTGGAAAAAAAGCTATGACAAACCTAGACAAGTTATTAAACAGAGATATCAGTTTGGTGTCAAAAGTCTTTATAGTTAAAGCTATGGTTTTTCTAGTAGTCGTTTAAAGATGTGAGAGTTGGACCATAAAGAAAGTTGAGCACCGAAGAATTGATGCTTTTGAACTGTGGTGCTGGAGAAGACTCATGAGAGTCCCTTGGACTGCAAGGAGATCCAACCAGTCCATCCTAAAGGAGATCAGTCCTGGGTGTTCACTGGAAAGACTAATGCTGAAGCTCCAGTGCTTTGGCCACCTGATGTGAATAACTGATTCATTTGAAAAGACCCTGATTCTGGGAAAGATTGAAGGCAGGAGGAGAAGGGGACAACAGAGAATAAGATGGTTGCATGGCATCACCTAGCCAATGGACATGAGTTAGAGTAATCTCTGGGAGAGAGTGAAGGACAGGGAAGCCTGGCATGCTGCAGTCCATGGGGTTGCAAAGAGTTAAACACAATTGAGTGACTGAACAACTACCTAGAGCAAAATGAAAATTTCTTAGCAATGACACAGACAGCATTAAGCATAAAAGAAAAAAAAATGTTGTTAATTGAAGTTCATCAAAATCAAAACTTATTTTTCCAAATATACCAACAGGAAATGAATAGTCAATTCACAAACTGGGAGAAAACATTCACAACATGTATCTGACAAAGAACTTATTGCTCAGTATCATCAAGCACAGGAGAAAGCAGATTAAAACCACTAGATATCTCTTATTAGAGGTTTAAAATTTAAAACAAAAAGCAATGTGTAACACTAAATGCTATCAAGAATATGGAGCTTTCAAAATTCTCATACTGCTCGTGGAATAAATTTGGTAAACCATTTTGGGAAATAATGTAGTTTCTTACAGAGTTAAAGTTAAAATTCATATATTTACATAGCATTGTATTTCCTAATGTTTATCCAAGAGAAATGAAAATGTTTATTAACAGAAAGCCTAGTAGAAAAATGTTTATAGCAGCTCTACTCATAATATTAAAAACTGGAAACCACCAAGGTGTTTGTCCGTCAGTTGGAGAACAGATAAACTGGTATATTTGTACAATGGATTACTATTCAACAAACAAAAGGGTCAAAATAGTGGCACACCCTGCTGTATGAATGCATCTCAAAAATATTATGCTAAGTGAAAGAGACCAGAATCCAGAAAGTACATATTGCATGATTTCATTTATATAAAGTTCTCAACTATCCAAAATTAATTTTTTTGGTGATAGGAATCAGAACAGAGTTATTTTCTAGGTGGGAGGGAGTGTCTGGGAAAAGGGGCACAGGTAACTTCCTGAAGAGAGAAGTGCCCTATACCTTGAGAGATGGGTGGGTTACATCAGTGGTTGTATTTGTTGAAAGTGAAAGATACCTTGAAATCTGTGCATTTGTGTGTGTCTTAATCATTTATCAATAACTCTTAAAAAGCATATATCAGTAACATTTTAATTGTTATTCTCCATTAGATCCTCCCTTCCCTCAATCCTTTAATCAGCACATGTTGGGCAGGGCCATTCAATTGTCATTGAATCAATCTATACAAATCTTATGCAATCAGTATTTGTCCATTGTCTCTAAGGATAACACGAGTAGCTTGATCATGTTAAATAAAGTTATATTTGTAATACTCCTTAATACATAATTAGGTCCAGTAATTCTAACCACTGATGAGATTAGACACAGACGTCAATTTTAAGGTTTCATAATTATTTATTTTTGCATTTATTTTCTCTTTGCTTATTATATCTTGTTCTGTACTTATTTAACTTACTGTGATATTTAGCTCCTTTAATATATCATAGAGTGTCTATTTCCTAGCAAACTGGTTTCTGTTCCCAAAATGTGAAATACACAGTACAGAAAAAAGGCAGAATGACAGAATAGGAGGAACATAAAATCCTTCTAAATGGAAAGGTGGTGGTGGAGTGGCTGGGAAGAGGAATAGCCTCATGAGGGATTGAATAAGAGGGAGAATGAAAGGAGTTAGGGAGTCATAGTATGAGAATTTAGGGTTTGTGCCAGGAGCTGTCCAAAGTGTAAATCAAAGAGGTCAGGCAGCCACCTTTTCCAGAAGGGTCCAAAAGTGGTAGAAGACACGGAGTGAAAGAAGCCTTACTTTATCAGCAGCAAGTCCCTTACAAGCATCTTCAGTTAGAGAAGCAATTAAGGGAAAATGTTATTATCCAAAAATGAACAATGTATTTTGTAGAGGCTCAACTTGACTAAAGCTACATTATTAGAAATATTCTATGTAACTGCTGTACAAATTTATTTTAATAGTTCATGAATTAATGAGAAGCTTTTGGTCTCATCAATATCTGTCAATTTTCAGTAGAAGAGCATTTGTGTATTATATATAATACTATTAAGGATTAAATATGTCATGTTATTTTAGAATCTAATTATTTTATGTAGTTATTATTGCAATGTATAAGGATTATTTATAACAATGGTGATGATGATGACCATAACTAATGCTCTTTGGATTCTTAATACGTACCAAGTAGTATTCAAATATTGTTCATGGATTTATCTAAGTAAATCTCACAACAGCACTAGGACACATTATTTTTATTATTTCTATTTTACAGAGAAGGCAAGTGAAACAACAAGTGTGTTTAACACATACTCAGTGTTACTTAGCTAGCAATGACTAAACCCAAAGCTTTCCTCTTAACCAAAGTAGATTCAAAGATGCCAATTTCCATGTAATTGAATGCTTATATAGATGCTCTTTTCTTTTTAAAGTATTTTAGTCATAACATGTTGCTGGTTTTAAAGTCCTTTTTTCTTTGTGTTGTTTACTGTTTATTTGTGACAGCATCCTCAAAGAACAAGGACAGAAATCTTATTTCTATGTTCTTTCATGTAAAAATGGAGCTTTTACCCAGCATGAAAATATTAATACAATCTTTTCCCAGAGAGATGGATTATCAGTGAAAGTAAACGACAACATACTCTGGCAATAAAAATAACGAGACAGGCGGGACAAAAGTAATGACATCCTCTAGCATAATCTTGGCAGCAAATAACTAAATCACCTTGAAGGAGATAAATTGTTACAAAACACCATCCTTGTCTAATGTGGATTGACAGGGAATGACAGGACCCTTCAAAGGGATGGCAGCCCACAAGCCCATGTGCTTCCAAAGGATCAAAGGGACTGACACCGCCTGCCAGCCCCATCTAAGCAGAAAACAACTAGATTCTCTCCAGGCGGATATTTACTCTAAGATATTATTTCTGGGAAAAGATAGCTTATTTGTGATGGATGACGGCATTTTTTCTACGCAGCCTGTCATCTGTTAGAGCAGGACTGGATGGGGGGAGAATCCGCCAAACCTGTCCTTGGGATCCAAATCCGTCATAGATCTTTAGCAAGCTAGGGAAATTGAGTTGTGACACAGCCACTTGAAAGACAGCGTGTGCAGAGCCTTCAGTTTACAGATGGTTATTGATTTCCCTCCTATCGATATAAAAGTTTTAAAAAAGTTTTACATAGGCTCAGTTTATCATCCACCAAAGTGGATCTTAGTAACGATCTAGAAAGCAAAATATCTTTGATGGTTTGAACATTAAATAGTAAAATAATAGAAGTTTCAGAAAAAGAAGCCATGGAAGAATGTTTTTATATTTTTGAGAATAGAGAAGATTTTTCTAACCATTATATGGAATACTGAATCCCTATGGAAAAGACTGATTTGATTATATGAAATTATAAAGCATTATTAAAAAGTTAAAGATTGGATAAACTAGTGAAATTAAGTCAATATTACATTGGTTAATATTCTTAATATATTAATAATTCTTACAAATAATTAAGAAAAATGACACCTGAAATGGCAAAGTATATGAACAGGCACTTTAAGGAGAATGAAATGGTTATTGAAAATACGAAAGGGCGTTCAACTTCTCTACCAATCAAAGGAATGAAAACCCAACAGCAAGGAGATTTCATTTCTTAGTTATCAGACTCCATTCAAAAGTAGGATTGTATTCATTCATGTTGACTGTCAGAAAATGTGTTATCTTCTGTATCTTTTGTGGACTGTCAAATTGAAAACAGGGGTAAAACAGAATTTTGTTAGTTTCTTTGAAAATCTAAGATTGTCTATTCTTGATTTATCAATTCCACTTGGGATTTATCTTACAATAACACTTCTAGACTAACAAAAATATTTATATATTTTGGTGTTCACTAGAGTACTGTTTATTAAATTTACAGTTCCCACATTCTGAGATTCATAAAAAAAATTTCAAATAACCAAAGAGTATAGCTTTTACTCAGAATTCTCAAATACTAACATTTTCAATTAACAAGAATCATGCCTTGGAAAAACCTCATTGGCTATGGTACTGACCCTGAGCAAACTCAAATATTAACATTTTATCACAGTTCTTCTCCTGCTCGTTCTTCTTCTCCCACTCTTTCTGTCTCCACATACACTCACACACATTTTTTTCTGCAATGAGTAAACTGTAGATAAAGTACTGCTTTACTCCTCAATACTCCATTGTGTATTTCCTAATAATTCAGAATAGTTTCATAACATTTATCAAAGTTAAGAAATTAATATTGATTGTTCAGTTGCTCAGTCGTGTGACTTTATTTACAAAAAAATTACAAGTGTGGCTTTATTTAAAAAAGGCACTGGCCAGAGTTGGCCACAGACCATAGCTGGTCTAGCCCTGCTCTAAATGCCTGTCTTCAGGTGGACAATCCTGGGAGGCACCTTACATAGGCTTCTGAGGAGTCCTGGGGTAGTGGAACAGTTGCCCACAGCAGTGACGTGGATGATATCCCTTTACATTGGCTTTTTCGCCTTTTCTTTTTCTACATGCTTCCTACTGTTGTCATTGTTCAGCTGCTCAGTAGTGTCAGACTCTTTGTGACCCCATGGGCTGTAGCACGCCAGGCTTCCCTGTCCTTCAACATCTCCCAGAGCCTGCTCAAACTCATGTCCATTGAGTCAGTGATACCATCCAATAGTCTTGTCCTCTGTCCTTCCCTTCTCCTCCTGCCTTCAATCTCTCCCAGCATCAGGGTCTGCCTGCAGTGTGGGAGACCTAGGTTTGATCCCTGGGTTGGGAAAATCTCCCGGAGGAGGGCATGGCAACACACTCCAGTATTCTTGCCTGGAGAGTCCCCATGGATAGAGGAGACTGGCAAGCTACAATCCATGGGTTGCAAAGAGTCGGACACAACTGAGTTATTACTGTCTTTGGGGATTCCCTGGTGGCTCAGATGGTAAAGAATCTGCTTCCTGTGGTAGCTTCTAAAGTCAACCACATACAAATAAGAATCTCACATCAAGTTTCGGAGTTAAATTGTTTTGTGAATGAACTGTGATTAAGTGGAAAAGATAGCATCTGCCTGATGACTATGGAGTCATATAAAGACTGAAATAAATTTGGAGGTTATGATATAGACAATAACTCACCCTCCAAAGAGGACATGCATGCATGCTCAGTCATGTCCAACTCTTTTGCGACCCCATGGACTGTAGTCCACCAGGCTCCTCTGTCCATGGAATTCTCCAGGCAAGAATATTGGAGTGGGTTGCCATTTCCTTCTCCAAAAGAGGACATAGCTAAAGCGTAAAATGAATAGGAAGGAAGGTAGCATCTTACTCTATTTTTTATTATCAGAACTACATAAATGATCTCCCATGAAGAGTGTAGCACTTAGAGGCTCCCTGACATTTCACACTGAAAAATAAATGATACAGAGCTAACTTTAGGGAAAACGCATACTAGACAAAATTTATCTTTAGTACCTGTATATTCCCAATTCAGTTCTGTTCAGTCCAGTCGTTCAGTCATGTCCGACTCTTTGCGACCCCATGAATCGCAGCATGCCAGGCCTCCCTGTCTATCACCAACTCCCGGAGTTATTCCCAATTAGGTCATGCTTATTTCCTCTCTCATAGCAGCATCCCTCATGCTGCTTTCTGATCCTCCCAAACTCCTCATGGCATCATAAATTCATTCATTCAAAAATAGTTGCTATATTCCAGGCACTGTTCTTGGTGATGGAGGCACAGGAGTGAACAAAACAAAGTCCCTGCTCTGTAGGAACTAGTGTTGAACCAGCAGGGGAATAAGATAAATAAATATGCGATTAGTCAGGGGTGATCAGGGCTATGAGGTAACAATAAAGGTGGGAAAGTGGGCTGGAGGGTTAGATGGCATTTTGTATAGTATGCTCAGGGAAGGCTTTTTGACAGAGTGTTCTTTAAGCAGAAACTTGAATTAAAGTGTATAAGCAGCCAAGGGATGAACTTCTTAAAGCAGACACTAGTGTCCTGAGGTGGCAGCAGGCAGGAGGTCAGTGTGGATGGTAGTGAGTGAGGGCAAGAGGGTAAGAGTTGAGATCTGAGAGGGGAGAAAATGTGGGGGCAACAGGAGGGAGAAAGAGGAGGAGATAATAAACATTGATTTTACTTTCAAAAGCAGATGAGTTGAGACACTTTATTTTAAAATGATCCCATCAACTCCTGTATGTGGAGAATACACTGGTGAGAGGCCAGGTGGGTGGTGGGTGGGTGGGGGGGGGGTGGATTTCAATACAAAGCTATTAGAACAATCTGATAAGAGAGCTGATGGTTTAGGATATAAGATACATTGAAAAATGAAAGTGAAAGTCACTCAGTTGTGTCTGACTCTTTGCAACCCCATGGATTATACAGTCCACAGAATTATCTAGGCCAGAATACTGGAGTGGGTAGCCTTTCCTGCCTCCAGGGGATCCTCCCAACCCAGGGATCAAACCCAGGTCTCTTGCATTGCAGGTGGATTCTGTACCAGCTGAGCCACAAGGGAAGCCCAAGGGAAGGATAAAGTGAAGGTAGAGTAGTTAAGTTCTGGGTATAATCTGAAGGTAGATTTGACAAGATTTGCCAACTGAATTAGAGCTTTCCTGGTGGCGCAGGCCAGAGAATTCACCTGCAATGCAGGAGACAAGGGTTTGATCCCTGGGTTGGGCAGATATCCTGGAGAAGGAAATGGCAACCCACTGCAGCATTCTTGCCTGAAAAATTCCATAGACAGAGGAGCCTGGCAGGCTACAGTCTGTGGGGTCACAAAGTGTTGGACATGGCTGAATGACTGAGCACCCACATGCCAACTGATTAAGGCTTATGAGAAAAGTTCAGAAAACATGGATAATCTTGAGGGTTTTGCCTGAATGGTGAGAATGCAATTTGAATTTACTGAAATTGAAGAAAGTGGAGAAAACCATTAGACTATTCAGGTATGATCTAAATCAAATCCCTTATGACTATATAGTGGAAATGAGAAATAGATTTAAGGGACTAGATCTGATAGACAGAGTGCCTGAAGAACTATGGATGGAGGAATGTGACATTGTATAGGAGACAGGACTCAAGATCATCCCCAAGAAAAAGAAATGCAAAAAAGTAAAATGGCTGTCTGAGGAGGCCTTACAAATAGCTGTGAAAAGAAGGGAAGTGAAAAGCAAAGGAGAAAAGGAAAGATATACCCATTTGAATGCAGAGTTCCAAAGAATATCAAGGAGAGATAAGAAAGCCTTCCTCAGCAATCAATGCAAAGAAATAGAGGAAAATAATAGAGATAGAAAAAGAGATATTTATAGAAAATAATAGAAATAGAGAAAGACTAGAGATCTCTTCAAGAAAATTAGAGATACCAAGGGAACATATCATGCAAAGATGGGCTCAATAGAGGACAGAAATGGTAGGGACCTAACAGAAGCAAAAGATATTAAGAAAAGGTGGGAAGAATACACAGAAGAACTGTACAAAAAAGATCCTCACAACCCAGATAATCACGATGGTGTGATCACTCACCTAGAGCCAGACATCCTGGAATGTGAAGTCAAGTGGACCTTAAGAAGTATCACTACGAACAAAGCTAGTGGAGGTGATGGAATTCCAGTTGAGCTATTCCAAATCCTGGAAGATGATGCTGTGAAAGTGCTGCACTCATTATGTCAGCAAATTTGGAAAACTCAGCAGTGGCCACAGGACTGGCAAAGGTCAGTTTTCATTCCAATCCCAAAGAAAGGCCATGCCAAGGAATGCTCAAACTACCGCACAATTGCACTCATCTCACACGCTAGTAAAGTAATGCTTAAAATTCTCCAAGCCAGGCTTCAGCAATACGTGAACCGTGAACTTCCATATGTTCAAGCTGGTTTTAGAAAAGGCAGAGGAACCAGAGTTCAAATTGCCAACATCTGCCGGATCATTGAAAAAGCAAGAGAGTTTCAGAAAAACATCTATTTCTCCTTTATTAACTATGCCAAAGCCTTTGACTGTGTGGATCACAACAAACTGTGGAAAAATCTTCAAGAGATGGGAATACCAGACCACCTGACCTGCCTCTTGAGAAACCTGTAAGAGGTCAGGAAGTAACAGTTAGAACTGGACATGGAACAACAGACTGGTTCCAAATAGGAAAAGGAGTGCATCAAGGCTGTATATTGTCACCCTGCTTATTTAACTTATATGCAGAGTACATCATGAGAAATGCTGAGCTGGAGGAAGCACAAGGTGGAATCAAGATTTCTGGGAGAAATATCAATAACCTCAGATATGCAGATGACACCACCCTTATGGCAGAAAGTGAAGAAGAACTAAAAAGTCTCTTGGTGAAAGTGAAAGAGGAGAGTGAAAAAGTTGGCTTAAAGCTCAACATTCAGAAAATGAAGATCATGGCATTCGGTCCTATCACTTTATGGCAAATAGATGGGGAAACAGTGGAAACAATGGCTGACTTTATTTTTCTGGGCTCCAAAATCACTGCAGATGGTGATTGCAGCCATGAAATTAAAAGATGCTTACTCCTTGGAAGGAAAGTTATGACCAACCTAGATAGCATATTCAAAAGCAGAGACATTACTTTGCCAACAAAAGGCTGTCTAGTCAAGGCTATGGTTTTTCCAGTGGTCGTGTATGGATATGAGAGTTGGACTGTAAAGAAAGCTGAGTGCTGAAGAATTGATGCTTTTGAACTGTGGTGTTGGAGAAGACTCTTGAGAGTCCCTTGGACTGAAAGGAGATCCAACCAGTCCATCCTAAAGGAGATCAGTCCTGGGTGTTCACTGGAAGGACTGATGTTGAAGCTGAAACTCCAATACTTTGGCCACCTGATGCGAAGGGCTGACTCATTGAAAAAGACCCTGATACTGGAAAGATTGAGGGCAGGAGGAAAAGGGGATGGCAGAGAATGAGATGGTTGGATGGCATCACCAACTCGATGGACATGGGTTTGGGTAGACTCCGGGAGTTGGTGATGGACAGGGAGGCCTGGCGTGCAGCGGTTCATGGGGTCGCAAAGAGTCGGACACAACTGAGCGACTTATCTGAACTGAACTGACATAGATAAGACAGTAAAGAGAAGGCTTGGAGAGAATTCAAATGGTGTGCTTTGTCATGCTAGATTTGAGATCCTATTCTATATCATGAGAAGGAAATGGCAACCCTTTCCAGTGTTCTTGCCTGGAAATCCCAGGCAAGATTTTCAGAGGAGCCTGAAGGGTCATAGTCCATGGGGTTGCAAAAGAGTCAGACACAGCTGAACAACTAAACACAACAAAACAATTCTACATCAAAAAGGAGATAGGATATATGAGCCTGGAGTTCACAGGAGAGATTGGGACTGGAGATAAAAAAAATATAGCTGTTCCTTTGTAAATAATATTTAAAGGCACGGGGCTGAATGTGACCACCTAGGGTGGGATTGGAGTTGGAGTGATGGAGAGAGGGGTCCCAGGATCAACCTAAGACACTATAACACTGGGTCAGGGAGAAGATGCAGTAATGCACAATGGCTTTAAGTTTTAGGAGTGTGTGTGTGTGTGTGTGTGTGACTAAGCTAGCAGTTGGATATGTTCATATATTTTGCTCTTTCTCTTTCTACCTTTATCAAAACGTACCCACACCTTGCTGATGTAAATGAAATCATCCTAATATTCATAGCATCAACTCCCAACTAAACTGTTAGTATTTTAACCAAACCTTTAGGTGTCTAGGATGCAAAAGGTTAGGATTATAGTGTGTGCTCTGAAAGTATTGATATTTGGCAAAACTAATACAATTATGTAAAATTTAAAAATAAAATAAAATAAAAAAATAAATAAAATAAAAAAATAAAGACATTTTTATATTAAACATAAAAAAAAAATATTTTGAGACTGAATACATACAAATAACATAAAGCAATCTGCAGCTTGAAGTTAACTCTAAAAGAAAGCCACCTGGAGTAAAATAATCTCATCATCTTAAGTAAAGAAATCAAAGTGTAAAAGTTTGGTAATGAGATTAAAAGTACCAGAGGTTATGCTTTAAATAGAGAATGCACAAATGAAAATGAAGGTAATGACCACTGGCAAAGCAATCAGTTTAAACATATAAATATTTCTTTTCTTATAAAAATATAGCTGAAGATTAAAATTAGAAGTAACCAACTCCTTATGACATTCAATTTTGACGTACCAGATTTAAGTGGAATACGCTCTTTTGGTTTTCAAAATTCTTTTGGAATTACTGGGGAACTCAAGTGCGATAGGAATAATTGGAAAAGATTCTTAGAACTAGTGGAATTTGTGGGAAAATTTTTAGCTCTATTTTTTAAAAACTTATGTATTTTTTGCTTTACTCAATGAAACATTTTGCTTTTGAAGAACTTTGTCACTGCTGGCTCTATAACTGTTAAGCACCAATTTTGTGTAGAATTTCATGACTTTTATCTTATCCCTAACTTATACTATATGTATCTAGATACTTCTTATGCATTTAATCATGTATGGTTTCAATTACCAGAAATATTTAATACCATGTCATTTTAATTTCAGAGAAGGCAATGGCACCCCACTCCAGTACTCTTGCCTGGAAAATCCCATGGATGGAGGAGCCTGGAAGGCTGCAGTCCATGGGGTCGCTGAGGGTCGGACACGACTGAACGACTTCATTTTCACTTTTCACTTTCATGCATCGGAGAAGGAAATGGCAACCCACTCCAGTGTTCTTGCCTGGAGAATCCCAGGGATGGGGGAGCCTGGTGGGCTGTCGTCTGTGGGGTCTCACAGAGTCGGACACGACTGAAGCGACTTAGCAGCAGCAGCAGCAGCAGCAGCAGCAGCAGCAGCAGCAGCATTTTAATTTAAAAAGGTAATCAATGAACAAGACAATCATTACTTCGAGCCTGAAAAGTGTATATTTCACTATTTATCCAGTTCTTTTAGTATAAACACATAGAAGGAGGAATATAACTGTCAGCAAAGCATGCATTATACTGCAGCAACAAATAATCACAGCACTGTAATGGTCATAACCACAAAAGTTTCACACTCGTGGTATATGCCCATTGCAAGCAGGCTGTGGCTCTCCATATTTCTTTATCTCCAGGAAAAGGCTGAAGGAGCTACCTTTATGTTGCTCTTCTTGAGGCAGAGAAAAGTGACAGAGCAAAGCATAAGCTGGCTCTTAATAGCTTCCACACAAAAGACATCCACTTCTGCTCTAAGTTTCATGAACACTTCTAAGTGAGACAGGAAAGAAATGTATAATCCTCCCAGAGGGAGGACCCTGAAATGAGGAACACTGAGGGGAGAGGAATCAATATTTGGCAAACTGAAGTATAGTTTACGATAAAGGATAAAGAGTTGAAGTTGGAAAATTCTCTTTCTAGTTCTCCAATATAATGACTATAAACTACTAGTAATATATCTTTTCTTTTTTGATTCATTATCTGGTACTTTTCTCCATTAACTCACAATATCCAATGGAATATTTCTAGCAACCAAAGACCCTAAGCAGCCTTTCAAATTTATCTTAGGATTCATCTTATTGAGAGTAAGAGCAAATTCTAGGACCTGGGCCATTGACATTCTGTTCATGGGATAGTTCTCATCTAACCCTTCTGTATAATAGTTCAGGCTCTTGCACTTAGGTCTAGTCTCATCTAACATTTAGTCCGGATCTGTACTACCTAACCTCTGCCTTTATCTCTTATTTGAATCCTTCTGATGAAATTTTAAAAGAAACCACAAATTTCTTTATACTTATAGTAAATATATATATATATATATATATATGTGTGTGTGTGTGTGTGTGGCCTTATATGTATATATATGTATACCATTTGAAATTGATGAATATCTGTGTCCATTGATGTCTTCGTGATGTCACTGGCTAGCTTTTTCACTTAAGGCAAGTGACTGATACTTTAAGAACCTCAGTTTTTTTATCTGAACAGTTGGAAGTTCAAATTAGTATATGGAAGGTGGTTTAAGAACTCTAAAGAAGGAAAATGTTGGTTGATGTTGTGGTTGCTATTGTCCCAGATGAGTTAGGAATCTGTGATTCTGGCATGCTATTAATTCCAGAATGAGGGAAATAACAAAGAGATTTTATGCAATCCTAACGTGTTGTTTTCCTTCACATTTTCTGGGACTGAAATATCCTATTTTGGAAAGAGACAGGATGATGAAATAAATGGGAAAAATCTTCTAACCTACAGGTCTGGCATCACTATACTGTGGACACAAAAGAGTGGATTATAACAAAATGAATGTCTACTTGTCAAGGTTCCAATTCTTTTTGTCTGCCAATAGTCAAGGTTCCCAAGTGACTTGGTGGAAGCAGCCTTTATGCTAGCAATCTTGTCTCTGCTTGTACATGCATACTTAGTCACTCAGTCATGTTCGACTCTTTGCGACCCTATGGACCGTAGCCCGCCAGGCTCCTCTGTCCATGGAATTCTCCAGGCAAGAATACTAGAGTGGGTTGCCATGCTCTCCTCCAGGGCATCTTTCTGACCCAGGGATCAAACCCATGTTTCTTACAGTCTCCTGCATTGGCAGGTGGGTTCTTCTTAGCGCCGCCTAGGAAGCCCCTTGTCTCTGCTTGGCATAGCTGTTAACTGATCAGCTCCTGAGGTAGCTAATTCACAATGATAGGGCTTATTTCTGCATGTCTGGATTTCTGATAAGACTAATCTGCTATGCTTTAATACATATAAAATACCAAGTCCTAAAGATATCAAGTCTGTATACATTGGGAATTTAATAATTTTCATGTACCTCTTAAAATTTTCCACCATATGGAATAATAATTCTACGGTATTAGCAAGTCAGCAATAATAGTAATCAAACTTCACTGTATAACAGTTTACTTTTACAAAAGATCTTTCTCATCCCATTTGGTGCTGGCAAGGCTTTATCCATAGGAAATCTGTATGAACTGGGAAGAGTATTTCCCCAGATTTTTTTTCTCCTTAAACCAAAGAGGAGAACATCTGGTCAAACTCATTTATCACAACTGTTTGTCTGCAGTATGAAGGTTTCCTTGGCCATATTCTTGGCTAATTTGTACTTGCCAGTAACTCAAAGACAATAAAAAGTAATAAAGTAGAAAAACAGATTTCAAAAATTTCAGTGAAAACACAAGTACACTTCTAAATTAGGGGTTATAAAATGATCCATGGCATACAGTGGGTAAGAGATTTATTTATTTTTTAGAAAACATTTTTGAGAGTTTCAGATTTGTAAAAATGTCATTGAAAACTAAATACCTCAAAGAAAAAGAATATAAGGAAGCACTAGTAAAAAATAAGTATGATTGTATAAGGAGTTTTCTGATTAACATCTTCTGTTTAAAAAGATGTGCAAAAAATAAAGAGACTTAAAAATAACAGCCAATTTAAAAGGGTAGCACAAATATCTGGAACTAATATAGGAAAGACTAAGATCTGGGATAAATTTGTTTTAAAAAAAGTTACACGGAACAACCCATGTGACTTTTTAAACTATTTTAAAAGCTTAAAGAGCAGGAGGAGCAGGAATAAGAATAAAAAAGATTTAGGCTCAATGTTAGAGGAAAATGATTTCAGGTTTCTATATGTCACAAACAATATCTGAGCCTGTTTTGCTTCAGTATTTTTCAAATAAAAATAGGAAATCATCAAATTATTGAAGGACTCATAGACCAAGATATTTAAGAAGGTAATATGAAACTTCTGATAAATGCAAAGCAGCTTTAGTCTCCAGAAGCAGATGAAGTGTCATTTCAGGATGGCAAAGAAACCTTCATCAGTTATCTAAGATTTTCTATTAATATTAGCAAAATACCAAAAAATCATAGAGTCCTGCAAAGGTTTCTGGAGACTTGAAAGATAATAATTTCCCCATTTCAGAGAGTAAAAATCTATTCATTGAGAGATGGTAGAACAAAATGTTATATAAATAATTAATATTTATAAAAGAATATAAGATTTTACTTGACTTCTTTAGGATAAAAGATTCCAAAGTATTTTATCAAAGTAGACTAGTAGGGAGGGAATGTAAGACTGGTATATGATAATTTTAGAAAAAAGTATTACCTCTCATGATATCCTTATGGATAAGCTGGCTATGTAGGTCAATGATAGTTCAGATATACTCACAGCTTATTTAACATCTGTAGCTAACAACATTGATGGCTATATTACTTTAAATACTGGCTCTCTTTGTTTATCATGAGTAGAACGCATGTAAAAATTGAAGATGCTCCTTTCTTCCTGGTAGTGCCTGGATTTCAGTGGCAGCTATGTTGGTAGTAATGGAGTCTGTTGCCCACCTCAGGGTAAGCATGGACCCCGTTGAAGGCTACAATAGGCCATATAGGGAGAAATTAGGCGTGTTCTAGTCCTAATCATGTCTCTTAGGAGCTGTGTGGCCTTGCAAGTACCCTCATCTCTAAAATAAAGGTATACCAATTGGTGTAAGTCAATCTTACAGGTGGCTGTGAGGTTTAAAAAGCTATACAAATACCTAGGCATCAAAATACAAGACAAGAGTATCACCTCTACCTCTGTTTCCATCTGGAATGAAGGCAAATATGGAAAATCACCATGGAAACAGAAGACATTAGAAATACAAAGTGTGGCAATGGTAGCCTCAGAACTTTATTCCCCAACTCTGTCAAATTATATTTGACAAAAAATATCAGACCAAAACAAGATGGAATTAGCAGGAAAAAGGGGCTGTTGCTTAGACTTAGAAATGCTAATATACAAGCACAAAACAGTAGGAAAAAGCAAAGCAGTTCATGTGAAACAATCTGCAGTGATTAGTTGACCACATGGTTAATAAAAATATTGTGAAAAGTTTAGTTTCCTTCAGTCTGAGATAGACTGCTGCTGCTAAATCGTGTCCGACTCTGTGCGACCCCATAGATGGCAGCCCACCAGGCTCCCCCGTCCCTGGGATTCTCAAGGCAAGAACACTGGAGTGGGTTGCCGTTTCCTTCTGCAATGCATGAAAGTGAAAAGTGAAAGTGAAGTCACTCAGTCGTGTCTGACTCTTAGTGACCCCATGGACTGTAGCTCACCAGGCTCCTCCATCCATGGGATTTTCCAGGCAAGAGTACTGGAGTGGGGTGCCATTGCCTTCTCCACTGAGATAGACTACCCTGGTCAAATTCTTGGGATGTTTAAGAGATACATTAGAGAGTTACTTTGCTCAATTTAGCAGCCCTTCCCCCTTAATTCAGGCTTTCCCCATGACTCAGCAGGTAAAGAATCCATCTGCAATGCAGAAGACACAGGAGATGTGGGTTCAATCCTCAAGTTGGGAAGATCCTCTGGAAAAGGAAATGGAAACTCATTCCAGTATTCTTGCCTGGGAAATTCCATGGACAGAGGAGCCTGGTGGGCTACAGTCCATGGAGTTGCAAGGAGTTGGACATACCTGAGCAACTAAACACACACCCCCCCCTTAATTCAAGAGACATATCTAAGGTCTGTCATATGACCAGTAGAGGCTGGCAGTGTTAGGAAACTGTGATCTACAGGAAGAGTGGAAGGAACTAAGGTTAACTTTAAGAATCAGACCGGTGAAACATCTAACTGCTGCTGCTAAGTCGCTTCAGTCATGTCTGACTCTGTGCGACCCCACAGACGGCAGCCCATCAGGCTCCTCTGTCCCTGGGATTCTCCAGGCAAGAACACTGGAGTGGGTTGCCATTTCCTTCTCCAATGCATGAAAGTGAAAAATGAAAGTGAAGTCGCTCAGTCATGCCCGACTCTTAGCGACCCCATGGACTGCAGCCTACCAGGCTCCTCCGTCCATGGGATTTTCTAGGCAAGAGTACTGGAGTGGGGTGCCAAAAAAATCTTACGAGCTGTCTTCAGTTATCTAAAGGACTGTCAAGTGTTGTTATAGGGTTTATTTTCACTCTGTGCCATTCCAGAGAGCAGAGCAGGAATCAGTGGGTATAAAAAAAAAAAGCAAAAAAGGAGGCAGACTGTTGGTTCACAGAAACTACTTTATAAAAACACCTCAATCTGTACAATACTAAGAAGGGCCATTTGGTGAGAAAGGAAGATCTCTGTTGCTGAAGTTTTCAGCCGAGGCTGGCTGTAATCTGTTAGGGAATCTATACAACACACTTTTGCGTTGGGCTGGTCCTTAAAGTTGTTACCAACTCAGAGATTCTATGATTTTATTAGAAATTTGTCTTTATTTCCAAGACTATAGTATGTCCAAATGTTTATTTTTACTTCTCTTATTACATAGATATCCATAGACAGTTTGCAATAGAAGGTATATTATTTTTCTGCCCACAGGGCATCTTGCAGAAGCTAGTCAGCCCTTAAAAATTGCTGATTTACCATCTTAGAGGTTTCTTTACTCCACAGAAGTAATTTATTGCATACAATTATGATATATAATATCTCCAGCTTATTAAGAATGAAAAAGCCATGTTTCTGTACTATTATGGTTGAGTTTTATACCTTAGAAATGGTTAATGTTCATAGTTAAGGTTACTATGGTAACTATAACTCAATTCTTTGTGACTATAAATTATTTTCTATTCCTATATGTTGACTTTGATTCTTTATATCCATGTGATACCTAGCTATTCAAAGTGACAAACTATAATCTCTCCAAAAGATAAGCTAAATGGGTTAAAGATCTTTCCCCCTCATGATTATAAAAAGAACTATTTGAAGTAGATAGTTACTAGGAGCTAGAATAGAAAAATTAGTGTGTTGTGTGATAAGGGAGTCAAAGCGGAGGGTCATGATAGATTACAGCCTGCACTGTAGTGAAAAATAAAGTGACCACAAACCAGTAAAATTATATTGTAGGTAAAATGGATAAACTGTGATTAGGGGTAAAAAATGCCTTAGCAGTATACAAGTACTTCCTCTTTCTATGCCCATGGTAACATCAATAATTAATGATGGCACTTTTTAAAATTAATCCCAAACAAGTCTTCAGATCCTTTACAGCATGATATTATAAGAAGTGACTATTAAATGATCTCAGATCTTCTCAATTCTCATTTCTCCCAGAAATCCTTTAGTTGTGAATGTAAAAAAGGCAATAGTTTCCATAAATTTTGCATAGATCTGATTCCACTACTCCTGGCATATGACTACTGAGGTTTGTCCATAATGATTTTACTTAAAAATAAAGTTTCATTTGATATAAAACAACAAAATTCTGTAAAGCAATTCAGTCAGTTCAGTTCAGTCGCTCAGTCTTGTCCAACTCTTTGCGACCCCATGAATCGCAGCACGCCAGGCCTCCCTGTCCATCACCAACTCCCGGAGTTCACTCAGACTCACGTCCATCGAGTCAGTGAAGCCATCCAGCCATCTCATCCTCTGTCGTCCCCTTCTCCTCCTGCCCTCAATCCCTCCAAGCATCAGGGTCTTTTCCAATGAGTCAACTCTTCGCATGAGGTGGCCAAAGTACTGGAGTTTCAGCTTTAGCATCATTCCTTCCAAAGAAATCCTAGGGCAGATCTCTTTCAGAATGGACTGGTTGGATCTTCTTGCAGTCCAAGGGACTCTCAAGAGTCTTCTCCAACACCACAGTTCAAAAGCATCAATTCTTCGGCGCTCAGCCTTCAGTCCAACTCTCACATCCATACATGACCACAGGAAAAACCATAGCCTTGACTAGACAAAACTTTGTTGGCAAAGTAATGTCTCTGCTTTTCAATATGCTATCTAGGTTGGTCATAACTTTCCTTCCAAGGAGTAAGCGTCTTTTAATTTCATGGCTGCAGTCACCATCTACAGTGATTTTGGAGCCCAGAAAAATAAAGTCTGACACTGTTTCCACTGTTTCCCCATCTATTTCCCATGAAGTTATGGGACCAGATGCCATGATCTTTGTTTTCTGAATGTTGAGGTTTAAGCCAACTTTTTCACTCTCTACTTTCACTTTCATCAAGAGGCTTTTGAGTTCCTCTTCACTTTCTGCCATAAGGGTGGTATCATCTGCATATCTGAGGTTATTGATATTTCTCCTGGCAATCTTGATTCCAGCTTGTGTTTCTTCCAGCTCAGCATTTCTCATGATGTACTCTGCATAGAAGTTAAATAAGCAGGGTGACAATATACAGCCTTGACATGCTCCTTTTCCTATTTGGAACCAGTCTGTTGTTCCATGTCCAGTTCTAACTGTTGCTTTCTGACCTGCACACAGATTTCTCAAGAGGCAGGTCAGGTGGTCTGGTATTCCCATCTCTTTCAGAATCCTTCAATAAAAAAATAAATTAAAAAAAAAGTTTTAAAAAATAGTTTATTCTGGGTATTTTATCACCAGAGTGTTTACAAGAGTTTTCTAGGTTCCTAGATAGGATCAAGAATTGTAAGCAGTCTCTTGTTTCTATCTGATCACCTGACCACAAGGTCGGATACACCAATAAGCCAACAATAAAACTCATAAAACCCATCACTTGTGAAAATAGATTTTATCAGGTGCCTTGCTTTTGTTAAACATTGTAGCATCATTCAAGTTCTGAATGTTCTTTAGCCCATCACCACATAGATATAGTAGAACTATGTGAGTCTTGAAAACAGTAGAAATTTTTAAGTAGTAACATTTTCTTATTACAAAAGTGTTAAATGTAGCAACTTCAGAAATGAGATTAAAAAAAAAGAAAATCACACTGCAATTCTGCCTTCCCAAGATAGAGCCACCGGTTGACATACTTCATGAGCGACAGGCCCAGGTCCTTCTTGTTCACCACGGTACCCCTGGTGAAGATCTCAGTGCCTGGCATGTGGCAGTGGTAACAATATCACTAAATAAAATAAATGCTGTTAAATAAAATAAATGTTGGCATTTTGGTGTATGCCCTCTTAGAATTCTTTTATATGTAAATATGTTTGAAAACTGAGATCATAATGTGCACATTTGAATCCTGGAACATAATTGAATTCTGAACACTAATCTTGGATTGAGAATACATTCTCTTTTTCCAATAAGATCTTGCAAATTCATAAAGTATGAGAATTAGAATGGAACTCAGTGTATTTAGTCCAAAGCTTTCATATTAGATACAAAGGAAAACTTACAGTGGTGAAGAGGCAAAAATGGGTGTTGCAAAATCCATGCCTCTGGATTTTAGCCAGACTTTTTTCTGCCATATAATATGACTCCTACACAGTATCTTAGGCTTCCCTGATGGTTCAGATGGTAAAGCGTCTGCCTACAATGCGGGAGACCTGGGTTTGATCCCTGGGTCGGGAAGATCCTCTGGAGAAGGAAATGGCACCCCACTCCAGTACTCTTGCCTGGAAAATCCCATGGACGGAAGAGCCTGGTAAGCAATAGTTCATGGGGTTACAAAGAGTCGGACACGACTGAGCTACTTCACTTTCACACAGTATCTTAATCCAAGCTTTTTGAAATTGAAAATTCATGCTTCTTCAAGAATTTTGGACACCTATTTTTCGGTATTCCTTTGAATACTTGTCACTCTGATATAAATTTAAAAGTGTTTGGCTAGGGCTTCCCCAGCGGTCTGGTAGTTAAGAATCCACCTTGCAATGTAAGGGAGACTGGTTGGATCCCTGGTCCGGGAAGATCGACCAGTTGGATCCCTGGTCCGGGAAGATCCACCAGTTGGATCCCTGGTCCGGGAAGATCCACCAGTTGGATCCCTGGTCCGGGAAGATCCACCAGTTGGATCCCTGGTCTGGGAAGATCGACCAGTTGGATCCCTGGTTTGGGAAGATCGACCAGTTGGATCCCTGGTCTGGGAAGATCCTATGTGCCATGGAGTTGTGTGCCACAACTACTGAGCCCATGTACAGCAACTACTGAAGCCTGGTGCCTAGAGTTGGTCTCTCCAGCAAGAGAAGCCGTCACAATGAGGAGCCTGCACACCGCAACTACAGAGGAGCTCCTGCTGCCTCAGCTAGAGAAAGCCTGCATGCAGCAATAAAGATCCAGTCCAGCCAATAAATAAATAAATCTTTAAAAAAAGTGTATGGCTAAATCTTCTGTGAAGAAATTTGGTGCTAATCATCAACCTAGGTAATTTCAAATATTTATTTTTTTCTGATATTCAATAAGCTATAGTTGTTTTAATATTTAAAATTAAATTTTTTTGTTCTACTCAAGATACATACATATTTATTATTATAGCTTATGCATGTTTTAAAAACTTCAATGGCTTTTCCATTACTGAAAAAGCAAGGAATCTCCTAAGTTACTATCCTTATGAGCAAGCACCTGCTTTCCCCAAACACTAGCGAGTAATTAGAAAGATCTATTTTTCTCCCAAATATTTCCACTCTTCGTGTACACTGTTTCTTGTACTATTTGTCTTATTTGACATAACATGATTTCAATTAGGTTTTTAATGATACATGTTTCAAGATTTTGAAGGTGAGTGGTTTACAAGTAACTCCCAGCATTTTCTGTCAAAACACTAATGCCTCAGGCTATTAAGTGGTAACCTCAAAAAAGAAAACTGAAATTAAAATCATTAGCAGGGTGTAATTTGAATGTCATTGTGCAACATTATTAAATAAAATCAGAACAAACCAAGTAATAAGCGCAGTTACACACTTATCCCAACTTGCCTCTCTCATCCTAGTTAGAAATGATTTGCCAAACCAGAAATTTACAACTAGTGTTTCATGAAAGTGAACCTGAAGAATCTCTAAGCCATTTTAGCCCCCCTCTCTTTCCGCATTATTCAGATTTGTTAGACTTACTGAACATGAAGAAAATGAATGTTAGTAGCCAGTTCCTTTTCACCTCATCCTCCCATCCTTTAAAATACAGTTGTTGGTTTTTTTTTTTTCCTCTCCTTTACAATATTAACGCAAGATTGCAGTTGTGAGAGTGTCTGTGCCCTTTTCCTACAAAATGAAGAAAATGACAAAGTTATAAAACAAATCCTGACTGTGGTAAGTGAAAAGAGAAAAGGAAGAAGAGGAGAGGGAGGAGGGTTGGGGAGAAAGAATAAATGATATCCTATGATTTAAAGTGAACTTTCATCTTCTGTGCTGGGCTTAGTCCCTCAGTCATGTCTGACTCTTTGCAACCCTATGACCTGTAGCCTGCCAGGCTCCTCTGTGCATGGGATTCTCCAAGAAAGAACACTGGAGTGGGTTGCTGTACCTTCCTCCAGGGGATCTTCCCAACTCCGGGATCGAGCCCAGGCCTCCCATACTGCAGGAGGATTCTTTACCGTCTGAGCCACCAGGGAAGCCCTTTCATTTTCTGCTGCTACTGCTAAGTCACCTCAGTCGTGTCCGACTCTGTGCAACCCCATAGACGGCAGCCCACCAGGCTCCCCCGTCCCTGGGATTCTCCAGGCAAGAACACTGGAGTGGGCTGCCATTTCCATCTCCAATGCATCAAAGTGAAAAGTGAAAGTGAAGTCGCTCAGTCGTGTCCGACTCTTCGCGACCCCATGGACTGCAGCCTACCAGGCTCCTCTGTCCATTTTCCAGGCAAGAGTACAGCATTGCTTAAATTATTTTTCAACCTTAAAATTCTTTCTTTATTTACTAACTGAGAAGTTGAGGTAAAACCGGAGCTGGAGTAAGCAATTTCTACTTATCCTCTCTCGGTCCTCTCCTTCCTGGGCTGTCATCATTCACTCTTCTCCAGCCGAAAACTATTCGCAGTGGTGCTTCTGGCTTAGCATCCCCTCTAATTGCTGTCCATCTGTTTCCATTAAGCATCTAAGCCATTTGTCTCATTTCAATATCTCGCTCCTTTTTCTAAACACTTCAGATAAAATTGTGACCTCAAATATTTACATAACATTTTCCTAGATTTCTGCATCCGAGGAGAGTGTTATTTTGCTATTATTAAAAGAATGTTAATTCAACACCTTTCACACTGTGAGTGCTAAATATGCAATTACTGTTACTTTGATAGTATGGTAGTAAAAAAAAAGTTGAATCAAATATTAATGTTCTTCCTTTTATAAGAAATTCTGTAATTTAAGGACAATAGTTCCTTCTCTGATCCAACGTCAAGATAATTATTTTGACAAATTCTTTTGAGATTTTTAGATCATAGAAATATGATTAAATAAAACCAGTCATCAGTTGGAGTTATCATAAGAGCTCCAGAGTATTCCTCCTGTGATCTAAAACAATGTTTTAACAACATCTCTGGTCTCCAGATTCTGTCTTGTTAAATATGAAATAAAAGTTTCAATAAAAGTTTTTCCTCTTGTTAACTTTAAAATTGTCTGTGGCTTAAGACAGAGCCATTTTGCCACTGTACTTTCGCTATGGTTCAAGTCCATATTTCTTGCCCGTTAGGGCACTGGGTCCCTGCTCTGCACAGTTTTGACTCCTGTAAAATAAACTTTCCTAAACTTTGATGCTATAGCATCAGTCAGCTTAGAGAGATGCTGCAAGAAAATGCCTGTGACACTTATCACTAGTGTAGAGGTGGTGCTGATGATGCCGTTTACTGTATCAGAGAGGCTCTTACTTTATAAGGACGCATGGGAGAGATGTCGCACCTATGTCAGCCCTGGAAATAATCACACCTCCTGAGCATCTGGACCTGACGGATCATTAACCCATCATATTTTCCCCTTAATGCTAAATTTGTAGCCCTTCTCTGGCAAGTACTCCAAGCCATGTGCATTCTACTTAGAGCTTCAACTTATTTTTCAAACACTCATTATTCTATCTCAGTGTCCTTGGCTAATTATTTTATGTTATTTATAATGTGTATTTATAATGTGTATTTATAATAGGATTTTGTAATTCTGTTTGGGAGGAAGAGAGGTAGAAGGAAAACAGATGAGCCAGTACAGTCACATCATTATTGCTTGCACATGTAAGGACGACGACGCAGGTATGCTGCCCTAGTGGCTCAGACGTTAAGGAATCCGCCTGCAATGCAGGAGACCTGGGTTCAATCCCCGGGTTGGGAAGATCCCCTGGAGAAGGGCATGGCGACCCACTCCAGTGTTCCTGCCTGGAGAATTCTAGGGACAGAGGAGCCTGGCAGTTTATAGCCCATGGGGTCACAAAGACTGACCGACTAACACTTTCGCTTTCCTGTTTGTATACTTTGAAGTAGATATCTCTTCGTGGAGAAGAAGAAAAAGCTGTAGTACAGAAAATGATGGCTATTAAGGAATCACCAAGTTGACTTTCATACTTTAAATTTTAATTTTTAACAATAATTGTCTTAAAGATGTAGAATTAGTATGTTTGAAATATAAACATGATATTAGTTACATATCTACATAGATAAAAGGTAAGTTCTCATACTTGTATAATAAAAATATTTTTGTTAATTAAAAAGTCATAATTTATCAGATCAGATCAGATCAGTCGCTCAGTCGTGTCCAACTCTTTGCAACCCCATGAATCGCAGCACGCCAGGCCTCCCTGTCCATCACCAACTCCCAGAGTTCACTCAGATTCACGTCTATCGAGTCAGTGATGCCATCCAGCCATCTCATCCTCTGTCGTCCTCTTCTCCTCCTGCTCCCAATCCCTCCCAGCATCAGAGTCTTTTCCAATGAGTCACCTCTTCGCATGAGGTGGCCAAAGGACTGGAGTTTCAGCTTTAGCATCATTCCCTCCAAAGAAATCCCAGGGCTGATCTCCTTCAGAATGGACTGGTTGGATCTCCTTGCAGTCCAAGGGACTCTCAAGAGTCTTCTCCAACACCACAGTTCAAAAGCATCAATTCTTAGGTGCTCGGCCTTCTTCACAGTCCAACTCTCACATTCATACATGACCACAGGAAAAATCATAGCCTTGACTAGACGAACCTTTGTTGGCAAAGTAATGTCTCTGCTTTTGAATATGCTATCTAGGTTGGTCATAATTTTCCTTCCAAGAAGTAAGCGTCTTTTAATTTCATGGCTGCAGTCACCATCTACAGTGATTTTGGAGCCCAGAAAAATAAAGTCTGCCACTGTTTCCACTGTTTCCCCATCTATTTCCCATGAAGTGATGGGACCGGATGCCATGATCTTCGTTTTCTGAATGTTGAGGTTTAAGCCAACTTTTTCACTCTCCACTTTCACTTTCATCAAGAGGCTTTTGAGTTCCTCTTCACTTTCTGCCATAAGGGTGGTGTCATCTGCATATCTGAGGTTATTGATATTTCTCCTGGCAATCTTGATTCCAGCTTGTGTTTCTTCCAGTCCAGCATTTCTCATGATGTACTCTGCATATAAGTTAAATAAACAGGGTGACAATATACAGCCTTGATGTACTCCTTTTCCTATTTGGAACCAGTCTGTTGTTCCATGTCCAGTTCTAACTGTTGCTTCCTGACCTGCATACAAATTTCTCAAGAGGCAGATCAGGTGGTCTGGTATTCCCATCTCTTTCAGAATTTTCCACAGTTTATTGTGATCCACACAGTCAAAGGCTTTGGCATAGTCAATAAAGCAGAAATAGATGTTTTTCTGGAACTCTCTTGTTTTTTCCATGATCCAGCGAATGTTGGCAATTTGATCTCTGGTTCCTCTGCCTTTTTTAAAATCAGCTTGAACATCAGAAAGTTCACGGTTCACATATTGCTGAAGCTTGGCTTGGAGAATTTTAAGCATTACTTTACTAGCGTGTGAGATGAGTGCAATTGTGAGGTAGTTGGAGCATTCTTTGGTATTGCTTTTCTTTGGGATTGGAATGAAAAACGACCTTTTCTAGTCCTGTGGCCACTGCTGAGTTTTCCAAATTTGCTGGCATATTGAGTGCAGCACTTTCACAGCATCATCTTTCAGGATTTGGAATGGCTCAACTGGAATTCTATCTCCTCCACTAGCTTTGTTCGTAGTGATGCTTTCTAAGGCCCACTTGATTTCACATTCCAGGATGTCTCACTTTAGGTCAGTGATCACACCATTGTGATTATCTGGGTCGTGATGATCTTTTTTGTACAATTCTTCTGTGTATTCTCTTCTTAATATCTTCTGCTTCTGTTAGGTCCATACCATTTCTGTCCTTTATTGAGCCCATCTTTGCATGAAATGTTCCTTTGGTATCTCTGATTTTCTTGAAGAGATCTCTAGTCTTTCCCGTTCTGTTGTTTTCCTGTATTTCTTTGCATTGATCACTGAAGAAGGCTTTCTTATCTCTTCTTGCAATTCTTTGGAACTCTTCATTCAGATGTTTATATCTTTCCTTTTCTCCTTTGCTTTTCGCTTCTCTTCTTTTCACAGCTATTTGTAAGGAATTGGCCCAATTAAAATATTATTTGTGTTTTTGATATTCAAGTTACAGCTAGTTCTTAAATTATTATTATTATCAATTGTTCTAACAAATCATTCATTGATGTTTATTTGTAAGCTATTTAGGATTGTATAATTTTATATTTGTGAAGTTTAAAAAATTTACATGTCATTCATTCTCACATGATTCAATATCATGTTCATACTTTCCAATTAGTACTGCAAGCTATGGACATTTTGAAATTCTTCCAGATATCTTACAGCCCTCCACACTGCTTTAGGGTTTGCAATATTGACAGCTTGATGTATATTACTAGAAATCTGCTCTTAAATCTATAACTTAAAATTTTAATGCTAGCTCAACTGAAGTTCCCTTTAATGGAAAGGTTAGACATAGAAATAAAATACAACTTTTAAATTTATAAAAGGAAAACTGTAAATGACATCCAATATTTGTGTGCCACATGGCACTATATGCCAAGGGAGCTGGCTACTTTCATAAGTTATAATTAATAAGATTCATCAGTGTCAGCAAATATGCCCAAGTCACTTACAATTTGGAAACCATCACCCGTCAATTAACTGATTCTCCATACAGTAATTTTGATCATGGGACGGTTCTTCTAGTTATATAAATAAGAGTTTTTTAAAGTTAATTTCATAGACCTATAAGTGGGCAGCTAAAATATAAGAATTGAATTTTTAAAATGGTAATAATGATGACAGTGACAGCTTAGCACTCTAGGCATAGTGCTTTCTCATATTAGTATTTTTTTTGTTCTTTCTCAGACTATTATTATCTCAAATTTACACATGAGGAAACTGATGAAGAACTCATCTGGGGTTCTTGGAATAACTTGAAATAGAATAATAGAGACATGAACAGAAGCCCTCTATTTCAGCTCTCACACTGTTTCCAGGATTCTGCCCTGTACCACAGTTAGATATTAACTATAATATTCAACTTTGCTCAGGAACATCATTAACTATTGTTAAATAAAGTTTAATTGAAGCCATAAATATTAATGTGGAATTTTGAGAACCTTTTATAATTATAGTAATTAATATAAAGCTTAATGATTTTTAATTTTTTAATTTGTGTCAAGTCCTCTTTATAGAACACATTTGTCATTCTACTATCCTGGGCAATATGAAAGGGTCCCTGCTGCTCTTTTCCATGGTTTACACCACAGAGAATTCTTCTACAAGCATTTCATCACAGATTAATACCTGAAATTTAGAGCACTTATTTTCCCTGCATCTTATTAAAAGCTATGAAAAAATAAAGGGGTCATTTTGAGAGAATCAGTGATATCCAAAAGATAAAATACTAATTTCTTTTTAAACATAGCATGTTGAAAACTACCTATGATATTTTTAAACTGCTTGGGTTCCGAATATTGCTCCATTAATTAAGATTTAGGAGGTTCTGGGGGCTCAGAAACTGGGCTTAAAATAACCTTACCATTAGAATAACATAAATCTTCGTGTTTATTTTGGCTTCATGGGGCTCAAAAGACTGTCACATTTCAGACGCTGAACTGCTTTTATATTCTTTAGTGTAATACAGTATTCTCAGTGCATGCTGCACTCTAGAATCTTCTAGGATAATTGTGATCATCCTAACTCAAAAAAGTCAGAATCACTGGGGATAGGGCTGAAAATTGAACATTCTAAAATTCCTGGCTTAGTTTTTAATCTGCAGTCAGGGGTTAAAAGCCATTAAACCTACTGGGAACTCATATGGGAAAGGAATGACTGTTTCCTTGGTCTCTATATAAGGCATTTCCCTGTGGTTGGTAGCTAATCCTCCTGTGCATTGCCGTTTGCTTTCAACTGCCCTTGACAGAGCATGGTTCTTCTGACTGGAAGTCATTTAAGTCTCTATTGTTTTCTAGGAATGCCCCTCAAATGAAATGAAAGCAAAAGCTTTTCATTTTTAAATAATTATAGATGCATAGGAAGTTGTAAAGGTAGTACATGGAAGACCCGTGTACCTTTCATTCAATTTCTCCCAATGGCCCATCTTAGATAATCATAGCATAATATCAGAGACAGGAATTAGACATTGACATGATGTGTGCATAGAATTCTGTTACTTTATCTCATGTGTAGACTCGTGTAACCATCAGTGCAATCAAGACACAGAACTATTCCATCACCACTAAGATCTCCCGCTGCCCCCAGTGCCTTTTATAGCTACATCGAATTCCCTCCCTTCCTCCATCCTGGCTAACCTCTGGCAACTATTAATCTATTTCTTGTCTCTAAAATTTTATCATTTCCAGAATGTTATAGAAATGGACTGTACGTACCCTTTTGAGATTTTTTGTTTGTTTTTACTTAGCATAATGTCCTTGAGATTCAAGTTGTGTGTTATCAACAGTTCATTTCTTTTTACTGCTCAGCAGTATCACATTTGGTTGTTTCCATTTTTTGTCTCTTACAATGATGCTGCTACAGTAATGTTGCATAGCTCCCAGATAAATGCTCAGGAGTACAATTGCTGGGTTGTTTGTTAAATATATGTTTAATTAAGAAAATGCCAAACTGTTTTCCCAAGTAGCTGTGCCGTGTTATATTCCTACCAGCAATGTACAGTATATCAAGTATCAGCATTCTGGCTAGTGTTTGGTGGTGTCACCATTTTTTTTTTAATCACACTGAGACATATATAATGGTATCTCATCATGGCTTTGATTTGCATTTCCCTTTTAGCTCGTGACACTGAACTTTTTTCCCAAGCATACTTGCCATTCGTATATCATCTTCAGTGAAACGTCTCCGTATGTTTTTTGCCCATTTTCTAATTGGACTGTTTGTTTTTACTGTTCGGTTTTGAGAGTTCTAGATGAGTGCTTTATCAGATAGTTTCTCATCCCCTGTAGCTTGTCCTTTCATCCTCTTAACAAGATCTTTCACAGAGCAGAAGTTTTCATTTTGATGTGGTTGAATTTACTGACTTTTCACTTTTATGAATTATACTCTTGGTGTCATATTTATGAACTCTTCACCAAGTTTAGGCCCCCCTGGTTTTCTCCTATGTTATTTTCTAAATATATGATTTATTTTTAAATATATGATTTTATATATTTTATTTTTAAATATATGATTTAACTTTTTTTTTTTTTGGAAGTGGTTTCAGGCTTAGGTTGAGGTTTATATTTTTTTTGCTTAAATATGTCCAGTTGCTTCAGTGCTATTTGTTAAAAAGCCTATCCTCTACCTCCATTGAATTCCTTTTGTACTCTGATAAAAAATCATCTCCTCTCTTGGCCTCTGTTGATACCACCTTGGCTGGGAGGAGGGACAGCTCCTAAGTGCTTCCTACAAGGCTTCCAGCAGCCATGTTGGGGTGGCCTGGTTATTACTGAGCTGTGGTAAAAGTCCTGACTCCACTAGGCCTCCTCTGACGCCATCCTGGAGGGGAGGGTGGCGCCTCCTTGCATCCTGGCCCGGGCTGAGGATGGGGGTTGGAATGAGGGGGTGTGGCGAGGGGAAGCCTAGACTCTCCACTGGGCTTTTGTTTGCGGGGCAGCAGGCTTTTCTGTGGTTATTGTCTCAATGTTGGCTGTCTTGCTAAGCTGTCCCTTTGCTGGGGCTATTGGAAAGGAGGGCAAGCTTTTCTGGGAGGTTCTTTTTTTTGTCTTTGTCATTAGCATTTTTGGGTTGCTGGCTTCTTCAGTACCCAGCCTGGGACGTATGAGGTGAGAAGAAAATGAAGGGAATTCACCACCATGTAGATCCTGGGGCTCTAGTTCCCTGGATTGCCTGCCTTCTTTATCTTTGAAAATCTTCCTATGTTGGTTTAATATATAATGGCTAGGATTTTCAGTTGCACCTAGTGGGAGGAATAGGGAAAAGTATTTCTACTCTCTTCTTTCAGACACTGAAGTCAGCATGAGTTTTAAATGTGACACCTGGCTTATCGTGTACATGAGATTAGTCTCCAAATCGGATACGAATCTAGCAGCAGTTTTTGAAGGCTATGATGAGATACAGAAAATAAACTTTACTTACATATATAATAGTAATAGTTAACAGTTCTTTGGCACTTAACCATGTTTGTTATGGTCTTCTTGACAGACCAGAACCTGGGGACAGGAGTTGACGAAAAGAAGGCGAAGAAAAGAAGGACGTGGGGGACCCAGGTCTCTAGTGGAACAAGGGTACTTTATTCACGGCAGCGTGTGCTTATATATTGTTATACAAGGAAGCTTTAGGTAGAAAAATAAAGTTGAGTAAAAAACACCGAAACCAGACGCTTAACAACAGTAACTAGGGGAATAACAATGGTCACAGGGACAGAAGACAACCCATGTATTGGAAATAGGAACATGACTAAGCAGTTGTACAGAAAAGTAAAAAGGTTACTGAAAGGAATCCATGTATGCCTTCAGCCTCATGACCTCAGTCCTGGGAACTGCATGCAGCTCTGCTCCTTCCTGTTTTCCAGGAACTGATAAGGAATAGAAGGCCCTTGAGAAACAGAAAACAACTTATAGGATTCCTTAAAATTAAACGTTCCCTGACAATTCTTCCTTTTTTATTATTTTTGTAAAAAAGGCCCTGACCAATTGAGTTTGTTTACTTTGAACAATTTTTGTTGAAAGGCATTGGTATATAACAAATATAATTACCAGGACAATTACCAATGTTACAGCACCAGACCCAATACTATGAGTAATACTTTGGAACCATCTTCGAGGGTCTAGCCCAGATAATTGATCAGCTAGCTGTTCAGCTAAAGTTTCCAAATTATTGGAAGAGGGCAGACTTTTAGAGAAGGTTCCAAAGATGTCTTTTTGTAATAATTGTGCATTTAGGAAAGCATTGTCATGTATGTCTTGCAAATGAAATTTAATTTGCTCCCAGTTGTAGGCACTATAGTTGAACTGAACAGGGGTGATACAAAATTGAGTAGAATTCCAATCACATTTTAATATTATTTGTTTTTGTAAATCTATTAATTGATCTCCGACCCATTTGACAGCTGTTTTTAGTTCCTGTATTTCATCCTGAATTTCCTAATCTATCTGAGCCTGAGTGGCCCACATAGTATGAGCAGCTTTGGTCCAATTTTGAATAAAGTTTTGTGTTTGAATTGAGGTTTGTAAAGCTATGCCTGCGACAGCGGCAGTAGTGTAAATGGCTATTAATCTCAAAATGTCAAGAATTAACCATCCAATGAATCGTTGAGATCTCCGGAGTAATTTAGAGAGTAGTTGGGAGGCAAGTCCTGCCATTGGACCCTCTTTCTAGGGATTCATATTTCAAAGTAACAGAAGAATTAAAACAAGTATACAATCTGTAATCTATGTAAGTCACAAAACGTAGAGTCTTATTAAATTGTAAGTTCTCTATAGCTATAACAGAAGGAAGAGGAACATAAGCTTGTATAAAATATGAATGACTGTAATGAAACGAATAGTTACTATGAGTTGAAGAGCAAGCCCTGCAGAACCATACCAGCCACAGTCGTGTCCGTCAGGGACCAGCAGGTGAAGCGCTGTTGGCCCTTTTGGCTCTCGGTTGTTGTATTGTTTTCATAGAGTTCCACAAAAGTGTCCTACCCACCGTTCTCTTGGATCCAAGGCTCTAGGTGGTTATTTAGGTAAGTGGCCATTGAAGTTGTGACCTGACTCACTGATACTTGTATCTCCTTGTCTATGCTTTTCATGCATAGTGTCCCACCGAAGGAGAAAAAGGCCATAATGTGACCCCACTTCACCCCGTCCCGGAAGAGTTCATTTATTACCTGTTCAAAGCTCTGATATGCTGTCCCTGGGGTGATGTGGAGCTGGGACGTCAGGTCGTTGAATGTCTGTTGGCACCTCAGTTTAAACTCATTGCTTGCCTCCCTCAGGGCTTGCTTTACTGTTGTCATGGGGATCATTTTCCGGGCGTCCAAGCTTCTGCTGTGGCCAGTGGCTCCATTCACTGCGGGGCTATCTGCCAGGTGCCAGGATGGGTTGCCACTGATGGCACTGGGGGTTTCCATATCTGACTCTCTCCCTTCTGGGGTCTCAGTTCTGTTTTCTTTCATACCACTAAACGGACTCCAGCTGTATCCTTTCTGGGAAAGCTTGTAAGAGAGAAAGTCAACCACTAGTTCCCGGTTGCTCTGAGACATTTTTATAATAAGGATGGGTTCCATCAGTCTATTGTCTAAAATACCTGTAGTAAAAAAGGTGGTTAGGTGTATAGGTCCAATAAGTATGATTAATTAATTCAGCTTGAGCGGCGGGGGGCGGGGGGGGGGTTTGGGGGGGGTGGGGGGGTGGGAAGTAAAGGCAAGCAAAGCAAGCATAGCAACAAAAATATTTTCCGGATTCCGAGGCATTCTCTGTTGTGAAACCAGATTTTTAGGTTGATTAGTAAGGGTTTTGTTTATCCCTAGGTAAGGAGATCATAAAGTCGATGACGTTGAGGGCGGTGTTTCTTGGAGATTTTTAGAGTCGCCATGGTTTGTATTGGAATTTTTTCTTCCCTGGAATTTTGTCGTTTCTTTTTTATTTTGAATGCCAGAGGCTCTCCTGGGGCGGATCTTCTGAAGATGGAGTCAACTGATTTTTGTTGGATTTATCTGGAGAAATACAAGCATACCCTTTTCCCTGTAAGATTAATTTCCCAGATTTCCATTGTTTAGTTAGCCCATCTTCATACCAAATGGGCAGAGAAAGAGAAGTGTCTTTCAATTCCTAGAAATGTTTTTCTGCTTATGTCAAGATAACTGTGGTAAGTTTTTAAAAATTTAAAATAAATAAAGCTGTATTAACGATAGTTATAGGATTAAAGAATATCTTGTTACATAAAACTCACAACAATACTACGTCAGAAGGAAGGATGCCATTCTTCCTTTTTTTTAAATCAGTGGTTGGTTCTTCAGCAGATGGTTGGGATTCTGGTGTGCTTATGAGAGGAGGCGAGCTGAATGTCCTTCTACTGCACCATTTTGTCTCTTTCTTCAAAACTTAGCTCTTTTAATAGAGAAGAGTAATTTTAAGTAATCAAAGACTGCAAGTAATAAATTCTCCTTCCTCCACTCTACTTTGGTTGTGTCTGTTGGCCTGACACCTTCTGAGAAGTGAACCCAGTTTTCAGGTGGCGGTATTGCTTCACCCTTGATGGTCCCTCTTCAAAGAGATTGGTGTTACTCTTTTACTAATGGATAAAATAAGGTCAGAGAGTTAAATCAGACTCCTTTTGTTACCTTAGTCTTTCTAACTTCAAAACTTGTACTCTTTAATCATAATGCAATATTTCTTAGCTATACTTCCAAAGTTTCTTAGAAAAATGCAGTGAAAAACATTGTATTAAGAGCCAAGAGACACTGTATTTTCATACACATTTACACAAAATTTATTCTCTGAATCTGGGCAAGTAGTTTCAACTTTCTGGCTCTCGGTTTTCTCAACTTTAAAAATGAAGGGTTAATCTTGATTTTTAAAATCTTTACTTGAGTAATAATTTTATGACTATCTAAAAATACAGAGAGAAATATAATTTGGAATTTCAAGGTAGGAGTGGATTTCTGAGTAGTTCTTGGAGCTCAATCTGTAATAGTGGAGCTGGTAGTGGCAGGGCCAAGTGAGAATGAATTAAGTAGGCTGTTTCAGATCTCTCATTTTCTATCTTTAATGTTAATCACCAGATGTAGCCTTCCAAACACCTATTTCTGAATACACAGGTTATGTGACTCATGGAGTAGCTCCAATAAGACTTGAGAGGGTCAAGGATGAGATGACAATAAATGGAAACCAGACATTGGGTTTTAATGTGGGAGGTGCGTGTGGATATATGTGCAGGAAATCTGCTGCTCCAAGTATGCTACAGGGTTATTATATACTTGATGCTTCGTTAAATGGTGAACATCAAGAGTTACTATCCAATTAAGCTCACCTGTGTAACATCACTTATGATTGTTTCATTATTTTGTGCCAATCATCTTCATAGACAATGCTTTGCCCATCAGCCCATTTATATTATTTTATGTTCCAAATGCTCCAATTTTCTGAAAGGAGGAACATATTGCCATATGAAAAGATAATGGATCTGTACATCTGCTGAGTATTCTTATTCTCACAGAACAACTTCATATGTACAAGAAAAATAATTCAACATGAGTTCTATGATTTTTTTCTGTAGCTCCCCTTAGCTGTTATCTTTCTTTAAAACTATATTATATAAATATCTAGGATTGAACAAAGCAACTTTTAACAGACATTTACTGCAATTTCATAAACCTTTGTAAAACACCTAAAATTTTCCTGGATGGGTGGTAGGTTTTGGAGGGGATAATAGTGTATTGCATAAATGGGCTCTGCTAGAAATATAGGTACATGTTAAAATAGTGAGTCTGCATATATAAACATTTTTTCCTAAAAGTTTTTTAATGACACTATATACACCATAGTCTCTTTTTTCCTTATGTATTAATTTTCTGGATAGATGGATTAAATAAATTTAATAAGTTTCTTTGCTGTAAGAATTTTTCCTTTAAAGTTATGAGAAGCCTAGACAGCATACTAAAAAGCAGAGACATTACTTTACCAACAAAGGTCAGTCTAGTCAAAGCTATGGTTTTTCCAGTAGTCATGTATGGATGTGAGAGTTGGACCCTAAAGAAAGTTGAGTGCCAAAGAATTGATGCTTTTGAATTGTGGTGTTGGAGAAGACTCTTGAAAGTTCCTTGGACTGCAAGAAGATCCAACCAGTCAATCCTAAAGGAAATCAGTCCTGAAAATGCATTGGAAGGACTGATGTTGAAGCTGAAACTCCAATACTTTGACCACCTGATGCAAAGAACTGACTCACTGGAAAAGACCCCGATGCTGGGAAAGATTGAAGGCAGGAAAAGAAGGGAATGACAGAAGATGAGATGGTTGGATGGCATCACCAGCTCAATGGACATGAGTTTGAGCAAGCTCCAGGAGTTGGTGTTGGACAGGGAGGCCTGGCGTGCTGCAGTCCATGGGGTTGCAAAGAGTTGGACATGACTGAGCAACAGAACTAAACTACATTATTAATCTTTAAGAAGACTTTTAATATGTACTATTTGCCAAACTTGTTTACCCTCTGAACTTTTTTTTCTTTTATACTAAACATAAGTCATTGAATATTCTATGAACTGGATTTTGTATAATGGTATATAAACAAATTTATTTTCACTATCCATATTCAAAGTCTAAATTACTGTAAAGAAGGATTATTCAAGAAGATTCATAGGGAAAATGAAATTAGCCAAGATTGGATTTTCAGGTTGTTCGAGATTTATATTCATTCTTTTTACAGACAACTTTTATATATAAGAAAGGAAAAGGTGGTAATTATGTGACTCCTTATTCTTTTCCCTTTTATTCTTCCTTTCTCCTCTGCTAACTGGTCCGAGTGTTGATATTTACAGGACTCTGATCCAACTCTAGGAAGGCAATTGTCAAAGGAATTAATCCAAAAAGGCAAGCAAGCAATTTGTACAAAAATATTTATAACAGCACTATCTTAAGCAGTGAAAAAAGAGAAAAAATTTAAGGCCATAAATTTGGAGACAGTTAAGAAATCTACAATAGAATACTACAGTCAGTTCAATTCAGTTCAGTCGCTCAGTAGTGTTCGACTCTATGTGACCCCATGAATCGCAGCACACTAGGCCTCCCTGTCCATCACCAACTCCTGGAGTTCACCCAAACTCATGTGCATCGAGCCGGTGATGCCATCCAGCCATCTCATCCTCTGTTGTCCCCTTCTCCTTCTGCCCCCAATCCCTCCCTGCATCAGGGTCTTTTCCAATGAGTTAACTCTTCGCATGAGGTGGCCAAAGTATTGGAGTTTCAGCCTCAGCATCAGTCCTTCCAATGAACACACAGGACTGGTCTCCTTTAGGATGGACTGGTTGGATCTCCTACCACAAGGGCGCTGCAAAAGATAGACATGTGGACAAATGTATTATAAGGTTTTGTATGTTAAAAAATATCAGTCAAAAGTATGAATCCAAGATCATAAAAAGAAAGTGTGTGAGTCACTCAGTCATGTCTGACTCTTTGCTACCCCATGTGCTGTAGCCCACCAGGCTTCTCTGTCCATGGAATTCTCCAGGCAAGAATACTGGAGTGGGTTACCATTCCTTTCTCCAGGGGCTCTTCCTGACCCAGGGATCAAAACTGGGGCTCCTGCATTGCAAGTAGATTCTTTACCATCTGCAGACTGCTGATTACAATCTAAATTAGAGAGCTCGAAGACTTATGTGGAAAATATAGTGGTGTATTTAATCATTTTTTGCATTAGGTTTTTGTTGTTTGGAATAATAATTGTAAAAGGAAAAAAATGTCATCTAGTTTCCCTCTCTGTCCAAGTTGGGTTTGGAAAGCAAATGTGGACATGGGCTTTGGAATGAGAGATATGAAAGGAAGCAGAGGAAGCAAGTCTGAGCATCAGGAGAAATTGAACCAATGCAGACCAATGTATCTTGGACCAATCCAGCAAGAGTTATGCAGGAATACTGCCCTTCAGAACTGTTTGCCTTAGATTGAAATGTCGAGGGCCCTTCAACTCCTGTTCTGCTCATCCAGCAGATATGGCAGCCCTGAGAGGGGTGTGATGTCAGGGAAGGTGTTCTTTATACCTAAGGTGGACCCTGAAGGAGGTGAAAGGTGGCAGCAATAATGACTACATTCCCCAGAACCAAGTAGCAAGGGTTCTTGAAAGGATTCTGGCAGAGCATCTCTGAATTTACCAAATATCCCTATTATCAAATTCTGTCAAATTACACTCAAATAACCTGAGACAGAAGCCATTACCAAATTTTTTTTTTTTTTTCTAGTTTTTGGAGGCTTTCCTTAGTGGCAACTCGATAATGATTTCCCTTGCAGTAGTTTTAGTTAAAACTCTCAAATTGTTCTATGGTGTTCCAGACTGGAGTTACTACAGATTACACAGCAGGGTCCAAATGCCAGGCAGAGATGAAGATGAAGCTAGTATTTAACAATAACGGTCAGAAAACGTTTGGCTCTGGTGAGACGGTAACATTCACAGTCACATTTTTGACACTTTGCAGAGGAATAACTGTGATTAGTTTGGATGGAGCAGAGATGATCCTCACTCATTTTTTGTACCATTTTTCTCTCAGTTGTTCCCTGGGCAGCTACCTCCTTCACCGAACCCAGAGAATTTCCTTTATTCTATTTGTTGCTTACTAATTAATGCAAAAATCCATGATCAGAAAAATACCAACATTTTTAAGAAGGATGAGTGACAGAGCCACGCTGAACCACGTTAGAACCAGAGATAAGAGAGAAAAATCTACAACACTGGCCTTATTTTTATTTAAAATTTTGACACTTTGTTCACCGTGGAGTTTTTGCACAAATTTTAAATTTTAAAAACACTGCATTAGAATGTGATTTCTCTGAATTACTGAGCTCCTGGCACTCCTAAATTTTGCACTTTGTACTTACTTCACCCTAGTCCCAGTCCTGGTAATTTAAAAACCCTCTTTGTACAAAGTTTCTGATTGTTCCCGGTTGGTGTTGGGGAGGCATTGGTCTAGTAAAGGATGAGTTCTCCATTACTAGAAGTGAAACATAATACTCAGAGGCAGTAGTTTTGTATAATAAGAAGTGAAAGCTTTCAAATAGCCTGTAGAGTTTGTCTTATACATCAAGCAGAAAGCTCTCAGTTTCTAGAATATCAGACATACTTTTTGTAACTCAGGGGGCTCATGGCCCTGCCATGTTTAAATCATTCTCACTCATTAGCCTGATGGTGAAACTCTGTGCCATTTATCTTGGCCTTCTCCCATTTTCTAGTACCCTCAACTCCCAAGAAGGTATTAAGTTTTCATTTTGGATACTGAAAAAAAAGTGGCATTCTGAAGTAAGAAATAGATAAACCAATAAGTATTTGGGATATTTCCTTTTACTTTAGCATTTGTTGTTATGTGAAGAGTATAATCTTGACCATACAAATAATGTTACCAATCTCTATAAATTTTATAACAAAATTGTACTTAATAGTATACTTGATAACCTAAACAGTATCTAAAAATGACCAGCTATTATGTTTAGTATTGGGACATCTTTAGTACATTAGGACATCTCTATTGAATACTAAAAGATATATTTGAATTATATTATGAAATTTGGGGTAGAAAGACAGGAACCCATATGTAATACAGACAGCAGTAAGTATTTGCTTCTTTTCCAGTTGCATTTTTTTAATGCAAAGCTGATATTAAAGCATGTAATGGAAAGGTGCACCAGAGGATGGGAAGGCCTCTCCTTTCTATTTGAGTCCTGAATGTAACTGGGCTATCTTGAGACTTCTCTCTTTTATCCTGTCATATCCAAAATAAACTAATGTGCCACACCAAATAAAACAGAAAAACGTCTTGAAAAGCAATGGAAAACTTTATTACATTTTATCGAGGTTTCCCTGGGGAGTAACCTCATCATGCAAAATTCTGGGCAGGATAAATCACAGCTAGAATCAAGATTTCTCAGAGAAATATCAAATATGCAGATGATACTACCCTAATGGCAGAAAGCAAAGGGGAACTAAAGAGCCTCTTGATAAAGTTAAAATGGGAGAGTGAAAAAGCTGACTTAAAATTCAACTTTCAAAAAACTAAGATCATGGCAGCCAGTCCCCATCACTTTATGGCAAATAGATGGGGCAAACTGAAAACAGTGGCAGATTTTATTTTCTTGGGCTCCAAAATTATTGCGAATGGTGAATGCAGCCATGAAATTAAAAGACGCTTGCTCCTTGGAAGAAAAGCTATGACAAACCTAGACAGCATATTCAAAAGCAGAGACGTCGCTTTGCTGACAAAGATCTGTATAGTAAAAGCTATACAATCATCATGTACAGATGTGAGAGTTGGACCATAAAGAAGGCTGAGCACTGAACAATTGGTACTTTCAAATTGTGGTGCTAGAGAAGACTCTTGAGAGTCCCTTGGACTGCAAGGAGATCAAACCAGTCAACCTTAAAGGACATCAACCTTGAATATACATTGGAAGGACTGATGCTAAAGCTGAAGCTCCAATACCTTGATGAATTCAATGCAAAGAGCTGACTCATTGGAAAAGACCTTGCTGCTGGGAAAGATTGAGGGTAGAAGAAAAAGGAGGTGACAGAGGATGAGATGGTTGGATGGCCTCACCAACTCAATGGACATGAATTTGAGCAAACTCTGGGAGACAGTGAAGGACAGGGAAGCCTGGTGTGTTGCAGTCCATGGGGTTGCAAAGAGTCAGACATGACTCAGTAATCAAAGACCATCGAGGTTACTCTGGGGAGTATTAAACAAACATCACACAGGAAAACATATTAAAATTTCCTTTACACATATTTAGTTCAGCCCAGTCGCTCAGTCATGTATATTGGGTTGACCAAACATTTGTTTGGGTTTTTTGTAAGATGTTATGAACAAACTTTTGGGCCAACCCAATATTTCCCTTAAATCCCTGCCTTTCTTGTAATCACACGTTTTTGTTTCCCCAGCTCCCAACCAGAGCTCTCTGCTTCTGAGTTAGATTCTCCCTGGCTCTTCTATGTCAATCCCAAATTCTCTGTTCCCCCCACTTTTTTGTTCCCTATTTTAATACTTTAAGGGCCTTTTGTTTGTTCCCTCTTTGCTCCCTACATTTTATTCTGTTGCACAGCAAAATCACTCTCTTTATCTGACTTTTTTTCATTCTTTATCCATACTTATAACCTCCAACACCACTACCATCTAAATCAGCATAATGAAGAAGTATAGTTGAGCAACTAAAAGTCTTTCTTTCACAAGCAGGAGAAGAGGAAAGATGGTGAACATTTGACTTTTAATGTTTTGACTTCTTTTATTACATCATTTTTTTTCTGGTGATTGCTATCTTGTTTCATAGAGTTTAGGTTGGGAGCAAGTATCTAGATTCTACTGAGATCTACAGAGCTGATTGAACATTTATAATTGATATATATTTATACTCAAACATTAGTATACAATATTTTTATGCCAAATTTATAATGTATTATTTGATATGTAGACTTAGAGTAGATCCTATGTTTTTAGCATCCTTTTCATAGTTACTATGGTTATAGCATTTTTGGTCAGTTGTGTCCAAATCTTTGTCACCCCCTGGACTGTAGCCTGCCAGGCTCCTCCATCCATGGGATTTTCCAGGCAAGAATACTGAAATAGGTTGCCATTTCCTTCTCCAGGGGATCTTCCCAACCCAGGGATCAAACCCAGTTTCCAACATTGCAGGCAGATTATTTACCATCTGAGCCACCTGGGAAATCCCATAGTCACTGGACATGGTTAAATCTGACACCAAAGAAGCTACATGTGTTAAGTTTTTGTTGTAGTTGTGAGATTTTACACAACTGATGTTCATGTCAAGCTTCTGCCTTCCACAAGTCAGTGCTGCACATATTTCTAAGCCATCCTTGGGGGCTATGGTCAGGCAAGCTGTTGGAAGACTATGAATGTATATGATACTCATCAAGCTCTTCTGTCCGAGCAGGACCGGTGCCCAGTGATACGTGTTTAAAACCATTTTTACTCAACCCATTACTCTAGACATCATCACAATATCAGGGGAAGGCAAATAACATTCCTATTTATTATGTGATAGTTTTAGGAGTGACCAATAATTTGGCCACCTGATGCAAAGGGCCGAATCATTAGAGAAGACCCTGATGCTGGGAAAGGTTGAAGGCAGGAGGAGAAGGGGACAACACAGGATGAGATGGTTGGATGACATCCCTGACTCAAGGGACATTAGTTTGAGCAAGCTCTGAGAGATGGTAAAGGACAGGGAAGCCTGGTGTGCTGCATGCAGTTCATGGGGTCACAAAGAGTTGGACATGACTGAGCAACTGAATAACAACAACAATAGTGAGAGGCTTTGAATTGGCTTTTGTTATTTGGACAAAGGAGCCTGGCAGGCTACAGTCCATGGGGTCGCAAAGAGTTGGACATGACTGAGCGACTAAGCACAGCACACAGCATTTGCTTTTAATTTTTATTGTCAGTTTTTGTATTAGTCATGGTACAATCAGGGGGTGGGAACCACGACAGCAGTTTGTCCAGGTAAATATAAGTATAAATGATTATCAATTAGATATAGGATGGCTAACTACTATAAGAGATAATAGAGAACTCAAAGTTATTCTGAGTAGCAGCTATAGAAAGAAGGACTCTTGGGACTTAGCAAAATACAAGGAAAAAAGGGAGTTCTGGAAGAAAGGATCTCTTAACAGGTGAGAGTCAGATCCCTGATGGTTGTGGCTTCTGCACAAACATGCTACCTGATGCTGGGCTGAAGGGGAAGGTAGATGGAGGTCATCAACTGCTGCAAAACTATGAGAATTTCCACTACTGGGAGAACTTCTAGGACACTGTCCCATATCACCCTTCTCCAACACACACACACACACTGATTTTCTCACCATAGCATAAGAAACAGCCCTGGAAGAAGAAAACCTCTCTCGTTCCTTCAGCCTTGCAGTCTCTCCCAGCTTCTTGCAATGGCAGGACCTAACACCAAGCTAGCTTGCAAACGAGAAATGTGGTCTGCAAAGCCCAGTTCTGGTATCACAAAGCAGGGCCAAAAGAATGTGTGGAGATAAAAGGTAATAAATTAGGAACTAGAATGACCCAATTCATCATTGTCACTAAAGGAAGTTAACTCACTAAGCAGTATGACCTCACTTCTAGCATTTTTAATTTGGTTCATGATAGCTTGGATAACATTTAAGATATCAACAAACTTATAAATAAAGTTTCTCAGATTTATACTAATTTTTATGACTTGTGTGATTCAGAAGAGAAGGCATTTTAGATTAGCCATTGCTCATTTGTAAACATCATAAAATCAAGGAATGTGACTGTGGGAAAATTTTTCAGGGATCAAGCCTAGACAGAGCATTCCATTATATATGCAAATGCTGACTATAGTTCCCCACCTAAATTCCTTTTGAATACTCACTCATAATAACCAGAGTTTAGTTCATGAGCTGATCAACCACTTTTTTAAAATCTAGAAAGTTCTCATTTTCACAAAGTTTCTCCTTACTCTGTGCCAAAATCTGCTTCTTCTTAACTGCCTGCCACTGGGCCTCATTCTGTCATATGGAATGTACTAAAAGCTTCTGTTAAAACCATTATGACAGCCCTCCAAGTATTTGAAAGTTCTGTCTTATCTTGTCTCTGTGTTCATTAACCATTCTTCTTGTGGAAGCTTCTGTACCCCTACATCACCAAAATCATGATCTTTTAACCTAACCATTTCTTCCTAAAATTTCTTTTTGAATGTAATGCTCAGAAATGAACTTTGTTAATTAGATATGATAGAACTGATTCAAAATACATGTAAAATAATTTTAAGATCTGAATACTATATTTCCATGAATGCTGCCTTAAGATTTAACTGGCTTTTTCAATAATTACATCACATTTTTGCTTCAATTAGCAAAATTAAAGCAACCTTCTCCCCCTCACCCCATTATTTAAAAAAAGCTAAGACTCTCTTTTTTCAAGAATCAAGGGGTCACATATATACTACACATGAGAAGATGTTCAACATTGCTAATAGAGAAATGTGAATTAAAACTACAATGAGGTATCACCTCATACTGGTCAGAATGGCCATCACCAAAAAGTCTACAAATAATAAATGCTAGAAGGGGTGTGGAGAAAAGGGAACCCTCCTATACTCTTGGTAGGAATGTAAACTGGTACACTATGGAGTCCCACTATGGAGAACAGTATGGAGATTCCTTAAAAATCTAAAAATAGAGTTGCCACATGATCCTGCAATCCACGTCTGGGTGAACATCCAGAAAAGACAAAAACTCTAATTCGGAAAGATGCATGCACTCCAATGTTTATAGGAGCACTATTCACAATAGCCAAGACAGGGAAGCAAAGTAATTCATTGAGAGATGAATGGATAAAGAAGATGTGCTTATATACAATGGAATATTACTCAGCCCTAAAAAAGAATGAAATAATGCCATTTGCAGCAACATGGACAGACCAAGAGCTTATCATATTAAGTGAAGTAAGTCAGAGAGAGACAAATATTGTATGATATCACTTATATGTGGAATCTAAAAAAGAATAAGCAGGTGAACTTGTTTATAGAAAAGAAACAGACTCACAGACACAGAGGGTGGGCTTGTGTTGTCAAAGGAGAAATCTGGGGGGGTTGGGTGGGGGGGATGAACTGGGAGGTTGGGATTGGCATGTGCACATTACTATATGTAAAATAGATAATCAGAGACCTACTGTATAGCACAGGGAACTATACGCAATACTCTGTAATAACCAATATGGGAAAAGAATCTGAAAAAGTAGATATATGGATGTGTATAACTAAATCACTTTGCTGTATGCTGAAATTAACACAACATTGTGAATCAACTATATAACAATACAAAATAAAAAAATTAAAAATTATACATATATAGCATATCTTATTCTAAGAATAATATCATTTTAAGTACTAAATCATTCTTCACTTCCTCTAAAACAACTCTCTCAATTGGGATGGCAGGAAGAGTTGGGGTAGAAGTTTTCCTTGATCTTCCAAGCCTCCTCATAAGCTTTTAAGATTTATTTGCTTTAGAACTGGGGAAAGCAGAATTTACCTGGGACTACAATGTCAAAAGTGAAAGTTGGATATTAAGCTAAATTATTTTTTAATTCCTCCTCAGGTAGGGTTCATGACATATTTATTTTCTCTATTTTACCTAAGATAATGTGAAACATGCCGGGACACAAATGATCCCTCACAAAGCAGCATTTTGTAATGAGTGCTACTTTATTTGTTTTGCCTATTCTGGATTTAGAATCTTGATCGTGGCTGTTAGTTAAGATCCAAAGAAGTCCTGAAATCTATTTCTAGTGACATCTGGCAGGGCTATTTTATTTAGTTGAAGGCAAGAAAAGGATTTGCCTGAACATAATAATTCATGCCTAAAAGATATTTTAATATATGTATAATGATCATGTAAATGAATGAAATACTTATTTTACTACATGGAAATCTAAGTACTGACCGCAGTGTGTGAGCTGGATTCTCTTAACCTAGAGTTTTGTGCCTTCAGATAGCTGTTGAGAATCCTTTATCTCCTGCAAGTCTTTGCTTAAACATCGCCTTATCAATGAGGCTGACTTGAACAACTATTTTTTAAAAAACTCTTTATTTTGTATTGGGGTACAGCTGATTAATAATGTTGTGGCAGTTTCAGGTGAACAGCAAAGGGACTCAACCATACATATACATGTATCCATTTTCCCACAAACTCCCCTCCCATTCTGGCTGCCAAATAACATTGAACAGAGTTCCATGTGTTCCACGGACAACAGTAGGTCCTTGTTGTTCATTTTAAATACAGCAGTGTGTACATGTCCATCCCAAACTCCCTAACTATCCCTTCCTTCCTCCACTCCCCTCAACTAGAAAGACTGTGAGTCTCTTTCTGTTTGAACAACTATTTAATATCGTGAATCACCCCTTCTGCCACCTTTTTCTTCCTTTGCCTACTGAACTTTATCTTCTTCCACAGTATTTAGCATTTTCTAACTTACTATATCATTTACGTATTCCTTGTGTTTAATGCTTGATGCCAATCATTTCTCCCCTCCTCCTCCTAGCCCCTCATTGTAAGTTCCCTGAGAGCAGGTATCTTTGTCTCCTTGTTTTCTTTATACCCTGATGTAACACAATAAATATTTGTTGAATTAACAACATTAACTTTCAATCTCTTCTCACAAACTGGTGATAATTATTACCGTTAACGGTATAGTCTTTGTTCTGGTTGGGCTGAATTTTCTTTTTCTCTATTGTCCAAATTCTGTAGCTTCTTTTATGTGCAACCCATTTTATTTTACACTTTCAGACTGCCCTGATTGATATTTTTGTTGTTTTAGTCTGTTCTCAAGTTCTGTAAAATTAAATAAAGTACATCTTTTAATTAATTGAACCTGAGGCTTTGCTTGCCTTTGATATGCTCTGCAAAATGCAGACATCTGGCTCAGTCTGCCCTGCAGCTTCTTCTAACTGAATCAGCTCCATCCTCAGCCTTCTTTACTAGTCTCTGGGGAAGGAAACACTTTATAATTGTCCTCTTGGATAAGAAAAGTCACTTTCTGACCGGAAGCCACAATGACACTCGTGTCTTAGGATGCAGTGCTGCGGTACTACCTGTAGAACACCATTAGGCATCCTTTTTGTGCAAGCAGTAACACTGGATCTTTACTGCTTAACCATTTCCTCTCTGGCTTCTGACCAACCCAACCACCTTGTGTAAAACCTTCTGCGTTAGTTAATTTGGGCTGCTATAACAAAGTATAGGCTTGGTGGCTTTTAAACAGCGTGTTCTCAGTCATGTCCAACTCTTTACGACCCCATGGACTGTAGCCCTCCAGGTTCCTCTGTCCATGGAATTTCCCAGGCAAGAATACTGGAGTGGGTTTCCATTTTCCTACGCCAGGGGAACAACAGGAATTATTTCTCATGGTTCTGAAGGCTGGAAGTCCGAGTTCAACATGCTAGCACTGTTGAGTGCTGGTGAGGACCCTCTTCAAGGTTGTAGACTGCCTACTTCTCATTGTATCCTCTGCTGGCAGAGAGCAGCTAAAGGGGAACAAACTCTTCTCTTGACTCTTACAATGCCATGAGAGGTCGACCCACATGGACTCATCTAATTCTAATTACCTTTCAAAGGTCTCACCTCATAATGCCATTCTTTTAAGGGATACGGTTTCAGCATGAATTTTGAGGGGAGCACAAATAATCAGTCTATAACACCCTCTTCCCCATTAGTCACATTGCTGACCCCTCCATCCTTCAGATATCAATTTAAATGTTATATAATTCCCCCAGAACTTTTCCTGGGCCATTTATGGTGGATAATGACCCTTTATTCAAATACACTGTGTCCTGGTTATTTCTTCATGATACATAACTCGTAATATGTATTGTTTATTATCTGTTTTTCCCACTGGACACTGAACTGTAACCTCCAACATGTCTGTTTCATGTGCCCAGTCCAAGGATAGTACTAGAGCAGCCATCCAAAATAAGAATAGATCTGAGGGCAATCAGCATGTTGTCAATTTATAAAACTTATTCAACATATGTGATACGTTGGCCTAAAGTGACAGTGAAACTGAAGTTGCTCAGTTGTGTCTGACTCTTTGCCATCCCATGGACTGTAGCCTACCAGGCTCCTCAGTCCATGGAATTTTCCAGGCAAGAGTCCTGGAGTGGGTGGCCATTTCCTTCTCCAGGGGATCTTCCCAACCCAGGGATCGAACCTGGGTTTCCTGCACTGCAGGCAGATGCTTCACCGTCTGAGCCACCAGGGAAGCCCAAGTTGGCCTAAATTGGTGCTTATTTAGGTATAGGTCTGTATCTCTTATCTCTTAGAGACTGGTACTATATACTTCATTTATTCTTATATTTGATAACTTATTAATGGATACTTTCTGGATTAGAAGCCCAGGACAAACCTGGGAACATTTAGCTGTCTCCATTCATAATCTTTTTATGATTGTATTTACTGTCTTTATTAAGATGTGGCCATGGATGTTTGATGAGGGAGCACCATTGTATATCTATGGGATATTTGTTTTAAGTAATTTGTTTTATATAGAAAATACATTCAAAAATTTACATAGATTAGTAATTAAATGTGAACATATTCAATGCAAAAAATTCCTAGCACATACAAATATTGGAAGCATACATATGTTCAATAAAATCTTTAAAGAATTGAGTAGTCCGTCGCACAACTTATTCTAGAAGGTACACATTTTATAATCTATTTTGAATAAAACAATATGTCTCCATATGCCTTATCTCGTTTAACATTAATTCTATGAATTCAGTTTTTTTTTTTCATTTTTGTTTTTCTTTCACAAAATGAAAGAGTTAATTAGGGGTTAAATAACTTACCCAAGATTTTACAACAAGAAAGCAAAAGAACTGTGAGAAATTGATCTTAACCATTTTGCCCTACTCTTCGTGTGTGTGTGTGTGTGTGTGTGTGTGTGTTAGTCGCTCAGTCGCGTCCAACTCTTTGTGATTCGATGGACTAGCTTACTAGGCTGCTCTGTCCATAGAATTCTCCAGGCAAGAATACTGGAGTGGGTTGCCATCCCCTTCTCCAGGGTATCTTCCCAACCCAGGGATGGAACCTGGGCCTCCTGCATTGCAGGCAGATCCTTTACCATCTAAGTCACCAGTGATGGACAAAATCGCTGAGGGGGCACTCATCTAGAAGATTATTCAAATGATCACTTCCTGGTATCATTTCTTATGAAAGTTAGAAATTTTAGTAGATGGAACACAGAAACAGCATTAAATGAATTTGCTTTACTTTTTTGCTTTGTCTAAAAATGAAGGTATGGGTCTTCAAATGAAGAAGGCAGTAAATAGAGTTTTCATATAATTTGAGGACAGCATCCATATTTCCTTCTAGACATTTGAGTCATGGCTGGGATGGGTAGGACAACGTAGAACCAAATTTGTGAGTTTGTATTCATTGCCTTCTCCAATATTGTTCATCTATCACCTTGCACTCCTGTCAAGTCAAGGGTATGGAATGTCTATTCTGTAGTCCAAATACCATGCACGAAATACCCATAAGTAGTTTGTTTTCATGGGACTAATTCATTTTTATAGCTGTTCCTCTGAGGCCCTAAACAGAACTAACACTGAAGATGGGATTTCCAAGGTGATTATATCTGACAGATAGCCAAAAACATGAGACAGACATTGAAAAATCATAATAACTTGAAATCCAGAGCGAATATTCCTTCACTTCCTACTGTGTTTAGTTTGACATTTTAAAAAATACAAATCCAAGCTATTGAAGTGATTTGTGTTACATTTCTGTTTGCAAATGCTTATTTTTCCTTAGAAAGTTTCTAACCTTTGAGTTGACTGAGGCAAGTTGAGTCTTTTGTAAGAGAGGAGAGAAGACAACAAGACAAATTAGTTCTGTGCCTTTCTGCTTTAAGGAACAAACATCAGTAACTATGTTCTGATCTAACTAATTCTTTATCAGATGGTCAACATTTGGTCAAATGCATTCTTTATGTGTAAACTGTATGCAGTTAACATGACTATAGTAGCTATGAGCTCTTAAAAGACCAAAGAAAATGAATTGCTTTGATTGACATCATGGTCTAAATAATTTTCAAAGTGTTCTGCTTCTGTATAGGCAGCCTTTGGGAAAGTGTTCACTAAACGGTTAAACAGAAAGGCCCCAGGCACCTGAGCTGGGATATGGTGTTGGGAAGGAGAATGTGTAGGTCTAAACAGAAGGATCCCAAAGGGAGAGTTTTAAATGTTGTATCAAGCCTGGAAGCTGTTCTGTTCTCATCTTGCCAAAAGCTGGAGTGAGATATGAAACTCTTCCAGCTGCTACATTAAACCTTTTAAAAAAAAAAACTACACAAAGCTGTAAACAGAGAGGGGTCATCTCCGGAAAGCTGGCAGATGCAGTAGCCATTTGACTCAGTTTCCACACAAGTATGTCAAAGCTTAAAATGAAATAAGGGAGGAGCGTGTAATTTTTTTTGTTTTAGAAGGGCAGAGCTTTCCTTATGACAAGAACTTCAGACAAATCACCACGTTCTAGTCTTCTTCAAACACTGATAAAGAATCCGCGCTGAAAGAGTGGACTTGGAGCAGATACAGACAGAGTTAGGCAACTTCTTCATTTATTATCAGAAATATGATGACAGAGGGTTGCTCTTGTTAAAATAGACAGGAATGGGATTCAATGAGGATGCTCAGCAGGTGATGAAAAAAGATATCCATATGGCCTGATGTAGAGCTAGGTGTTTTCCAAGTGGCTAAGGGTTTTACTACATTCTTATGAGGGGAGGTTGATTAATCAATCAATCGATACCAAAACAATACTGTTTAGTTTTTGAAGCTTATTGTGTTGCAGTCGCCTCTAAAGTAAACAGTAGACAGTTTTTAAATACATGGTGTGTGCTTTGTTCATTCTCAGTGAATATTTTGAAAGTCTTTGAATTCCAAGTTCCAAATTAGAGAATTCCAAGTTATCTGCAACAATACCTATAAAAGCTAAAATACTGTGGCATTAACGATACTTAGAAAAATTCAAGGGTTGTTAACAATGCTAGGTGTTGGTAAAGGTAAATACTTGAATTGAATGGACCTCTAAATAGTATTCAGTGTGAGCAAGTAACTAGATGACCTTCTTAAATATTGCAGAGTAGTGCGGGAATAAGGTCAAATCCTGTCAGTGTTACAAATTACACAAGTGACTATTATGTTTTGTGATGCAATGCCAGTTAAAATAGGAGGAGGCAGCTGCTCTGCAGAATATAAACTAAGCTGCCAGTTGTTCAAGGGGGTTGCTAGAAGACCTGCCTTTTACTAGGTAATAGCACACAAGCCTCCTCTTGATGTAACAGAGTACAACATTCCTTTGGTGCCAACACGGTTATGTATTTTCCTACTTTACAGGAATATGATTTTATATGTGATTGCACACAGTCACACATGTATTTTTTTCAGCATTTTTAGAAGAGGACATTGTGTTTTAGAGCACGGTATTTTCAGAAGGCTTTGAATAGTACATGATCAGAAACACAAACACAATTATGTGCTATTTGCATACTGAAATATCAGACAAGTAACTTGTCTTCAGGGAAAGAGCAGTTTCTTATAATCTGAGTTTGTGTGAAGTGATTGCCAACTGCATTTGGACAATTAGGTCAAAAGAGAATTCTTCCAAACAGCACTCAGCAATTTCTTTATTACAGATAGTGTTTTATTTACTAGCGCTGTCAGAATTCAAAAGCTGAACTTCAGTAATTGTTGATGTGGCACTTTATAAATAGCATAAGTCAATTGAAAAATGAATTACTCATGGTTTGTGACCAAAATAAAGTAACAATGATAAACCCATCACACAACTGTCTAGGAATGGGAGAAAATGTGACTAGGGCGAAATATTGGTAACAGATTATGCAAACAGACAAAACTATGACTTTGGAAGAAAAAACCTGACTTTTACATGAAATATTTGTTTACTCTAGAACTGCTCTGAAGTATGGTATGTTGAGTATTTTGGACCTTTCAACATAAAATACATGTTAAGTGTGTTTACATTTACAGCTGATTGGTTGAAAGACATACTCTGGATGAAGTGATATGGTTTATTGGGTGAATATTTTCAAATGCCCTTTGATTCTAAATTGATTCAAAAGCATGCTTTGTTTTTTTTTTTAAACCACATTGTAAAGAGCATTTTGCTAAAAATTGAATCCCCCATGGGATCATAATGCTTGAAGGAGTTGTAAAGGTTATAGAATGAGGTTTCTAGTTAAATATTCATGACAAGGTCTTGCTCTTTTTGAATGATGGCATGCATATATATTTTTCTTATTGTTCAGTTATGCCTATACACACATATAGTGTTGGGAGAAAAAAAGAAATTGAGACCCAAAGGGTCATGCCAATTCATAAATTTATAATTAACTGATTTTATGGTTAAGCAAAGGAAATACCCTGAATGCATGCAGGTAGCCAGCAAGTAGCTACGATATTACAATAGATTTTTAGCTCTATTTATATGGAATTAACGGAGAAGGCAATGCAACCAATACTCTTGCCTGGAAAATCCCATGGATGGAGGAGCTTGGTAGGCTGCAGTCCATGGGGTCGCTAGGAGTTGGACACGACTGAGCGACTTCATTTTCACTTTTCACTTTCATGCATTGGAGAAGGAAATGGCAACCCACTCCAGTGTTCTTGCTTGGAGAATCCCATGGATGGGGGAGCCTGGTGAGCTGCCATCTATGGGGTCACACAGAGTCGGACACGACTGAAGTGACTTAGCAGCTTAGCGTATGGAATTAAAGCTACAGTTACATATCATCCTACCTTCAGGGAATGATCACAGATATTCAGTTTGCACCAGTAGCTACATTGAGCTTACTCTGAGGTTTTATTCTTCATAATTCTTTATCAGTACTTCCTAAGGTTACCCCTGACAGTATTGCTAATGTATTTGATTAGTCAACTTTTTCAACATTCCTCAGTGAGGTTAGATCAAGTTCAGTTTTCTCACAACAGGCAATCCCTGACATTTCATTGCTTGCTCAAGTATTTGGATCTTGTGCATTTAGCCTTGTGTTCTGTCTTGATGCCCCCACAATGCCAGGCACATACGAGGCACTCAGTAAATACATGCTAAAATGAAACAAGAGTCTCTCACAGACAGCAGATTCACTGGCTAGAATTCCCTCTCTGTTAACTATAGAGTTTCTCTTTTTTCATGCTCTTCTATTTCAATTTTGCAGAACACACAACAAAAGCTGCCTTCATGACACTGTCTTCTCACCCCACTTCACACCTCACCCAAGTCATGGTAGGTAGTCAAAGTATTTACAGTGGTTTTGTTGGACCAAGAGAGACAGTTAAGAGAAGGGGAAATCCCTGTACTGTTGATACCTGGCAGTCCTCTTGTCTCCCTCCTCTGTGCCCCCTACCTTTGCACATTCCTGTTTGCAGACCTTTGGAGCAGCGGCTCCAATAAGATATGCGTCAGGCGAAGTGGAGTCTCCACATCAGCTGCAAATAGTTACTCTACAAGAGACGTGCCCTTGCATTCAAAGGGGGAACACTGAATGCATTTCCAAGAGAAATTTCATTCCATTTTATGATTAGCCTACAAAAGTACTGTTTCTAGTATGCTTTAGTAGCACTATGGAGAAACTGCATCATGGTGGTCTAGCTCTGAAAGTTACCTTCCATCTCAAAAACATTGTTTCTAATTTTTGCGTCTTTAAAAAAAATATGAAAAAAGCTTTAAGTTTCCCCAGTTTTGACATATAAAACTCCGTAACTTGAACTGTTAATAAAAGAAGGATTTTAGTGTATGCTCGAGTGTGCCACTTAAATCCCCCCACTGGGACCGACACACTCGTTTTCAGCTGCTGGCAGTACTGGCTGACGGCTGTGATCTGAATCCTTCTCTAGGAATTTCCTGCCTTCAGAGGAAGCTGCCTCACTTAATGTGACAACCAAGATTGCACCTCCCCTCTGAGATTTCATCTTGATCCAGTGACTGGTCAGTGGAGTCAAACACCTGGGCCCCTGGCTTCCTTTGGGGCAACTCTGAGAGACCATCCCAGCACTGGGGCTCCTGGGAGGCATTTATGGCAACTACTTTCAGCTTAACTCCTTCCTTTGTCCAATCCTGCTCCCCTTACTCCCTTGGGAATGTTGTTCCCACAGACATGCACCCCCAAATCTCTTTCACACGATCTTTCCTGTCACAGGCTGAAACAGCGGAAAATAATTTACATATTACTTCTGTCCACTTAGATGGTTAAGTGTCTGCCTGCAATGTGGGAGACCCGGGTTCGATTCCTGGGTCGGGAAGATCCCCTGGAGAAGGAAATGGCCATCCACTCCAGCACTCTTGCCTGGAAAATCCCATGGAAGGAGGAGCCTGACAGGCTACAGTCCATGGGGTCGCAAAGAGTCGGACACGACTGAGCGACTTCACTTTCACTTTCTGTTCACTTAAGGTGAAATAACCTCTCATGACTCCTAATACTTCTTCTTACTCATAGGATAGTTATCTTAGCATTTACACAATTTAAATTTTTATTCAAACAAAATGTATATCTGGTTTAAAAAGACAAATAGTACTACAACATTTACAGTGGAAACAGCAGTGCCCGTCCTAGGCCTCTCTTACAGCTTATATTGCAATTGCATGGGTTTTAAAGTTATAGTCATTATTTGCTGACTTTCTGTTATAAAGGATAAAGATTTAAACCTCCTATACTCCTCCATATTCTCCACTATCCATTCTCTCATTAGCCAATCTAGAAAATAAGCAGTCATTGTTTAAATTATCATTAAATGCACCCTTCTCATAATAATCTTTACTGCTGAGCCACACAGTATAGTTTGGTTACATTTCTTTTCTTTCTTAAATAACATTTTCCCCTGGAGGCTAGTAATTTCCTTCTATTTTTAAAAATTTCGATTGTTTAGTTTTCTTGTACTTATTGCTAATTAATTCCCCAACTTTATGTCAAGTGCCTCTCAGGATGATAAAGCATATTTGATCATCGTTCAGTTCTATTCCATGCCCTCTGTCCCTTGGGGACATCTGTCTTGGTGCCTTCTATTCTTCTTCTGCTGCTGCTGCTAAGTCGCTTCAGTCGTCTCCGACTCTGTGCGACCCCATAGACGGCAGCCCACCAGGCTCCCCCGTCCCTGGGATTCTCCAGGCAAGAATACTGGAGTGGGTTGCCATTTCCTTCTCCAATGCATGAAAATGAAAAGTGAAAGTGAAGTCGCTCTACCCCAATCTAAACTTCCTGTTCTTCATGCCTGGGACGTCAATTGTCATTTTGGATCTTCTTCTTCACCCTTGTCCTGGGATTTGCCTTTCTCTAGTGTTGAATTCTATGTACCTTAGATTACTTGCTTTCCTTTTTCTTGGTGTATACCTTTGTTTTGCTGAAGTTATTCTCCGGAACTCTCCTGAGAATGTAAATTGTTGAAGCTGTGAATATCTAAACTTGTTTTTATTCTACTTTCACACTAGTTTGGATATATACTTATGGATTGTAAATACTTTTTAAAAAGAAATTTGAAGTTGTATCTCCATTACTGTTTTGAGAATTATAAGGCCATTCTGATTCTTCACTATTGGGACATGACTTTTTTTATTTGTTTTTTCTCTTTTTCCTGCTCATATTCTTTCTTCTGAGGAACCTCTCTTTACTCCAGGTGTTCTAAAATTTAATAATAAGGTAGCTTGTTGTGGATCAGTTTTTACTCATTGGACTGAGAACTGTCTGAACTCTTTCAACCTGAAAACTTGTATACTTCAATTCTGAGAAAATTCCTAGTATCTTTTATTATAATTTCCTCTTATTTCTAGGTTATTTTATTCTGGAATTCCTATTAAATATCTGTATCTTCTGAAATGATCCATTTATTACAATTTTTTTCTAATATTGTCCTTGTCTTTGTGACTTTCATTTTATTTTTAAATTTTATTTGACTCCACAAGTGGTTTACTTTATCTCCATAACTTGATAAATTCTGTTTTATTTTTAATTTTAAGGGCTCTTTATTGTTCTCTTAATGTTGTCCCACTTTTTAAAAGTAGCATTCTATTCTTGTTTCATGGATGCCACATCTCTTATCTCTTGAAGGAGATTTATTATAGTTGCTTGCAATTTTCTTCTGCTCCTTAATATGGTAATGTGGTCTTTGTTTTCTTTCATTTTCTTATTTCTTTATTTTGGTTTGGTCTTGTAAGTCAGATTCCCTCTACTTATGAATTATGTTTTTTAGTCATTCATTTATATTTAAAAGTGAGACACTAAAAGATAAGTTGGAATTTCTATGTGCGCTGGTGGACCTTGCCGACTGATGGGACTCCCTGTGAGTGACTAGACATAGCAGACCATTTCTTTGGCAGCACCAACTGTCAATATTGATAAGCATTTTCTCATGGACTTAGCACATTCTTTAGAGGGATCTTCCAATCTCCTGCCTTGTGGACAGGAGGAGGGGTATATGAGATAGGCAACAGTGTTCTGAGAGTTGAGGGGAAAAGCGCTATCTTCCGCTGAGAATACACAATTTCGATTTCATTGATTTCCTTACTTACTCCTGTTGCCTCCCAGTAGAGCCTCTTGGGTTCACGATCTCCAGAGAATAATCCATTTGGCCAGGGGAGAGGAGAGAGGAGCCCAGATATTCTTCATTCACTTTAACAATCCAATTGTTTCAGCCTCAACTTATATAATATGATCTCAGAGATAGCTGGTTCCTCTTCTAAGATTTTTGTGGAACTCTGAAATACTGATTAGTTTATATATTTTTTTAATATAAATTTACTTATTTTAATTGGAGGCTAATTACTTTTCAGTATTGTATTGGTTTTGCCATATATCAACATGAATCCGCCACGGGTGTACATGTGTTCTCTTAATGACCTCCTCACACTGCCCCCGGCATCTTCCCTTTCTACCCAGGCATTCAGCTGAAAAAAGGCTGAAATCTAAGCCATCTACTTTTTTTCTTTTCAATTTTGTTGACTTACACTTTTACCTGTTCTCTCCTGTTCTCTTTGTCTTTGTGACTTTGTGCATTTTACTGTCACTTCAGTGATTTTCAGGAGGAAGCAGAGATTCTTGGTTGTATTCAATCTTAATGGCTAACTGGACATTTATGATTATTTCTTTAATTCTGTCTTCCTTGCTCCACATCTATCTGGTTGACTATTGAATTTCTAGGAACAAAGCAAGGACTAGCACGTGCAGGAGGCACAATACATTTTTGTTAAATAAATTAAGGGATGCAATTTTATTTTAGTATCTGTCCAGATGCAATGTAACTGAAACTCTGCTCAATTTATAAATGATTTGGTAATGTCAAGAAGGAAATTTCTAGAAATTTAACAAGGTTGGGCTATCAAAGAAGAGTAAAACTTTAGGGGTGCAATGATGTGATTAGTTAAGACCAGCTCTGTGATGAGAAATTCTAAAATAAATAATTAATTTGTATTATATTGGAGTGAAACAAACATTTTATCTCTTTCCTCAACTTTAACAGAAGCAATTCATATCTTGAAGATAATTTACAGATATTATTTATTAATGTCTTTTAGATGATTAAACAATTATTCAGTCTGTATATGATATGCTCAAGAAAATTAATGTTTAAAGAAAGAAAGCTTTATATTTGTGACTTTATTTTCATAATGGTATTTCTCTTCAATTTTATCCATTTGAGGCAGTGTCTTCATAACATACTATCCTCAGTTATATGATTACAATTGTAATATTTTTTCCTTTAGTAATTAGCAGTTGAAAAACTACACAAGAGAATTTGAATGTGGTCTTGCCTGATACATAGGAAATGGCATTTTAAAGGCTATAAATTGTACTACTTTTTTGTGAAATATGTACAATCTATTTTTAGGAAGATGGGTTTTGAAGTGACATATATAGATAATTCATCAGGGTAAAAATTCAGTTACTTGATAGTTTTCACATGTGTGTATATCTTTGAAAATCTAAAACTACACTGCTATAAAGTTAGCCTCCCACATGCCATAGTATGCCATGCACCATATGGCCTGGTATACAGCAATAATCACCAAAGTTTGTGCCAGTGTATTCAGAAAAAGTGGTAAATTATCTGTGTCCTGGGTCAGTGTTAGTACAAGAGTCCACTGCCACCCACCACCCCGCATCTGCAGAGTGTATGTTCTGAGATGCTTATGGGATGCCCGAGAAGGAGGTTAGTACTGAATCCAACATATACTACTTTTTCCCTACACGTATTTATCTTTGACAAAGTTTAATGTATACAGTAGTCACAGAAAGAGGTTAACACAATAGCTAATAATAAAATAGAACAATTATGATAATATACTGTAGTAAAGATTATGTGAATGTGGTTTCTCTCAAAATACTATATGACTTTAATACCACTTCCATCTTAACTAAACAATTATCATGCACTGTGGCCCTAAATTTGGCAGTCTGAAGCTCAGAAGCAAAACTAGCATATATTTCTTTTTCCCTCTTCATAACTTCACAGATAGATGATTTGCTTGTACCATAGATTTTTAACAACTTAAACATGTAATTTTTTTCTCTCCTTATTAAGTTGAGAACTTTCACCTTTTCATTTAAAGGAGGCATTTTATGACTTTTATTTGGAAGGTCTGGATTGCTAGCACCACTGCTCTGGTACTTTGAGGCCATTATTAAGTAAAATAAGTGTTATTTGAACACAAGCTCTAAGATACCATGACACTCAATCTGATAACAGACGTAGCTACTGAATGACTCATGGGTGGAATATGCTGGACAAAGGGATGTGTCACATCGAGTCAGGATGAAGTGGGACAGTGTGAGACTTCATTACACTATTCAAAATGGAGCACCATTTATAATTTATGGATTGCTTATTTGGGGAATTTTTCACTTAAAATCTTTGGAGTGCTGTTGACCACAGGTAACTAAAACCATGGAAAGCAAAACATAGATAAGGGGAACTACTGTAAGTAAAAACAAAATCTTAGCTTTAATTTATATTTAAGTCCATTTCTTAAGGTTTAAATTATGACAGGGATAAGCTGTTTAGCTTATATGTATGGGTTGAAATCTTTAAGGATTTTACCTGCTATGCACACAAAAATATGATTACTTAATAGCTTTATTTTGACAACAGATGTTGTAAGTTAACCTCACCTTAATAATTTTCTTTTTGCAGATTCTGTTAAATTTGGCTTTCTTTTGTTACTTTGAACATTAATTTGTTCTATTATTGGACTTAGAATAAATTCTATTTATTTTTAAGAGGCACTTGACATGGTAATATTTTTGTTTGTTTTCAGTTGCTTTGACTCCTATAAAAACCTTATAAGTTTTGAACATTGGAATAGAGCCTAGTGCAAATGATCATATTTTACATGTTGAAAATCAAATTAAGTTGCTGCACAAAATTAATTTTGTTATGTTCATGATTACTTACAATTCATGTATATTCATTTGATTCAGTAATGACATTTTAGCAATGAAAATCCTTTTTCTGTGAAATGGTATGAAAGAAAGCCAAGATGGCATAGTAGGAAGACTCTGGGTTTATGTCCTTCCATGGGCACACCAAAATTGCAAGTATTTATAGAGCAACTATTGATGAGAAAGACTGGAACACTAGTTAAAAAAAAAAAAAAAAGATCTATGACTAAAATATAAAGGAACCACAAGACAGGTAGGAGGATAGAGATGTAGGATAGTCAAGACCTATACCCCCAGGGCGAGAGACCCACAAATGGGAGAATAATTACAATTGCAGAGGTTCTGTCCAATGAGCAAGCCACCTGAGCCCTACATTAGACTTCCCAGCACGGAGTGCAGGTCAGCAGGGCTTACTTTCAGAACAGCTAGATTGCTGTGGGAAAGAAACTCCACTCTTAAAAGTGCACACAAAATCTCATATGCTCTGGGACCCAGGGTGAGAGCAGTCATTTGGAAGGAGCCTGGGTCAGATGAACTTGCTGCCTTGGAGAGTCTCCTGGAAAGGTAGGGGACGACTTGAGCTCACCATGGGGACATAAGCATGGGTGGTAACCATTTGGGGAGCTTGTTCAACCACAAGGACACTAAGCATCATTTTGCATTCTCTCTTGAATTTATTAGCATTGGGACCTGGCCCCACCCAGTAGCCTCTTGGCCCCAGCACTGGGATGCCGCAGGCCAAGCAACTGGCCAGGCAAGGACACAGCTCCACTTACCAGCAGGCCAGCTGCTTTAAGACCACTGAGCTCACAGTCACCCCAGGACCCAGTCTGGTTCACCAGAGGGCTCATGATGCCAAACCACACAACAGAGCACTGGCACTAACCCTGGGATGCCCAGCACCTGCTGCCAGACACCCTGGGATTCAGTTCTGCCCATCAATGATCTGGAAATAGTTCTGGGAATCCCTGGGCCCTAGTCCCTCCCACCACAGGCTGAAAGCATCTCTGAGACACTTTGGATCCATCAGCCAGCTATCCTGGGATCCAGCCCCAGCCCCACTCACCAGTAGGCCAACATCAGCTTTGGAACACCCTGGACTCCACAGTCAGCCATGTCAGGAACTGGTACCACCTACTGGCAGGCTAACACTAGATTCTGACCCTACAGCCACTCACTCCAGAACAACCCTGCTTTGCCAGCAGTGGGTTGGTACTAGCTCAAGGACTCCTTGGGACACTGCAGCCAGCAGCCCCAAAACTTGATCTCACCAATCAGAGGCCAGCAGACTCTGCACAAGGCAGGGCCTGGCAGTGAACTGAACGAGGTGCCAGTCATGCCTGTTAGACCACCCAAAGTATTCAGTCTGCCACAAGAGAAGGATCCACATAGTCCAAAGAGGGGGCACCCTTAGAACACACACCTCTGGTGACTAGAAGGGAGAGCACTGCTGGGATGCATAGAGTGTATCCTACAAAAGGCTACTTTTCTAAGGTTGCTAAATGTAACCAACTTATCCATTTGGAAATAAAAAAAAGCAAATTAGACAAAATGGGACAACAGAGGAATAGCATGCAAATAAAAAAACAAGTTAAAACCCCAGAAGAAGAACTAAGTGAAATGGAGATAGGCAATTTACCTGCTAAAGATCTCAAGGTAGTGATTGTAAAGATGCTCAAAGATCTCAGAAGAATGGAGAAACAGAGTGAGAAGCTTTTAATAAAGAGTAGGAAAATATAAAGAACATCCAAACAGAGATGAAGAATACAATAACTGAAATGAAAAATACACTAGAAGGAATCAATAGTAGATTAGATGACAGAGGAACAGATCAGCAAGCTGGAAGACAGATTAATGGAAATATCTGAAGCTGAACAGAAAACAGAATAAAAGAAGCCACTTTAAGAGACCTCCAGGACAAAATCATGGAGAAGGCAATGGCACCCCACTCCAGTACTCTTGCCTGGAAAATCCCATGGACGAAGGAGCCTGGTGGGCTGCAGTCCATGGGGTCGCTAAAGAGTCAGACATGACTGAATGACTTCACTTTCACTTTTCACTTTCATGCATTGGAGAAGGAAATGGCAACCCACTCCAGTGTTCTTGCCTGGAGAATCCCAGGTGTGGGGGAGCCTGGTGGGCTGCCGTCTATGGGGTCACACAGAGTCAGACATGACTGAAGCGACTTAGCAGCAGCAGCCGCAGCCGGACAAAATGAAGCATGCTAATATTCACATTATAGGAGTCTCAGAAGGAAAAGAGAGAGAAAGGGGCAGAAAATACATTTGAAGACATAATAGCTGAAAACTTCCCTAAGCCTCGGAAAGGAAACAGACACCCATGTCCAGGAAGCACACAAAATCCCAGACAGGATTGACCCAAAGAGGAACACACCAAGTCATGGTGTAATTAAAGTGGCAAAAATTAAAGATAGAGAATATTAAAAGCAGTAAGGGAAAAGCAACAAGTTAAGTACAAGGAAACTCTCATAAGGCTATCAGCTGACTTCAGCAGAAACTCTGTAGGCCAGAAGGGAATAGCATGATATATTTCAAGTGATTAAAGGGAAAAAACCTACATCCAGGAATATTCTACTTGGCAAGGCTTTCATTCAGATTACATGAAGAGATTAAAAACTTTATAGGCAAGCAAAAGCTAAAAGAGTTCAGCACCATCAAATCAGTGATACAAGAAATGTTGAACTTCTCTAACCATAAACAAAAAAGTCACAACTAGAAACATGAAAATTACAAAAGGAAAAACCTCATTGGAAGCAGCAAATATACAGTAAAAGCAGTCAATTTGCACTGCATAAAGCTAGTGGGATGGTTAAAAGACAGAAATAATAAAATCATCCATATCTGCAATAAGTGGATATGAGAAATGAGACACACAAAACGAAAACTGTAAAAACACACAATGTCAAAAGCAGTAAATGTCTGTTGGAGGGAGCAGTAAAAATGTAGGGTTGTTAAAGTGCTTTTGAACTTAAGATAGTAGCTATATATACATATACATACAAAGCTATATATAGCTATAAACAGCTATAAAATATATATCTATAAACATATAGCTATGTACAGTGAGGAATATAGTCAGTAACTGTAACATTTTTGTATGATGACATGTTGTAACTAGACTTATTGCGGTGATCATTTCAAAATGTGTAGAAATAGCTAAATCACTATGCTGAGTAAGAGGAACTAACATAGTGTTGTAGGTCAGTTATATTTAAAAAACAAATGAAGTCATAGAAAAAGAGACTGATTTGTTTACCAGAGGCATGGGATTTGGGGAGTGGGAATCAAATGAAGGTGGTCAAAGGTGCAGACTTCCAATAATAAGATAAATACTAGGATATAATGCAGCACATGATAAGTACAGTTAGCAACTGCTGTATGTTGTATATGAAAGTTGTTAAGAGAGTAACTCCTAAAAGCTGTCATCACAATAAAAGATTCTTTTCTATTTAATTTCTTATTTGCATGAGGTGATGGATACTCACTAAACTTATTGTGGTGTTTCATGGTGTGTGTAAGTCAGATTGTTATGCCATGCATTTTTAAATGTATACAATGCTGTGTGTCAATTATATCTCAATAAAGCTGTAGGTTAAAAAAAGAGAAAAATAAGAAATGTTATGAGAAATGGGTGTTGCAGAAAATTACTTGTTAGACAAGTTCCCAAGTTACTACTGACAATGAGGAAAGAACTCCATCATTAGAACTGAATGGGCAATACTGCCCTGAATCTTAGAAAGAGAATGGGATATATTAAAAAACTTGACCTTGAATATCAACAACTTACTCCCAAGATGAAGAGTTGGTACCTTCTTTGGTAAGTGGTCCTCAGAGTCACCTCATGTACAGGCTGCCTTACTCTGCTACTGCCTCTAAATATCTTCCGTTTAACTCTTCCCACTGTATCCTAATTTTTAAATTAGCTATGCCTGTTAAGAGAGATTTCCACATACTATGCCTCAGAAGTTTCATTGAGCCAACAAATATTTGTCATATCCTGTGTAATTGAATATTATTTTAGGTATCCAAATAGGACACCTAAAATAAATAAAACAGACAAAAAGCCATGTCCTTATATTGTTACATTCTAGTTTACATACCAGTGGGAAAAGAATATATTAAACAGGATAAATAAGAAACACATATAGTATGTTAATCCAAAGTAAATACTAAAGCAGAAAAAGAGTAGGGAAAGATGATAAATGATTTCATGGTAGGAGTACCTGTTGAATGTTAGATGGGGTGACCAGGAAGAGAATTGCTGTAGAGGGAGCTGTGTTACCATTTAGAGAAAGAGCATGTAAGATAGGGGTCAAGAAGTGAAGAAGACCCAAAGCAAGAGAGTTCTGGGATGTCTGTAGGAGGAGTCCTATGTGTCTAGAGCAGTAATCAGAGATGAAGTCCAAGAGATAAAGAATGTGTATGTGAGAAGCAGATCATGTAGGTTTCAATGCAAGGAAGTCTTGTGCTATGAATGAAATTGGAAGCCATTGCAAGTTTTCAACAGGAGGGATGTGTTTTAACAGGACTGCTTTGGCTGCTAGATTAACGGTAGTGTTAATGTAAGGAGCAAGAGCAGAAGCAGCGACCAGACAAGAGGCAAATGCAATAATCCGGACGGAAACCAATGACTTGAACCTGGTGAAATGAGGAGGGATTGTGAGCAGAGGTTTAATTTTGAAGGCAAAGCCTAAAAGGTTTACTAATAAATGAGGTATTGAGTGTGTGACAGAAATGGAAATGTGAAGGTGATTCCTCCTTTTGGTTTGAGCAATTGGAAGTGTTGTAGAGTTTCCATTAATTCAGACAGAAAGGCTCCAGTGGGGCAGGCTTAGTGGGGATATGGAGACTGATATCAAGAGTTTAGTTTTGTTAAACAAACAAACCAACCTTCACGGGCTTCTCTGGTGGCTCCGTGGTAAAGAATACAATTGCCAATTCAGGAGACACAGGTTTGACCCCTGATCCAAGAAGATCCCACATGCTGTGGAGCAACTAAGGCCCTATGCCCCAGTTATTGAACCGTGCTCTAGAGTCCAGGAGCCACAACTGCCGAGGCCACGTGCTGCAACTGCTGAAGCCCGTACACCCTAGAGCCCATGTCTGCAACAAGAAAAGCCACCACAATGCTTCCCATGCACCACAGCTGGAGAGGTGCCCTGTTCTCCACAGCTAGAGAAAATCCCATGCGGGAAAGACCCAGCACAGCCAAAGAGAAATAATTGACAATAAAGCAAGGAGTTCCGTTTTGCTCATTTTAGATCTGGAGATGCACATTAAACATTCAGATGAAAACGTTGAGTGGACATTTGGATATATAAGTTTGGAATTCAGAAAAGAGACATGGGCATATAATTTGGGAGTTAACAGCATGTAGATGGTATTTAAAGCCGTGAGACTGATGATCCATTTCATGTAAATTGTAACAGACTTCTGCCATTACAAGAGAAGTTTATCATATTAGGTTTCAAGAGTAATGCTATTTTTAAGATAATTCTATTTTAGTGTAATGTTAAAATCCCTGTGCTCTTCAGAACTCAGTAAATTTCTGCAGGCTTAAAAGAGTTGCAGGTCCCAGCATTTGTTACAGAAAAAATAGAATAAAGCTTATGTCAAAATCACAAATGAAAAAAAGAATAAGCAAAATTATATGTATTATATCATCAGAAAAATGTAAAATATGTTTAGGCAAAGATGTGAAGAAAATATGAAATTCTTGATTATCCTGTGTATTTTCCAAATTTTCTTAATTTTCCATAAAGTGTGAGTTATTTCTAAAATGGACAAAGAAATGAAGTTTGTCTTCCAAGCTTATGTAAATCAAAATTTCTTCTTGTACACTAATTAATGCTTGGATATGTAATAGAACCCAGTGACTAAATTAATTACACTGCATTTCATCATTTGTGATTATATATTGTATGATATAAAAGCATAAAAATGACGATGAAGGAGATTCACCAATATTACCTGGGTATCATATAAAAATATACAGACAATTGACAACTTATCAATACCTTAGACCTGATGTTCGAGAGAAATAAGAAGAAAACAGGCCCTATCGCCAGTCCATGGAACTCACTATATTCAGGCAGCCTATTGTTTCCAAATCAAATAGATGCAATTTCCAGCTCCTGTTTTGGTCTCTGATCTCCTCTGGCACATAGGCTCCCTTTGGAATTTCTTTTTTAACACTAACTTTCATCATGGGTTTTTTTTTCCACCTTATTCTTCCAGCAAGTGAAGCGTTTTGATTCCTCAAGGTTTATTTCAAAGCATTTCAAAGAGGGACCTCCTGAAGTGGTGTAAAATAGATATAACAATACCAACCTACCTCATAAGGCTGCTGTGTGGAATAACAATATAAAGGACTACAAAGCACTTTGTAAATATAAAGTTCTATACAAAAGCTTAATAATAATTACTGGGTACAGCACAATGAAGTCCTGGTGCATTTACAGAAGTGCCAATGAGTAGGATAAGTTTCCTTCCTCCAGTCATTTTTCAATTTTTATAATAAAAATATTTTATTTAAAATCACGTACAGAATGTCCTTGTGCTCTGGGCCTTGGATGTGTTCCCAAGTAAGAGCTGAAACAATGTCAGGCTGAGAGAAAAGAGCGGGGTGTCTTGGGTGCAGCTCTCTTCATGTTTGAAGATGCTTTGGCACACTAGGGAAGCCAGAGATGTGAAACTTCACGCAATGTTTTTCTCTGAATGGGCAGATATATATAGATATAGTGACAGATACAGAGATAGAGATAGATATATGTCCATTGACAGGGCTGTGCTTGCTGCATTCAGATCAATGTCAAACTTGGCTGAATTATGTAGTCACACCTCTGTTTCTGACTATACAGGGAAATCAACCTTACTTTTAAAATTTTCATCCATTGGCACTGACATTAAACAGCTTCAAGTTTCTTGTGTTCTCACAAGTTTCTTTTAACAACCCCTTTAATTCACTAGACATTTACAGCTTTGGTCTACTGGTCTGTTTTCTCATCAGTAACCAGGGCTTCCAAGTACAGTATTCTTTCAGTGTCCAAAGAGTACCCACTTTAGAAACCATCTACTTTTGGCTATTAGAGTTCTCATGAAAAAAAAAAAAAAAAATCTGATCAAAATAGTTTTATTTGGAAGTATTTTTACAATTCTTTTCTATGATGAAATTTGACCTAAATTATCTCCTTAGTAGTCTCCCATTGCAATAGTTGTTAGCATAAACTTGACTGGTTTTCCAAAGCCCCAAACTATCCCTGTCACATCTAGAAGCCTAGAACTGACAGGGGACAGGGATTGGACAGAAGGGAAGCTTTGTCTACTCTCTGCTCCAGAAAAAGGGAAATCTCTAATGTAAGAGAGTGTTTGGGAATTCCACACTCTTCCTATCCCCAAGGTGAGATTTGTATCTGATCTTTCATTCTTTAGCAAACATTTACTGAGTCACTACTGAGTTTCATGCACTGTGCATGGTGCTGGGAGAAAGTTTACAATAAATGTTCCACAGTACTTGGCCTTAAGTCAGTCAAAATCTGATAGTTGACTCAGACAATATTAACATACGAGTGGGATAAGATAACATTCATATTATAATGAGGGTACTGCATAAAGTGAGGTATCTCCTGAGAGAAAGAAAATGTTCTCCTTGGGGGAGTCAGAATGTTTTCACAGAGGAGGCAACATTTAGCAAAGGTCTGGATGGGTGATTAGCATTTACCAAGCATTTGTGAAGTTTTGGGACTAAAAAGTGATTTATGAGTGAATATGGAGTAACTGGCAAATGGTGAGAGATTCAACATGAAATTAAAAGATGCTTGGTCCTTGGAAGAAAAGCTGTGACAAACCTAGACAGCATATTAAAAAGCAGAACATTACTTTGCTGAAAGAAGTCCATCCAGTTAAAGCTATGGTTTTTCCAGTGGTCATGTATGGATGTGAGAGTTGGACTATAAAGAAAGCTGAGTGATGAAGAATTGATGTTTTTGAACTGTGGTGTTGGAGGAGACTCTTGAGAGTCCTTTGGTCTGCAAGAGGATCAAACCAGTAGATCCTAAAGGAAATCAGTCCTGAATATTCATTGGAAGGACTGATGCTGAAACTGAAGCTCCAATACTTTGGCCACCTGATGCGAAGAACTGAAATTGTGAAGACCCTGATGCTGGAAAGATTGAGAGCAGGAGGAGAAGGGGATGACAGAGGATGAGATGGTTGGATGGCATCACTGACTTGATGGACATGAGTTTGAGCAAACTCTGGGAGTTGGTGGTGAACAGGGAAGTCCATGGGGTTGCAAAGAGTTGGACACGACTGAGTACTGAACTGTCTGAGAAATTCAGAATGGCTAGAGAATTGATTGTGGGAAGGGTTTGATGGGAGAGGAAACTGGAATGATTGGCTGGGACCATGATGTGAGGAGCTAGGCACCTCCTGCCAAAGAATTCGGGACTCCCTTGTATGTAGTGGGAGAGTTAGCTAAAATTAGAATGATCACATTTATGTGTTAGACAAAGTTGATATTGTATGGAGAACAGCACAATTCAGGAAACAATAGAAAAGGTTCATTTAGAGATGATCAGAAGTTGAACAAGCACAGTGTTTAAAGTGAGCCTACAAATCCTTCTGGGTATAAATGCCCTAGACACTCACATTGGGGTATAGATGTTGCTTCCAACATCAACTTCTCAGCAGTGTCCTTAGGAGAGCCTACTAATATCTAAGAGGTGTATGGCTTCTTTCTGACTAAGAAAATTTTAACTTTGGTAAGACACAGTACTAATGATTGAGTAGTAGATGAAGAAACCTCTACTAATGTTAGTACCTTGGTGAAAGTTAGAAATCTTCAGGATAGAAAGGATTCTTTTTGTTGTTTTAGTTTAATTTTAATAATACATTTCTTCCATGTGGAAAGCAATTCCTTAAAGTTTACGTGACAGAATTCTTTTACACTTTTCAATTAGTCTAATCAGACTACAATTTTTACTTGACTACAAATACAGCAACAGCAATTATACTTTATGCCTAATTCCTAATTGCGTGTAAACTAACATGACTTACTTTTGTAAACTGCTAACTCAGGTTGACAAATCATCAAATGTTCAATTTAAAACAGCATCCACCAGTAACATAAATTCTCAACTTGTTCTTCTAATACAGTAGATTAATTGACTGCATCCCTCAGGCATTCCCTTTCTCTCTTGTATTACTGTCCTTGACATATGTATATATATAATTTTACCAATCATTTTTTCATTCAAAAATTTTACTTTATTTTTTATATCAACTTTATTGTGAAGTACTTTATACGTGCACATTTTAAGTATAGTTAAGAGAGTTTTGAAAAGCGTATGTGCTGTCAAGTGGGTACCACCAATCCATGTAAGACACAGAACATTTTCATCATCCCAGTAAGTTCCCCTGTGCTGTCAAACTCCTCTGCTCTCCTTCCCCAGGCAACCACTGGTATGATTCTTACCTTTGTAGGTGAGTTTTACCCATTTTAAGACTGTATGAATGAACTTGTACAGCACGTACTTTTTTCTGTTAAGCTCCTTGTTGAGATTCATGCATGTTGTATGTAGCAGTAATCTGAGTCTTTTCATTGATGAGTATGATTCTATTGGATGTGTGGCTTAGTTGCTCAGTTGTGTCCAACTCTGCAACCCCTCGGACTGTAGCCCACCAGGCTCCTTTGTCCATGGAATTCTCCAGGTAAGAATACTGGAGTGGGTGGCTATTCCCTTCTCCAGGGGATCTTCCTGACCCATGGATTGAACCTGGGTTTCCTGCACTGCAGGAAGATGCTTTACTGTCTGAGCCACCAGGGAAGCCCAGTTACCAGGGAAACCCAATTTTATTGTATTGTGTGAGTACACCACGATTTGTGTATCTATTCAGCTGTTGACAGATATTTGGATTGCTTCTGGTTTTGCTATTATGAATAAAATTGCTGTAAATATCAGTCTGTAAGTATTGTTTGAGGACACATGTTTCTTTTTCTCTTAGAAAAATATCTAGGAGTCAAATTGGTGGTTTTGGCTCAGACAGTAAAGAATCTTCCTGCAATGCGGGAGACCCAGGTTTGATTCCAGGTTAGGGGGAATCTCCTGGAGAAGGAAATAGCCACCCACTCCAATATTCTTGCCGGAAAATTCCATGGAAAGAGGAGCCTGGCGGGCTACAGGCCACCGGGTCACAAAGACTTGGATATGACTGAGTGGTTAACGCTTGTTATGGTAAGCGTATGTTTGACTTTGTGTGAAACTGACGAACTGTTTTCCCAAGCGGTTAAACCACTTCACGCTTACGTCAGCTGTGTGTGCGTTCCAGTTGCTTCACATGCTGTGTCAGTTGTAATGTTTTGGTTGTTTCCGTGAATGTGCAGTTGAATTTCACTGTGACTTCCTTGGTGGCTGATGCTGAACATCTTTTTTCAAGTGCTTTTTTGCCCAACCATGTCTGTTTAAGTTTTTGGCCCATTTTATAATTGAGTCTTCTTTTTATTATTTAGTTTGAGGTCTTCATATATCTTGGATATAAACCTTCCCTCAAATATATACATACTGTGAATATTTTATCCCGGTCTGTGCCTTGCTTTCTCATTTTCCTAATGGTGTCTTTCAAAGAGAAGATTTATATTTCAGCAAAGTCCAATTTATGAATTTTTATTTCATGATTTATGTCTTTTGTGTCCTGCTTAAGAAATAATCACCTATGCAGTTTGCAAAAATTTTTCTTCAATGTTTTGTTCTAAAAGTTTGATTTTTTTATTTGTACATTTACGTTTATGTGCTGTACTTAGTTGCCCAGCCATGTCTGACTGTGACCCCATGGACTGTAGCCCACCAGGCTCCTCTGTCCTTGGGGATTCTTCAGGCAAGAATACTGGAGTGGGTTGCCATGCCCTTCTCCAGGGCATCTTCTCAACCCAGGGATCAAACCCAGGTCTGCTGCATTGCAGGTAGATTCTTTACCATCTGAGCCACCAGGGAATCCCAAGAATGCTGGAGTGGGTAACCTGTCCCTTTTCCAGGGGAACTTCCTGACCAAGGAATTGAACCAGAGTCTTCTGCATGTTGATTCTTTACCAGCTGGGCTACCTAGAAAGCCCATTTAGGTTCATAATTCATTTTAAATTTATTTTTTGTGTATGGTGTGAGGTTGATTTTTTCCCAAAACTCCAATTATTTCAAAATCACTTATGGAAATATTTTACCTTCCCTTATTGAATTAACCTGGCACTGTTCCAAAAATCAACTGGCTATACAAAAACAGTTCTATATCTCATCTTCTATTTTGCTCCTTTGGTTATATTTCTCTTTTTACCATACCACACTGCTAGACTACTGAAAATCTATGCTAATTCTTAAAATAAGGTAGTATAAGCTCCCTTAGTTCTTTTTAGTTTTGGTAATGCTGAGTCCTTAACATTTTCGTATAAATTTTAAAAAAGACTGTCAATTTTTACAAAATTCTTTTTCAGTTTTTATTCAGATTACATTGAATGTCTAGGTTAATTGGGGGAGAACATAATGTCTTAAGACTGTAGCTCCATAAACATGGTATTACTCCCCATTTATATAGATTTTCTTTAATATGTCTCAGCAATATTTATAATTTCAGTGTAGAGGTCTTATTTTTCATTAAATTGATACCTGTACATTTTTTGCTTCTGGATAATATTGAAAATTATATTTAGAAATCTAATTTATGATCCCTTTTTTCCTAGTATATATAAATACAATAGATTTTTGAATTTGACTTCTTAATGTTCAACTTTGATAAATTGTCTTATTGATTCCAATAGTTGTCTTTTAGATTCCTCAGCATTACTTCAGATGCAAATAGAGAAAGTTTTACTTTTTCCTTTCTAATCTATGGACATTTTATTTCTTTTTATTGCTTTATTATATTGATTAGGATAACTAGCACAGTATCAGATAGAAGTGGGAAGATCAGATATCCTGGCATTATCTCTGATCCTATGAAAAAAACACTTAATATGAAACATAATATTACATAATATCATAAAAGGATTTTATTGATGGCCTTTATAAGGTTGAGGATGTTTTCTTGTATGTCTTGGTTGCTGAGACTACTTTTTAAATTATCATGAATGAATGTTGAATTTTTCAAATGTTTCTCTTTTCAGGTTTTTACATGTTTTTTCTTCTTTATTCTGTTAATATGATTAATTACATTAGTTGATTTTTTCCACTTTTGAACCAACTTTCCCTTCAAAGGTAAATCCCACTGGATAGGATATTATGGTGGTGGTGCTTTATTCTCTCAGTCATATCCTACTCTTGTGACCCCATGAACTGTAGCCCACCAGGCTCCTTTGTTCATGGGATTTCACAGGCAAGAATTCCTGAACGGGTTGCCATTTCCTTCTTCAGGGGATCTTTCCCATCCAGGGATTGAACTCATGTCTCCTGCATTGCAGGCAGTCTCCTGCTTTGCAGGGCTTCCCCTGTGGCTCAATGTGAAAGAATCTGCCTGCTATGTAGGAGGCATGGGTTTGGTCCCTGGGTCAGGAAGATCTCCTGGAGGAACATGGAAACCCACTCCAGTATTCTTGCCTGGAGAATTACATGGACAGAGGAGCTTGGCGAGCTATAGTCCATGGGGTTGCCAAGAGTTGGATACAATTTAACTGACTTAGAACATATGAACACACCAGGGAAGCCCTCCCCTTTTACATATATTACTGAATTTGTTTGCTAATATCTTATTGAGTATTTTTGTGTTTATACTCATGAGAAATATTGATATGCAATTTTATTTTGTTTTAATGTCTTTGTCCAGTTTTTATGAGTGTTATCATGGGGCATAAATTGAATTAGAAAGTGTTCTGTCTCCTGTTTGTGTAAGATTATTTTTATTTATTCCTTAAATATTTGATAAATCTTAACAGTTAAGTCATCTACACCTGATATTTTCCTTTGGGGATGGTTTTTGATTATGGATTCAAGTTTTAGCCTATTCAGATATTCTACTCATTATTGTGTCAAATCGGTATGTCTCCTTTTTTCAAAAAATTTTAAAATTTCATCTAAATTTTAATATGTATTGGATAAAATTATCTGTAGTCTCTATTAGTATATTTTTTAATATCTACATAATCTGTAGTGATATCCTTTATATCACTATTGATGTTTTTAATTTGTCCTTCCCTCATCTTTTTATTCTTCATTAGTTTTAAGCAGTGTATATAAATGTTATTAACCTTTTCAAAGAAACGTTTGGTTTGACTAGTTTTCTCTTTTGTTTTAGGTATTCTATTTTTATTGGCCTAGGTTCTTATATGTATTATTTCTTTCTTTGTATTACATTTCCTCTGTTTTACAGCTTCTTAGTCAGAAACTTGTATCATTGAGTTTAAAACTTTCTTCTCTTCTAGTATAGGCATTTAAAGCTATGCATTTCATCCAAGCACTTTTTCAGCTAAATCTCACACACATTTTTATATATTGTGGTTTTGTTAATATTTAGAAAAAAAAATTAAATTTCCCTTGTAATTTCTTCTCTGACTTTTACATTATTTGGAAGTATGGTATTCAATTTCCAAATATTTGGGGAATTTCTAAATTTCTCATTGTTACTGATTTCTAAGTTGACTTTGTTGTGGTCACAGATTTCAGTCCTTAAAAATTCATTTCGACTTATTTTATGGCCTTGCATGTGCTGCATTATGGTGAATGTTCTCTGCACACTCTTTCCATTGCACTTTTCAGAATGTGTGTTCTGTAGTTTTGCAGTGTGGGATTCTTTAGTTGTCTGATCAAGACAGCGAATAGTGTTTTTCAAATTTTATATCTTTATTGATTTTTCTGTTATTTTTTATCCTTCAGTTACTGAAAGAGGGCTATTAAAATCTCCATATATGATTATGTGTTTGTCAAAATTTGTCTTCAGCTATGCCAGTTTTCACTTCATGAAAGTTAAGGGTCTGTTATCAGATGCATAAAATTTAGAACTTTTATATTTCACTGAATTATCCCTTTCATTATTATGAAATATTCCTCTTATGTCTTACTTGTCTTGAGATTAATATAGACACATCAACTTTCTTATGCTCTCTCTTTGAATACTATATGTTTTTCCTTTCTTTAATTTTAAATTATTTGTATCTTTAAAATTAAATAAGCAGGGTGACGATATACAGCCTTGACATACTATTTTCCCAATTTAAAACCAGTCTGTTAAAAAAAAAAAAACCAGTCTGTTGGTCAATGTCCTGTTCTAACTGTTGCTTCTTGACCTGAATACAGATTTCTCAGGAGGCAGGTAAGGTGCTCTGGTATTCCCATCTCTTTTAGAATTTCCCAGTTTGTTGTGATCCACACAGTCAAAGACTTTGGCATAGTCAATAAAGGAGAAATACATGTTTTTCTGGAATTTCTTGCTTTATTGATGATCCAACAGATGTTGGTAATTTGATCTCTGGTTCCTCTGCCTTTTCTAATTCCAGGTTGAATGTCTGGAAGTTAATGGTTCATGAACTGTTGAAGCCTGGCTTTGAGAATTTTGAGCATTACTTTGCTAGCATGTGAAAAGAGTTCAATTGTGAGATAGTTTCAACATTCTTTGGCATTGCCTTTCTATGGGACTGGAATGAAAACTGACATTTGCCAATCCTGTGGCTACTACAGATTTTCCAAATTTGCTGGCATACTGAGAGCAGCACTTTCACAGTATCATCTTTTAGGAATTTAAATAGCTCAACTGGAATTCCATCACCTCCACTCGCCTTGTTCTTAGTAATGCTTCTTAAGGCCCACTTGACTTTGCATTCCAGGATGTCTGGCTCTAGATGAGTGATCACACCATCATGTATATCTGGGTCATGAAGATCTTTTTTGTATAGTTCTGTGTATTCTTGCCACCTCTTCTTAATATCTTCTGCTACTGTTAGGTCCGTACCATTTCTGTCCTTTATTGTGCCCACCTTTGCATGAAATATTTCCTTGGTATCTCTGATTTTCTTGAATTGATCTCTAGTCTTTCCCGTTCTACTGTTTCTCTCTATTTATTTGTACATTGATCACTGAGGAAGGCTTTCTTATCTACCCTTGCTATTCTTTGGAACTCTGAATTAAGATGGGTATATCTTTCCTTTTCTCCTTTGCCTTTCAGTTCTCTTTTTTTCTCAGCTATTTGTAAGGCCTCCTCAGACAACCATTTTGCCTTTTTGCATTTCTTTTTCTCAGTGATGGTCTTGATCACTGCCTCCTTACAATGTCACAAACCTCTGTCCATAATTCTTCAGGCACTCTGTCTATCAAATCTAATTCCTTGAATCTATTTGTCACTTCCACTGTATAATCATAAGCGATTTGATTTAGGTATACCTGAATGGTCTAGTGGTTTTCCCTACTTTCTTTAATTTAAGTCTGAATTTGGCAATAAAGAGTTCATGATCTGAGCCACAGTCAGCTCCTGGTCATGTTTTTGCTGACTGTATGGAGTTTCTCCATCTTCACCTGCAAAGAATATAATCAGCCTGATTTTGGTATTGACTATCTGGTGATGTCCATGTGTAAAGTCATCTCTTGTGTTGTTGGAAGAGGGTGTTTGCTATGACCAGTGTGTTCTCTTGGAGAAACTGTGTTAGCCTTTGCCCTGCTTCATTTTGTACTCCAAGGCCAAACATGCCTGTTACTCCAGGTATCTTTTGACTTCCTACTTTTGTATTCCAGTTCCCTATAATGAAAAGGACATCTTTTTTGGTGTTAGTTCTAGAAGATCTTGTAGGTCTTCATAAAACCATTCAACTTCAGCTTCTTCAGCATTACTGGTTGGGGCATAGACTTTGATTACTACGATATTGAATGGTTTGCATTATAAATGAACAGAGATCATTCTGTCATTTTTGAGATTGCACCCAAGTACTGAATTTTGGACTCTTTTGTTGACTATGAGTGCCACTCCATTTCTTCAAAGGGATTATTGCCCACAGTGGTAGATATTATACCTAAACTGTGGTGTTGGAGAAGACTCTTGAGAGTCTCTTGAACTGCAAGGAGATCAAACTAGTCAATCCTAAAGGAAATCAGTCTTGAATATTCATGGAAGGCCTGATGCTGAAGCTGAAACTCCAACACTTTGGCCACCTGATGTGAAGAATGGACTCATTTGAAAAGACCCTGATGCTGGGAAAGATTGAGGGCAGGAGGAGAAGGGGACGACAGAGGATGGACGGTTGGATGGCATCACCGACTCAATGGACATAAGTTTGAGCAAGCTCCGGGAGTTATTGATGGGCAAGGAGCCTGACATGCTGCAGTCCTTGGGGTCACAAAGAGTCAGACACGACTGAGTGACTGAGCTGTACTGAACTTATCTCTAAAGTATGTATATCCCTGGTAGAAAGCATATGGGTGGATTACCCCTTATGTCAAGATTGATAATCACCACTTTTTAGTTCAGTTAGTTCAGTTGCTCAGTTGTATCCGTCTCTTTGCAACTCCATGGATTGCAGCACGCCAGGCCTCCCTGTCCATCACCAACTCCCGGAGTTTACTCAAACTCATGCCCATTGAGTCGGTGATGCCATCCAACCATCTCATCCTCTGTTGTCCCCTTCTCCTCCCGCCTTTAATCTTCAATCAGGGTCTTTTCAAGTGAGTCAGCTCTTCATATCAGGTTGCCAAATATTGGAGTTTCAGCTTCAACATCAGTCCTTCCAATGCATATTCAGGACTGATTTCCTTTAGGATAAACTGGTTGGATCTCCTTGCTGGTTGACAGTCTCTAAGGGACTGTCAAGAGTCTTCTCCAACACCACAATTCAAAAGCATCAATTCTTTGGCACTCAGCTTTCTTCATAGTCCAACTCTCACATCCATACATGACTACTGGAAAAACCATAGCCTTGACTAGATGGACTTTTTTTGGCAAAGTAATTGGAATGTTAATCTAGTTATATTTAATATAATTACTGATATTTTTTGGATTTAAGTCTTCTATTTTTTCAATTCATTTTCACTTTCCCTTCAGTTTTTATTCCTCTATTTTTTCTCTCCTGCTTTACTTAGAGTATCTTTGGTATGCCTTTTTATTTCTCTACTGGTTTCTTAGGTATAATCCTTTTTATTTTTATTGATTGTTCTACAGTTAGTAACATTCATCCTTGGCTCATCAAAGTCATTTCATACTTAAAATGGTACCACTTTCCATCTCACAATGGTCAGTTCACTCTTCCTACTTAAGACTTCACAAAATCAATAATATTACAACAATTTAACTTTCAGAGTATTCATGCTGACATTGTCTCTTATTTTACTTTTCATATGTTGTGAATCTCACCTTCCATTGTTGTTTTTGCCTCAAACTGTCAGTTGTCTTTTAAAGAACTTGCATGAAGCAAAAGCACAGTCCTTTGCATTTATCCATGTATTTATTATTTATGGGACTCTCTTTCCTGTATATCCAAGTTCCTATCTGATATGATTTCTATTCAGTCTGAAGAATATTCTTCAGCATTTAGTTTTCAGTGAAGGTTTGCTGGCCACAAGTTTAACATTTATGTACCTGACATTGTTTTTATTTCCCTGTCAATTTAAGATAATTCTCCCTGTAGATAGAATTCTGGGTTAAGAACTTTTTAAAAGTATGTTAAAGATGTCCTTCTTTGCCTTCTGAACTTTACTGTTTCTGAGAAGTTGGCTGTTATTCCTCTCGTTCCCTTTGTAGCATGCCCAGATAAATTCCAGTTGCTTGAAAAAAAATTTTATTTTATATGTCACTCTCAGAATACTGACAGTCGTATTTCAAGTGTAGTTTTCCTTGAATTTATTCATCTTGCAGTTGACTGAGCTTCTTGAAACCTATAATTATTTTTTCAGAAAATTTAGGAAAATTTCTTCAATTTTTTGTGCCTCGTTCTCACTCTCTTCTCTATTGATCAATTTTATATTGTCCCACAGGTTTTTCATACTCTGTCTCCTTTTCTCTCTCAACATCTGCAATCAGATATCTTTCTTCTGACATTTACAGTCTGCAGTTAAACTCATTTGGTGAAATTTCTATTACAGTCATTATACTTGCTTATGTAACAATTCTATTTGCTTCTTCCTAAAAAACAGTTTTCATTTCTCTGCTTAGGTTATCTGTCATTCATTAAAATTATATCTTATTTTAGTTTTAAACACATTTTCTCTTAATTCCTTGAACATACTTGTAGCTGTTAGCTAAATCTAACATCCAGATTATCTCAGGTTCCATTTCTATTGACTATTTTTAAATTGGCTATGGGTTACATTTTTACTTTTCTTTGAAGACTTCACAATTCTTAATTGTATATTAGACATCATCGGTGGTATTTTGTAGAGACAGGATTCTATTATCTTACTTTGAGGAGTGTTGATTTTTGCTTCTGTAGTTAGTTCTGTTACTGGTTGATCAGTCTGAACTTATGTAGGCTTGTTTAACTGTTAGGACAAATCTGTAAAAGTCCCAAGAGGCTCTCAAGCTCTTTAGATTGGTAAAACTCGAACATTTTAAAATGCTGTTTCTTCTGGGAATTTTTTTCAGGGCATAGTTTTAGGCTTTGCTAAGGCAGGTCTAACGCAAGCCTTATTCTGAAGCATGATTTTTTACTTCTAAGGCTTTTTATTTCTGTTGTCTTAGCTGGGGATCTCAGGTGTTCACAAGGTGTTAAAGAAATTTCCCCATTCTAATGGGCTAGATCTGCAGTATCCTCCGTCTCTGTTTGATCTCTGTGTGTCTGTTCTGTTCTAAATTCCAGACCAGCCACTCTGTTGTAGTGGTAGTATTGAACAAGCCACCAGCAAAGACTCATAGGGCACTCCTGTATGACGTTAGCCCTCTCCATACATTACCTCTGCCTCTTCAGTAACTTGCTGCACAGATTCCAGTCGTTTTAGCTGGCCTGCACTCTAACTCGGAGAAGGTAATGGTACCCCACTCCAGTACTCTTGCCTGGAAAATCCCATGGACAGAGGAGCTTGGTAGGCTGCAGTCTATGGGGTCACGAAGAGTCGGACACGACTGAGCGACTTCACTTTCTTTTCACTTTCATGCATTGGAGAAGGAAATGGCAACCCACTCCAGTGTTCTTGCCTGGAGAATCCCAGGGACGGGGGAGCCTGGTGAGCTGCCATCTATGGGGTCGCACAGAGTCGGACACGACTGAAGCGACTTAGCAGCAGCAGTACTCTAACTTCTTCCATTTTACCCCAGTCAGAATCCCGTGCTCATTCTCAACTCAAGCTTTCTCTGCCAGGTCAGGAAATGGTTCTCAGGCAGTCAGTGCAATTATGAGCCTCACTTTATGAGCTTCTCTTTTCTCAGGGATCATAGAAATCAGTACATCCATTAGAGCAGATTGTATTGAGTAAGTTCATATTTGGGCTTCTGGTCTTGGAGAGATGATTCAAAATCAGTCCCAAGACTGTCCAACCAAAAATATTTCCAACTAGTGACTGTTAACGCAAACATTCTCTTTCTGATCCTATAACTGTACATTATTTTTCATGTTTGAAATCTGCCTCTTTTTTTGTTTCAAATGCATCTGTACTCTGTTTTCAACGTAAGCCAAGTTTATCTCCACTTATCAAGATATAGATGTTGCTTCTGTGGATCTGAGTATTATTTGAAGCTTGATGAGAAAAATGACTAAGAGAAATCTAAGATCATTATTATCATTAATATAATATTTTAATTGGGCTTTATAAATCAACAGTTTTACTTTCTCACAATAATTTCCAAAATATTAGCATGACATAACTACTATATATATTTAATTATTCATAGCTGTTTTTTTTTGACCAATTCTGATAAATGAGCTAGGAATTGAATTACAATGGCTTAAAACTGTACACTATAAAGAAAGCTGAGAGCCGAAGAATTGATGCTTTTGAATGGTGATATTGGAGATGTCTCTTGAGAGTCCCTTGGACAGCAAGGAGATTAACCAGTCCATCCTAGAGGAAATAAGTCCTGAATATTCATTGGAAGGACTGATGTTGAAGCTGAAACTCCAATACTTTGGCCCCCCGATGCAAAGAACTGACTTATTTGAAAAGACCCTGATGCTAGGAAAGATTGAAGGCAGGAGGAGAAGGAGACGACAGAGAATAAGATGGTTGGATGACATCACCAACCCAATAGGCATGAGTTTGAGCAAGCTCTGGGAACTGGTGATGGATAGGGAGGCCTGACGTGCTGCAGTCCATGGGGTCGCAGAGTCAGACATGACTGAGCGACTGAACTGAACTGAAAACTGCACACTTGTAATTTTATTTCTGTATTTTTGGCTATGCTGGATCTTTATTGCTGCATTAGCTTTTCGCTAATTGCTGTGAGGTGGGAACTACTCTCTAGTTGCAGTGTAGGGGCTTCTCATTGTGGTGGCTTCTCTTGTTGCAGAGCACAGGCTCAACAGTTGTGGTGTATGGGCTTAGTTGCTCTGTGGCATGTGGGAATCTTCCTGGATTAGGGATCAAACCCACGTCTCCTGCATTGGCAGGCGGATTCTTCACCACTGAGCCACCAGGGAGGCCCTAAAACTGTACATTTAGATGCAGCTCATTTATTAAGCCAATATGAGAGCTCTGTCATTTTATAATTGTGATCTTGAAAAATTGGAGGTGACTTTATGCAAAGAGATGGAAACTTTACCTTTAGGTATGACTTAAATAGTTTGTGATATTCTCCTACTTGTGAGAAGACAAATGATGCTATCAGAGTATATTTTTGAAATGTCTTTAAGCTTGAGAAAATAACTGAAGTTTTTAAAATTGACTGCCTACTAAAAAAAAAAATGATCTCCACAAAACAACCACCAACAAAATCCAGTTATATAAAAATAAGCTGTAAGTTTTACATATTTTGAAATTAAATCCTTCTCAAATTTTTAGTATTATGAAAATAATGAACATGAAATTTGTTCCTTATATATTATAGATATTGAATTTTCAATCATTAACTAGTGGAATGTTGTTGTTGAACTATATGTGTCTAAATTTATTTTCAAGAAAATACTTTCAATATCCTATTAGAACATGTTTAATACCACTGTTGCATTCTCTTTTGTAATATTCAAGTTTTTGTTAAAAACTAATATTTACAGACTATAACATATCTGACTCCATTTTTAGATTAAGTAAATGGTCATTTCTAGGGAATTATTTTGAAGCCTGCAAAGCTGGCTCATCCCAAAATATATTCACAAAAAATCTACTATAATTTCTTCTTTTTATTAATTGATTTTTTAATTGAAGGATAATTGCTTTGCATTTTTGTTGATTTCTGTCAAACCTCAACATGAATCAGCCATAGGTACACATATATCCCCTCCCCTTTGAACCTCCCTCCCATCTCCCACTCCATCACACACCTCTAGGTTGATACAGAGCCCTGGTTTGAGTTTCCTGAGCCATACAGCAAATTCCCATTGGCTATCTATTTTACATACAGTAATATAAGTTTCCATATTACTCTTTCCATACAAGTCACCCTCTCCTCCCCTCTCCTCATGTCTGTAAGTCTATTCTCTATGTCTACTTCTTCATTGTTGCCCTGGAAATAAATTCTTCAGTACCATTTTTCTAGATTCCATATATATGTGTTAGAATACAATATTTATCTTTCTCTTTCTGACTCATTTCACTCTGTATAATAGGTTCTAGATTCATCCACCTCATCAGAACTGACTCAAATGCATTCCTTTTTATGGCTGAGTAATATTCCATTGTGTATATGTACCATACTTCTTTATCCATTTATCTGGTGATGAACATCTAGGTTGCTTCCATGTTCTAGCTATTGTAAATAGTGCTGCAGTGAACAATGGGATACATGTGTCTTTTTCAATTTTGGTTTCCTCAGGGTAGATGCCTAGGAGTAGGATTTCTGGGTCATATGGTGGCTTTATTCTTAGTTTTTTAAGGAATCTCCATACCATCTTCCATAGTGGCTGTATCAATTTACATTCCCACCAGCAGTATAAGAGTGCTCCCTTTTCTCCACACCCTCTCCAGCATTTATTGTTTGTAGACTTTTTGATGATGGCCATTCTGACTGGTGTGAGGTGATGTCTCATTATAGTTTTGATTTGGCATTTCTCTAATAATGAATGATGTTGAGCATCTTTTCATGGGTTTGATAGCCATCTGTATGTCTTTGGAGAAATATCTGGTTAGATCTTTTTCACACTTTTTGATTGGGTTGTTTTTCTGGCATTGAATTATATGAGCTGCTTGTATATTTTGGAAATTAATCCTTTGTCAGTTGTTTCATTTGCTATTATTTTCTCCCATTCTGAGGGTTATCTTTTCACCTTACTTCTAGTTTCCTTTGCTATGCAAAAGCTTTTAAGTTTAATCAGGTCCCTCTTGTTTACTTTTGTTTTTATTTCCATTACTCTAGGAGGTGGATCATAGAGGATCTTGCTTTGATTTATGTCTTTGAGTGTTCTGCCTATCTTTTCCTCTAAGAGTTTGATAGTTTCTGGTCTACATTTAGGTCTTTAATCCATTTTGAGTTTATCTTTGTGTATGGTGTTAGAAAGTGTTCTAATTTAATTCTTTTACATGTAGCTGTCCAGTTTTCCCAGCACCACTTATTGAAGAGGCTGTCTTTGTCCTGTTGTATATTGTTGCCTCCTTTGTCAAAAATAAGGTACCCACAGGTGCATGGGTTTATTTCTGGGCTTTCTATCTTGTTCCATTGGTCTATATTTCTGTTTTTGTGCCAGTACCATACTGCCTTGATGACTGTAGCTTTGTACTATAATCTAAAGTCAGGAAGGTTGATTCCTCAAGCTCCATTCTTCTTTCTCAAGACTGCTTTGGCTATTCAGGGTCTTTCGTGTTTCCATATGAACTGTGAAATTGTTTGTTCTAACTCTGTGAAAAATGCCATTGGTAATTTGATAGGGATTGCATTGAATCTGTAGATTGCATTTGGTAGTATAGCCATTTTCACAATATTGATTCTTCCTACCCAGGAACATGGAATATCGCTCCATCTGTTTATGTCATCTTTGATTTCTGTCATTAGTGTCTTATAACTTTCTGTGTACACTTCTTTTGTCTCCTTAGGTAAGTTTATTCCTAGATATTTAATTCTTTTTGTTGCAATCATGAATGGGATTGATTCCTTAATTTGTCTTTCTGATTTTTCATTGTTAGTATATATAAATGCAAGTGATTTCTGTGTATTGATTTTGTATCCTGCAACTTTGCTAAATTCACTGATTAGCTCTAGTAATTTTTTGATACTATCTTTAGGATTTTCTATGTACAGTATCATGTCATCTGCAAACAGTGAGAATTTTACATTTTCTTTTCTGATCTGGATTCATTTTATTTCTTTTTCTTCTCTGATTGCTGTAGGTAGGACTTCCAGAACTATGTTAAATAATAGTGGTGAAAGTGGAGCCCCTTGTCTTGTTCCTGATCTTAGGGGGGGTTCTTTCCGTTTTTTACCATTGAGAGTAATGTTTGCTGTAGGCTTATCATATATGACCTTTACTATGTTGAGGTAGGTTCCTTCTCTGCCCATGTTTTGAAGCATTATTATCATAAATGGATGCTGGATGTTGTCAAAGGCTTTTTCTGCATCTATTGATATTATCATATGGTTTTTATCTTTCAATTTGTTAATATGGTATATCACATTTGTATATATTGAAGAATCTTTGCCATCCTGGAATAAACCCAACTTGATCATGGTGTATGAGCTTTTTGATGTGTTGCTGAATTCTGTTTGCTAAAATTTTGTTGCAATATTTGCATCTATGTTCATCAGTGCTATTGGCCTGTAGTTTTCCTTTTACATGTTATTTCTGTCTGGTTTTCATATGAGGGTGATGGTGGCCTCATAGAATGAGTTTGGAAGTGTTCTTTCTTCTGTAATTTTTTTTTAATTTTATTTTTAAACTTTACATAATTGTATTAGTTTTGCCAAATATCAAAATGAATCCGCCACAGGTATACATGCGTTCCCCATCCTGAACCCTCCTCCCTCCTCCCTCCCCATTCCATCCCTCTGGGTCGTCCCAGTGCACCAGCCCCAAGCATCCAGCACCATGCATCAAACCTGGACTGGCAATTTTTTAAAAGAGTTTTACAAGGATAGGTATTAGCACTCCTCTAAATGTTTGATCAGCTCAGTTCAGTCACTCAGTCGTGTCTGACTCTTTGCGATCCCATGAATCACAGCACGCCAGCCCTCCCTGTCCATCACCAGCTCCCGGAGTTCACTCAAACTCATGTGCATTGAGTCGGTGATGCCATCCAGCCATCTCATCCTCTGCCGTCCCCTCTTCCTCCTGCGCCCAATCCCTCCCAGCATCAGAGTCTTTTCCAACCGGTCAACTCTTTGCATGAGGTGGCCAAAATATTGGAATTTCAGCTTCAGCATCAGTCCTTCCAATGAACACCCAGGACTGATCTCCTTTAGAATGGACTGGCTGGATCTTGTTGCAGTACAAGAGACTCCCAAGAGTCTTCTCCAACACCACCGTTCAAAAGCATCAATTCTTTGGTGCTCAGCTTTCTTCACAGTCCAACTCTCACACAATTCTGTAAAGCCATCTGCTCCTGGGCTTTTATTTTTTGTGGAGATTTTTGATCACAGCTTCAATTTCAGTGCGTGTGACTGGGTTGTTCACAATTTCTATTTCTTCCTGGTTCAGTCTTGGAAGATTGAACTTTTCTAAGAATATATCAATTTCTTCCAGGTTATCCATTTTATTGCCATATAGTTGTTCATAATAGTCTCTTATAATCCTCTGTATTTCTGCATTGTCTGTTGTAACCTTTCCTTTTTCATTTCTAATTTTGTTGATTTTATTCTTTATTTTTTTATTGATGAGTTCGGCTAAAGACTTGTCAATTTTGTTTATCTTCTCAAACAACCAGCTTTTAGTTTTAATTTTCATTATTGTTTCTTTCATTTCTTTATGGATCTTTATGATTTCTTTCCTTCTACTAACTTTGGGGTTTTTTTCAGTGTGTGTGTTCTTCTTTTTCCAGTTGTTTTAGGTGTAAAGTTAAGTTGTCTATTTGATGTTTTTCTTGTTTTTTGAGGTAGGATTGTATTGCCATTAACTTTCCTCTTAGGACTGCTTTTGCTGCATCCCATAGATTTTGAGTTGTCATGTTTTCATTGTCATTTGTTTCTAGAAATTTTTTGGTTTCCCTTTTGATTTCTTCAGTAACCTGTTGGTTATTTAGAAACGTGTTGTTTAATCTCCATGTGCTTGTGTTTCTTATAGTTTTTTCTTGTAATTGATATCCAGTCTCATAGCATTGTGGTCAGAGAAGATGTTTGATACAATTTCAATTTTCTTAAATTTCCTGAGGTTTGATTTGTGACACAAGATGTGATCTATCCTGGAGAATATTCCATGTGCACTTGAGAAGAAGATGTATTCTTCTGCATTTGGATGGAATGTCCTGAAGATATCAGTGATATCCATCTCATCTAATGTATCATTTAAGATGTGTTTCCTTATTAATTTTCTGTTTTGATGATCTGTTGATTGTTGTGAGTGGGCTATTAAAGTCTCCTACTATTATTGTGTTACTATCAATTTCTCCTTTTATGTCTGTTAGTATTTGTCTTATGTATTGAGGTGCTCCTATGTTGGGTGCATAGATATTTACAATTGTTATATCTTCCTCTGAGATAGCTGGATGGCATCACTGACTCAATGGACATGAGTCTGGGTGAACTCCGGGAGTTGGTGATGGACAGGGAGGCCTGGTGTGCTGCGATTCATGGGGTTGCAAAGACTTGGACACGACTGAGCGACTGAACTGAACTGAACTGATATCTTCCTCTTGGATTGATCCTTTGATCATTATGTAGTGTCTTTCCTTATCTCTTGTAATCTTTAAGTTCTATTTTGTCTGATATGAAGATTGCTACTCCAGCTTTCTTTTGCTTCCCATTTGCATGGAACATATTTTTCCATCCTCTCGCTTTCAGTCTATATGTATCTTGAGGTCTGAAGTGGGTTTCTTATAGACAGCATATGTATGAGTCTTGTTTTTGTATTCATTCAGCCAGTATGTGTCTTTTGGTTGGAGCATTTAATCCATTTACATTTAAAGTAATTATAGATATATATATTCCTATTGCCATTTTCAGAATGGGAGAGAATAATAGCAAATGAAGCAACTGACAAACAACTAATCTCAAAAATATACAAGCAACTCCTACAGCTCAACTCCAGAAAAATAAATGACCCAATCAAAAAATGGGCCAAAGAACTAAATAGACATTTCTCCAAAGAAGACATACAGATGGCTAACAAACACATGAAAAAATTCTCAACATCACTCATTATCAGAGAAATGCAAATCAAAACCACTATAAGGTACCATTTCACACCAGTCAGAATGGTTGCGATCCAAAAGTCTACAAGTAATAAATGCTGGAGAGGGTGTGGAGAAAAGGGATCCCTCTTCCACTGTTGGTGGGAATGCAAACTAGTACAGCCACTATGGAGAACAGTGTGGAGATTCCTTGAAAAACTGGAAATAGAACTGCCTTATGATCCAGCAATCCCACTGCTGGGCATACACACTGAGGAAACCAGAAGGGAAAGAGACACATGTACCCCAATGTTCATCGCAGCACTGTTTATAATAGCCAGGACATGGAAGCAACCTAGATGTCCATCAGCAGATGAATGGATGAGAAAGCTGTGGTACATATACTCAATGAAGTATTACTCAGCCATTAAAAAGAATACATTTGAATCAGTTCTAATGAGGTGGATGAAACTGGAGCCTATTATACAGAGTGAAGTAAGCCAGAAAGAAAAACACCAATACAGTATACTAATGTATATATATGGAATTTAGAAAGATGGTAACAATAACCCTGTGTATGAGACAGCAAAAGAGACACTGATGTATAGAACAGTCTTATGGACTCCGTGGGAGAGGGAGAGGGTGGGAAGATTTGGGAGAATGGCATTGAAACATGTAAAATATCATGTATGAAATGAGTCCAGGTTGCACAATACTGGATGCTTGGGGCTAGTGCACTGGGACGACCCAGAGGGATGGTATGGGGAGGGAGGAGGGAGGAGGGTTCAGGATGGGGAACACATGTATACTTGTGGTGGATTCATTTTGATTTTTGGCAAAACTAATACAATTTTGTAAAGTTTAAAAACAAAATAAAATTAAAAAAAATTATTGATATATATGTTCCTATTGCCATTTTCTTAATTGTTTGGAGTTGATTTTGTAGATCTTTTTTCTTCTTTTGTATTTCTCGACTATATAAGTCCCTTTAACATTTGTTGCAAAGTTGGTTTTGTGGCCCTAAATTCACTTAACTTTTGCTTTTCTGAAAAGCTTTTTATGTATCCATCAATTCTGAATGAGATCTTTCCTGGATACAGTAATCTTGATTGTAGATCTTTCCCTTTCAGTACTTTAAATATACCCTGCTGTTCCCTTCCAGCCTGCAGAGTTTCTGCTTAAAGATCAGCTATTAAACATATGGAGTTTCCCTTGTATGTTACTTATTGCTTCTCCCTTGCTGCTTTTAATATTCTTTCTTTGTGTTTAGTCTTTGTTAGTTTGATTAGTATGTGTCTTGGCATGTTTCTCCTTGGGTTTATCTGGTATGGGACTCTTTGTGCCTCTTGAACTTGATTAATTGTTTCCTTTTCCATATTGGTGAAATTTTCAACTATAATCTCTTCAGAAAATTTCTCATACCCTTTCTTTTTCTCTTGTTCTTCTGGAATCCCTATAATTCAAATGTTGGTGTGTTTGATATGGTCCCAGAGGTCTCTGAGACTGTCCTCAGTTCTTTTCATTCTTTTTACTTTATTCTGCCATTCAAAAAAATTTCCCACCATTTTATCTTCCAACTCACTGATTCTTCTGCTTCAGATATTCTGCTATTGATTCTACTTCTAGAGTATTTTTAATTTCAATAATTGTGTTGTTTGTGTCTTTATGTTTATTCTTTAATTCTTCTAGGTCTTTGTTAATTAATTCTTGCCTTTTCTCCATTTTGCTTTCAAGGTTTTTAATCATCTTTACTATCATTATTCTGAATTCTTTTTCAGGCAATTTGCTTATTTCTTCTTCATTTATTTGGACTTCAGTGTTTCTAGTTTGTTCCTTCATTTGTGTAGTATTTGTCTGCCTTTTCATTTTTTTAAAAAACTTATTGTGTTTGAGGTCTCCTTTTCCCAGCTTCAAGGTTGAATTCTTTCTTCCTTATTGTTTCTGCTCTCCTAAGGTTGGTCCAGTTGTTTGTGTAAGCTTCCTATAGGGTGAGATTTGTGCTTAGTTTTTGTTTGTTTGTTTGTTTTTCCTCTGATGGTCAAGGCTGACTGAGGTGGTAATCCTGTCTGCTGATGATTGAGTTTGTATTTTTGTTTTGTCTGTTGTTTAGATTGGCTCAGATGGTAAAGAGTCTGCCTGCAATGTGGGGGATGTGGGTTCAATTCCTGGGTCGGGAAGATCCCCTGGAGAAGGAAATGGCAATCCACTCCAGCACTCTTGCCTGGAAAATCCCACGGACGGAAGAGCCTGATAGGCTACGGTCCATGGGGTCACAAAGAGTTGGACACGACTGAGCAACTTCACTTAGATAAGGTGTCCTACACAGGATGCTACTGGTGGTTGGGTTGGCTGATTGTTGTATCAAGTGGTTTGATACTCCCTAGGGTTAGTTCTCTGGTAGTCTAGGGTCTTGGAGTCAGTGCTCCCACTCCAAAGGCTCAGGGCTTGATCTCCAGCCAGGACCAAAGATTCCACAAGTGGTTTGTTATGGCATTAAGTGAGATTAAAATAAATATCCAAAATGAGAGGCCAAAGATGAAGCCCAGACAAATGGAAGCTATAAAATCAGGGAAATAATAATTAAAATAGTGGAATATACAAATATACATATATGTCCATAAGCCAAGTCAAAACAGCCCAAGAAAAATAAAGTACAGTAGACTGACCGAGCAAACAAAAAAAATCAAAAGTTATATTTATCAATTAAGAACAAAACTAACTAAAGCACAAACTGGAAAATAAAACTAGAGCAAGGTGACAAATGGGGAATAAAGCAATGAAAACAAACTAACAAATATGTTGAGAAGAAAAGAAAGAAAGAAAAGAATAGATATGCAGAGTTAAATAGAGGTAGATGAAGGAGATTTATATGTATTAAAGATTAACTGAAAGGGGAAAAGAACAGTAGGGGAGGTAAACAAAGGAATAAATGTAGAAAAAGTACAATAGGTTTAAAAAAATTAAAATTATAAAAAAGAGAAAAGAAAAAAAAAAAAGGAAGAAAAAAAAAGTTAGACTCCATAGGACTGCAAAAGCCCAAGGCAGAGGCAGAGGTTTATAACAACAATAAAAAGTGTGACTGAATATACACATATGCGTATACACCTGTAAGCAAAATCAAAACAGCCCGACAAAAATAAAGTACAGTAGATTGATCCAGTGAACAAAAGAAACCAAAAATTATATCTACCAGAACAAAACTAACTAAAGCACAAACTGGAAAACAAAACTAAAGAAAGGTGCCAATTGGGGAATAAAGCAATGAAACTAAAACTAACAAATACATTGAGAGAAAAGGAAAGAAACGAAAGAAAGAATAGATATGCAAAGTTAAATAGAGGTAGATAAAGAAGAATCAATATGTATTAAAGATTAACTGCAAGGGGGAAAGAACAGTACGAAAAGCAAACAAAGGAATAAATGTAGAAAAAATAATAAAAGTTTTAAAAATTAAAAAAAGAGAAAAGAAAAAAAGAAAGGGAAACTCCACAGAACTGCAAAAGCCCAACATAGAGGCCGAGGTTTGTAACAATAAAAAATGTGACTGAGAGAAAAAAAGCTCAAAAGCTTAAACAGATTTCATAGTGCCAATAAAATCAACAACTACAACAGAGAAGGGGGAAAAGGGAAATAAAAGAAAAAATCCAAAAGAATCTACAGAACAAGTCAAAACATAAGAATAATAAATGTTTTTCTTGAGTCACTGCTGTCAGAGTCCTTTCCCTCGCTGGGAGTCACAGTCCACCTCACCTCCCTAGGATGCCCTCCAGCACTGTGCTGATCTCTGGACCTGCAGTGGGGGCAGCTCAGATTCTAATCTGGTCCTACTCCTGTGTGTTCTTGCCTCCAGTGTCCACAGCTATCAGAACTAGTGTGTTTTCTTTTGTGGGAGCTCTCAATGACCTTTTATATACTCCATAGACAGAGTCTGGCTGTTTGATTGTGTGCGATATAATCAGCAGCTTATACAGCTGGTGGGAAGGGTTTGGGTCTTTTTCCTTAGCCACAGTGCCCTTGGGTTTCAACTGGTTTTACTTCCACCTCTGTATGTGGATCGTCCACTGGGGTTTGCTCCTGGGGCTGCCCTGGAGGACTTGGATTTGCCCCTGTGAGGGTCAGGTGTCGAGGTGGTGCAGCTGCTTGGGTTGCAGGGGAACGTTTAGGCAGCACCAGGTACTCAGAGGAGTTGGTGGCTAGGGCAGCAGGAAATATAGTGCTCTAGAAGGCTATGGCAACCAGTACTGGACAATATGCTCGTGTTCTTGTCTGGAGAACCCTGCTCCCTGACAGAGAAGCCTGGCAGGCCACAGTCTACAGGGTCGCAAAGAGTTGGACACAACCTAAGCGACCCTGTGCGCATAGATGCAAGGCTTTTTTTGTCTGTGGCAGCTCTGCCCCAGTGAGAGTCTAGCGTGAAAGTGGCCATCTGCTTGGCTTGCAGGGACCCTGGCGGTGCCAAGTGTGCAGGGACATGGATTGCCTCTGCTGCAGGAGTTATGGCCCTATCAGAGTCTTTTTTTGAGCCTCTTGTAACTGGCGAGCAGAAGACCTCTTGGACCTGTCTTTCTCCACAGCTCTGCCTGTTCAGGCACTTGAAGGGCTCCCTTGCCTGGGGTCCTTCTCTGTTGTTTGGTGCATCAGGCACATAAAGGGTCCCCCTGGGTGGGGTCCTACTCTATAGTTGGGCACATCAGTCACTTAAAGGAGCAGCCTGAATAGTCCTGCTCTGTAGTTCAGTGTGTCTGGCATTTGATGGGCCAGCCTCTCTGTTGTTCAGCTGCCAATGCTGGCATGAGAGAGAGGCTATGCTGATGGCTCCGCCCCCTACAGGTGACTCGGCAGTATTGCCTTGTTTCCATCACTGCCTGGCTTTCCTCCACTGGCATTTCCCACCACGATCTCCTCCCCCACATTCCCTCGATCTGTCTCTCTGCAATCAACAGCAGCCCTCGCCCTGGGATTGCTCCACAGTCCCTAAACTCCGGCTCCCAGCCACTGCCCCTTCCAGGGGACCTGCATCCCTGTTCAGGGTATGTATGGCTGTGGCAAGGACTGTCTGATGCTCATTCCATTTAGTCTGCCACAGATCAGCTGTTTCACTTGCAGCCTTAAATGTTTCTCCTCCTACTCAGACAGTTGCCCCGCTGTGGGGATCGGACCCCTGCTTCAGTTCTCCCACCCACTGAGGGCAGGCCCAGTCCTACTAACTCTCCTGTTTTTCCCCCTAGTTCCTTCATCCTACCGAGTTTTGGGTGGTTTTGTATATTCTTTTCCTCTGGTCAGGTATTCCTGTCTGCTTTCAGCTGGTGTGCTGCATGCACCTCTGTATCTGAAGGTGTATTCCTGATGTATCTGTGGAGAGAGAAATACTTTAAGTCCATTTACTCCTCCATCACCTTGTTCTCCACCTACAATTTCTTGAATTAAGATGTTGCTTCCAGAAAAGATCCATTAACCTGAAAATATGCTAACCAACCAATTATCATGTCATCACAGTTCAGTAGCTTTTACCTATAAGCAGATACTTAAGGAAATGGAGCTAGGATAGGTAAATGTAGATGCTGTGGAGGTAGAAGACAAGCTCCGGATGTGAAGCACTGCTGGATGATTGATTTAGTGAAGGGGGTGGGGCAATATAAGGGCCCAGAATTGAATACCTTGGGACAACTAAGCAGAAGAAGGGTGGAAATATTAAGAGGCACTGAAAATAAGCAGAACTCAAATATGCAGAGTAAGCTCTGTTTTCTAGAACAAAATTAGGCATCTATTTTGGGTTTTCTCCTAGGACTGTTAGGTAAGTTTATCAGACATGGTGCTGGCAGGAAAATTTAGTTGAGTGTCTCCATGAGTTTGATGCAATGGCATGCTCATGTTGTATTTTGACAATAGTTTAATAAAGGGAGCATTTATTGTGGGCAGAGTGTGGGAAAACTGCAAGAGATACTGCAGAAAACAATGTTAGTAACAGCTGTCACTATCCCAGGCAAGAGCGGACAAAAGGAGGGGACAGCATGGGGAGCCCAGATTATCACCCATGCAAGAAAGGACATGGGGAAGAGAATGGTACTTGAGAACCAGAGACACAGAGGCTGGTGGTGAGGTCTGCCTGACAGCAGCTGTGACTTTTGGTTGAGGGATCAGCCAGCCTGTGGCATAAATACCATGACTTCACTCTCCTTTTTCCTTCTGATCTCATGCCAGTGTTCTTCATTAACCAAACCCATCAGGAAGCCGGTGGGCAAGGGAGCCTTTATCATGCACAAATGTTCTCCCAGAGCAGAGAGTGGGGTGGTGGAGAGGGTATTTAAAGGGACAAATGAAAGATACTGTGAATGAAGAAAGGGGGAAAAACTTTCCTCAATATATAGGAAAAAATATTTACTTTCAGAGTTTGGATTGTATAAAAATATTTTCATATGTAAGAAAATTTTCAATGATATAGAACAAATTCCAGAGAATCTGTTTTGAACATTTATGCAGAAATGTAAATTAAACCTATCTATCTGCTCTATGTAATACATACTTGATTATAAGTAACAAGCTTAAATGGATTAAAAGTATATGCTGACTATGTTTTATTTCTATAACTGTTTTGAGTTAGAAAGCTCGTATTTCTTTGTTGTCTTGAAGAAGACAGAAATGAAATATTCAGCATAGTTTATGTTGGATAAATTTAAAACAATTTTATTCAAGTCTAGTTGATTTGCAATATTATATTAGTTTCAGGTGTATAGCATCAGTTCAGTTTAGTTCAGTCACTCAGTTGTGTCTAACTCTTTGTGATCCCTTGGACTGCAACATGTCAGGCTTCCCTGTCCATCACCAGCTCCTGGAGCTTGCTCAAACTCATGTCCATTGAGTCGGTGATGCCATTCAACCATCTCATCCTCTGTCATGTCCTTCTCCTTCTGCTTTATCATTCAATATTTTGTGGATCATATTCCATTTAAAGTTATTATAAAATAGTGGCTCTATTTTCCTTGTGCTATATAATATATCCTTGTTGCTTATCTATTCTATAAATAATAGCTTGTATCTCTAAATCTCCTACCCTTATTTGACCCCTTCCCACTTCCCTATCCCCACTGGCAACCATGAATTTATTAGCTATATCTGTAAATTTGTTTATTTTTTGTTACATCTATTTGTTCATCTTTTAGATTCTACATACTAGTGATAATATACAGTGCTTATATTTATCTGTCTAACTTTTTTCACTAAGCATAATACCCTTCAGGTCCATCAATATTGGTAGAAATGGCAAAATTTCATTCTTTTCTATGACTAATATGTATGTGTGTGTTAGTTGCTTGGTCATGTCTGACTCTTTGTTACCCTATGGACTATATCCCGCCAGGCTCCTCTGTCCATGGAATTTTCCAGGCAAGAATACTGGAGTGGGTAACCATTCCATTCTCCAGGGTATCTTCCTGATCCAAGGGTTGAACCTAAGTCTCCTGCATTGCAGGCAGATTCTTTACCATCTGAGCCACCAGGGAAGCCCTATATATGTGCCACTGAATATACGTATATGTATACATATAGATAGTAGCAATAATCCACTCTTTATATAACCACTTTAAATTTGGATTATTGATACTCTAATCTAGAAATAGCACTATTAGACGAACCTGAATCCAATCTGGTCTTTTACTGCTGTTGTTCAGTTATCCAGTCATGTCTGACTCTTTGTGACCCCATGGAATGCAGCACACCAGGCCTCCCTGTCCCTCACCATCTCCCAGGATTTTGCCCAAGTTTACGACCACTGCATTGGTGATGCCATCCAGCCATCTCATCCTCTGATGTCCTCTTCTTCTGTCCCCAATCTTTCCTAGCATCAGGGACTTTGCCAATGAGTTGGCTTTTATTAGATTAATACAACTTACATCTAAAGATATTCACTTCCTAAGGATACTCACTTCCTAAGGAACTGTGAGTAAAGATAAAATAAATGTCATCTCATGGCTATGTTTATGTATATATGTAGCACTGTCATGAGAAACATAATTTTTATGACCATAATTTGTGGATAAGAGAGAGAGTAAGTGAGCTCACAGTTACACTGTGCTTGCATATGCCAGGCCCTGTTTTAAGCATTTTATATATAGCTATAATTATTTTGTCCTACAACAATCTTACACCATTATAATCAAAAGGAAATTTTTCGCTAATGAAGTAAAGTCTCTCAAGGTCACACAGCTAGTAAGTGGACTGAACCCAAGAGAGCCTGGCATTGGAGTTTGAGTTTCAAACTAGTACTTGATCCTGTCTCTTACTAAACTTGAACAGAGAATGTCCAAATGCATTTCTTTTTGCTACTATCTATTGTAGGATTGCTATCTATCTATTATGAAGCTACCTATCTATGATAGGATTGCTACTATCAATTATGAATAATCATTAGTATTTCAAATCATGATTTTACTTCTGAAGCTAAGAGAATACTCTAACATATCCTCCATACAAATGGTAAGGAATAGTACAGACCATCTTTAGACCTTCTAATAAGCTGAGTCACTTAGGCAGCTTTTTGCCTATACCAAATGACAAAGGTAATTTCAAGTATTTTTAAAAGTAACACGAATTAGTTTTAGGGGGGAACTTGTTTGTTTAACTTATTACTTTAGCATTAGGTAGACATAAGCCGTGTGAGTGATGGTTAAATCTAAACATGCTAGTTTTAGCATTGTGTACAAAGTAGTGTGCTGTTTGGAAAAAATGCCTGGACATTTCCCCTCATAGTTATTATTCTTGATACAAAGCCATTAAAAAAATCTAAAAAAAGAAAAACTAGAAAATGAAAAGAAATAATAAGAAGAAGAAACTTTGGGAGAGAATTCCCTTTCCAAGAAAATGGCTAAATTAATCTAAAAAATGTTGAGTACATTCAGCCAACTGTTTAATGAAATGGGGAGATGTAGGCTCTTCAGGAAAGGATTTCTTACAGTGACACTGTGGAATTGGCCTGGCAGAAACAGGGAGACAACCCCTCTAGTCAATTTTTATTGCGTTTTGTAAAAATCACTCCATTATAAATATACTCTTTCTCTGATCTGGGGCTCTGCTGTGCATCTCTACCTTCTCTATTTTTAGCTTTGCTCATATTAAAAGACTCTATACTAAGGTAATGGAGAAGGAAATGGCAACCCACTCCAGTAATCTTGCCTAGAGAATTCTGTGGACGGAGGAGCCTAGTGGGCTGCCTTCTATGGGGTCTCACAGATTTGGACACAACTGAAGCGACTTAGCAGCAGCTGCATACTAAGGTATCTTTGGTGAGAACTTCCTTGAGATTATTTTACTGGCACCTTGAGATACAGTAAAATAACCCAAGCCTAAGATTCCAGTGTGATATAATGAATATGACATGGGGTCTCTGAAATGATAATTTATACTCATAGGGCTATGAAATACCAATGATTAAAAAAAATCATGGAATAGTTATAGAAGATTTAGAATAGGGCATTTAAAATCATATTTTTAGGAACAATGAAGTGAAAAATCAATATAGAAAGAACTAACATTTTCATTTTTCACCAGAGTACTCAGGGCACATTGCCACAGAAATGAATTTACATGATTATTCACCACTCATAATATCCAGAGTTGTAAGCAGTTTCTCAGACATTTAAGAAAATTTCAGTTCCACAACAAAATTTTAGCCAATGCAAAAGTGTGTCTCTTGTCACCAATACGTGGACTTACTAGTGAAAAGCTAACAAAATGTTTTGAATAAATAGCCTACTGTTAATAAAATCCCCATGTGCCAGAGATAAAGAACCTCAAGTCAGAGTGAGCAGGAACTGAAGTGAAATGCTAGGTGATATAAAAATAAAACAAAGCATAGGCTGTTGTGGAAGGATAGGGCAAGGGGGGAAATGAGGGTGAATTATTGGTCTTATGCCTGAGGGGAAAAGGAGTCCTGCTTGAAGTCTCTTTGGAATCAGAGAGTTAGAGCTGAAGTACCAGGACAAAGCCAGGATTATGAAATGACTGCCTTGCCTGAAAATAATGCTCAGAAGCACCGTTTGTCTTGACAGAGGCTAGTAACTGAGCAGCTGGCCTCCTAGTGAGCGGGCTCAGTCACTCGCAGAAACCAGAAGCCTGAGCATGGACACTCTATTGTCTGGCACAAGCCTCATCACATTGTAAGTGAGCAATTATTTACTGAATGAATGAATGAACACTATTTCTTCATGCAGGTACCACAGGTAAGTATCAAATAAAACTGTATCTCCAGTTTTCTTGAGCACCTACCATGGTCCAGGCAGGTTTATATATGGGGATATAAAAAAGGAAAAACAAAATAAATACAATCCTTGTTCTCATGAAACTCACATTTTAGTTGTCGGAAAATCAACCACAAATAAATACACAAGGATAAACATAAACTATGTCATGCAATGGCAGGTGTTATGAAGAAAAATTAAGTGGAGGAAATGAATAGCAAAGGAGCTGTTATTCTGTATAGCATTATTAGTGACGGTTTCATTCATGAGGTGACATTTGAGCAGCCCTAAAAAATTAGAGAGTGACCAAGCAGAAGTGTCGGGGAGGGCACTCCAGGCAGAGAGAACAGTGAAGGCAAATGCTTAGAGGTGAGGGTATATGAGATTGATTCAAGGAATAGCAAGCAGAGAGGTGAGCAATGAAAACAGGACAGGAGATTCGGCCTGAGAGGTTGTGGGAAGGGCTTACAAGGTGCTTTGTGAGCTCTGTGAAGGAGTTTGGTTTCAGTCACATGAGATGGTTTAGAAGGATCAAGAGCAGGTGTGTGGCAAATATACTATAAGAAAGACACAGAAGACTTGGAAGACTAATAAGAAAGACTATGGCAATATGGATATTGATGTTAAAATCATAAATAAATCATTAGTTAGTTAGTTCAGTCGCTCAGTCCTGTCTGACTCTTTGCGACCACATAGCACACAGGGTTCCCTGTCCATCACCAACTCCCGGAGCTTGCTCAAACTCACGTCCACTGTGTCACTGATGTCATCCAAACATCTCTTCCTCTGTCGTCCCCTTCTCCTGCCTTCAATCTTTCCCAGCATCAGGATCTTTTCTAAGGAGTCAGTTCTTCACATCAGGCGGCCAAAGTATTGGGGTTTCAGCTTCAGTATCAGGCCTTCCAATGACTGATTTCCTTTAGGATGGACTGGTTGGATCTCCCTGAAGTTCAAGGGCTCTTAAGAGTCATCTCCAACACCACAGTTCAAAAACATCAATTCTTCAGAGCTCAGCTTTCTTTATAGTTCAATTCTCACATCCATTCACGACTACTGGAAAAACCATAGCTTTGACTAGATGGAGTTTTGTTGGCAAAATAATGTCTCTGCTTTTTAACATGCTGCCTAGGTTGGTTGTGGCTTTTCTTCCAAGGAGCAAACTTCTTTTAATTTCATGGCTGCAGTCACCATCTGCAGTGATTTTGGAGCCCCCCAAAAAAAGGCTATCATGGTTTCCATCATTTCCTCATCTATTTGCCATTAAGTGATGGGACCGGATGCCATGATCTTTGTGTATTGAATGTTGAATTTTAAGCAAGCTTTTTCACGCTCATCTTTCACTTTCATCAAGAGGTTCTTCGTTTTCTGCCATAAGGGTGGTGTCATCTGCATATTTGAGGTTATTGATATTTCTCCCAGCAATCTTGATTCCAGCTGTGCTTCATCCAGCCTAGCATTTCTCATGATGTACTCTGCATAGAAGTTAAATAAGCAGGGTGACAATACACAGTGTTGACGTACTCCTTTCCCTATTTGGAACCAGTCTGTTGTTCCATGTCCAGTTCTAACTGTTTCTTCCTGACCTGCATACAGATTTCTCAAGAGGCAAGTCAGGTGGTCTGGTATTCCCATCTCTTTCAGAATTTTCCACAGTTTGTTGTGATCCACACAGTCAAAAGCTTTGGCATAGTCAATATAGCAGAGGTAGATGTTTTTCTGGAACACTCTTGTTTTTTCCACGATCCAACGGATGTTGGCAATTTGAACTTTGTTCCTTTTCCTTTTCTAAATCCAGCTTGAACATCTGGAAGTTCACAGTTCACATACTATTGAAGCCTGACTTGGAGAATTTTGAGCATTACTTTGCTAGCATGTGAGACGGGTTAGGATGTACAATAGTTTCAACATTCTTTGGTATTTCCTTTCTTTGGGTTTGGAATGAAAACTGACCTTTTCCAGTCCTGTGGCCACTGCTGAGTTTTCCAAATTTGCTGGTGTACTGAGTGTAGCACTTTCACAGCATTATCTTTTAGGATTTTAAATAGCTCAAATGGAATTCCATCATCTCTGCTAGCTTTGTTCATAGTGCTGCTTCCTAAGACCCATTTGATTTTGAACTTCAGGATGTCTGGCTCTAGATGAGTGATTACACCACCGTAGTCATCTGGGACATTGAGATCCTTTTTGTATAGTTCTTCTGTGTATTCTTGCCATGCCTTCTTAATATCCTCTGCTTCTGTTAGGTCCACACTATTTCTGTCCTTTATTGTGTCCATCTTTGCATGAAAATTTCCCTTGATATCTCTAATTTTCTTGAAGGATCTCTAGTCTTTCCTATTCTATTGTTTTCCTCTGTTTCTTTGCATTGATCACTAAAGAAGGCTTTCTTATCTCTCCTTGCTATTCTTTGGAACTCCACATTCAAATGGGTATATCTTTCCTTTTCCCCTTTGCCTTTAGCCTCTCTTCTTTTCTCAGCTATTTATAAGGGCTCCTCAGACAACCATTTTGCCTTTTTGCTTTTCTTTTTATTGGGATGGTCTTGATCACTGCCTCCTGTACAATGTCATGAACCTCTGCCCATAGTTCTTTGGGCACTCTCTATCAAATCTAATCCCTTGAATCTATTTGTCACTTCCACTGTACAATCTTAAGCAATTTGATTTAGGTCATATTTGAATGGCCTAGTGGTTTTCCCTACTTTCTTCAATTTAAGTTTGAATTTTGCCATAAGGACTTCATGATCTGAGCCACAGTCAGCTCCCGGTCTTCTTTTTACTGACTGTATAGAGCTTCTCCATCTTCAGCTGCAAAGAATATAATCAACCTGATTTTGGTATTGACCATCTGGTGATATTTATATGTAGAGTCATCTCTTGTGTGGTTGGAAGAGGGTGTTTGCTGTGACGAATGTGTTCTCTCGGCAAAACTCTTGTTCACCTTTGCCCTGCTTCATTTTGTATTCCAAGGCCAAACTTGCCTGTTACTCCAGGTAACTCTTGACTTCCTACTTTTGCATTCCAGTCCCCTATGATGAAAAGGGTATCTCTTTTTTGGTGTTAGTTCTAGAAGGTCTTGTAGGGCTTCTTAGAACCATTCAACTTCAGTTTCTTCGGCATTAGTGGTTGGGGCATAGACTTGGATTACTGTGATTACTGCTCTATTATTTTTTCTGATGTTAATCTGTCAATGAAGAGGAAAATAAATCATTACCATATAAAATTTACTAGTATTAAAAAATAAGGCATGATGACTAAAGAGTTTATATTAGAAGTAGGAATACAGTTTAATACTAAAAAAAATAATAGAGTAAAATATCATCTTAGCAGACTAAAGGGTTAAAGAGAACATCTCAATAGTTTTCAAAGAAGAAATTGGTAAAAGGTACTATATGTTAAATATAAACTCTTTGCAAGCTAAGGATAGACGAGAACTATCTTATCTTGATAAAGGACTACTACCAACGTCCCCTACAAATATCAGTGACACACATTTAGAAACATTTTGGTTGAAGTTAGGAGAAGAATATATGCTATCAGCCTATTTTTCACTGTTTTACTGAAGAATCTGACTGATGCATTAAAAGTAGAAAAAAATTTAAAAAATAGAATAATGACAGGGAGGGAGGAAGCAAAGTGATTTTCATTTGTAGGTGACAGGGTATCTATCAAGCCTAAGAAAATATGCAGACAAATATTATAACTAAAAAGAGAGTATAAAAGGATCCCCAAATATAAAAAAACATCAGCACATAAAAATAAATCTGTACATCAACCATAAGCAACAATGAAATCTTAAAGAACTGACACCACTCAAAAATTACAAGTACACAGAAATAAACTTCACAAAAGATGTTTAATAATTATATGAAAGGAAAATAAAATGTTATTGAAGGAAATAATAATGTAAAAATTTCCTATGTTATGGTTGAAAATATTCAAAACTAGACATATGCCAAATTTTCCCTTTGTTAGTCCATAATTGTAATGAAATTAAAATAAAATTCTTAATAGCATGTTGCATAGAACCAGACAAACTGAATTTGTTATCTATAAGAAGGGTTCACGTCCCATAGAATTCTGAGAAAGAAGAACAAAGAAGGGAATCTTATCCTGGCATATCTTCAGTTCAGTTCAGTTCAGTCACTCAGTTGTGTCCGACTCTTTGTGACCCCAGGAATCGCAGCACGCCAGGCCTCCCTGTCCATCACCAACTCCCAGAGTTCACTCAGACTCACGTCCATCGAGTCAGTGACGCCATCCAGCCATCTCATCCTCTGTCGTCCCCTTCTCCTCTTGCCCCCAATCCCTCCCAGCATCAGAGTCTTTTCCAATGAGTCAACTCTTTGCATGTGGTGGCCAAAGTACTGGAGTTTCAGCTTTAGCATCATTCCTTCCAAAGATAGTTCTAATTAACTGAAGCAAAATAGTTTAGACCTAATGCCACACAATAACTTGGCATTCTGGAGAAATAACTCCAGAAAGAATGAAGAGATGGAGCCAGAGTGAAAACAATGTCCAGTTGTGGATGTACAAACACCCTCTTCCAACAACACAAGAGATGACTCGACACATGGATGTCACCCTTATGATTATACACTGGAAATGACAAATAGGTTCAAGGGATTAGATCTGATAGACAGATTGCCTGAAGACCTATGGGATGGAGGTTCATGACATTGTACAGGAGGCAGTGAGCAAGACTATCCCCAAGGAAAAGGAATGCAAAAATGCAAAATGGTTCTCTGAGGAGGCCTTACAAATAGCTGAGAAAAGAAGAGACGCGAAAAGCAAAGGAGAAAAGGAAAGATATTCACATCTGCATGCAGAGTTCCAAAGAATAGCAAGGGTAGATAAGAAAGCCTTCCTCAGCGATCAGTACAAAGAAATAGAGGAAAACAATAGAATGGGAAAGACTAGAGAGCTCTTGAAAAAAGATTAGAGATACCAGGCTCTGCCTGCAATGCGGGAGACCTAGGTAAGATCCCTAGGCTGGGAAGATCCCCTGGTGGAGGGCACAGCAACCCACTCTAGTATTCTTGCCTGGAAAATCCCCATGGACAGAGGAGCCTGTCAGGCTACAGTCCATGCGGTCACAAAGAGTCAGACACAACAGCACTTCAGCATAGCACAGGGTACAGTGTTTATTTCAAAAGCCAATTCATAAGCTGATTCATTTCTGGTAAATCAGCTATAGGAGATTTTTAAAAATGCAAAGAGTAATTTTCTGGAATTCATAATGACTTAAATAGAGACCCATTCATTAAAGCTTTCTAAACAAATTATGTGATATTGAAAATGCTGTTAATCAAATAGCTTTTTTTTTTTTTTTTGGCCTGTGTAGCATGCAGTATCTTAGTTTCCCAACTAGAGATCAAACCTGTGCCCCCTGCAGTGAAAGAGTGGAGTCTTAACCCCTGGACCATCAGGGAAGTCCTCAAATAGCTTTAACACTAGGACTTATATAAGGAAGGCACTTCTTGCAGGGAGCAGGCAGTGGTCCCAACATATATTAATATGCAGACTAAGCACAAGAGAAGGCATTAAAAATGAAGATTGCCATAGGTCACCTGAGAGATCTCAGGCCTAGGTTCTGGAGGTGAACCTGGGGCTCTCTGCTGGTAACAAGACCCCATATTACTCTTATGCAAGAGCCCTTTGACCACATTTTAGGAAAGGTGGGGAAGGAGAATTAGGGGATCTCCTTTCTGGTTCCTATTCTGGCAAGGAGCAATGCCATCTTTCTCTTCCTCTTTTCTGTTCCCAAACACAAAGATGTAGGTAGCTGAAATGGACATTGGGTGGGCAAAGAGAAATATCAACTACCTTTATACTTTTGATCTTAATATTCTTTAATGTACTTGGTTATTTATTTGAGGTTCTCTGCTATAGTATGCATAGTGATTTGATACAAAAGACTTGATCTATCCTCTGGTCTTGAATTCCAAATCTGTAATTTTGGAATGTGGCCTAAGTCCCAGTGGTGCAGTGAAACTGAAATGAAAGCGTAAGTAAAATGATATGTAACATAAATGTGAAATCATATCTTTATTACCAAATTTTATTTATTAAAGATCCCTAAAATATTCTAAAGGCAAATGTCTATACTTTTTTGAATCTGTGTGGTTTTATTTCAAAAGGGAACCATATAACTACAAGCTTTAAATAAGAATTTGAATTTGAATTCTCTACCTGAACAATGTATGCATAAATCTTTGATTTCTTAATAAACCAGATATAACCAGAAAGATCCAATTTTCCAGCAAGGACTACAAATGATATCTTTCCTATTTTTCTTAGTTAATTACTTGACCTCTCTTCTATCTTCAGCAGTGGCCACAGAACTGGAAAAGGTCCGTTTTCATTCCAATCCCAAAGAAAGGCAATGCCAATGAATGATCAAACTACCATACAATTGCACTCATCTCACACGCTAGCAAAGTAAAGCTCAAAATTCTCCAAGTTAAGCTTCCACAGTACATGAACCAAGAACTTCCAGATGTTCAAGGAGGATTTAGAAAAGGCAGAGGCCCAGAGATCAAATGCCAACATCTGTTGGATCATAGAAAAAGCAAGAGAATTCCAGAAATACATCTACTTCTACTTTATTGACTATGCCAAAGCCCTTGACTGTGTGAATCACAAAAAACTGTGGAAAATTCTGAAAGAGATGGGAATACCAGACCACCTTATCTGCCTCCTGAGAAATCTGTATGATGGTCAAGAAACAACAGTTAGAACCAGATATGGAACAACGGACTGGTTCCAAATTGGGAAAGGAGGACATCAAGGCTGTGTATTGTCACCCTGCTTATTTAACTTCTATGCAGAGTACATCATGAGAAACGCTGGGCTGGATGAAGCACAAGCTGGAATCAAGATTGCCAGGAGAAATATCAATAACCTCAAATATGCAGATGACACCACCCTTATGGCAGGAAGCAAAGAGAAACTAAAGAGCCTCTTGATGAAAGTGAAAGAGGAGAATGAAAAAGCTGGCTTAAAATTCAACATTCAAAAAACTAAATCATGGCATCTGGTCCCATCACTTCATGGCAAATAGATGAGGAAATGATGGAAACTGTGACAGACTTTATTTTCTTGGGCTCCAAAATCATTGCAGATGGTGATTGCAGCCACGGAATTAAAAGAAGTTTGCTCCTTAAAAGAAAGCTATGACAAACCTAGATGGCATATTGAAAAGCAGAGACATTACTTTGCCAACAAAGGTCTGTCTAGACAAAGCTATGGTTTTTCCAGTGGTCATGTATGAATATGAGAGTTGGACCATAAAGAAAGCTGAGCCCTGAAAAATTGATGCTTTTAAACTGTGTTGTTGGAGAAGACTCTTGAGAGTCCCTTGGGCTGCAAGGAGATCCAACCAGTCCATCCTAAAGGAAATCAGTCCTGAATATTCATTGGAAGGACTGATGATGATGTTGAAACTCCAATACTTTGGCCACCTGATGGGAAGAACTGACTCCTTGGAAAAGACACTGATGCTGGGAAAGATTGAAGGCAAGAGGAGAAGGGGAAGACAGAGGATAAGATCATTGGATGGCATCACCGACTTGATGGATATGAGTTTGAGCAAGCTCCAGGAGTTGGTGATGGACAGTGAGGCCTGGCATGCTGCAGTCCATGGATCACAAAGAGTTGGACACAACTAAGTGACTGAAATGAACTCCTCTATCTTAGCTGTGGAAGGCAGAAGACCAGAATCTCCCTCTAGGATATCATTGGGCCACTTGTCCAAGATTCCTGGGGTTCACTTAATAAAATACACGAGCTGTTTTCAAGCACGGTGAGCAGTGGGCCATTCTGATCAGTTCCTTATACGTCCCTGATTTATGAATGCCTTTGCCTCTGTTTTCAGCACTGTGTGCTGCTACTGTTATCTGCTGCTTTGCACGCAGCAAGGATGACTCTTTTCCATTCAGTCATGATATCTGATTTGTACCCAGGTTATAGCTTTGTCAATCACATTTGTGTGCAGAACACTTGTTTAGCACCTAATGATGAGGCAGCCCTTCTCTTAAGATTCTCTGTTACAAGCCATGGCAAGATTCTCTGGAGTCATTTGTGGTGTTTCCTACCAATGACTTCAGTCAGAAACTCTCTAATCCTGAGCACAGAGCATAAACTAGGTTGAAATCTTTTTGTTTCTAGTAGCTTTCTCTATTGCTAGGAAACTTTCCTTCTTTCTCCCTGTGCTGTTCTCAATTTCAAGGGGGTTATTAGGAGCAGCAGCCTTCATCAAAGCAAAAAATAGATGCTTTATATTCTTTCCCAGGAGTAGTGTGTATAAACTGGCATTTGTAAAATAAGAGCAGCTGTTCCAAAGACTCTGAAAACAAAGGATAAATGCTTCAAAGTGACTTGTGTTTTCTAAATCCCACCTAAGCAAGAGTCAGTGACTATCACAGAAATTTTAATGTTTAAATCTTTTAAGTGGGATATGCATTCATTATTTCTTATATGTCCACTTTATGTTCCAGTTACCTTACATTCAACCAGCACACTCACCTATGGATACCCACTTAGCCTCTGCAAATATTTTCCTTCACCTGTCTCCTCAAAATTGACTTAAACTTTCTTTTTTTTTTCCTTTTTCTTAAAAATGAAAAGTTTAGCTTACCAGGCACAAACATAACTTTTTCTAGTTGATTCATATATCAAGAGATGTTTACATTGCCACATATTATGTACAGTTCAGTTATATATTTTAAGTTTTATTATTAAAAATAATCTAGAGATAGAAGAGCATTGAGTAAAATGTAAATACTTTGTTTATAGGTTTAAAGTAATTTTCTTTCAACAAAAAATATTTGCCAGCCTGTAAACTATTCACATGCCCCTGTGAAAATGATATACACCTAATGATGGTGATCATTCGAAGTATATGAATATTAAAGGTCATTTCCATTTAAACTTTCTTCTAGACTATGATTATTTCAGGTATAAAACTGTGACTATGAACCTCTTTGAAGTGAAAATATCAGCAAACTGAGAAACATGGACAATGAAGCTATTTTGTATCTAAATGTTGAGGCAGAGGCATGACCTCATTGGATTTCCATTTTCTCTTATGCATAAAGGGGATATAATGACTCTTACTCATTTTGTGAGCAAGATATGAGAAAAATACATATTTATGATACATCATCAAATAGCTGAACTTCTAAAAATTGTGTGCAAATTGATTTTTTCAGGTTGAATTAGAAACGCAATAGGAAAAATTCTTAGGAAATTTATAGTACATTCTTTTATGGATGGTATTGTTACTTTTTAACACCTCATATATTTAGGTTAAAGTTTAATCCATTATTTTCCTCATAGTAATTTATATTTAACCATATAACAATCCCCTGAAAATAGTTTGAAAGAAAGCTATAACAGTTTAGAATTATACTTTCTAATTATAGGAAGGTCAACATTCTAATAAATAATATTTGTAAATTACATAAAAAATTCTGGTTAATTGGCCAACACAATAATAGCCCTCTTTTCCCCCTCAAGTACATAGGTAAACAAATTTCAGGGCTTTTTTTTTTTTAAATTCAGAAGGGCTATGCAGCATGTGGGATCTTAGTTCCCTGACCAGGAATTGAACCTGAGCCCTTGGCAGTGAAAGCACTGAGTCCTAATCATTGGACTACCAGGGAATTCTCCACAAATTTCAGGTTTAAAAAGGCTAAGTTTGGAAGTTTTTGAGCATTTGGAATACTAATAAAGTGTTAATAAAAGTGATAGGGGACAGTATGAAAAAATTGTAGCATATAGATTATAATTCCAACTTGAAGGCAATGACAAAACATTCTAAGCAAGAAATTTGATAAAATATTAATAAACAATAAAAATAACAATGCTTCACTATATGTAGGTTAGCAAATACAATACTATCAAATTTTATGTTTAAGGGAAGGTTAGTTTGAAGGAAAATGGTACACATTCTCATCAGAGCACTGTAGAAATTTATTGCTTATGAATATATTTAATTGTAGTTTACTTGTTGATTTAAGTCTTTTTTAGTCATATTCATTTCATAATCATTAAATCCACCTGAAAACCTGGAGGAAGTAAAAGGAAGAAATATATGTACAACACTGGGTATATATTTATACTTAAATTATACTTAACTGAACTTATTTTATGATTTTTTTCCATTTATGATGTTTACATAGTTCACACTTGGTTCACTGAAGTTATATGACTGAATTTTTATCTACAGTTGGATAAATACACCATCTTGGCTTATTAGAATTACAAATCAAATGGTAAAGAACAATGGTGATTTATTATTAGATCCAAGAGAAAAAGTTACTTAGTAACAAATGCATAAACTATCTGTTCCAGCATTCGCTAGTCATGTGAGGCACGTTTTGTTCCATCTCTTATGCAAGGTCTTCTCAAAAACGAATGAGATAAGAAAAACACATTGAAAAACCTTTTGTATCTATAGTCTTCCTAAAATTTTTCGTTAGTTTTTGGCAGTGTGAAAAAAATCTTTATCCTTTTATAAAATTTCAGTGTACCACCATTTTAACTATATCCTTAAATATTCTACATCTCTATTTTTAATGACTTGTGGTATATTCCCTGTGAAAAAAATGCCATTAGTTCAATTGCCTTTTCCCTCTATGTGATTTAGATTAGAAAGACTGTTTTGTCTTTTATAAACATACAAAATGACATTGTTTAGCTTTCTAGGTCTCTTAAGTGGTAATTTGGGGAGAAAATAGTTCTCCTACCATAGCTGTTGTACAAAACGATAAAGGTGAAACAGCTGATTCTGTCCCAAAGGCACAGCTGTCCACGTTCAAAGTGAATGTCATTCCTAGAATCAATTGTGTGTTGAGAAAGAAGCCACCCAAGGCACTAGACTGTATTTTCAAAAAGTAAAACAAAGTAATCTCTAGTTTATAGGTTTTTATTTAATAGGAGGAGAAAAGTGTAAAATCATTCTTTCCTCATTTTTTTAGATGGCTTAAATCTCACTAATATATTGGCACATTGCTTTACATTTACCTTCCAATTTTTTTTCCCCAGTGTAAAACTGTTTCAGCTTATACAAGGCTGCTGCTGCTGCCGCTAAGTTGCTTCAGTCGTGTCCGACTCTGTGTGACCCCATAGACGGAGCCCACCAGACTTCCCCGTCCCTGGGATTCTCCATGCAAGAACACTGGAGTGGGTTGTCATTTCCTTCTCAGCAGTCTTCATATGACCAAAACAATATTTACCCCCAAATGTTAACATTTTAACTCAAATGTCCAAAGTGGAAACAGCTAAGAATTTTACTGGCCATAACAAATGATATAAATTGAAAAAAATTTTTTAACCATCCATCAGAATAAACATTTTTCCAATCTGGTAATATTATATAACATAATAATCAGAGTAACATTTTAATTTCCCCTCTTTGTTTCATTCAGACAATGATTTTTATTTCTCCCTAATTTATTGATGGGGTATTGTTCACATTGTGAAGCATGTTTCTTTTCAAAGAGTTGGACTATCATTCTAGGTCTCATTAGCCATGGGAGCTCAGCAAACATGGAAACAGTTTGGGACCAGCAGTACTTAGATTCCAGGCTTTTGGTTCATGTTAAAGTCAACTCATGGCTCCAGATGCAGAACTAAGCTTCCTAAGAGTCTGGGATAAGCCATGCACATATCAGACTCAAGCCAGATGGGTGGTGTCGTTTTTTTAACAGAATGAAAGCAAGCAAAAATTGAGGCAGACATCAGGTCACATAAACTGGGTGTATAGGGGAGAGATTACTAGGCAAGGTTTCATATTTTAGTTGGCATGCTGGGGGCCAGACCTTACTCCAGGCATTCCAAATCCTATAATCTGAATGGCCATATTCATTGCAAAGCTCACCAGTGTTCTTAAACCACTGCAGGACTTTGAAAGGACCTGTGGATTGAAGAACTTTGGTATGTGGTAGTGTTAGCATAATATATTGACACAGAGTAGGGATTGATATTATTCAAAATATTTTAAGTACTTCAGATTTGGAAAAGGCAGAGGAACCAGAGGTCAAATTGCCAACATCCATTGGATCATCAAAAAACAAGAAAATGCCAGAAAAACATCTACTTCCATTTTATTGATTACCTCAAAGCCTTTGACTGTATCAGATCATATCAGTTGCTCAGTCGTGTCCGACTCTTTGCGACCCCATGAATCGCAGCACGCCAGGCCTCCCTGTCCATCACCAACTCCCGGAGTTCACTCAGACTCACTTCTATCGAGTCAGTGATGCCATCCAGCCATCTCATCCTCTGTCATCCCCTTCTCCTCTTGCCCCCAATCCCTCCCAGCATCAGAGTCTTTTCCAATGAGTCAACTCTTCGCATGAGGTGGCCAAAGTACTGGAGTTTCAGCTTTAGCATCATTCCTTTCAAAGAAATCCCAGGGCTGATCTCCTTCAGAATGGACTGGTTGGATCTTCTTGCAGTCCAAGGGACTCTCAAGAGTCTTTTCCAACACCACAGTTCAAAAGCATCAATTCTTCGGTGCTCAGCCTTCTTCACAGTCCAACTCTCACATCCATACATGACCACAGGAAAAACCATAACCTTGACTAGACGAACCTTTGTTGGCAAAGTAGTGTCTCTACTTTTGACTATGCTATCTAGGTTGGTCATAACTTTCCTTCCAAGGAGTAAACGTCTTTTAATTTCATGGCTGCAGTCACCATCTGCAGTGATTTTGGAGCCCAGAAAAATAAAGTCAGCCACTGTTTCCACTGTTTCCCCATCTATTTCCCATGAAGTGGTGGGACCGGATGCCATGATCTTCGTTTTCTGAATGTTTAGTTTTAAGCCAACTTTTTCACTCTCCACTTTCACTTTCATCAAGAGGTTCTTTAGTTCCTCTTCACTTTCTGCCATAAGGGTGGTGTCATCTGCATATCTGAGGTTATTGATATTTCTCCTGGCAATCTTGATTCCATCTTGTGTTTCTTCCAGTCCAGCGTTTCTCATGATGTACTCTGCATATAAGTTAAATAAACAGGGTGACAATATATAGCCTTGACGAAGTCCTTTTCCTATTTTGACTGTGTAGATCACAACAAACTGTGAAAAATTCTGAAAGAGATGAGAATACCAGACCACTTTACTTGCCTCCTGGGAAATCTGTATGCAGGTTAAGAAGTAGCATTTAGAACCGTACATGGAACAATGAACTGATTCCAAATTGGGAAAGGAGTACGTGAAGGCTGTATATTGTCACCCTGCTTCTTTAACTTATATGCAGAGTACACCATGCAAAATGCCAGGCTAGATGAAGCACAAGCTGGAATCAAGATTTCCTGGAGGAATATCAATGACCTCAGATATGCAGATGACACCACCCTTATGGCCTAAAGCGAAGATGAACTAAAGAGGCTTTTGATGAAAGTGAAAGAGGAGAGTGAGAAAGCTTGCTTAAAACTCAGCATTCAAAAAACTAAGATCATGGCATCCGGTCCCACCACTTAATGGCAAATAGATGGGGAAACAGTGGAAACAGTGAGAGACTTTATTTTGGGGGGGGCTCCAAAATCACTGCAGATGGTGACTGCAGCCATGAAATTAAAAGACGCTTGCTCCTTGGAAGAAAAGCTATGACCAACCTAGACAGCATACTAAAAAGCAGAGACATTACTTTGTTGACAAAGGTCCATCTAGTCAAGGCTATGATTTTTCCAGTAGTCATGTATGAATGTGAGTTGGACTATAAAGAAAACTGAGTGCTGAAGAATTGATGCTTTTGAACTGTGGTATTGGAGAAGACTCTTGAGAGTCCCTTGGACTGCAAGGAGATC